>NC_064627.1:308159577-308769577 GCF_023864275.1 Schistocerca cancellata | reverse complement strand
TCGACAACTGTACTGAGACGTTTTGGATTTCGGTATGGCCCTCTCGTTCGGTTCGGTGTGATTTATTTACACCTAAAATTTGTTATTTTAAATATATTAAGTGGTTTTCATTTCGGATTTAGTGATTGTATTACTGAAGAACACCAGAATGCGTCCGGGTGGAAAGTGAGTTCATAACAGACTGTTTTCCTTTGTTAGAAAAATCGTTTCTATTATTGTTACTGCGAATGATTGTAACATAAGAAAACAGGTTCGATCAAATTTCTCACAAAATACTTGTTATTTTTACGTAATTAAGAGTTTAAAAAATCATTAAATTTCAGAAGGTAGGCTCTGCTTACGTATATCACTTAAGTGTGAGCTGAAATTGTTAGTGACTTCACGTACTTTTTTCCGCAAATAGTTTACTTATTAACTGTTGAAACGCGTTTACATTTTTTTAAGTAACAATGCAAAAGAATTTTGTGAAGCCTGATAGAGGAAACATTCCAACATTTTATGCATTTGCGGCTTACGCCCGCATCATTCGGCAATGAAGTCAGCCTGCGTATGTCTTGACTGGAATTATGTGGAACCAAGCGCTGAAGGCGTGTGGGATGCAGTAGTACAGTGGGGTAAGACAACCAGGGGTCCGGTCAACAGTCGTTAGTTCACATACTGCTGTGTACAAAAATATTTCTTTTTCCTCTTCGTGTTTGCAACACATTCAAAGACCTCGTTAATCGTCAAAGTTAAGCATTTTTCTGATATATTCGTTGTTATTTACACGCAAGAGCGAGCATCCTCGATAATGAGTATCTTCGATTTCGTGGCTTCATATGTTTAAGAAATGAAAGATGAAGTTGCTGTGCGCGAAACAATTGACAGTGACGTTTATACTTTTTCTTGCCACAAATAATTCACCATTTTTTTCTGAATACTAAGCGATTTCCAAATGTGTGTTCAGACAGGAATCTAAGAGCACAACTTAAATTACTGCGAATGAAACTAACAACAATTGTCTTTGCATTTTAGCTTGTCAACTATTCATCTGCGAACGAATCGTTAACAACAGTATACAAAGATGAAAGATTCCTGCCACAATATTTTTAGACTGTACCACCATATATGAAACATTTTGATTATTCAGATGCATGGTATAAACTACTACGAACTTTTATTGCTGCACTCGCCACACGCTCTCGCAAGGGCGTTTTCTTAAATTTTGTTTTTATTAATCAAATCGTTTATGTGTCATATAGGGAAGTAGGCTACTTCATCATTTGGATCTCTAGAAGCGAGTTACAACCACATTCTACACATGTGCTTATTCTTTGACACTCTCTTAAACAATTTTTCGGGTTCGTGAAGATGTGTTCCGTCTATACAACTAACTGAAGGCAGTTTGTTTATCGCCATACGCGTTTCGCTTCTTTTATTTGTGTGCATCTTCACGAATAAAAGAAGAGAAACACGCATAGCAATAAACAAACTGCCTTCGATTAGTTGCATAGACGGAATGTACCTCCATGAATTTTTAAGCAACTAAGGAACGACGGAAAACAGAAGCAATGACGATTTTTTCGGGTGTTTCTATACATGTATTGTACAATGTGGTACATCACTCCATTCCTAACTCATATTCCGAATCGTAAAATCCAAAACAAGACGTCGATGTGAGTGAGATAAAATGACATAATGTGACATTTATGACAGTTTTCAGAACACAGTCAATACTTTATCGTTATCATGCATTCACAGAAGCACATGGTCACTGAAATTTGAACAAAATTACGTACTCTAACCACACTTTTCGGTACTGTGAAGAATAGCGCGCCTGTGTCTTCTGCTAGCCGCTTCGGGTTCGTGCCGCAGTGCTGCTGCAGTGCGCATTCACGGATCTGGGGCAGAATGCTTTTTATTGGTTGGTGTGAGGAGAACTGACAACAGCGTTTCGGTTCGTTAGGACCCTTCGGCATCGCTTCCGAAATACTTACAGAATAATGTTGGGGTTCTCCTTCGAAAACAAGACTGTATTGTGCGCTCATGTACCGAACCGATCGGGAAAAATGGAGGAAAGATACAGAATAGTGCCCCAGATCACCAAACGATAACCGATATTTATTACCGAAAAACAGATTTATTTCGAAAAAATCGAACGATAATAACTGACTAATACCTACTTACGTATTAGCTTTGGGCAGCGCACAGTTCTACATGGATCGAATAGCGACGTAAAATTAAATGTGACCAACTGACTTAAACAAACTGACTCGCCGATCGAAAATTTCCCTGTATTTGTCTGCAGTGTTGTGACGTTTTCTTTGATTAAATCATTGTTTGTTTGTTTTGTTCTATGTTAGCGGCTATTTTCAGTGTAAAAATAAATACTGAATTATAACATAAAATGTGGAAACGGTCACATACTAGTGCATCTGCAAAAAGGAAAAAATCTTTACATCAGATAGAAGTAATTGAAAAGTTACCATAATTAACTGCATATTTTACTGCTACTACTGGAGCAACTTCTGTAAGTAACAGTCAAATAATAGATCTTCCACATGATGAGTTGTGTCGATCACAAATTGCGGGAATTTCTGAATGTTCATCTTCTTCGGTTATCAACCCACAGGTTGGTTGGCAGCAGCACGCCATTCCGTTCTTTTGTCAACTTTCTTCTTCATATCTGCATAGGTCTGGCACCCGATGTCATTTATTACTTGTTGAATGTAGGTTAATCTAGGTCGTCCTCGGCGAGTTCTTCCTTCAATGATTCCTTCTAATATTCTCTTAATGAAATTGTTATGCCGTAAAATGTGACCTATGAAGGTTATTCTTCTTTTCTGTATATTTCGCCAAAGAGATCTGTTTTCTTTCACTCTTCTGAGGACATCTTCGTTTGTAGCCTTGTCTCGCCAGCTGATTTTTTCCATTCTCCGGTAGCACCACATTTCGAGTGCCTCTAATCTTCTCTTTTCTTCTTTTCCACAAGTCCAAGTTTCACATCCGTAAAGGGCTGTACTCCACACATAGGTTTTCATGACTCTCTTTCTTACGTCTAAACTAACATTTCTACTCGTCAGTAAGTTTCTTTTTCCATTGAATGCTATTTTGGCAAGTTGTATTCTGTTTTTAATGTCACTTTTGCTCCTTCCATCTGCTGTTATTTTGCTACCTAAGTAGTTAAATTCTGTAACCTGCCCTAGTTTCTCTCCCTTTATTGTTATTCGTATGGGTTCATTGTAGTTCAGGGCGCCACTCACCATCACTTTAGTCTTTTTCTTATTTATTTTCATTCCATACTGTTCTTTTAAGGTGTTTTCCATTTCATTGAGTGCGGCTTCTAAATCTTCTTTCCTTTCTGTAATTATGGCGATATCATCTGCATATCGCAACATATCTATTTTCATTCCGTTAAGTTTTATTCCTACTTCAATATTCTCTCTTATTTTGTCTATTGCTTCTTGGATATATGCGTTGAAAATTACTGGAGATAGTGGGCATCCCTGTCTCACTCCTTTCCTTATTCTTGCTGTTTCTTCTTTGTTTTCCTTCTTAACTAAGGCTGTTTCATTTTGGTATATTTTAAAGATTATCCTTCTATCATTATATTTCAGACCAGCCTTCTTCAGAATTCTAAACATTTCTGGCCATACAACATTGTCAAATGCCTTTTCGAGGTCTACGAAGGCTATAAATACTTGTTTGTTTTTGGAAATTTGTTTCTCAATTATTAGTCTTAAAGATAAGATTGCTTCCCTCGTCCCTACACCGCTTCTAAAGCCGAATTGGTCTTCACTTAGAGTGCTATTCAATTGGTTTTCAACTCTTTTCAAAATTATTCTTATTAGAATTTTTGATGCGTGTGAAAGAAGACTAAGTGTTCGATGGTTTTCACAGTCCATAGTAGATGCTTTCTTAGGTATGGGGAATATGATGCATTTCTGATAGTCTTCAGGAACTTCACCTGTTTTGTATATTTTCTGTATGAGTTGCAGTAATGTAGCTTTCATTTTGTCTCCTGATTTCTTAATTAGTTCAGAAGGTATATCATCAACACCTACCGCTTTCTTATCTGGTAGTTCTTTTAGTGCTTTTTCAAATTCATCTTTCAGAATTGTGTCCCCTAGTTCTTCTTTCTCTACTTCTTCGCTTAATTCTATCATATTATCTGTTAGAGGGTCTCCTTGATATAGCTCTTCAATGTATTCTTGCCATCTCTTCAGCGTGTCATATCCAAATAGTACCTTGCCCTCTTTGTTCTTTATAGTTCCTGAAGATTTTACTTTCCGTTTAGCAAAGTTTTGTTTTATTGTTCTGTAGGCCAAGTCAGTTTTTCCTTTAACCATGTTTTCCTCCACCTCTTTACAAATGCTGTTGAGGTAATTTTCTTTTGCTTTCCTAGATTCTCTGTTTATTTGGTTTCTAAGCTTTCTATATTTGTTTTCGCTTTGCTCGTCAAAGGCATTTTTGTATAGTCTTCTTTCTTCCATTAGACAAATTATTTCAGGTGTTATCCACTCTTTCCTGTTTACAGGTTTGGCTTTCCCAATAAATTCTTCTGCTGCTTTATGTATGCCTTCTTTGATTTGTTTCCACTCCTCGTTAGTACTCCCGGGAATAATGTTTGATGCCATCTCATCAGTTTTCCGTGCATAAGGGATCACTAGTTCTTCAGACTTTAGGTTATCTCTGTTCCATACTTTGTTCGTTTTTCTCTCTAATCGCTTGAGTTTGAGTAAGCATTTCATCATTACAAGGTTGTGATCACTATTAATATCCGCAGACGGGTAGCTTCTGCAGTCCTTGATTTGGTTTTTAAAACGCGATTTTACTAATATATAGTCGATTTGGTGTCTTCTAGTATCTCCTGGGGCTTTCCACGTGTACCTTCTTCTTTTATGGTGGTTGAAAAGGGAGTTCGCTATGACCAACTTGTTTTTGGCACAAAATTCAATCAGCCGGCTTCCTCTTTCGTTTCTATCTCCTAGACCATATTTCCCTACAATTCCGTCAACTTCCTCTTCTCCAACACTAGCATTCCAATCTCCCATTATAATTAAGTTCTCTTCACCTTTAACATAATTTATAACTTTGTTGATGTCTTCATACACTGTTTCTATTACATCGTCTTCTTCTGCCGATGTCGGCATATAGACTTGTACTATTACCGTGTTCTTTGGTTTGGTTCCAATTTTGTTCATGTTCTACACTAATTTCAGATTTCTACCAATACAGGAAAAGAGACTGAATCAGACAGTGAAAGTCCTATGACGAAAGTGCTACAACTTTGGTGACTCAATCAGCATCGACAACGGTGTCAATTGAACAACAGTTTTCCAACCCAGAAGAAGTATCACATGATCCCTCTGATTATTTTCATGAAAATTTTGAAAAAAGAAATCGCAAAATTTTGATTCATAAGGGACCTGGATATTTTCAAAGTAAAGATTCTGACTTTTCCAAGGCATCCAGAACCTTCAAAGTTGGCAATATATCAGTAACTAAGTATTTCAACAAACCATTATTTATTCGAAAATTAAAGAACAATGAAAGTGTCAAAAGAAAATGATGGTTTTACTCACCTTCCAAAAACTCTATATTTTGTTTTTCATGTTGTTTATTTGACTCTTCTGATGTAAATCTACGCTTTCCAATTTGATGTAATGATTGTAAGCATATTAATCAAATAATTTTAACACATGAATCTAGCCCAGCGCATACGCAATGATGAGTTATCTGGCATGAAGTAAAGCAGTTGGTAAAATGGATGTAGACGTATTATGCCAATATAAAAAAAGAAATGGATTACTAGAGGAATCTGTTTAAAGGGATTGTAGCTGTTGTAAAATTTTTGACATCGAGAGGGCTTCCATTTCGCGGTGACAATGAAATCCTAGGATCTCCAAACAATGGAAATTATTTGGGATGTGTGGAATTATTAAATGAATTCGATCAATTTCTTCCAGATGACTTACAAGAATTTCAGAATCCTGGAAAAGGTAACACTTTTTATTTATCAGCTAATATCTGTAGTGAGTTGATTGACATATTGGGAAAACAGGTCCTAAAAATTTATAGATGAAGTTAAATTAGCAAAATATTTCTCTATTAGCGTTGACAGTACGCGTCCGGCCTTCCATAACGTCCGAAACAGAGTCACTAGCGCAGCCAAAGCACTTTGTTTCCGAGGAGCACCAAAGCGACCCGAAGGTGTCCGAAGCACTTCGGTTGCAATGTCGTTATTCTTATGTTTCTCAGAACTAGTGAAATTTAATAAACGTAAACGATAGACTCGTAAGGTAGCCATGAGAGACTGTCATACTTAAAACTGGGTTAAATACAATGAAAAGAATAAAAATAATTAATAGGAGAAGTTAGGCGTTTTGGCGCCTAGCACCCGAACGTGCCGACCAATCAGAAACAAGTTCAGTACAAACGGCGGACTCTCCCACAAGACTAGTACATAATATACCATCTGTCGCTTGTACCTCACTCCAATTTTGTACCATATGCTACTTCACATGTATCAAGCTGCATCAAGGCGAGCTTCTAGCAAAATAAAATACTGGCAGCCACAGCCCGGAATATCACAGCGTGTTCCTGTTGAAAGGTTCCTGAAATGTATACCCATTGAAGACCGTAAATCTGAATATTTAGCGGAAACCATCTTGAATTTTTTAGAGAATCATGATATTCTCCTCAAATATTGCAGAGGACAAAGTGACGACAATGCTTCAAATATGTTGGGTAAATATACTGGACTACAAGCAAGAATCAAGGAGATATGTGAAGTTGCCACTGTTGTACCACGTGTGAGACATTCAGTAAACTTGGTAGGTGTCCAAGCTGCTGGTGTGTATCACAGGTAACAAAGTTTTTTGAAATTATACAGAAAGTGTACAACTTTTGTCGAGTTCTACCCACCGATAGAACATATAGACAAAACATTTAGGTTCAAAAAAAGTTGTTAAAGTCTTTCACAAACCAGAGGCTCAGCCCGAGCTGATGCAGTAAGCACCTTGCATGAAGGTCATAAACAAATTATAGAAACTTGATGTCCATCGCAGAACACACAGAACAGGCAAGAGAAACTAGAGACTAAGCCCTTAGTCTGTCCAGAACAAATGGGAAAGCAATTGTTTATTATATTAACGGAAATTTGAGCTCTATAACAGATAAAACAAGTAATTATCTTCAGAAAGAAACAATAACACTGCACGTTGCAACTAATTTGTTCACTTCCATTGATGATTTTGTCGATAACCGCAGGGATACATTTGATGACTTCGAATCGTTCGCTAAAGAGAGACACCCGAAATCTGATTACAAGGACCTATCTCAAAGAACAAAACGTAGAAGCTCAAGCTAGAAATTTTTTGATGGCTCTACACCGTCAATCCAACTGAATGAAAAAGATAAATTCAAAGTAGAAACCTTTCTTCACATAACAGATACCCTGTTTGTTCATCTAAAACAGCGATTAAGTTAGTATGATAACATTAGTTAACTTTTTGGTTTATTTCTTAACTTGAAAACTCTGAATTCCGAAGAACTGAGAAAAAGTTGCAAAGAATTTGCTGAAATTTATTATGAAGGGGTTAACGAGCAAGAGTTGGAAACAGAATGTCTGCAGTACTTTAAAATTGTTCATAGTAAAATGGGGGAACTAATAGTATACTGGAAATATATCATCTTTTGAAAGAAAACAAAACTGAAGACACATTTCCAACTGTAGAAATCGCATTGAGAATCTTTTTAAGCATGATGGTAACCAACTGTGGTGCTGAACACTCCTTCTCCAAATTGAAAAGAATAAAAAATGAATTTAGAAGTACAGTGCTTCGAGAGTAGCCAGTTTATCAAATGGTTCAAATGACTCTGAGCACTATGGGACTTAACATCTCAGGTCATCAGTCCCCTAGAACTTAGAACTACTTAAACCTAACTAACCTGAGGACATCACACACATCCATGCCCGAGGCAGGATTCGAACCTGCGACCGTAGCGGTCGCGCGGCTCCAGACTGAAGCGCGTAGAACCGCTCGGCCACACCGGCTGGCCTAACCAGTTTACCGCTGATATTCATAGAATGCGATATGCTCAAAAATACAGGTTTTGAAGAAGTGATTAACGATTTTGCCCATCTCAGATCTAGAAAGGTACCTCTTCAATCAACATAGATTTTTAAGCACTAACCTGTGAATGCTAAAAAAGTTACTTTTGTGGATTATATTACATGACCTATTCATTTAATGTGACTCTAAAGAAATAAAAATATATCTAGAACCTCGCTTATCTACTTTGTTTGTCTATTCTGACAAAATAGTGCTGTGTCGAGGTCATGGAGGCCCCATTATCCTAATGTGCCCAGAGCTTCCAGTAAGTTAAAGACGGTCCTGGTTGCCCACTATCCCTCCTCCACTTTGTAGACAAAAGTCCACGTGAAGCACTGGCACATTGCGTGACATCGCCAGGCATCTGCTTTGCAGTGGCCACCTGGTAGAAGCAGGTATGTCCTCCACACCATCACCTTCAATTTTCTGCTCCTGTACCGCCAAGCTCACACGTATATGCTCTCCAAAAGCCAAATGGTTGAGGCATGATTATCTACGCACCGAAGTTTGGGCTACTAAAGGTGAATCAAGACAAAACGGGTTCCATGAAATTAAGAAGAAGACAAAAGTAGGAAGAATTTCTTGAGATAGGTGGCATGAGGTTCGAGAGAGTTCACTACTTCGCTCGTAACACTGAGACCTTCGTACTGCCAGCTACCTGTTCCTAGAGGGCAGATCGAAGGCTCACACACAAGAATTCATACGACGCTTGCTCACTGCTGCACTCAGCTATACCACCTCACTTGCAATGTCGTTAGCAATCACAATTATGTGGCAATCTCAGTGCGAAAATCTGTCGACGGTTTGCATCATATAAAAATTATATCATGTCTTCAGAACACCAAATATAATTACATAATAGTGAAAATTTGTTTCGTTTGTGATCTATATCGTTGAGAAACATGAAATATGAAATAAAGGCGTAAATGTGGTGCTTTTGAAGTTTCCCCCTTTCCTCTCTTCTCATATTCAGACAGAAGACGTTGCGGCCTGATGCGTTCCTCTCACAAAGAGGAATATATTTCTGGTAAAGATCTTTGCTGCAGTCGCATCTTTGACAACTTTGGAGACGCTATATTGACTTACGTATTTGGCAGTATGCTGTTTCAAACATAGATGTCTATGGTTTCAAAAGCCCCATCGTCTACTAGTATGCTATTTCAAGGGAACAGCACATTGAAAATTTATCACAAACATGTCACCCTCATAATTAAATGTCAGTTAGCAAAGTGTCAACTAAATAAGCCTTCAAGAGATACTGTGATAGCTAATGAAAAAGAGGAGAAGCACATGTTTTCGCCGTAGCCTAATGGATATCGAAGTGGTTCGCAGTGATGAAAAAAATAGGTTCGAGTCCCAGTTTTCCGTGTTTGTGTTTTCAACACATCCTGGAACTTCCTTATGAATGTAATACAAGTATACTCTGCAATTTTCGATGTTATTTACATTTCCGTCTGGTTATGAAACGAAGACTGAAACAAATATGTGGCTGTTTATTTCCAAACATGCGGCGGTTTCCGAGTTTTTGGTTTTCAGGAATCTAAGAGGGCAACTTAAATAAAATAAATAAAAAATTCATATTATGCCTCGTGACAAATATTTAGCTGTTTATATCCGCGTTTAGGCAATTCCCAAGGGTTAAGGCCTGGCCAGACAGAACACGGCTTCACTCCGCAGCGGCAAGGGACGCCACAAGGACAAGAGCGCTGTTGTTTCGTCAGCTGTTACACTGTGGAAGCAGAAGAAACCCCATTAGGGGACACTCATCAATTACGTGAGCTAAAATAGAGCGGAAGAGATGGGGCGAAATCTTGCCAAATCTCATTTAAAAGGGGGAGAGTGCAATGAAAATTTCACACAACATTTTAATTAAGAGAATATGCATTATTATAATGGACGTTATTAAACAGACATTATTAAAATGTCCACCATCCTTTATAGCCCTTTTGAACTGAATGCCATACACGCATGTAGGGCTGGGATTTTATGATTAAAAACAAGTGTCGCACGAGTGTCAGATTTCATTCAGGGAGTTCTCAGCGGCACTGGTCGAAATCAGTGCGTGGGGGAGTCATTAGTGATATTCTGTAACGCATATGAAGCCAATGTTATTCTGTTCGACATGAATATGCATAAAAAAATTTACAATGCTTAAGTTAAACAACATGCTGACAAGTCGAAACAATCGTGCGAGCAAGATGTTAATTGTTCGTGGAAGGAAGCAAAGCCGAACTTCAAGGACAAGAATTCTCTTAGTGATCTTGTAAGTCGAGATATTGAGAAGCTACGTAATCATTTGGTTCGAAGGAAGGTGCAAACAATGTCACCTTTCATCTGAAAAGTAAGTAAACCTTCGGTGACATTTAATGTATGTGTTGTATCAATAAAACTTCAGTTTTTGTAGGGATTTGTCAAAACTGTTCATACTATATCCGCGAAGCCTTTTTGTCTATCTGTCTATGTCTCTCTCTATCCTAATACTACCCAGGATCGGCATGTTTAAAATAGTGTTTTTAATCACGTGGCTGGCCGGAGTGGCCGAGCGGTTCTAGGCGCAACAGTCTGGAACCGCGCGACCGCTACGGTCGCAGGTTCGAATCCTGCCTCGGGCATGGATGTGTGTGATGTCCTTAGGTTAGTTAGGTTTAAGTAGTTCTAAGTTCTAGGGGACTGATGACCTCAGAAGTTAAGTTTGTTGGTTGGTTGTTTGGGGAAGGAGACCAGACAGCGTGGTCATCGGTCTCATCGGATTAGGGAAGGATGGGGAAGGAAGTCGGCCGTGCCCATTCAGAGGAACCATCCCGGCATTTGCCTGTAGCGATTTAGGGAAATCACGGAAAACCTAAATCAGGATGGCCGGACGCGGGAAGAAGTTAAGTCCCATAGTGCTCAGAGCCATTTGAACCATTTAATAACGTGTTGAAAATACTGTTTAGTACACTTTATAAATAATATATGGTTTTATTAAATTGTTTTAATCAAGGATTAAAACAAATTTAAAAAAATTACGTAATTGTAGCCGACTATAGGGAGGAAGGCAATGGCAAACCACCTCCTCTAGGACCTTGCCTCGCCAGCGGAGTGGGTCTCCCGCATCGTCCACTACGCTCCTTGGAGCATGGAACCTCATCGTCGTCAGGGTAAACATCACATGAAGGGGAAAGGGGGGTCCCATCACATCTCTCAAAATCTCACCAACACCCAAGGGTAGTCGCAGATTTTAAAGAAAACCCCTCACGTGATTAAAGGATGTCCTCATAGCAGCTTGCTTGTGCTGCGCGGTTGTCGTGGCAGTATAAACACAGCAGTTAAATGCGCCAGCAGGTGCCACCGGACGCTGACGCGAATCTGGATTCTGTGACAACTTGGCTCTGGCCTGTGCGAAAGGCCTGTTGCCGCTGGGTCAAAGCCGCACTCTGTGTGACCAACACGATATAACAACGAGCATTTCAACGAAGTGGCCTGTACACCGCGGCTCACGGCCACAGGCTGTACCGCCAGTCCGCGTTCTGTCTGGTCTGGCCCCTAGGCAGGAACCTAAGATGACAGTTTAAAATGGTGTGACTGAAATGAGCAGCAACGCAATTTCATATTCTTCCTTGTCATGGCGTCTTCAAAGTTGTCGAAGATAACAATACGAGTCTAGTAGAGACCATCACCGGGACTGCACTGCTGTTTGTGAGAAGTGCTGTAGCCTTCTCCAACAGACATCACGGCGCCTAGAGTATCAGCAACCAAACTGACAGCCCGCAGCCGTGGGTTGCCCGCTCGCAGGCACACCGAAGCATTACACAACCGATAGGCAATATTGATGAACGGCCACAACAGCAACAACAACAACAACACCACTGCAAAGACACCAGCGGCCACCAGGGGCCACTACCGGCCCACATAAACATAAGGAAGAGGTCGCTGCAGATCCCAGAACTATTTTCACACGCCAAACCACTTGATGGAAAATAGTTCCGAGGTACTCATCCGCCGAAGCCCTATAAAGGCCGGCGCTCGGCTGCACATCGGGGCCACGCCTTTACCGTTGTGTCCCTCCCTCTCTCCATCTTCACACCCTCCATCTCCTTTCCCAACACAACTTTCACCATCTACCCCTCCTGGATGATGAGCTTCGCCCTGACATCTACCCTTCCTACCAACTCTAACCCCCTCTTCCTGCCTCCTCCTCAGGGTTCCCTCTCCTCCCCCTGCCTCCTTCTGCGCGGCTTTCCCCTCCTACTCCCCCTCATTCTCTTGTGCCTCCGTTCAGTGTCTCTGCGCTCCCTCCTGCCCTATCTTCCCTTTTCCTCTCCCGCCCCACGTGTCTCCTGCCTCTTCGTTACCCACGGTTGCCCCTCCTCTCTTCATCCCGCCGCTTACCCAGCTGCCCCATGCTCTCCCCTTCTTTTCCATCCTCTCTGACCTTTCCCTCGGCAGGTCCCACCTGGTAGTTTTACTCTTCGTCATGTGTGCTCCAAGTGGGTTTTAAGTGTGTTGTTTCGGAGTGTTTTTAATACTGTGGCCAACTTTTAACCTGTGCATGCGCATTCAGTGTCTTCTGTGTTTCAAGAATCGCGAACTGTGTTTTTTAACTTTCTGGTGACTTTTTTAACTGTCCCCCATGAACGTCTACATGTCAATTTATTTTTACCTCCATTTTCTCCCCTTACTCTGTTTTATGTTCCTCTTTTTTATCTCCTTATATTGTTGTTGTTGTTGTCTTCAGTCCTGAGACTGGTTTGACGCAGCTCTCCATGCTACTCTATCCTGTGCAAGCTTCTTCATCTCCCAGTACCTACTGCAACCTACATCCTTCTGAATCTGCTTAGTGTATTCATCTCTTGGTCTCCCTCTACGATTTTTACCCTCCACGCTGCCTTCCAATACTAAATTGGTGATCCCTTGATGCCTCAGAACATGTCCTACCAACCAATCCCTTCTTCCGGTCAAGTTGTGCCACAAACTTCTCTTCTCCCCAATCCTATTCAATACTTCCCATTAGTCATGTGATCTACCCATCTAATCTTCAGCATTCTTCTGTAGCACCACATTTCAAAAGCTTCTATTCTCTTCTTGTCCAAACTATTTACCGTCCATGTTTCACTTCCATACATGGCTACACTCCATACAAATACTTTCAGAAATGACTTCCTGACACTTAAATCTATACTCGATGTTAACAAATTTCTCTTCTTCAGAAACGCTTTCCTTGCCATTGCCAGTCTACATTTTATATCCTCTCTACTTCGACCATCATCAGTTATTTTGCTCCCCAAATAGCAAAACTCCTTTACTACTTTAAGTGTCTCATTTCCTAATCTAATACCCTCAGCATCACCCGACTTAATTCGACTACATTCCATTATCCTCGTTTTGCTTTTGTTGATGTTCATCTTATATCTTCCCTTCAAGACACCATCCATTCCGTTCAACTGCTCTTCCAAGTCCTTTGCTGTCTCTGACAGAATTACAATGTCATCGGCGAACCTCAAAGTTTTTATTTCTTCTCCATGGATTTTAATACCTACTCCAAATTTTTCTTTTGTTTCCTTTACTGCTTGCTCAATATACAGATTGAATAACATTGGGGAGAGGCTACAACCCTGTCTCACTCCCTTCCCAACCGCTGCTTCCCTCTCATGCCCCTCGACTCTTATAACTGCCATCTGGTTTCTGTACAAATTGTAAATAGCCTTTCGCTCCCTGTATTTTACCCCTGCCACCTTTAGAATTTGAAAGAGAGTATTCCAGTCAACATTGTCAAAAGCTTTCTCTAAGTCTACAAATGCTAGAAATGTAGGTTTGCCTTTCCTTAATCTTTCTTCTAAGATAAGTCGTAAGGTCAGTATTGCCTCACGTGTTCTAGTATTTCTACGGAATCCAAACTGATCTTCCCCAAGGTCGGCTTCTACTAGCTTTTCCATTCGTCTGTAAAGAATTCGTGTTAGTATTTTCCAGCTGTGGCTTATTAAACTGATTGTTCGGTAATTTTCACATCTGTCAACACCTGCTTTCTTTGGGATTGGAATGATTATATTCTTCTTGAAGTCTGAGGGTATTTCGCCTGTTTCATACATCTTGCTCACCAGATGGTAGAGTTTTGTCAGGACTGGCTCTCCCAAGGCCGTCAGTAGTTCTACTGGAATGTTGTCTACTCCGGGGGCCTTATTTCGACTCAGGTCTTTCAGTGCTCTGTCAAACTCTTCACGCAGTATCGTATCCCCCATTTCATCTTCATCTACATCCTCTTCCATTTCCATAATATTGTCCTCAAGTACATCGCCCTTGTATAGACCCTCTATATACTCCTTCCACCTTTCTGCTTTCCCTTCTTTGCTTAAAACTGGGTTTCCATCTGAGCTCTTTATGTTCATGCAAGTGGTTCTCTTATCTCCAAAGGTCTCTTTAATTTTCCTGTAGGCAGTATCTATCTTACCCCTAGTGAGATAAGCCTCTACATCCTTACATTTACCCTCTAGCCATCCCTGCTTAGCCATTGTGCACTTCCTGTCGATCTCATTTTTGAGACGTTTGTATTCCTTTTTGCCTGCTTCATTTACTGCATTTTTATATTTTCTCCTTTCATCAATTAAATTCAATATTTCTTCTGTTACCCAAGGATTTCTACTAGCCCTCGTCTTTTTACCTACTTGATCCTCTGCTGCCTTCACTACTTCATCCCTCAAAGCTACCCATTCTTCTTCTACTGTATTTCTTTCCCCCATTCCTGTCAATTGTTCCCTTATGCTCTCCCTGAAACTCTGTACAACCTCTGGTTCTTTCAGTTTATCTAGTTCCCATCTCCTTAAATTTCCACCTTTTTGCAGTTTCTTCAGTTTTAATCTACAGGTCATAACCAATAGATTGTGGTCAGAGTCCACATCTGCCCCTGGAAATGTCTTACAATTTAAAACCTGGTTCCTAAATCTCTGTCTTACCATTATATATCTATCTGATACCTTTTAGTATCTCCAGGGTTCTTCCATGTATACAACCTTCTATCATGATTCTTAAACCAAGTGTTAGCTATGATTAAGTTGTGCTCTGTGCAAAATTCTACCAGGCGGCTTCCTCTTTCATTTCTTAGCCCCAATCCATATTCACCTACTACGTTTCCTTCTCTCCATTTTCCTACACTCGAATTCCAGTCACCCATGACTATTAAATTTTCGTCTCCCTTCCTTATGTATGTATCATTTTATTCTTGTTTTAGTTGTCGTGTCACTCGTCTGAAGAGCGGCGGATTGTGCCGCTGACAGCCCTCCCCTGCCCATATGGGGCAGGGGAATTAAATCACAATAAAGAAAGAAAAAAAAACACACATCGGCAGTTCATCGACCGCCAGCAGACGTGGATAGCTGCCGCCCCGGCAGCCCGGCTTGGATCTTCTCGCTGATCTCTGGATTAGGCTTGGTATATCGGAGAAGTCTCTGGCGGAGACTAGCAGGAAATTATTTCTGTTGTTTTCTATATTATTCTTGTATGTAGTTGTGATTCGAAGACGGATCACTATTTTGTGTTGGTGTTATACTTGGAGAATTTGTTTTGGTTAATTGAACAGTCCAATAAATTGTTTTTGGACTTTGATCGTTAGTTTCTTCTGCTTACGCAGACATATCAAGAATGTGTCAGGCTGCCCCATCTGTTGTCCCTCAGACAGCGCGACGTCTCAGTGGAGGAATTGTGCTGCCAGGCGGGAGAGCTATGGAACACAAGCAAGAGTAGTGTTCGCGTGCTGAATTCTTGGCCGTTCCTAAACACCGTAATTTTGAATTACCCTGTACTCCGTCTTACTGACAACAAAAGACGATGTTGTTGAGCTACCACAAGCAGAAATGTCTCATTGTTTCCAGTGTCTCACTGTGGTCCACTCCCCCCTACCTTACAAATGGAAACCGAAAGGTTGAAGACGGGTAGGGCGACCCAACCAGATGCAAGCACCGTCAGATGTGACAGGAAGAAGAAGAAGATGACGTTGATGAGGAAATAACGCGAGCCCTGCGATCGTCCACAGGCTGGGTCGGGCCTGTTTGACGCGGTCCGGCGGTGGCCGTTGCCAGAATCCGAGCCGGATCGCCGCTGTGGAGGCTGCCTGTACCTGGGCCGCCATGGAGCCGTCTTCATGGAGCGTGCCGACTGCCGTGGCACGCTCGCCGCCGCTGTTGCCGCCTCCACTGCCCTCTGTCCAGGGTGAGCTTCCAGAGCGCTTTCACACAACCCTTTGTAGAAATTCAGTGTCTATACCTTCAGCCCCATTCGAGACGAGAACTGACAAGTGCAAAGGACTCTCCAAAAGTCATCCTAAACACTAGCACCAAGTAACTTGTCCTTTAGTTCTCTACGTTATCTCTCCTCTTTCCACTAAGTATGCTTACAAACTGCCCATGAAAAAGACATTTTGCGCGCCACAGACGTTTCCAGAGTAAATCACGCTCATGTTGGAGCGGCAGAGTCACCCACGTGGATAATCCACTTCAGGGGAGGGGAGCAGTCCCAGATTGAACCACCCTCACGTATTAACGACAGGGATGGTGAACCGGCCACCCTAGATATGGTTTTTATGCAATTTTCCACATCCACTTGACAAATACTGTGCTGGTACCCACGCCCGACCTTAGTTCATACTACGCAAACACTTCAAAAATGTTCGCGCACTCTAACATCAGATGTAAATTGGACGCAGAGAGATGGGATACACAGATTCCATCCTGGGGAAGTGGTGGTGTTAGGAAGGTCATCTGAACACCAAATGCCACTGGCGTTGCCAAACCCAATGTACACTATCTGATCAAATACACCCAGACACTCAAGAATAGTCGAATTAAGTCGGATGATGCTGAGGGAAATAGATTAGGAAATGAGACACTTAAAGTAGTAAAGGAGTTTTGCTGTTTGCGGAGCAAAATAACTGATGATGCTCGAAGTAGAGAGGATATAAAATGTAGACTGGCAATGGCAAGGAAAGCGTTTATAAAGAAGAGAAATTTGTTAACATCGAGTGTAGATTTAAGTGTCAGGAAGTCGTTTCTGAAAGTATTTGTATGGAGTGTAGCCATGTATGGAAGTGAAACAAGGACGATAAATAGTTTGGACAAGAAGAGAATAGAAGCTTTCGAAATGTGGTGCTACAGAAGAATGCTGAAGATTAGATGCGTAGATCACATAACTAATGAAGAGGTATTGAATAGAATTGGGGAGGAGTTTGTGGCACAACTTGACAAGAAGAAGGGACCGGTTGGTAGGACATGTTCTGAGGCGTCAAGGGATCACAAATTTAGCATTGGAGGTCAGCGTGGAGAGTAAAAATCGTAGAGGGAGACCAAGAGATGAATACACTAAGCAGATTCAGCAGGATGTAGATTGCAGTAAGTACTGGGAGTTGAAGAAGGTTGCACAGGATAGGGTAGCATGGAGAGCTGCATCAAACCTGTCTCAGGATTGAAGACCACAACAACAACAAACTCATATGTACGAGAATTTTTTAAAATCAAACGCAGAAACAATCCCCAGCCAATTGGATGCATTTCTGCCAACGATTAACAAGTTTTCTTAAGTCGTCACGGAAGAAGTCGACACAGTTTCCGTAACCACAGTCTCACAGTTCTCTCAAGGTCTTCATCAGAAGCATAATGATGTCCCAGCAGATCGTCTTTCATTATCGGGACCAGACGGTGCTAAATCTGGACTGTATGGAGGACGCCGTACGGTGGTGAGATTCAGTGTTCTGCTGTTCTGAAGTTCTGCTGTGGTGGAACGTGAAGTGCGTGGTTTGTCATTGTCATGCTGCAGGAAAACATTTCCGTTTTCCTTTCGGGGCCTGGTTAACAGTCGTTTCAGAATTCGCAGCGCTGTGATGTAATGCTCTGAATTTATTGTTGTTCCACGATCAAGGAAATCAACATGGATAATACCATCTGTGTCCCAGAACACTGTAGGTATGATTTTTTCCAGCTGAGGGCTGTGTACTGAATTTCTTTTTCTTCGGCAAGTCTTTATGTCGATATTCCATAGACTGACGTTTCGTCTCCAAGTCGTTATGGTGGACCCAAGTTTCGTCTCCTGCCATAATTGAATGGAGAAAGGCGTCATCTTCATTCTCGTAACGCGAGAGGAGTCCCTGGCAAATTTTAAATCTGTGCGCTTTCATTTCAGGAGTCAGCATCCGGGGTACCCATCGTGCACAGATCTTCCGATAGCCAAGCAAAGCAATAATGTGACACACACGTTCTTGTGAAATGTCGATTGTGCTTGCAAATTCTCTGAGTGATACGACGATCTTCCTGAATCAATCTGTCAACATTTTGCTTGTGAAACTCTGGTTGCTTTCACAGGACGTCCAACTCTTTGTTTGTCACGCAGGTCAGATGTTCCCGCCTCAACATCTTTAAACTTACTCGCCCATCGACGCCCAGTACTCATGTCAGCACAATCACCATAAACTGCTTTCATTCTCTGATGAATCTCCTTTGGGTTGACACCTTCTTGTCAGGAATTCAATGACTGAACGTTGCTTAAATCGCATTGATCGACCGTCTGCGCAGGGTTCCATACTTCACGCTGTAACAACACAACAATTAAATTCTAAGGCTTCCCGCCAACTGGAGCTGTAGAGAAGAGACTACGGAACAAGCCAGTACCTGCCACATACCAATGCTGCCAACTCTTGAAGAGGTACGAAGGTGGAGGCATTACTTTTCAGTCAACCCTCGTAATTTCAGATAACTACTAGACTTCAGAGAGGTGGGCCTGCCAGTATAAAAGGAGGTGGCAAGTATTGTGTTGTCAGTACAGAAGCAGTATCAGAAGAATGGGTCGATTACGAGAGCTCAGTGGCTTCGAGTGTGGACTAGTCCCTGGATGTCGCATGAGTAACAAATCCATCAGCGACATTTCAACCCTGCTAAATCTGCCAAAGCCGACTGTTGGTAATGAGACTGTGACGTGGAAACGAAAAGAAACAACCACGGCCAAATGAAGACCAGACAGACCTCATATGCTGACGGACGGGGACCATCGAGCATTACGGGGAGTAGAAACTCGCATTAAATCTGCGGACAGAATCACTTGTGAATTCCAAACTGCTACCGGCAGCCAGCTACACAATGACTGTGTGTGCGAGCTAGAAAGGATGAGGCACTTGGGTGGAGAAGCTCCTCATAAGTCTCACATTTCTGTAACCAACGCTGAGCAACACTTGAGGTATGTAAAAAGCTACGCCACTGGACAGTGGATGACCGGAAGCGGGTGCTTTGGAATGGCTCTGAGCACTATGGGACTTAACATCTGTGGTCATCAGTCCCCTAGAATCTAGAACTACTTTAACCTAAGGAAATCACACACATCCATGCCCGAGACAGGATTCGAACCTGCGACCGTAGCGGTCACGCGGTTCCAGACTGAAGCGCCTAGAACCGCACGGCCACACCGGCCGGCGCTTTGGAATGATGACTTACGATAAACCCTGTGGTAATCCGAGCTTCGTGTTTGAGCTGGCGAATGCCTGGAGAACATTATTTGCTACTGTGTGTAGTGCCAACAGTGAAGTGCGGTAGAAGTCCTGTTACAGTATGAGAGTGTTTATTGTGGTGCACTCATTGCTCTTAAGAAAACGCTAAATGCCGGACGATATGAAGACATTTTATAGCGTTGTGTACTTTGTACAGTAGAGGAACAGGTTGGAGACAATGATTGCATCAGGATGACAATGCATACTATCATTAACATTCCTGAAGTGGGATGGCCTGCCCACAGTCCCGACTTGAGTCCGATGGAACACGTTCGGGATGAGTTAGAACATCGACTTCGCTCCATACTCCTCCCCCAGGGGAATCACCAGCAACTGATCAAGTTATCCAGGGGAACCCCAACCCCCTCCTCCAATCCCCTCTCTCGTCTCCCCCCCCCCCACCCCCCTGGACCAATGAGACTGTTGCCCGCACTCCCCATAGGTAAAGCAGTTCAATCTTTCCGTGAGAGCTCTGATTTTCCTTCTTTTATTGTGATCATATCTCCCTATGTAGGTGGACGCCAACAAAATGTTTTTGCCTTCGGAGGAGGAAGTAGGTGATTGAAATTTCATAAGTGGATCCTGCCGCAACGAAAAATTCTTTTGTTTTAGTGATTACCATGCCAATTTACGTATCATATCCATGGCACACTCTAACCTACTTCGCGATAGTACAAAACGAACCGCCCTTCTTTGAACTTCTTCGATGATCTCCGTCAATGCTATCTGATATGGATCCCACGTCGTGCAACAATACTCCAGAAGAGGACGGACAAGCGTAGTGTAGGCAGTTTCTTTAGCAAACCTGTTTCATTTTCTAAGTCTTCTGCCAGTGAAACTCTGGTTCGCTTTCTCCACAACTTTACCTATTTGATCCTTCAGTTTAAGTTATTCGTAATTGTAATCCTTAAGTATTTAGTTAAACTCATAGAATTCAGAATGTAAAATTAGAGAGATTAGAGCGCGCACGGAGGCTTTCAGACAGTCGTTCTTCCCGCGAACCATACGCGACTGGAACAGGAAAGGGAGGTAATGACAGTGGCACGTAAAGTGCCCTCCGCCACACACCGTTGGGTGGCTTGCGGAGTATAAATGTAGATGTAGATGTAGATTTGTGTGAATTGTCGTGTAATCGAAACCTAAGTACCAATGCGGAGGACTTCACACTTTTCATTAGTCAATTGCCACTTTTCGCACTAAATAGATACCTTGTTTAAATCATTTTGCAAATTGGTTTTGAATATATGCTGACTTTACTAGGCAGTAAATGACAGTATCATATGCAAACAATCTTAGAGGGCTGCTCAGACTGTCTCCTGAATCGTTTACGTAGGTTAGGAACATCAGAGGGCATGTAACACTTCCTTAGGGAACACTGGGTATCACTTCAGTTATACTCGAAGATTTTCCCTCGATTGCTAAACACTGTGACCTTTATGAAAGGAAATCACGAATACAGTCACACGCCTATGACGACACTCCAGAGTTAAACAATTTGATTAAAATCGCTTGTAAGGAGCGCCTTCTGGAAATCCTGAAATATGGAATCGATTTGATGTCCCCTGCGATACCACTCATTACTTTGTGAGAATGAAGAGCCAGATTTTTTCCACAAGAACGATGTTTTCTGAATCATTGTTCGCTATTTGTTAATAAATCGTTTTCTTCTAGATAATTAATGATCTTTGAATGCAGCATATATTCCAAAATCCTACTGAAAATAGATCTTAGGCGTTATCCGCTGAATTGCAGACCCATATCACTATTTCCGTTCTTTCCAGTCCTTAGGTACGAATATTTCGACGAAGGAGTGGCGGTAGATGCTTGCTAAGTATGAAGCTTTCGTATCAGCTTGCTCTGAAAGGAACCTGACTGTTATACAGTCTGCACCAGAGGCCTTGCCTTTATTAACTGATTTAAGCTGCTTCGCTACACAGAGGATAAGTGCGAGGTGTATTCTGAAAGTAAGGTCCGATTACGCGCGAAATGGAAACCACTTGAAAATCCGATGGAACTTTGCACAGATATCTTGGGCAGTGTCTTGAGTGTGCCTGTCGATCGCTTCACGTCGCTCTTTTCAGTTCAGAGCGCAAAGTGATCACGTAGAAATGCCTAAAGCAACAGTGTCACCCACCGAGTACGTGGATCTGGTGAGAGATTTCGCCTAAAGCTATGCAGCCCACATAACATAAAAGTCATGCGTTTCTTTCTTCGAGATAATTCTCAGCCGCATTCTGCAGGGGCAATGAAGACACTCCTGCAGGTTTCCGATGGGAAGTGTATGATCACGCACAATACAGCCGTTAATTGGCTCCCTCCGTTGTTCATCTCAGCTCACATGAATCGCTGGCTATTAAGACAACATTTTGGCCCAAACAACGAAAGGCGGACCACGTAGAGAATTGGAGGAAAGCACAGGCGGCTGCTTTCTGTGACGAGGATACTGGAAAGTTGTCTTAAGTCGGAGCGGCGAATATTTAGAGAGGTAGCTAGAAGGTGTGGCTAACTGTTATGAACAAAAAATTTGTGATTTTTCACTATGGTTTTCATTTCGCGACCGATCGGACATTACTTTCCGAACAGCCGTAGTACAACTAAGTTACTCACGTTGGAAGTTGTTCTTGATTCGAATTATGGAATATTTACTTTGTCTTCGTTGTTGAAGGAATTTCGGAAAGCCACGTTTATTAACTCGGCTTCAGTGGTTTTGTCGTCAGTAACATTACCATTGCTATCGTACAATGAATGTATTGACTGCATATTTCAGTTGGCGTACTCTATATACGACCAGAATCTCTTTGGGTTTTCTACCAGATTTCGAGACAGTGTTTCGTTGTGGAAACTCAAACGTTTCTCCTGGTTTGTGGGTTGAGTAGGGATGTATGTGTTGTATACCTCTTAACTCTCGGAATATGGAGGCAGACAAACCAAGGTTACTTACAAATGTGTAAAGTTGCACAAGGGATTTAACTAACGTGATATGAAGAGTGGTCCTGCCACTTATAAATACGCTTGGAGGTAGTGATTAGAAACAATACCTAACCGACGACAACAAACAGTTACGTCGCAATGACCATCTCACAACTGGAGCAAATCTCATTGATTGTTCAGTGATTTTTTAAAATATTCAGACTATATTCTCGTCCCTAAGCTCATCCAAATTAACTATTGCATCTCAGCATTACTAATAAATGGTTCAAATGGCTCTGAGCACTATGGGACTCAACAGCTGAAGTCATAACTCCCCTAAAACTTAGAACTAATTAAACCTAACTAACCTAAGGACACCACACACATCCATGCCTGAGGCAGGATTTGAACCTGCGACCGTAGCGGTCGCGCGGTTCCAGACTGAAGCGCCTAGAACCGCTCGGCCAGAACGGCCGGCCATTACTAATAAAAACAACACTAACAACAAAAGTCAGTGATCAAGGGAAACTAATCTCTAGTGAGAGAATAAATGCAATTCTGCACTATACAAATTTATTTTAAGTCACAACCTATTCAAATTAAAATGAAACGATGACATAGTCGTCCAATGGCTCTGAGCACTATGCGACTTAACTTCTGCGGTCATCAGTCGCCTAGAACTTAGAACTAATTAAACCTAACTAACCTAAGGACATCACACACATCCATGCCCGAGGCAGGATTCGAACCTGCGACCGTAGCGGTCGCTCGATTCCAGACTGTAGCGCCTAGAACCGCACGACCACTCCCGCCGGCCACATATAAAACAAAACATAAGTCGCTCTAACTAATACTAGCAGTCAACTGCTTACTTTTGCCCTGTTTTTGGATACGTGATCTGTGAAACAAAACACGAAATGACAGACATCACCTTAGTACGAAACTCTAGAAGAAACAACTCCCAGACAATTGGTGTGAAACCTCAGTGGAGATAAAAAATACGTTAATAATGATTACAGCAATTTACTTTTACACTCATACAATGCCGAAGCGAATCGCAATGTCACCCTGAATACAGCATAGTGGCAAAACGGAGTGACGATTGCCGAAGAAGTATGCGCCGTCGGCAAAGCTGCAGCCCTTCAGATTATTCTGAATGATAAAATACAAAACCTTGTACAGCATACTGAGATCAACAAACTACTGAATCTGAATACTGTCTTGTAGCCATCCGTAGTGGCCGAGCGGTTCTAGGCGCTACAGTCTGGAACCGCGCGATCGCTACGGTCGCAGGTTCGAATCCTGCCTCGTGCATGGATGTGTGTGATGTCCATAGGTTAGTTAGGTTAAATAGTTCTAAGTTCTATGGGACTGATGACCTCAGCAGTTAAGTCCCTTAGTGCTCAGAGCCATTTGAACTGTCTTGTAGCTTCTCTGCACATAAGAGACCAGAGATGTGAACTCCCAGCCAGAACGGCGAAATTCAGGAACATCTCTCAACATGAGAGTATAATAAGAGAAGAGCTCTCAGGATCACAGTATGATGCGCAGTAAACGAAAACTCCCAGCCAGCAGGGTGAAGTTTAAAATCGTCTAAGTTTACAAGGAGAACAGTGGCCTAACTGCTCGCTAAAGTAGTTCAACTGAGAGCGAGAGGCAGCAGGTCCGTTCGTCCTCAGCGAGAGCTGACACGGAAGATGCCTATCCCTCATGGGCGTCCAGACGGAAGACCCTCTCTCAGAATTCTCCAGCAAACCTCTGGTATCCTCCTCCTTCAGTGCGGGTGGTGAATCTTAATCATAGAATTTCCTGTTCATCCTCACTTTTTGCTCATTCTTCCGACTGCCGACCAACCACCGACTTCAGTTTGGTTTTTGGTATCGAAACTTCTAGGCAGCGTGGAGGGTAAAAATCGTAGAGGAAGACCAAGAGATGAATACACTAAGCAGATTCAGAAGGATGTAGGCTGCAATAGGTACTGGGAGATGAAGAAGCTTGCACAGGATAGAGTAGCATGGAGAGCTGCATCAAACCAGTCTCAGGACTGAAGACCACAACAACAACAACAACTTCTAGAATTTGTTCCTACTTTGCAGTCTAAACAAAATTCCACCAAAATCGGAGTCCACTAACAGAAAAATTTGTGGGAAGCAGCCTGACATAAATGACCGCCGAGTTAACAGTTGCTGGTGCCGCTCTGTCGCTTAAAACATTCCTAAGTTCTGTATTTTTCAGCAAGATTTCGAGATGCGACTGAAAGGCACCGACCGATCTCTGGTGCACATTGTGTTCACGCTCTCTCGATCCAGTCTGTGAGGTCACCGACCGCGGTAACATGAAAGGACCATGAGCCAACCTGCGTGTGCCTGCGGGACATCCCGCGGTGAGCTGGACAGGGAAACCGCCTTTGGAAGTTGTACCACCGCGTTCCCATACTACTCGTCAGTTCCGGGCTGGTGAGAGCTGCCCGTACACACACAGTGAGACATATGTCCGGTTTCTGCCTCTTATGCGACTGAGCTCACAGTCTTTGATAATACCCATCACGCAGTGAACATTAAAAATTAGTGGAAAAACATACCTGACAATGTCAGTCACATTTAGATGTACTCCTAACGATAAAGAACCTATCAGATATTATTAATTTCGGATTAATATCGTGGCAACGTGTGGAAATTGAATCATTGTAAGCGGCAAAATACTGCTACCTTAAAAACAAATTAAAAGCATCTCGCATTGAAGATCACACTAAATTTCTAGCTTCCGTAAAATATCGCCAATCTTGGCGATCTGGCGTTCTTTTAAATTTGGCATGCTTTTTCGTTGCTTCTGCAACAGTATTTGACCTATGTTGTTTACCAACGTAAATCAGTACCATCTCTTGCTAGTTTATTTGATATATACAGTATATTCCAATTGCCATCGATACTATTTCTTTGACTTTAAGGGTGCTGATGGCTCAAATGGCTCTGAGCACTATGGGACTTAACATCTGAGGTCATCAGTCCCCTAGAACTTAGAACTACTGAAACCTAACTAACCTAAGGACATCACATACATCCATGCCCGAGGCAGGATTCGAACCTGTGAGCATAGCGGTCGTGCGGTTACAGACTGTAGCGCCTAGAACCGCCCTGCCACACCGGAAGGGTGCTGATAACCGCGCAGTTGAGCACCCCACAAACCAAACATCATCATCATCCTCATCATCATCATCATCATCATTTTCGAATTTTAGCCACATCTGGTCTACGATGATATAGATTGGAAGGAGTGGAGACTCCTGTTAGGGAGGCGTCAACTGATTTAAATAGATACATTTTGTGTTTACTTTTAACAGATTTCGGTATTCACTCTTTCTATAACGACCCCATTTGACATGATTCTCCCTATTTCCCCGTGGATTATTTGTTCCTAAGAGGTCAACTGTGTTTTCTCAACGATTTTCGTTTTGACTGGCTCCTGAACTAACGGTTTAGAATAATTTTCTGACAAAGCATTCAGTGGTTTCAGACGATGTTTCCTGCCACCCACCGATTTTAGACGTATATTTCCGCCAAGATATCGAGGGTAGATTGAAGTCACTCCAACTAATTGTATGAGTGGGGTGCCTGTTCAACAACTGTATCTTCTGAGTCGTGGGGGGGGGATAAGGGGTAGTAGGTAAAAAGAACTAATTATTAATGTATTCCAATGTCAAGTACAACCTCTACCCACACTAACTCACGGGAACTATCTACTTCAATTTCACGACAAGGTAAACTACTTCTGACAGCAATAAACACCCCACTGCCAACATTCTTGAATCTGTCCTTTCTGAACACTGTTAGGTCCTTTGTAAAAAATTACGGTTGAATTTGTTTTCATCTTCAGCCAGCTTTCCGTAGCTTCAAAAATTTCAGCTTCAGTACTTTGTTAGTGCTAGCTCCGGTTCTTTCCCAACACTGTTAGGCCAATTTAGAACTACAATACCGATTGTTGCTAGGTCTATACCCGTCCTGTGTTTGCCCTGCAACCATTTAAACTGACGCCCTTTCTATAGTTTCCCGAGATCTTCTAACCTAAAACAACGCCGAGTTCCTTCCACACAGTATCCGTACTCACGTAGCCGCTTCCTGTGTCTAGTGGACCCTTGACCTAGTAAGCGGAACCCGAAAACCCACCACCCTACGGCACAAGTCGAGGAATCTTTAGCCTACACAGTCGCAGACCGTCTGAGCTTCTGATTTAGACCTCCCACACAGCTATGTACCAAAGGTCCTCAGTCAGTCGTGTCGACGATACTACAGATGGTGAACTCCATCTTCAACTCGCAAGCAGAAGAGAAACTCTTCTGGTCCCAAGTGGCACACATCGTTAATACTCACTTGAGCCACCACCCCAAGTTGGCTGCGTCCTGTGCTCATCATGACATCGAGAAGTATCCATTCCACATCTGGAATACCTCCTCCCACTGTACACACAGGGTACACACACTGGATTCCTTCCACTTCTTTGCAGCCTATTGTTGGATCTCCCAACTACCAGTATTCCCATACACTGTGATTGCTAAAACCTTACAGGCTGTGAGTTTTCCATGGATAAGCGACTGCATCTGGTTCAGGGTGTTTATAACACACACAGTCTTAGCCACCTAGCCCAGTCCCTGTCGACAAAGGCAGGGAGAAGAACAATAAGCGCTGAGAAACCTATCACACGTCACGACTACGGGAGAAGTGCGGGTTGTGTCAATTAGAAACAAGAAGTGGAGACAGTCTAAACAGCTTCCACTTATATGCTGTTACGTTCATAATGAGCCAGTTTTGGGTTGGTGGCTTCTGGGAAAGTCGTAACAATATTGGATCAGGAGTAGGATAGTAGAAATAGTAGTTGTTGCAAATGAAAAAAAAAATGAACAGAAATCAGTGCAAATAGCAGCAGCTAACGATACCCAAATGGAGGTCGGAGGGGTGTTTACTGTCTCAAAATATAAAGATTTACGTGGAAGGTTAAGACTAGGGTATTCGCTAATCTGTCAATTCTTTTTGTTATTGGTGTGAATGTTATTTGGGAGATGGGTATAATTGTTGACTGGGCATAAAGTAGTTATTATTTCAGGTTAGCTCAAAGTCCCAAGTTTTCCATGTGTATGATGGTGCCCAAAACCAGGAACTATTCAAGAGGTGGATTGGTAGGCAGCACCAATATGTGAGGTATTATTGAAGGATTTGGAGCATTTGATTAATCACCAGAGGCTCTAAGTGCACGGCCTGTGTACACCCTTCAGGGATGTCTTGATCATGGTATTGGAAATCACTTTGCTTTTGTAATATAAAATAGAGCTCACATATTAAATTCCTGTTAGGAAGGCCCCTTCTCAAGGCTACCTAGCGTAAAGGAGCTTAAAAGGCACATTGAGAAGACATTTGAGCAGGGGATCATTATGCCGTCAAAATAACGTTACATATTGCTTGTATTTGCAGGCTCTGAGATAGGGAGAGGCTCAAGATCTATTGCAGATTATACGGACCTTAATAAGAAGTTAATTCTTAGATCTATTCCGCTTCCTCATCTCAATTCGTGTTTCACCTGGTTTAAGGTTGCAGTGGTGTTTGCAGTACTTGATTTGAAACAGGATTATAATCAGATTCTCTTATGTAAGAACTTTAGGGAAGTCACTGCGTTCATTACAGACTGGAATTTATTTTAATTTTCAAGCGTGTCTTTCGGCTTAGACATTGGAGTGGCAGTCTTGTTACAGCTGATGAGTTCCATTTTTTCGGAGATTAAATTTGAGTTTGTGTTCCACGTCTTGATGATCTGGTAGTGTATAGTGGGACTATGGAGGAACAATAAGTATTTTAGGAAACTTGTCCCTCAGTTTGCTCAAAAGGCAGGGCCGCTGAATCACCTTCGGCGAAGGGGGCAGAGGTTTGAATGGAGTCCATCAAGAGAAATTGTCTTGTAGACATTGAAAAGAGCATCGGTTTCTGCTTCAATTTTAGCTTTACCCCATTTTGATAAAAAAATTCATTGTACAGACCGACGCGTATATGGATAGCATAAGAGCTGTGTTATTGCAGGAAGGAGATCAAGGTTAACGACAGACTATGTGCGTATCGAGGGGATTATCTGATGCGAAGAGGAAATATTCCGTTCATGAGCTTCTTTGATTGTTCTTTTCGCTCTGGAAAAGTTCGTTATTATATTGAATATACAAACTTTCAGTTCGAGATTGATAACCATGCGTTGAGCTGGGACCTAGGCACGCCCCGTAAGAGTAGGCGAATAATGTGATGGGCCACCTGAATATTGGCATTTAGGTTGGAGAATAGTCTTATTAGATTGGCTAACCAGCGATTTACTGAGGAACAGGGTGTGTTGACAAGCAAGTCTCCTTACCCTGTGCAAGGAAATTTAATTTTAATGGACTTTCCATTGTAGTACAAATGGATTAGGCAGTATCAAACCAAGACGTACTCATGAAGGTGATTAAGGATCGACTAAATAGAGGCGGGTTGCTGCCCCCATATTCACTTAAAGAATATGCAAACCGAGCTAATTTCGTACATGTGTAAATATTTTCATGAATTCCCAGTAGATGGACACCTTGAGTATTTAAGAACCTGAGCAAAAGATCGCAGGAAACTTGTTTGGAAGGGTTCTGCTTGGGACATTAATGACAAGTAAAGAATTGTCAAATTTGTGCTATAAGAAAGCCAGTGCAGAACACAGATTGGGTTCCTAGCATCCACTCAATAGAGGCAGCGTTTGAAAAATTATATGTGGGATTTGTAGGACCGTTGCCTAGAACTAACAATGATCACAAGTATATTTTGGTCTGCGTCGACGCGTTTTCCAGATTCAATGTGGGGGCTACTGCATGCCCCCATTTTCTCAGGAAATTTTGTTTTGGTTTGGGTATTAACCACATTACAATCGCACCCTACAACACAAACCCATCATATGCCAGAAAAGTTAAACAGAACCTTCAATCAGCATTGATCGCTTGTCACCAGGATAGTCAAAGTAAGTGGTATCAGTCTTTGCACAGGCTCATGTTAGCCTTAAACACAGCCAAGCGCGAAGCCCATAAGGCAACACCTGCTCAGTTGCTTTTTACCTTTGCTCATCCCATAGTAATCTACTGGGGCATAGAGAATTTGCTGCCCGATCAGATTAATGCTGAAAAAATTACACAGCAATGGAAAGCAACTAAGATTAACTTCCACAAAGCGCTTCGGCACAAGCTATGAAGGACGAAGTGGGGCGTCAGGTATATCCATATGGTGTCGGATATGTGGAGCTCGTTAAGAGTTACCAAGCAACGAATACAGCTGTCGACAAGATCACAAAGAAGCTGCTAAAGTTCAAGGGACCATTTTGCGTAACCAGTTTCTTGACTCCTGTCAAGATTCAGTTAGTTGCATTAATGCAATGTGCTGTAATTAAGGTCCATATATCACAGCAGAAAATGAGTGCAACAGGTCAGGATAGCTAAATCAATGAAGTCAGTGTTCTTGAGTAATGTGTGACCAGTAGTCTTACAAATAGCGAGGGTATGGGAACTTACCGCGAGATTTTCTGTCGCCTTCGGCCGACGGATGTTAAGCTGTAGTTCGTTTTTCGAACCATCGACACGTTGTTGTCTTCGATAGTTACTACGAGTGGTTCTGTTCAGAGAATTGCGTAGTTAGAGATCGTTGATTACCTCGATTAGCCTCTACCCATCAATATTTGGAAGTTCAATGATGTTTTTTTCAGGTGTTGTTAGCTGTTGTTAGGGGTATACAAGCAGGAACTAAAAATCTGTCACTCTTGGTAATATGTTATTGTGATGCTTGCTTTTCCCAGAGGGGAATTCGTTTGACGTTTGTTAAGCTGTGGTGAGCGTTTGTCTAGTTGTTCTTCAAATATTTATGTTGTTTTAAGTACTGCGTCGATTAGCCTGGAATCTATTAAGCCTGGTATGCTGATGATACGTCGTTGTCATTTTACCGAGTACAAGTCCATCGGTGTTTGTAATATTCATGAGAAGCGGGTTCGATTCCCGTATAGGCGTATACATTGAAGTGACTTGCCTTTGGTTGCATGTATTTCCTCAAATTGCGTATTAGTAAATATTAACAGGGTGACATTGCTTATGGCTTTATTGCAGTTCATCCAGAACTGAGTGGGGTTAGTTTCCCAAATGTTTCTGATATGTTGGTTGGCGTTGATCCTCACGTTTATTGTTTTATCACTAATTTTGAGTAATAGTTTGTGCTTCAGTGGGTCTTCAGATTAGGTTTATCTGGAAATCACAGGTTTTTGAAGTTGTTAAATAGGGCAGTTAGTGGGGTATCCATATGGAGATAAAGTCAGTTGTAATATCAGTGTTGTTGTGATTGTTTTTCTTTTTAACCGGTCAGCGGTTGTTATCTGCATTTTACGTTTAGAGATCTTAAGGCAGCTCTGAATGATAGAGGAGCTAATGCCCGATACATCTTGCGTCAGTTAACGCGGCTCACGTGCTGCATTTAGCTGTTATACTTCAGCGTGTATGATGTTGATCAGGGTAACATTTATAAGTACGTTGTGAAATATATATAACTTTAGCCTTGCAAACGTGTAATTAGCGTGTGGCTTAATTTCCCTAGTTGGTTGTTGGTTCTGGTCCCTGGTTTGGTTGTTGTAATTAGAAGTCGTTTAACTATCGCGAAAGGGATAAACCTCAGTCTTCCACCTAAGTATTGCTCATGGGACCAAACAGAGATTTCAGAAAACAGTCACCAAAGAACGTTGATTATAACCTTCAAGCACTAAATAAAGTCAAAGTCCGTAGCAACTGTTGTAGTCCATGACCTGCCAGTTAGTACAGCTACGATGCACTCGGTAGAAACACTGGTCTCTGCAGGCGCGGCAGGTCGATACAGGATGGCAGCGCATTGAATGGTTCGCAAGAGTTTTTTCTACGATCACAGGTCTTTCTGGCAGCGCCGCCAATCGTAGGACCTTGGATACTCGTAATGATTATCCGAGTCCAGGTCTGAGGATATCGTGAGGATGTACTCGCTGATTTAGCTCTCCCCCATCTCCAGATTCGTATTTGCAGTGGTGGACATTACAATAGCATGTGTGCTTGCTTAGTAGTGTATCACAAGCTGTCTGGTAGTAGAAACTGAAGGGGATGAAAAAAGGACCTTTCGATAAAATGGAATACGGGAAATTAAGGAAATAATAAGAAAGTGGGATTTTCTGAGGTAGTGATCAATATAATAACCAAAAACGACGGAAGTAGTTCTGTAGAAAAGGAGTGGATGTATACCAAAAAAGGGAATAATAGACAGGACACAATAAGCGTAGCGAAAGTAGACACGAAGAAGCCAAGGAGGAGTCAGGAAATATTCAAGCTCAACTTCTACACTGATTGATATGATTTATCTGGTAAGCATTAATGGGGAAGTCCTTGAAAACACACACTGTTCAAAAGATTAACCAAGTCCACAATTTTGGAGATACGCAATGAATTTTTGTGCCATGCTTCACAAGAAACTAACAAATTTACTGTTATGGTCCTTGGATTATATACATTTAATTTTTTATGAAATTTACATTTGTTTTCAAAAAATAATGTGTGTAGCTTTTCTCAGAAAGTATTCAAGAGACTTCTACAAAATATTCTGTGTTTAATCTCTTTGCATATACTATGCTTACATTATGAGGTTTATTGAATACATGAAAAAGGAGAATTTTAAAATATTTAAATTATAATTCTGTGAGTATAATATGAAATTCACGTAAAATCCCGAGCATATTTCCCCATATCTGTGCTTACACTTAGAATTTCAAAATTTAATCTCGAAACAACATTTATTCGGTTCATATAAATAAGTGTTCAGAATTTCATAAGTTTAGCCTTCACAGATTCTGAGGAAAAGATACATAAACATAATTTTCAGGAAATGGAATTTGAAGTTCAAGCTAACGCTTTTTTGTGTCACCTTTTCAATGGGTCCCAGATTTGTACTCAGCGTCCTGCATCTCTTCTGGCTTCTAGTTTTCTGCCTTCTTTCGTTTGACAGGTCTTCAACTGGCTTTTCAGCTGCAGAGAGATGCTGTAAATATACTTTTCTCAAGATATCCTAAAGCCCATTATCTCTTAAATTTTCATCCTTCTTAGGTTCCCGTCATTAAAAACAAGAATTGCATCGTAAATTGAGATTCTGACGACTATAGCAGATAAAAAGAGGTTTTAGGGCATCGTTTGTATGAGTGATTTTAGATTCATTCGGGTTCTGGGTTTTGCCTCGAATACACGTTTTTAGAAGTTCAGGATCGGCCCGAAACCTGTTAGTTGGCTTGACAACATCCAGGATACAATTTGGAAGCCTCTCCTTGTGAATGTAGGGGTTGTCATTCCTGTGACCTTGTAGATACTTACGCCAGGTAACGTGGCACAAATTATAAATGAGATGTTCGTCTGCTGACACCAAGCATTCACTGACTCCTGCAAACGCAGTTTATGAAGTTTTCTACTCACTGTTTTTGATGGTGGCATTACTGGATGGTGAAAGAATCGAACACTTGCGTATATCTCCGTCAGTACCACAAGGCAAAATGAGAATTGCTTCTTCTTAATTTTGTTGTTGCTTTTTAAGATATGGAACGGTCACAGATGATCTATAAAACCAAAGTGTATATATCACAGCCCCTTAGACGTATCCCGCGCAAGTTTGCTTGGAAGGAATGAGCGGAACTGTTGTACACTGACCTAGTATTGAAGCGCTGCTTCAAAAAGTGGACGTGGCAGGAAGGTCGCGTCACACTTTTTGTAATTTTTCAGGCCCTTCGGAAGCGATTTCATCACTGAAACTACAGGAACTTATTGTCCATGAGTTCTAAATATAAACTATAATTAACTACCAAAAATTGAAAATTTACATTTTCGGTCAGTATCATGAACGTCCCACGTCCCCCCCCCCCCCCCTTAAAATCAATGCAAGGAGAATCATGCAAGTTCTCTCGCTCTCATGAGAGAAGTGACAAAACAGAAACTTCACCCTCACACATCGAAAAGCACAACACCTTGTAATGTGGAATATAATGTTGTTGTAGTCTTCAGTCGTGAGACTGGTTTGATGCAGCTTTCCATGCTACTCTATCCTGTGCAAGCTTCTTCATCTCCCAGTACCTACTGCAACCTACATCCTTCTGAATCTGCTTAGTGTATTCATCTCTTGGTCTCCCTCTACGATTTTTACCCTCCAGGCAGCCCTCCAATACTAAATTTCTGATCCCTTGATGCCTCAGAACATGTCCTACCAACCGATACCTTCTTCTTGTCAAATTGTGCCACAAACTCCTCTTCTCCCCAATTCTATTCAATACCTCCTCATTAGTTATGTGATCTACCCATCTGATCATCAGCATTCTTCTGTAGCACCACATTTCGAAAGCTTCTATTCTCTTCTTGTCCAAACTATTTATCGCCCACGTTTCACTTCCATACATGACTACACTCCACACAAATACTTTCAGAAACGACTTCCTGACACTTAAATCTATTCTCGATGTTAGCAAATTTCTCTTCTTCTGAAACGCTTTCCTTGCCATTGCCAGTCTACATTTTATATCCTCTCTACTTCGACCATCATCAGCTATTTTGCTCCCCAAATAGCAAAACTCCTTTACTACTTTAAGTGTCTCATTTCCTAATCTAATTCCCTCAGCATCACCCGACTTAATTCGACTACATTCCACTATCCTCGCTTTGCTTTTGTTGATGTTCATCTTGTGAGCGTGTGGGTGCTATTCTGTCATTCTGCGCAAGGGATTAATCTGAGATGTACCCTTTACCCTGTGGCTCCTGCAAAATGCAATTTCCACCCCCACACTACTACTGAAGTCAGACAGACGCTCCTAACGTTCTAAAGAGAAATGCCTGAAAAACGTTCAGCAATAAATATCTTCTGGAGTCGTCTGCTGTAAGGAAATGACACAAAAATTCACAAAATTTCTTACGTAACTAGTGGGATACTTGGGTACTGGAGTGGTGCTAGTTAGTGTAAGAAAAACATGAAACTAACGAAAATTATTATTTATTTTGCAAAAATTCTGAGAAATCACAATGGCGCTTTTAGTTATGAACTGAACAAGTTATTTCCGGGTTATTTTTCGGAATGTGAAGTTACCTCTTAAGGATAGGATTCGCTAATGAAATTTCTATACAAAGTTTAAGATTGTTATTGACTTGGCAGAATGGCTGAGAGCCGCGCCTACTTCACTTGAATAATTATCCGTTAGAATGTTACTAGGTACGGTCGAGGCTATCGCGTGTGAAATGCAGTGAAGTGTACTGTTGTAGAGGAAATATGGGGCTCGCAAGAGCTGTAGCGCACAATACCGTAAGCTGCGATGACTGCTGTCTGCGCCGCTCGCTGCTGACAAATAAGATAACTCTCGTTCTATCTGGATTGACCGTTGCCAATCAAACTCTCCCTACGCCTTGATGAAGTCAGGGACACCTATTCGACCCTAGTGTAACTATTGGCGTGGTACAGCGGTCAGATAACCAGTCCACCACGATGCCACTCAAAAATTCGCTCGCAGGCGTTTAACTCTGTCCGTTCACACCGCACGATAAGTGTGGCAGCCAACACTGAACAATGCTTCATCGCAAGGACTCAATATAGAGTCGCACTCCGATTCGCTCTCGACAGAGGTGCTCTCGCAGTGAAGTACTGAGGAGAAACTTGTTCCTCGCTCTTTGAGTACACGTACGAGCGCACACGCCCTCGTTACGTGTTCTCGCTTCAAGAGCGACAACGGAACGGCCCCTCTCCACGCCAGACGTGAAGGGGTATATCTTTCGGTCTCTTCCATTACTCCTTCAGCTCACGGCGTCAGGAATATCATCTGCCGATCAGCATTGCTCTTCTAAAACGGGAGAATGACATTTCGTGTCAGGCGACCATTCCGGAAATCTGTAGCATCGGCGTTTGGCGTTTGCTGTCTCCCTGTGAAAACCTCTGAAACTGCGTGCTACGTTTGTAAAGAATGTGTAGGCTGGGCGCTCCCACCAGTGTAGCGGAATTTGCTTTTAAGCCAAACATGGGTCGTTCTCCCTTTCATTTGGGCACACGCTGTCCGCTCCACTGGTGGTCGCCATCTGACGTAGGTAGGCTGAATCGTCTTCTGAAGGGACCGGCCTCTCGGCGTGCGGTCCGCTTCTCCCAAACTAAAAACTCTTGGGACCTTCATGTCTTGAATGTGCGTGTGTACGCCAGCCTCGAGTATCTCAACCCCGGTGCGCACTTGTTATTTGCATATCGTTTACATGAATTCATACAACATTGACTTTATCTTATCTTGATTGGGTTAGAATGAAGCGTCTTGATGTACGGAATATGATTGTGAGAGCGGAATATGTAACCAATGAAGGTCAGGAGACCATGACGTCTTACAATCTTATATCCTCCTTTCTAAACACTCTCCATTCCGTTCAACTGCTCTTCCAAGTTCTTTGCTGTCTCTGACAGAATTACAATGTCATCGGCGAACCTCAAAGTTTTTATTTCGTCTCCATGGATTTTAATACCTACTCCGAATTTTTCATTTGTTTACCGGTACTAATTTCGTTATTACAGACCCATTGTCTACTTCTGGACATGTAATGATACGATGTTTCCTGGCAGGATGTTCGTCCCCTTAGTTAATACTGCTGACCGTACGACCGTAGAAGCAGCATGCGACTGGAGTGGGAGAGGCCTGCCGCAGGTGGGCGCCGCTGCTGCTGTGGTCCTCGCGGCTGGCGGCCGGAGTAGACGGCGCGCCGTGGTGGGTGTGGGCGGGCTGCGCGCTCGACCTGTCTCCGGCAGACGGCAGCCTCTACTGGTCGCTGGTGGCGGGGGCGGGCGCGGCGCTGCTGGCGCTGCTGCTCACCGCCGACAGCATCGAGTGGGTGGGCCGCCGCCCATGTGCCGGTCAGTGATCGTCCTCTCCCCTAAAAACTGCTGGCGCTACTGTTGTGGCTGATTGGTCCACCTTCACAGACACGCCGAGGACGTCGTTCCGGTTCGCAGCACTTCCATAGGTTTTTCTGTTACCTGGATGACAGGAAAGGGGTATAGACATGACGTCAAGAATTCCGCTGATGGCTGGTAAAATCGTCGTTTTATTGGTACACAACCGGTTTCGCGGCCTAAAGCCGCATCATCAGATGCAACCCACATAGTAAACAGAAATATATGGAGCCTCAACTTTAAATTAAATGAAGGAAATATCGAAATATACTCAGGATGTTGAAGCGGTTGTAGGTGTACCGATCGCTCCCATTCAGACATTACATTAACGAAAGAAGGGTGACAAAAATACGATCCACTAATTTCCTACAAACTGTTCGTGGGTGGTTCATGTACACTGAAGAGCCAAAGAAACTCAAACACCTGCCTAATATCGTGTAGGGCCCCCGTGAGCACACAGAGGTGCTGCAACACTACGTGGCATAGGCTCGACTAATGTCTGAAGTAGTGCTGCAGGGAAGGGACACCATGAATCCTGCAGTGCTGTCCACAAATCCGTAAGAGTACGAGGGGGCGGAGATCTCTTCTGAACAGCACGTTGCAAGGCATCCCAGATATGCTCAATAACGTTCGTGTCTGGGGACTTTGGTGGCCAGCGGAAGGGTTTGTAAAGTGCCGTGTGGCTAGGGCCTCCCGTGTGGTAGACCGGTCGCCTGGTGCAAGTCTTTTGAGTTGACGCTATTTCGGCGACTTGCGTGTCGATGGGGATGAAATGATGATGATAAGAACAACACAACACCCAGTCGCTGAGCGGAGAAAATCTCCGACCCAGCCGGGAATCGAACACGGGCAGTTAGGTATGACATTCCGTCGCGCTGACCACTCAGCTACCAGGGACGGACAGCAGAAGTGTTTAAACTCAGAAGAGTATTTCTGGAGACACTCTGTAGCAATTCTAGACGTCTGGAGTGTCGCATTGTCTTGCTGGAATTGTCCAGTCCGTCGGAGTGCACAATATACACGAATGGATGCAGGTGATCAGATAGGATGCTTACGTACGTGTCACCTGTCAGAGTCGTATCTAGACGTATCAGGGGTCCATATGATTCCAACTGCACACGCCCCACGCCATTACAAAGCCTCCACCAGATTGAACAATCTCCTGCTGACATGTAGAGCCCATGAGTTCATGAGGTTGTCTCCATACCCGTACACTCCATCCTCTCGATACAATTTGGAGCGAGACTCGTCCGACCAGGCAACATGTTTCTAGTCATCAACAGTCCAATTTCGGTGTTGACAGGCCCAGGCGAGACTTAAAGCTTTGTGTCGTGCAGTCACCAAGGGTACACGAATCGGCCTTCGGTTCCGAAAGCCCATATTGATGATGTTTCGTTGACTTGTTTATACGCTGGCATTTGTTGACGGCCCAGTATTGAAATCTGCAGCAACTTGCGGAAGGGTTGCACTTCCATTGCGTTGAGCGATTCTCTTCAGTCGTCGTTCGTACAGTTCGTGCAGGATCTTTTTCCGGCCCAGCGATGTTTTAACAGATTCCTCATATTCATGATACACTTTCAACATGGTCGTACGGGAAAATTCGCACTTCATCGCTACCTCGGAGATGCTATGTACTATCGCTCGTGCGTTCAAAGTCAGTTAAATCTTGATAACTTGCCATTGTAACTGCAGTAAGCGATCTAACAACTGCGCCAGACACTTGTTGTCTTATGTAAGCGTTGCCGGCCGCAGCGCCGTATTCTCCCTGTTTACATAAATATCTCTGCATTTGAATATGCATGCCTATACCAGTCTTCTGGGCGCTTCAGGTATGTTTGCTGGGTAGGTATGCAGCAGAGTAGTCCCGGTTAGGGGGTGGTTACATCGGATCGTCTGATGTCATTTGGCATCTGTTCTGCCTCTCTGACCCGATCCGAGTCTCACTCACGTGTCTGTAAGTATTAGAGCAACGTGGTTGAATGCATGTTTGCAGAATACACCGACAGATCCTTCTGAATCGCGGAGCTCATAGTAATGGAAGAGCTGTTCGTCGCTTTTATCAGGGTCGTTCTCCACAACATCCGGCTCCACTGCACACACTTCTCGCCATAATTTCGCACCGGCTTCGTGAAAGGGTACTTCCACCATCAACAGGAGTGACTCTGGTGTTCCAAAGAGACACCGCAAACCCGAAGTGGAACAGATCGTACTGCATCACGTCGAAGAGAACCGTCAACGAGTAATGAGGAACTTCTTTAGGTATTAATGAATGGTACTGCGAAACAAGTGATGTACTTGGTCACGTCTTATCGATTACTTGCAAAAGTGGTCGCCTTACCAACATGTTTTCAAATGGTTGTAGCATGTAAAAGGTACGTTTCCGGACATGGGTTTCAATTCAGAATATCTGTCCTCTCCTCTCTAGAAGTCGTAGAAGTTTGTAACGGAAACTTTCGAACACCCTGTAGACTCTTGTTTTAAAATTTGCCTTCATCTAAAAGAGAAAAAAATATAGTGAGAGGACGCTAAAAAACGGACTGGCAAAAAAACAGTCACTAATAACATAATTAGTCGGTGCACAATGCAATTTACTGTGTGGAATGGTATAAGGTGCCACTTTCTTACCGGTCTGACGGCGGGACAACTCGTTGTTGGACAGAAGCGGCCCGCACAAGCGACTAAAACAGACTAACGTACTGGCGGAACGAAGAGTATCTTATGCAAGCTGTGACGTCATTGACTTACGATTAAGAGAGCTGGGTCGTTTCTTCGCAAGCCAGAATACTACTAAATTTTATTACTTACTAAAGTCGATCGGTGTGGCGAAGTGGTTCTAGGCGCTTCAGTCTGGAACTGCGCGACCGCTACGGTCGCAGGTTCGAATCCTGCCTCGGGCATGGATGTGTGTCATGTCCTTAGTTTAGTTAGGTTTAAGTAATTCTAAGTTCTAGAGGACTGATGACCTCAGATGTTAAGTCCCATAGTGCTCAGAGCCATTTGAACCATTTGAACTTACTAATACTTAATCGTATAAAAAATTAAAATTAAGCAGAATGCTACGGTGTTTTAATTCTAACACATTCTTCAACGTTAACTGTGCATTTTCTTTACACCTAAAATTTTTTACTTCTTGTAATATGTTCAAATAGTTCTCGATCCTTATAAAGTAGTTTCAAATTTTCTGAAGGGCTTCTGATGCAGTGCCCCATCTCGCGTAAGTGCGTTGTTAATGCAGATCTGGGGTTACTCAAGTTAAGGTGTTCTTGAAATCATTTTTTGAAATGATCTACCGGTTTGCCCTATGCAATTCAGAGGGCAATCATTACATGTAATGCAGCATACATCCGCTTTACTATATTCATTTGCCGCAAATTTATCCTTAAACCTGAGTTTGCTACCTACATCTGAAGAAGTAAAATACACTGGATTGATATTTTTAGGTGTCGTACATCGGCATCCTTTTTCGATTACTGCATACAAATGTGGTATTCTACTAAAAACTGAACGTCCCTTTGTGTGATCGGTTGGTGTAAGCGTTATAAGATCTGTCTCTGATCCGCTATGGGAAAGACATTTTTCACTGAATAATACACTGACGAGAAAAAAATCCAACATCAAAAAATAATATAGAGTAATGAAATTTCTGGAATAAATTTGTCTAGGTAACATATTTTAGTGATTAAGTTGCAAGATCGCAGGTTAATATAAGCGCGAGATAACCCACTGGAAATGTGAAATGCAGGTACATTAATAACCGGTGTAACCACCAGAATATTGAATGCAGGCATGCAGACGTGCATGAATTGTGTTGCGCAGGTGCCGGATGTCAGTTTGCGGGATGGATTTCCATGCCTGTTGCACTTGGTCGTATAATACAGGGACAGTTATTGCTGTTTGTGGATGGCGTTGGAGTTTTCGTCCGATCGTGTCCCATATGAGCTCGATCGGAGAGAGATCTGGTGATCGAGCAAGGCAAGGCAACATATCTACTGTCTGTAGAGTATGTTGGGCTACAACAGCAGTATGTGACCAGCGTTACTCTGCTGGAAAACACCCTCTTGGATGCTGTTCATGTATGGCAGCACAGTAAGTCAAATCTTCAGAGATTGACGTACAAATTTGCAGTCAGGGTGCGTGGGATAACCACGAGAGTGTCCCTGCTGTCATATGAAATCGCACAGCAGACAATAACACCAGGTGTTAAGTCCAGCGATTCTAGCGTGCAGACTGGTTGGTTTCAGCCTCCTTATAACCAACACACGGCCACCGAGGCGGAACTATCTGTCATCAGAAAACACAACAGACCTCCACCCAGCCCTCTAATAGGCTCTCGCTTGACACCACTGAGTCGTAAATGGCGCTGGCTTGGGGTCAAGGGAATGCACGCTACATGGCGTCTAGTTCGGAGCTGTCCTTGAAGTAACAGATTTGTAGCAGTTCCTTGTGCCACTGTGGTGCCAACTGCTGCTCACATTGCTGCTGCAGATGCAGTACGATGTGCCAGAGCCATACGCCGAACGCGAAGGGCTTCCCCTCGGTACAGCCACGTGGCCGTCCGGAGACCGGTCTTATTGCGACCGTACATTCTGGGGACCACTGCTGCCAGCAATCATGTGCAGCGACTGCTTTCCTGCCAAGTCTTTCTGCAGTATCGCAGAGGGAACATCCATCTACTCATATCCCTACTACACTACTGGCCATTACAATTGCTACACCAAGAAGAAATGCAGATGATAAACGGGTATTCATAGGACAAATATATTATACTAGACTGACGTGTAATTACATTTTCACGCAATTTGGGTGCATAGATCCTCAGAAATCAGTACCCAGAACAACCACCTCTGGCCGAAATAACGGCCTTGATATGCCTGGGCATGGAGTCAAACAGAGCTTGGATGGCGTGTACAGGTACAGCTGCCTATGCAGCTTCAACACGATACCACAGTTCCTCACGAGTAGTGACTAGCGTATTGTGACGAACCAGTTGCTCGGCCACCGTTGACCAGACGTTTTCAGTTGGTGAGAGATCTGGAGAATGTGCTGGCCAGGGCAGCAGTCGAACATTTTCTGTATCCAGAAAGGCTCGTACAGGATCTGCAACATGCGGTCGTACATTATCCTGCTGAAATTTAGGGTTTCGCCGGGATCGAATGAAGCGTAGAGCCACGCGTCGTAACACATCTGAAATGTAACGTCCACAGTTCAAAGTGCCGTCAGTGCGAACAAGAGGTTACCGAGACATGTAACCAATGGCACCCTACAACATCACGCCGGGTGATACGCCAGTATGGCGATGAGGAATACACGCTTCCAATGTGCGTTCACCTCGATGTCGCCAAACACGGATGCGACCATCATGATGAAGTAAACAGAACCTGGATTCATCCGAAAAACTGACGTTTTGTCATTCGTGCACCCAGTTTGTCGTTGAGTACACCACCGCAGGCGCTCCTGTCAGTGATGCAGCGTCAAGGGTAACCGCAGCCACGGTCTCATTAAAGAAAAATTTAACCTCGCACCACAAAATAAAGTAGGTCCATTAATAAGAACAAATTGAGTAGTTTTACCAACTCCTCTCGTTTCGTTCTTTTTACCCTTCGCAGAAGATGTCGAAGCACCTAGAGTGCCGTCCACATTGATAATTGATTTGTAAATAAGCATTCGCCGACGGCGACGAAAGCAACGTTTACGTTGAGAAATTGGCTGTTGCAAAATTAACAATGTATCATACTATTAATGTTTTATTTACTTATGATGGTGGTCAGCATGATAATATATTTAAAAATGCTTCTACTTTGCGTCCTGTTACTCATGGTGATTTTTTAAAAATGTATGCTTGTTACTATGATAGAGTGTTGTGTAGTAAAGCAGTTATAACTTTCTCTGGATTTAATGTTCATACAATGATGTTTCCTCATTATGAGGCATCTGATAATGCTGCACCGACCGATAGTAGTTGCAATAGTAGGTTGAATAGTTGTTTGGATATTCTGATTCTTCGTTTCATATATTCACTTGTTACTTGAGCCTCAAAATTCATACTGCTGCAAACGTCGTCGAACTGTTCGTGCAGATGGTTGTTGTCTTGCAAACGTCCCTATCTGTTGACTCAGGGATCGAGACGTGCCTGCACTATTCGTTACAGCCATGCGCATAAGACGCCTGTCATCTCGACTGCTAGTGATACGAGGCCGTTGGGATCCAGCACGGCGTTCCGTATTACCCTCCTGAACCCACCGATTCCATGTTCTGCTAACAGTCATTGGACCTCGACCAACGCGAGCAGCAGTGTCTCGATACGATAAACCGGAATCGCGATAGGCTACAATCCGAGCTTTATCAAAGTCGGAAACGTGATGGTAAGCATTTCTCCTCCTTACACGAGGCATCACAACAACGTTTCACCAGGCAACGCCGGTCAACTGCTGTTTGTGTATGAGAAATCGGTTGGAAACTTCTCTCATGTCAGCACGTTGTAGGTGTCGCCACCGGCGCCAATCTTGTGTGAATGCTCTGAAAAGCCAATCATTTGCATATCACAGCATCTTCTTCCTGTCGGTTAAATTTCGCGTCTGTAGCACGTCGTCTTCGTGGTGTAGCAATTTTAATGGCCAGTAGTATATACGAATCGTTTACACTCTGTAGCGTGTTGATAACTGCGTCTTTGTTGACTTAAAGGCATGCTTGATTAACATCGACTCACCACGTCTAGTCTCAAAGTTAACTGACGCTCACGGCCTTTAGAGCATGTATTTAAAGCAAACCTGAATCGTATACTTATATTGGCACTGCACGCGTCACTCTCATGCGATTGGTGCGACCTCTGAATAGACATCATCTTTCAGATGTAGAAACACGCTACCAACTTTAGTTTATGTCGGACAATTCCTCCTTGGTGCTGCAATTTTTTTTTTATTTCTGTGAGTGTATGTCTTCATCAGGAGCGATGTTTACACCTATGACATTTGAACATTCTGATTATATATTAGATATTACCTTTATTAAATGTAATATCCACAAAGTATACTACATTTTACAGTGTAGGTTGCACCTAATGATGCGGATTTAGTCCACGAAACCGGTTGTGTATCAATCAAAAAATTAGCCTGTGTCAGCGGAATTCTTCTTAACATCGTTCCTTTCAACAGTTGCGGATACCCAGCGTATAAAATGCCGCGCGGAGTATAGTCAGTCTAATGAGCATAACTGAAAAGTTGCTTGAAGGAGAAGCAACATTTGTAGTTGAGAAAAGGGTAGGAATGTGAGTTCGTGGCTGAGTTAGCCCCTCTGTCGACTATAATCTGTCGTAGACACCGCAGCCAAAAAACTGTGCCCAGTCGCTCGAAGAAAGCACAGGCCACATCTGTCTACAAGAAGGGTAGCAGAATTGATCCACAAAACTACTGTCCAGTACCCATGACACCCATTTCTTGTAGAATCTTGGAACAAATCCTTAGCTCAAACATAATGAGGTATTTCGAACAGAAAGAGCTCCTCAATGACAACCTGTATGGATTTCAAAACCATAGGTCATGTGCAACGCAACTCATACTTGTTTTACATGATATCCTGCAAGCCATGGATCAAGGCAGTGAGGTAGACGCAGGATTTCTCGATTTCCAAAAAACATTTTACGCAGTACCATATCTACGCTTATTATGAAAAGTACGATTATAAGGGGTATCAGACGAATTATGTAACTAGACTGATGATTTCTTGGTAGGGACGACGCAGCATGCTATCTGGGATGGAGAGTCGTCGAGAGACATAGAAGAAACTTCGTGCGTAGCCCAGGCGAGTTTGTTGGGTCCCTTGCTGTTCTTGTTATCAGCTGATCTTACGAACAATAGTCACAGGAGCCTCACGCTTTTGGCAGATTATGCAGTTATCTACAACGAAGTACAGTGTGAACGAAGCTGAACAAATATTCAGTAAGACTTGATAAGACTTCATTGTGGTTCAATGACAGGCCGCTTGCTTTAAATGTTCAAAAATGTAAAACTGTGCGCTTCACAAAGCGAAAAAACAGAGGATCCTATGTATTTAATGTTAGTCGCAGTTGGAGTCTGCAAACTCATACAAATACCTGTGTGTGACACTCAGTACGGACTTGAAGTGGAACGTTTACATAGGCTCAGTCTTCGGTTTATCGGTAAGGTACTACGTAAATGCAATCACTCTACAAAAGGAAATTGCTTACAAATCACTCGTCCGACACATCCCAGAGTATTGCTCAAGTGTATGAGCTCGTACCAGATAAGACAAGCAGAGGATCTTGGGATATCGAACGTATACAGAGAAGGGCAGCATGAGTGGTCAAAGGTTTGTTTGACCACGAGAGAATGTCACTGAGATGATGAAAGAACTGTCTGACAGATCCTGAGGGTAGACGGAAAGTATCTGGAGAAACCGTGTATGTTTTTGATAAAAAGAAAGAAAAACACGCACGAAAAGGCCTTGAAGTCCCATCGGTACCGACCATCCACCGTGTCATCCTCAGCCCTTATGCGCCACCGGGTGTAGATGCGGAGGGGCACGTGGTCAGCACACCGCTCTCATGGCCGTTATCAGTTTTCGTGACCGGTGTCGCTACTTCTCACTCAAGTAGCTCCTCCATTGGCCTCACAAGGGCTAAGTGCACTCTGCTTACGAACACCACTCGGCAGACCCGGATGGTGACTCATCCAACTGCTAGCCTAGTCCGACAGCGCTTAGCTTCAATGATCTGATGGGAACCGGTGTTAACCATTGCGTCAAGGCCGTTGGCATAAGTTTTTAATACCGTAAAATTTGTCTATAGGAAAAGCAATTTTTGCCATTCATCTAGTTTCTGGATAATCAAGAGAAAAGTAACGTTTTTATTACAGCGCTGTACTAACCACCGTTAAAATTCAGTGCCTTGTCAGTATAATAAACAGCCTCATTTCCGTCTCGCAACATGCAACGTATTCGTTTCTTCAGAATCAGTTACCTCGAAAGTCATCTGTAAGTGGGAGTACTGTACGCTGGAAACGCGTTTAACGTAATTTCTGGCTAAAAATCTGAAAACTGCTTGACTTCTAAACTTCGGATTATATACTCAGATCTAGAATCGCTGTAGCTACCCTACTTTTAAACGTGAACTCGTTTATGCAAATTATACTCTATGTGATCAAAAGTATCCGAACACCCGAAAAACATACGTTTTTCGTATCAGGTGCATTGTGCTGCCACCTACTGCAAGATAATCCATATCAGCGACCTCAGTAGTCATTAGAAATCGTGGGAGAACAGAATGGGGCGCTCAGCAGAAATCACGGACTTCGACCGTGGTCAGGTGATCGGGTGTCACTCGTGTCATACGCCTGTACGCGAGATTTCCACATTCCTAAAAACATCCTTAGGTCCACTGCTTCCGATGTGATAGTGAAGTGGAAATGTGAAGGGACATGTACAGCACAAAAGCGTACAGGCCGACCTCGTCTGTTGAGTGACAGAGACCGCCGGCAGTTGAAGACGGCCGTAATGTCTAATAGGCAGACATCTATCTAGACTATCACACAGGAATTCAAAACTGCATCAGGATCCACTGCAAGCACTGTGACTGTTAGGCGGGAGGTGAGAAAACTTGGATTTTATGGTCGAGCGGCTGCTCACAAGCCACACATCGCGCCGCTAAATGCCAAACGACGCCACTCTTGGTGAAAGGAGCGTAGTAAACATTGGGCGATTGAACAGTGAAAAAAGTACTTAAACCTAACACATCCAGGCCCGAGGCAGGATTCGAACCTGCGACCGTAGCGGTCGCGCGGTTCCAGACCGAAGCGTCTAGAACTGCTCGGCCACAGCGGCCGGCTCATCTTCAGCTCTCGCTCTTTTACGATACTCGTGAAACTTTGTCGAATTTTCATTCATCGGTTCCGTAATATTTGTAACTACATGCTCAAAAGCTGTCAGGTGATTTTGTGCACAAGTTGGATGAATATCTTTTTTGTGTATCTGATTATAGAAAATATCCATATGGATAATAATTTTATGAAAAAACTGGAGTCAGAAAATGAACTTTTCATCTATTAAAATCGTTACTAAGCCACAGGCGTTTTTCGTACTATTCAGTCGAGAATTGTTATTTGTGGTGATTCTGAAAAGAGGCTGCAAAGACCTTAAAATTTAGTCAAAAATGTTTGTACATTTTTATTAATAGATGCGATTTCAAGCTTAATGACAACCAGCTAGATGGCATAACGATGAACGTGTGATGCATTGGAAAACTTATACTTAATGAGAGCCTGCACCGCACTTGATGACCATCCATGACTGCTGCACCATCGTATATTTGTGCTGCTAGTTTGTGTGGGCAGCTCTCTAAGTGGTGATTTATCTCTTCACTATGACGTACGTTGCCGAAGACTTGGCATCATAAACTCCCGAAATCTTTCAACTGGTCCTCCATTAATGATTTTGCTATATATTATAACCATCTGGTAAACATAGGCTACATGATTTTACCAACTATTACAGCCAAAAATTTGCAACTTTAATTTCCTCTTGGAAAATTGAAGCACGCACTGGAGAAATTCATTTAGAGGCGCCTTTGAGTACTGTTACTTTTTCTAAATGCAGTTTTAATACAGAGTTTAATTTTTCTCTAAAAATCGATCAAGATATGAAAAAATCCAGAACTGCAAGATGATTGTCTCATCATGTCCTCCGAGAGCAAGTTACAACGCACCACAGAAACGTATACAGCCAATAATTAAATTTAGTAGATACCTATAACAGGTAACTTTTTGGGTGTATTATGCCACGGACCTCCTGTACCTACTGTCTAGTTGGGTAGCTATATTTACACTGCCTAGACTTGCCAGATTCAAAATGTTAGTTATATGGACCAAAGAAAGTTCGTATTTCCTAATTTTGTCATGGACGTGTTGAATGTCACAGACTCCCTGTTTAATTCACTAATGCTCCCCTCCAAATAATAAACAAGGCACACGGGACAAGGCATTTTTCAAATCACAGCCACATAGCCACTGATGCTTGCTGTACAGGTCGGAGCTACATTTTCTGTTGAATTAATGACTGTTTGTTTTAACAGTCTGCGAAACTGTTAAAGTATGAGTCGGTCTATCTAGCCTCATGACCTCTAATTTTCTTCAAACTTGCATAAATTGAATGACTCCGTGAACAAGGAATTGCCTGATTCTTCGTTTCATACATTCACTTGTTACTTGAGCCTCAAAATTCACTATAGCACACACTAAATCAAAAGACACAACGCACGGCTACACTTTAAATGATGGGGAGGTGATAGAATCCCGCTTTAATCAACGATCTGACGGTTCTGGTTCTCTTCGGAAGAGTTCGGGCCCTGTTTCTGCTTCTGGCAGGTGGATCAGGTGAGATGTTTATTCACACACAAGGCTTGTATACGAGTGCAGTGTTCCCGAGTATTGCATCCATACCCCTCACCGCCCATCACCCCCTCGTCCGTCCTTCTGCCGAGACATTCCAGTCCACATTTGCAATCGCAGAAAGTCGTCGTCGTGACATTTCCGTCCAACTCGACTGCGTTCGGCGTTTAGAGGCAGCGAGCATTTCAAAAGAAATAAATAGCACACTACACTTCTCAACTCGTATGGAAAGTTCAAAAAGTAAACATAGAAACTAAACTCCGCCCGAACAGGCCATGAAGTCACAAAGGTACCGACCAGCCGCCGTGTCATCCTCATCCCACAGTTGTAACTGGACGCGGATGTGGAGGGGCATGTGGTCAGCACACCGCTCTCCACGCCGTATGTCAGTTTACGAGACCGGAGCCACTACTTTTCGATCAAGCAGCTCCTCAGTTTGCCTCACAAGCGCTGAGTGCACCCCGCTTGCCAACAGCGCTCGGCGGAACAGATTGTCACCCATCCAATTGCTAACCCATTCCAACAGCACTTAACTTCGGTGATCTGACGGGAGCTGGTGTTGCCACTGTGGAAAGCCCGTTGGCAACAAGCAAACATTGCCGTGATGGCTTTTCAGTAAGTTGGTTGTGAAAAGAGTCAGTAGGCTTTTAGCATAACCGATGTTTTCGGAATCGAATCCAAGCTCATCGGGTGGAGGATGGCTCTGAGCACTATGGGACTTAACTTCTTAGGTCATCAGTCTCGAGTGGAGGAAGTCATTCTGTTCGGAATAGATACCTCCTTATGTTTCAACTCAAAATATGTTCTAGGATTGGACAACATACGGACATCATTGACACTGGACGGTAATTTTGAGGATGACTTCTGCTGCCTTTCTCATAGACGCTGTGACCTATGGTTTATGCCAATCACAGCGCACAGTTTTTTGTTCGAGTGATTTATAGTACATTATGGTTCAAATACGAGGTAACACAGTATCAAATTCTTTATTCAGTCTGCTATGTATTCCATCAGGCCCGGGAGCTTTGTTCAGTTTTAGCGATTTCAGATGTTTACCTACGTCAGTTACATTGGCGTCTATATCACTCATCATTGCAGTGATGCAAAACAGCGTCACATTTAGGACCTATCGATCTCTATACTGAATTTGCGATGTGGGCCATCCCAGCGAAAATTTGATATATCTAACATTCGAAAATAGCAGTTCAGAGCAAGGCCTGGATGCAGGATTATTATGTAACAGCATAAACTTTCACCACACAATTAAGTGACTTAATAAATTCATGAGATTAAAAAATTAAACAAAATTGAATCATTTAGGTATTAATCACGATTTAGTAACATCACTGTGAACAACCACATTTTTTAACTAAATATTTGAATTCTGAAAAAGACGTATTACAGTCCTAATCAATGGAGAGCAGTGTAATTATTAAGACGTCGTTATAACACAAAAAATAGATTCAATAAGACATATTGTACGTTTGCTACAATATCTCGCTGAGGAATAATGTTATCAGAAAATGGATTTCCGCTGCTTCAAGAGCTCTTGCATCCACATCTGTGGACAGGAAGTAATAAGTTTTATAGGTGCTGGTTTGGATGAAATGAGGTAATGGGAAATGCTGGGTGTCCGCTAAATCTACCTCTCTTTAAACTACCACAATTCCTTTAACCATTCTTCTAAGCGTCTTAGTGACTTTTCCAACTGAACTGTCACCCGTTCGACCAATTGCCAGTAAGAATTTGACGCGAGATCCCCGGGGTTTGGGAGGTGAATAATAACAAAGGGACCTAATTGTGACCAGCTACCATTTTCAGCCGACACTTTCAGAGTAAAATACTCTCGACCTGTAGCACTTGGTACGCTGCGAATTTACGTTAACGCTGAACGACATTAGATAAACTGGTACTGAAAATTGTATTTTTTGTCTATGAAATTTTAATTACTACAACAATTTGTCTACGAGACGAATTTTGAAAGCACGTTCAGTTTGCGGTATCATTATCTGGGGCAACGTGCACCTGATATTACTCAAAGTATGTCAGGTTTCTCTCAACGTGCACAGTATAATGTTACGTCTCACATCTTATAAAAATGGTTCAAATGGCTCTGAGCACTATGGGACTTAACATCGGAGGTCATCAGTCCCCTAGACTTAGAACTACTTGAACCTAACCAACCTAAGGACATCACACACATCCACGCCCGAGGCAGGATTCGAACCTGCGACCGTAGTAGTAACGTGGTTCCGAACTGAAGAGCCTAGAACCGCTCGGCCACAACGGGCGGCCACATCTTATAGTTCGGAGTATATTACGTATCACTGTTGATGATACGTGTTAAGGAAAACAAAGATTAGGTGAAATAATTTTTTGTTATGTCCTCATACATACGATAAGATGTAACGCATAAAATAATTCTACCTCGTGGACGAAGTCGAATAATAATTAAATCTCCACAGGGAAATAAATAGTTTTCCCGAAGCTTTATGTAGTGTCATTCAATGTTGGCATAAAATCTCAATTTCTGTATATACCAAGAGTAATGCACTCCGATAGTATGGCATGAAAACGTTAACTGTCCATGGTCAGGTCCCCATCAGCAGTCCACTGAAAAATGACACGAATAATCCCAAACAAAATATTCCAAAAAGAAAAAAAACTGACTCTTGCAAAAGGTTTTATTGCTAATGATGCTTTCGTGCGGTTGTCGTGTCTTCATACTTATTTTGCTAGTAATAACAAAAAAGTTTTTGTTACATAAAAATACGCAGACCTACGTGGCACCGACAATCACAGAGAATAAGCTAATTATCAGATATAAAAAAATATTGTATTTGCCTTAAAACAGCAGAACCCGCATTAGTCAAAGAATGGAAAGCCTCAATAACATACGGTTAAAGCGAAAACGCAATCGTCAGCTCTGGACCAGGAGGACGGTCTAAAATGGCAAGATGAGTAAACTTACACTAAAAACGTTAAAAGATGTGTTTATTGATCTCGGAATCAATATAAATCTGCGTGAGTCAAGAAATAATAAGAAAACGAAAGTAAACAATGAAAAAACTGAAATGGAAAGTGATGTAGACACAGGAAGTCGATCATAAACATGTAATACGACATGTGAACAGTAACTGCAGTGAATTCGCGTAAACACCAGAATGAGTGGATCGCAAGATAAGCTAAGAGGGACTAGCAATGTGTAAGAAAGCGCTGAGTGGCGATGCTGGGAGCAGAGCAAGTACGTAGAAATACCAGTAGAAGGAAAACGGTTGAAATACACGCCTCAACAAAAGTTTGGAATATCACAGAGTTTACTGCGATGACTTCTTATAGTACACCCACTGAGGTTTGTAAAATACGTTATTAACAAAATAAATGTAATTCCTTCTGAAACAAGAACGATTTTGGTTAGTTACAAAAAAACATTATAAAACAAATCAGGATCTCTCCTAAGTGTACATCATGAAAACAAAAACAGTGAAAATATTTGTCTAAAGATGATTATTATCAGTCTTTAGTACTCAGTATGTCCCCCCCCACACGCCGATGAGTTCTTCCACTCTGCGAGATATAATCTGGATGAGACCATCAAGTTTATCTTGGGGTATTAAGGTCCCAGTCCTCCATGGTAGCTTCAGTGAGGTCCTGAAGATTGACAGGTGGATCTGGACGTTGTGCAATGACCACCTTCAATATATCCCATACCTGCTCAATTGCATTCCTGTATTGGGACTGTGCTGGCCAATGCGTTCGGTTGACGTTGCATCTTTGGAGATACCGAGACACTGCTAGAGTACAGTGCGGTCTTGCTTTGTCATTGAATTGGATGAAGTTGTCAGCGACTATTCATCTGTTCAAATGTGTGTGAAATCTTATGGGACTTAACTGCTAAGGTCATCAGTCCCTAAGCTTACACACTACTTAACCTAAATTATCCTAAGGACAAACACACACACCTATGCCCGAGGGAGGACTCGAACCTCCGCCGGGACCAGCCGCACAGTCCATGACTACAGCACCTGAGACCACTTGGCTAATCCCGCGCGGCTATTCATCTGTAGGACCTTACAATAGTTTGTAGGAACGGTAATTAGAGGGTCCCGCCGTCCCATCATTATTGCCTCCCAGAACATAACAGTTCCATCTGGAAACGGATGGCCTTCTGGAACGTATCGGCGTACCTGCTGTCGTCTAGGAGCTTCTCCAAACCCTAACACGTCTAGTGTCCGGTCGCGAACCAATTCTGGTCTGTTCGGCAGACATGAAATTGCTCCATTACGAAATGGTTCACTGCTGATGTGCAGGAGCCCTGGTCCTTCGATTGTGTCGGTTCCCTTGGTTCAATACAAAACTTCTCATTGATTTTCTGGAATGAAGACCACCCTAATGCAATCTTTTACGCACTGTTTGGTCTGAGATGCGAATCCCTATTGTCCGCGAGAAGTTATTTCCAACACTTCTGGCAGTTGACGTTGGGCGCCTGCGAGCCGACAGTTGAAGGAAACGATCCTGCATTGTTATTATCGTACAAGGACGTCCACTTCGAGGCCTGTCGTCCTTATTTCCCGTCTCTGTGTACTTTATCCACACCTTAGACACACCACTTTGAGTGCCATGTAACCGATTGGCAATATATTGCTGTGTATGACCTGCAGAAAGTAAAGTCACCATCCTCGCTCTGTCAGAGTGTTGTACGCCTCTACATAGCATGTTACTGCGATGCTGAACACAAACTGAATGACGTTGTTGATACTGGGTTGTTCTCGGTGTACCTCTACGGCAGCGGTATGTTTATATGACTGGTAAACGGCCATAAAGCATGCCAGTAGTAAACACCCTACACTATATGGTCTCCAACGGGATAACGCATGAAGTACATAGATCAATGAAATCTCTGATAGGCCTATCGTAGACTATATTTTACGACAGTATTCCAAACTTTTGTCGAGCAGCGAAGACAAAAATGGTTCAAATGGCTCTGAGCACTATGGGACTTCACTTCTGAGGTCATCAGTCCCCTAGAACTTAGAACTACTTAAACCTAACTAACCTAAGGACATCACACACATCCATGCCCGAGGCAGGATTCGAACCTGCGACCGTAGCGGTCGCGCAGCTCCAGACTGTAGCGCCTAGAACCGTTCGGCCACTCCGGCCGGCCACGGAAGACAGAAATAAAAAGTAATAAAGAATACACAGGTTGAATTTTACATAGCCAGTGGTAATAATGGAGGTAAAACTAAAACTCTGTAATACTGAGAAAGAAGGAGAAATGTACATATGTGGGGTATATGAACAGACAAAAAAAATAGTAAAGTAAGCCAAATTAAATGTTCTTGGACGGAGCTAACAGCAGCATAAGAAAATTGTTGAATGATAAAGTGAAAAGTATAGAACCAAAAGGGATGGATGACACGGAAGAATGAGGGAAGGACGAGGCATTGGGGGCGGATGGAAATAGGGAATGAAGGACAACAAGGAATTGGAAATACGGAATAGGGAGGGGAGAAAGATAAGGAAGAGGGAGCGAAAAAAGGAAACGGAAGAGAAAGATAAATAAGATAAAAAAAGAACATACACGAAACCACAGTGATCGTAGAAATAAGTTTACCCAAGATATAGGAAGTTATTCAAATGTGGACAATGCAGACATCATAGTTTCAAAAATAATTATATTTCTCGTAACCTGATAGCCCGACGCTGCAGCCACATATAAATGCAGCCCTAGTGCGAGAATTAAGTGGCTTACACAGCATGTAACAGTGCAGATATTTTTATATGTGGTACCTTAATATGTACACACACACCAGTGTGTTGGCTGTTTCTTCTCTGTGTCGAACACTCGTCTCACCAACACGTCACAAACTCTATGACCTGATATTTTCTACACGCTCATACTTCACCACTAAGTGGATTTCAGATTTGCATCCACGTTTCCACACTTCATCACCTGACCTGCTGTCCATGGGAAAATGAGCACTAATGGCTTACTTTTGACACATATACTTGGAGTTACTAACCAACCTAAAACATATGACTTTTAATGGCTGTAATTATTTGTCTTCAAATGACATAAGTACTGATGCAATGTTGTTCACTACACCGTCCTCACTCACCAATAGAAATACACTGAACAGCCAGAACATTACGACCACTGACCTACTATAGATATAAACCCGTCCAAGCGATAGCAACGTCACCTGGCAAGGAATGACTGCTAGTCAGAAACATACACACACGGTGTATGTAGTACCAGTGAGCATGTTGTCCATGTGTACAATGGGGCAGGTGCACGGTCTATCTGAGTTTAACCGAAGGCACATTGTGATGGCCTGGAGGGTTGGCACAAGTATTTCAGAAACTGCATGACTTGTCAGGTGTTTGAGGAATGCTGTGGTGAGTGTCTTCAACACGTGGCGAAACCAAGGGAAAGCACGTCCTGTCGTTGTGAGATTGGGCGACCGCCTCTGATTACAGATGTCGGACATCTTAGGCTGGGCAGACTGGTAAAACAGGACAGGCAGCAAACTGTGGTGGAACTAACATCCGACTTTAACGCTGGACAGAGTACAAGTGTGTCTGAATACAAAATGCACTGAACACTCGTAACAATGGGCTTCTAGAGCCGACGGCCCACGCATGTGCCAATGTTAACACCACGACATTGACAAGTACAAGGAAATGGGCATGTGACCATCGACACTGGATGTTCGCGCAGTGTCAGAGTATTGCATGGTCTGACGAATATAGATCCCTTCTTTATCATGCCGATGGGAGCGCTCGAATCCGTCGTCTTCCAGGGGAACAGTTCCTTGACACATGCACTGTGGGACGGAGACAAGCTCATGACGGCTCCATTATGCTCTAGGGAACGTTCATGTGGGAATCCATGGGTCCAGTGGAGCTTCTATAAGCCACCATGACGGCCAAGGAGTATCGTACACTGCTTGCAGACCATGTATATCCCTTCATGACGATCGTGTTTCCGGACAGCAGTGGTATTTTTCAACAGGACAATGCGCCATGTCACAAGGCCAGGAGTGTGGTGGTTTGAGGAACACGGTGGTGAGTTCCATTTGATGTGCTGGCCCTCCATCTCACCAGATCTGAACCCGTTCGAAAACATCTGGTATGTGATGGAATATGGAGTCAAAGCTCATCGCCTCGTCCCTGGAACTTAAGGGAATTAGATGACGTGTGTGCAAATGTGGTGCCAGTTATCTCCAGCGACCTACCAAGACCTCATTGCATCCATGCCCTGATACGTCGCCACTGTTACCCGTGGCAAATGAGGACATACCCTATACAGGGTGTTACAAAAAGGTACGGCCAAACTTTCAGGAAACATTCCTGACACACAAAGAACGAAAATATGTTATGTGGACATGTGTCCGGAAACGCTTAATTTCCATGTTAGAACTCATTTTAGTTTCGTCAGTATGTACTGTACTTCCTCGATTCACCGCCAGTTGGCCCTATTGAAGGAAGGTAATGTTGACTTCGGTGCTTGTATTGACATGCGACTCACTGCTCTACAGTACTAGCATCAAGCACATCAGTACGTAGCATCAACAGGTTAGTGTTCATCACGAATGTGGTTTTGCAGTCAGTGCAATGTTTACAAATGCGGAGTTGGCAGATGCCCATTTGATGTATGGATTAGCACGGGGCAATAGCCGTGGCGCGGTACGTTTGTATCGAGACAGATTTCCAGAACGAAGGTGTCCCGACAGGAAGACGTTCGAGGCAATTGATCGGCGTCTTAGGGAGCACGGAACATTCCAGCCAACAACTCGCGACTGGGAAGACCTGGAACGACGAGGACACCTGCAATGGACGAGGCAATTCTTCGTGCAGTTGACGATAACCCTAATGTCAGCGTCAGAGAAGTTGCTGCTGTACAAGGTAACGTTGACCACGTCACTGTATGGAGAGTGCTACGGGAGAACCAGTTGTTTCCGTACCATGTACAGCGTGTGCAGGCACTATCAGCAGCTGATTGGCCTCCACGGGTACACTTCTGCGAATGGTTCATCCAACAATGTGTCAATCCTCATTTCAGTGCAAATGTTCTCTTTACGGATGAGGCTTCATTCCAACGTGATCAAATTGTAAATTTTCACAGTCAACATGTGTGGGCTGACGAGAATCCGCACGCAATTGTGCAATCACGTCGTCAACACAGATTTTCTGTGAACGTTTGGGCAGGCATTGTTGGTGATGTCTTGATTGGGCCCCATGTTCTTCCACCTACGCTCAATGGAGCACGTTATCATGATTTCATACGGGATACTCTACCTGTGCTGCTAGCACATGTGCCTTTACAAGTACGACACAACATGTGGTTCATGCACGATGGAGCTCCTGCACATTTCAGTCGAAGTGTTCGTACGCTTCTCAACAACAGATTCGGTGACCGATAGATTGGTAGAGGCGGACCAATTCCATGGCCTCCACGCTCTCCTGACCTCAACCCTCTTGACTTTCATTTATGGGGCATTTGAAAGCTCTTGTCTACGCAACCCCGGTACCAAATGTAGAGACTCTTCGTGCTCGTATTGTGGACGGCCGTGATACAATACGCCATTCTCCAGGGCTGCATCAGCGCATCAGGGATTCCATGCGACGGAGGGTGGATGCATGTATCCTCGCTAACGGAGGACATTTTGAACATTTCCTGTAACAAAGTGTTTGAAGTCACGCTGGTACGTTCTGTTGTTGCGTGTTTCTATTCCATGATTAATGTGGTTTGAAGAGAATTAATAAAATGAGTTGTAACATGGAAAGTAAGCGTTTCCGGACACATGTCCACATAACATATTTTCTTTCTTTGTGTGTGAGGAATGTTTCTTGAAAGTTTGGCCGTACCTTTTTGTAATACCCTGTATTAGGCAGATAGTCATAATTTTGGGCTGATCAGTGTATCTGCACATGTACGCATTACACCTTGTGTTGCGTCGGTCCACTTTCTGGTGTGTTGGTACAGTTACTTCCTCGGCATCAGTGCATCAGCGGGGACAGTCATTACGAGCGGCACTGTTTTGCAGTGGCTGGCCTGGCGGCGGGCGGCGCCCTGTCCTTGTCGCTGTTGGTGGTGCGTCCCCCCTGGATGATGCGCACGCTCGCCGCTCTATTGGTTGCCGCCGCGGCGGTAGCCGACGCTTCGCTACACGTCGTCGCCGTGGAGATGTACCCCACTTACATCAGGTGAGGCTCACATCCGCCCCTCCGCCTTTTACAGCAGTGACAGCGCGACAGGCCTTCCGTTCCTGCCAAGTGTTACGTTTTTCCTCGTGTTCCTAAATCACTTTAGCGTAATGGCCATATCTATAGGGTGTCCGGGAAAAGTTGCGACAATATACGAAATGTCGTAGAGGATGTCTTGAGGAACAAGTGGAGTATAGGAACCCACACCCGGAAACGTCGTTGTTATAGCAGCCGGTGCCTGCCACTAGGCCACCGTTTCGGTACCAATTATGACTTTAATAAAATTTTCTCGGGCTTCCAGCCGCGTCAGGTGGTTAAAATCACACGAGCTTTCGACCGAGCTCTTCCCAGTCATTGCCAAGTGGTAAGACTGACTGCTGTGTCGCCGTGGCCGCGTCGTTATATGGCCGCACTGCTGACTGTGACGTCACTGGTGATCTCTTCCTCGCCATATATGATAATATTTTCATCCCGTGTCCGTCTCGCCCCTTTTAACATCACGATAGCCGGGTCCTAGGCTGTGCAGGGCTGCAAACCACCGTTCTTGTTGATGGTGTTTTCAGAGGGTTTTATTTCAATAGCTTCTTTTATGACGATATCCCAAAATCTCTTCGTCCTCATAACGACAGATGTTTCATCGAATAGAATTCGGTGTCAAGTGGTAAGACTGACTGCTATTGAACAGAAAATACTTATAGGTGACTTTCTCTCTTACTTTATATATTTAGTACCCTTGCCGCCATTCATACAGGTTTATCAGGATGATACGTGCCTCTATATCTCTATTGTGGGGGAAAGTATGTAAGAGAAAAGATGAGACATATAGCTACAGAAAGACAGTAAAAGTGTTTTGGAATAAAGACTGAAGTTATTTTTCCTTAAGACCTTTTTCTATACCAGAGAGTTGTTCTCGAATAGAAATAATTTGTTCATTATAGACCTGTAAATAACCATCACGTAACCTTCCAATTTTTTTTTTGTTAATTTTGTTCACAATGTCTTGATCATTTGACACTCTCTACAACATAGCGTTTATTGTGATTGTAATCTGTCTACATACAACGAACTAGCTAATTGTTACGATCATTACGAGACAGACACGAAAGTACAAAAGTTTCTGGACGGTTTTCCTATTACTGGTGGATTAGAAAGTGAAGCAAATTATGTTCCAGCTTCTTTCAGACTAATACTTTTAGAATTTAGAAGAAATGCTATTTGAAAAATAAGAAAAGGAATGGTATCAAACAAGTAACTTTACTACTGCACTGAGAAACGTTTATCACTAGACCATGAGAAGATACAGCGCTGTAACAGCTAGAAAGGTAGACAACATTTTCTTCAGGAAGTTGCGCATCCTACTGAGTTGCCAGATTACGCAATGGTCAGGCTTAGAATTATGAAGGGCAGCCACTTCGTAACGTGAGGGAACCACTTGGACACGTTGTCTGGGGCCGGCCGACCGGCGGCCGCAACTGTATCTCAGATATTATTCTATCCTGTGGATTCTTTCTCCTCTACAGGGGATACATGATCTATCACTGTTTGTTCACTTGACTGTGAGTGGAATACCAGCGGCAGGTCTACAAGACCTGCACTCTGGAGGAAGCGACCAGGGAGAACTCTGAGTGTTATACACATTGCTCTAACCAACATGTTTGAGGTGCTATCTTTCGCTGAAATTTAAACTGAGCCAATGAGAAAAATTTCACTCGCTGGGAACCCTGTTGCGTCTTACGTGTGGAGGATCCAAAAGGGTAGGGCTCTCTTATTCATGGGATGACCTAACATGTGGCGAATAATAGTCCCCTTTTAGGGCAATCGCAGCAAGGAATGGGAGAGATTAACGTAAGCATCCTTTGCGTATATCTGAAGGTCTCTTTCAATGCGATGAAAAAGCTTTTCCGATAGTCATCAAAAGAACGAGGTTCAATCGGGATACTTGTGCCGTGTGCCGTTCAGTTGCTTTTACTTCTCTCTGCTAGTATGATAAGTGTAGGCATAGACTTTTATTCTGTCATTTTGTGAATAATTCCTCCTCAGATTATACGGTATGTTTATAAATATCACATAATATTATGTTGTTTTTTTCCTTTATTGCGATTTTTATCACCTTACACAAGGCGGGCTGTCAGCAGCAGAGTACGCCGCTCTTCAGCCTGGAGTCTTACAATAAGTAATACATGGAGGGGGCACAGAGAATACAAACAAAACGGCGGGCAAAACAATGTAGACATTAAAAAACAAAAAAAACATGGAGCCGTTCACGCTGGACGAGAAAACATCACTGACACTAGTTGACACGGCGCACATAACATGGATGATGGCGACGGTACACGTGAACAGTGGCGGCGTGACGGCGAACAAACACTAAACACAAACGAAGGCACACACACGAGACACTGATGGCGATGACCTCCGGCGCGCGAAAGTTCACTGTGCGTGTGCGAGTCTGGGGACCTGCCAAGAGAGGAGGAGGAGGAAGGGGAGTGAGAGAGCGAGAGGGGAGAGCAGAGATGCCACGGGCAGAGGAGATAGGGGGAGGGAGGAAGGGGAGGGGAAGCCCGGGGGAAGAGGGGTGGAGGGAGGGGACGGGGAAAAGAAAAGAGAAGGGAGGGAGGGTGCCTAAAGGAAAGGACACAGGAAGTGGGGGGAAGGATCAAAGTTGATAGAAGGGGTGGATGGAGGGGAGGAGGACATCATCAGGGAGGGAGAGGTGGCGGAAGCCACCTTGGGAGAGGGTAAGGAGGGTGGAGAGATGGAGACTGGGTGGGACGTGGGAATACAGGCGCGGCAGCGGGCGGGGGTGGGAGAGGGTCGGGGAGACTAGCGGGTGAGGAGGATCGAGTTTACGGGAGGTGTACAGGATCCGTATCCTTTCAGGGAAAAGGTGGGGGAAGGGGATGAGATCGTACAGGATCCGCGTGGGGGAGAGGAGACGGATGCAATAGGCGAGGCAGAGAGCATGGCGTTCAAGGATTTGGAGGGATTTATAAAAGGTAGGGGGGGGGGGGGGCGGAGATCCAGGCCGGATGGGCGTAACAAAGGATAGGGCGGATGAGGGATTTATAGGTGTGGAGGATGGTGGAGGGGTCCAGACCCCACGTACGGCCAGAGAGGAGCTTGAGGAGACTGAGTCAGGAGCGTGCCTCATAATATTATGATCACACACAGTCATATAACATTATAATTTAAGTGAAATATTACGAGTATATACGTACAGGCTACTTTTAAATCATTTTTTACATGCAATGAGGTGACGAGAATGATGTGGCAGAGATATACACTTATACAGATAGTGGTACAATCTCGTAAACAAGTTATAAAAGGGAAGTGCATTGGCGGAGCTGTCATTTGTACTCGGATGATTAACGTGAAAAGGTTTCCGACGGGAATTAACAGACTTTGAACATGGAACAGTAGGTGGAGCTAGACGCAAGGGACATTCCATTTCGGTAATAGTTACGGAGGGAATTCGGTATTCCGAGATCCACAGTGTCAAGAGTGTGCCAAGGATACCAAATCTTAGGCATCATCTCTCATCATGGACAACATAGTGACCGACGGGCCCCACTTAACGACCGTATCCGTTAGGGCAGCGCGGCGAAATTTGGCGGTAATGGACTATAGCAGCAGACAACCGACGTGGGTTCCTTTACTAACAGCACGACATCGCCTGCAGCGCCTCACCTGGACTCTTGACCATATCGATTGGATCCTAGACGACTGGAAAACCGTGGCCTGGTCAAAGGAGTCCGACTTCAGTTGGTAGGAGCTGATGGTAGGATTAGAGTGTGGCGCAGAGCCCACGAATCCATGGATCCAAGTTGTCAACAAGCTACTGTGCAAACTGACGGCGGCCCTATAATGGTGTGGGCTGTCCTCCAGTCCACCTGAACCGATAATTGGAAATTGTACGTTGGGATACTAGGAGCGCATTTGCAGCCATTCATGGACGTCATGTTACCAAACAACGACGGCACTTTTTTTAGATCACAATGCCGCCATGTCTTGTTCGTGGTTGGTTTGAAGAAGATTCTGTACAGTTCGAGCGAATGATTTGGCTACCCACATCACCCGACATGAATCTCACGGAAAATTTGTGGGATATAATCGAGAGGTCTGTTCGTACAAAAATCCTGATCGGCAACACTTTTGCTATTATGGACGGCTATAGAGGATGCATGGGTCAGTTTTTCTGCAGGTGCTTACAACAATTTGAATCCATTACACGTCGATTTGCTGCACTCCACCGGGCGAAAGGAGGTCCGACATGATATTAAGAGGTATCCCATGACTTTTGTTACCACGTTGTATGTGATGTCTATATTTTACGTTATGGCGGATGAAAGCCGAATGCGTAGGGTACGAAGAAAGAAGGGTAGTGGATCGTTAAGAGATGAACAGAAAAATTGGAAGACTAAAAGTTAAGTGTATCAAACACGCACAAAAACAGTTATGCCAGCTAAGAACCGTCCCTCACTGGATGTACAATTTAAACCCTTCAGAGGCTGTGTGATCTACATAAGATATTAGTGTTGTTTATGCGAACATATTTCCAGTGTTCTCTAAACTTCAAATAATGTTTTTATTGCTCTTTCTTTCAGGTACAATGCAAATTTAAAGTGCTGTGAGCTGGCACCTGTATTGAAAATACACTCCTGGAAATTGAAATAAGAACACCGTGAATTCATTGTCCCAGGAAGGGGAAACTTTATTGACACATTCCTGGGGTCAGATACATCACATGATCACACTGACAGAACCACAGGCACATAGACACAGGCAACAGAGCATGCACAATGTCGGCACTAGTACAGTGTATATCCACCTTTCGCAGCAATGCAGGCTGCTATTCTCCCATGGAGACGATCGTAGAGATGCTGGATGTAGTCCTGTGGAACGGCTTGCCATGCCATTTCCACCTGGCGCCTCAGTTGGACCAGCGTTCGTGCTGGACGTGCAGACCGCGTGAGACGATGCTTCATCCAGTCCCAAACACGCTTAATGGGGGACAGATCCGGAGATCTTGCTGGCCAGGGTAGTTGACTTACACCTTCTAGAGCACGTTGGGTGGCACGGGATACATGCGGACGTGCATTGTCCTGTTGGAACAGCAAGTTCCCTTGCCGGTCTAGGAATGGTAGAACGATGGGTTCGATGACGGTTTGGATGTACCGTGCACTATTCAGTGTCCCCTCGACGATCACCAGTGGTGTACGGCCAGTGTAGGAGATCGCTCCCCACACCATGATGCCGGGTGTTGGCCCTGTGTGCCTCGGTCGTATGCAGTCCTGATTGTGGCGCTCACCTGCACGGCGCCAAACACGCATACGACCATCATTGGCACCAAGGCAGAAGCGATTCCCATCGCTGAAGACAACACGTCTCCATTCGTCCCTCCATTCACGCCTGTCGCGACACCACTGGAGGCGGGCTGCACGATGTTGGGGCGTGAGCGGAAGACGGCCTAACGGTGTGCGGGACCGTAGCCCAGCTTCATGGAGACGGTTGCGAATGGTCCTCGCCGATACCCCAGGAGCAACAGTGTCCCTAATTTGCTGGGAAGTGGCGGTGCGGTCCCCTACGGCACTGCGTAGGATCCTACGGTCTTGGCGTGCATCCGTGCGTCGCTGCGGTCCGGTCACAGGTCGACGGGCACGTGCACTTTCCGCCGAGCACTGGCGACAACATCGATGTACTGTGGAGACCTCACGCCCCACGTGTTGTGCAATTCGGCGGTACGTCCACCCGGCCTCCCGCATGCCCACTATACGCCCTCGCTCAAAGTCCGTCAACTGCACATACGGTTCACGTCCACGCTGTCGCGGCATGCTACCAGTGTTAAAGACTGCGATGGAGCTCCGTATGCCACGGCAAACTGGCTGACACTGACGGCGGCGGTGCACAAATGCTGCGCAGCTAGCGCCATTCGACGGCCAACACCGCGGTTCCTGGTGTGTCTGCTGTGCCGTGCGTGTGATCATTGCTTGTACAGCCCTCTCGCAGTGTCCGGAGCAAGTATGGTGGGTCTGACACACCGGTGTCAATGTGTTCTTTTTTCCATTTCCAGGAGTGTAGATTTGTTTCCTAAATTCTATAAGTAAGATTACTTAACACAAGGAACCTTCCTGATGGGTCTTCTTAGTGTTACAACAATATAGCGTCGTCTGCGCAGAACCTATGATAACCCTTCAAAAAGTCGCCGGAAGGGAACAGTTTGGTACTTTCTATTCCAAATGTTACAGGTGATCTTGTTGCAGTTTGTAAAACAACTTTTATGAACATATTTGCAGTTGGAAGCAACAGGTTAGGAATTCTTATTAGGAGGAAACAACGCGGAGAACACAACATCCACCGACCACAGAACAAGAAACGCCCAATCAAAATATAGAGACGATGACAAAATTAGTATAAAGCAGCACATAAATGACTTTCCCCTGGAAGTTACCCATTACAGCCGAGCTGAATATTTCAAGACTGTAGTCCCACTTAAAGAAGATGTTTTTTAAAACCACTAATAGTTCTAGTTTTCATCCCAGAGAAGTTTCGCAACTTTTCCTTTCAAAGACGTAGGAAAGATCATTACAAGTCGTATGACGTACTGAACATTGAAGCAAAGGCAGGTTCACTGCAGGCAAAGATGCGTTTAGGGTCCACCATAGGAAGGCAGAGATTGCGCAGAAAAAAAATTGTTCAAATGGCTCTGAGCACTATGCGACTTAACTTCTGAGGTCATCAGTCGCCTAGAACTTAGAACTAATTAAACCTAACTAACCTAAGGACATCACACACATCCATGCCCGAGGCAGGATTCGAACCTGCGGCCGTTGCGGTCGCTCGGCTCCAGACTGTAGCGCCTAGAACCGCACGGCCACTCCGGCCGGCGATTGCACAGGACCCTTTGAAGAGTGACAGCAGATCAACTCAGTTACCTGACAGTGACATTTGCTGCACGTAGACTGATTTGCAGCAGGTTACGTTTATGCCTACGTTGACGCACTCCGAGATGTTTTATCGCCGCTAGTTATCTTGTTGCAACTTGGGAGTATCTGTAGGTGATACCGTTCTGGTCTTACGTGTGTATGTGGGATGAGAGTATCGCTGGTAGGGATGGAAATGAAATCGCATGGAACATTCTGTAAGTGTTGAACACCAGAATAACAATGAAGAAAAATCTTATTGTTTGGAGTAACAATTGTGCTTCACAAAAAAGAATCGAATAACGATATTTCTTTTTCTTTTTCTGGTGGCAAGTGGTCTGTCCACAAGAACAGAACAACGGTTTCTTGTTAGTCGGTACAGCTTCCTTCCTGTGACTCCGAGTTTGTCTTAATACAGAGAAGGAAGTCTGCGACTAAGGCATTTGTACCCAGTGACCTATGAAAAATGGTGTAGGAAGCGAAGATTGTTAATCCTTTCAAAGTAATTTCGATGAATACTTCAAATTTTTTTAACATTCAAACTGTGTCAGACAAGATACTCTGTACATCAAAGCAGAACATTTGAAAATCTGGAGCATCACATACTATTAATCAGATGTGAAAGTGCAGCAGTAGAAGTATGACAGGCCGACATAGAAAGAGTCCGTAAGGTGAAAGACCTCAGAAAAGGGAAACATGCAAGAAACATTCAATCTGCCATCCTTGATTATAGTTCCTCAGTAAGTTCGATTACAGTGAAAAGAAGAAGGATTTAAAAGCTACGAAGGAATGAGCATAAAGATGCATATCTGTGGAAAGTGGCTGAGAGCATAGCACCGAGAATAATTTGATGGGACTTAGCACCTTTCATAAATGTCTGTGTCTGAATTGCCTTCAACACCAAACAATTCCCACTGTGCCAAGGAGCTGCCACCAATGCATAACAAGAAACTCTCATTTATAACTTGGTAAAGTTTGAGGAATAAATAATTAAAACACTGATTGCACTAAAGACAGCTTTTTGTGTAATAACTTCAGTTCATAAATTGGGCACTCTGCGCCTTTCTACATTAAGCTATCCAGTTCAGTCAGGGTTCCTGTCGTCTGCGCTCGAGATCATACGAGGGGCGTTAAATAAGTACTGCAGCACATTGTTTTTTGCTGGAAGCAGGTTGGTTTTACTCAGGATTCCGATACGCCATATTATTCCTCACTCTTTTGACAACAAAATCCTATCTTTCAACATAAACTCCATTCGATGCGATAGCCTTACGCTATCTTGCTGCATTAATAGCCTCCTCATCATTCACGTACTTCTTCCTGCGGAGTGCAGCCTTCATCGGGCCAAACAGACGGAAGTCGGAAGGTGCGACGTCCGAGATGTAGGGTGGATGAGGAGGAACAGTCGATTGAAGTTTTGAAAGCTCCAGTCGGGTGCGCAGACTTGTGTGAGACCTTGCGCTGTCATGGAGAAGGAGAAGTTCGTTTGCATTTCTAAGTCGTTTCTTCAATCTCCTGACGGTAGCACAATGCACTTGATAGCTGATCGTTGGGCCATGAGGAAGAACATCAATCAGAATAATCCCTTCATAGTTTCAGAAGACCGTCGCCATGACTTTACAGCCTAAAGGTGCGGTTTTGAACTTCTTCTTTAGAGGGGAGGTGGAGTGGCTCCACTCCATGAATTGGTGTTTTGTTTCCGTTTCGTAGTGATGAACCCATGTTTCATCGCCTGTAACGATGGTCGACAAAAACTTGTCGCTGTCAGCCACGTACTGCTCAAGAAATTCCGCACAAATCGTCCATCATTGTTCTCATGGTCTTCTGTTAGGTGGCGGAGGACACAGTGGCCACACACCTTTGAGTACCCCAACCGGTGGACGAGCGTATCAGCACTATCAACAGAGACGTCCGCTCTAGCAGTGAAGTATTTGATTGTGATGCGTCAGTCACCTGGAATGAGAGTGTCCGCACGTTCCAACTCTGCAGGAGTCACAGCTGTGTGTGTGGCCGGCCGGCACATGGGAGATCGAACAGGTCTGCGCGACGATTACGATGATTACAGACGCCTCATCCAACGACTCACCATGCTTTGGTTCCCTGTGACGTCGCCGTAGACATTCTGCAAGTGTCTTTGAATATCTTCGATGCTCTGGTTTTCCGCCAACGGAAACTCTCTGCTTGGAACTTGATGAAACTGTAGGGGCTGAAGCGGGAATATTCCACAATGTCCCAGGATAGATCCCCTTTTCTTCAACCGCAATTCGCCGGGAAAAACTTCTTGCAGTATTTATCGAACGCCTCTCATACTTCAATTATTCCAGCGGTTGGTAGAAATTTGAGAGGACCCAGCAGTGAAATAAAATTTTCTTACCCTGTAAGATCGCAGTGTGAGCGTGACGTTTCAGAATGCTAGGAATGCTACTCTCTCTTTCCATTGCCTCCAGAAGAAAAAACCTCAGAGTCTATAGTATTTGTCCGAAACACTGATTGGGGCCCCCTGGTTCTGAGTCAAGTAGAACGCTTGAGACAGAGATTTCGAGGGTTCCGTGGTAACAGAGGTTGCGACTTCTGGTCTTTATCCATAGGGGTAGGACTGGTGGGTCCCACTAAATGTGTCAAGGGTGCACTACACGTCAGATGCTGTTAGACAAATGGCTCACGGTGTCTTAGCTTAAGCGATCCTAGATTCAATCCAGATAATGATATCTGTGAAACGCAATGATAGCTGTTTCTCCAATATCTCTGTGTTTTTTCTTGCAGAGCGAGGGTGGTGGCTGCGGTGGCATTTCCTGGAAGGTGCATAGGGGGCATACTGCTCGTGCTGCCCGGTATCTCCAGCACCGTGCTCTGCTACGTCCATGGAGTCGTCATGTTGTGTGAGCAGTTGTTATCATGACTTGTCTTTGTTTATGAGTGTTCATTGCTCTTCCCTGTATTTTATAATATCTCTTTGTCTATTAATGAGCTGATCAGACTACTGCACTTCCATTTAGATTTATTAAGTTGAATTATGGACTGAGGATTACTATAATTAAACACTGCAGGAGCTGGAAAATGTTACGCCATGAACACCTTGACTGACTGCTGTGTAGCTGATACTCATGACGCCGGCGCCTACAACATATATTTATTAAAATTTCAGCTTTATGCAAGCTTATTTTCAGTATATTCAGTACTCAAAAAACATGTGCACAGGTGGAGAATGGAGTGAGTGTATAATGTTCAAAATGTATGTGAAATCTTATGGGACTTAACTGCTAAGGACATCAGTCCCTAAGCTTACACACTGCTTAACCTAAATTATCCTAAGGACAAACACACACACACCCATGCCCGAGAGAGGACTCGAACCTCCGCCGGGACCAGCCGCACAGTCCATGACTGCAGTGCCTTAGAACGCTCGGCTAACCTCGCGCGACGAGTACATAATGGCTTTTGAGTGTCTGTGTAACGTTACTGGAGGTTTTAATGAGAAGATCGCAACACAGTGTACCAAGAGGAGGTCCCTGTGTAGCTTATACAGGGTGTCCCCCTGCTCCCCCCCCCCCCCCAAAAAAAAACCGACGACGCTTAGTATGTTGTGAGGGAAGGCACTCTGATCTGTTTTCAAGAAGGAACCCATATCCGTAAACACACGGCTTTGGCGCTGGAGATTGCCGAATTCGGTGATCGGTGTGCCATCTACATTATGTCAACAAATCCAACATGAGTAGCACCTTGCGCTGCCTACGTTACAGACAGGCTTCGAACTGCGTACCTCCTACGTCAGTGCAGAGCCAACATTGGCGGCGCTGAGCCTCACATGCGAGCCAATATATGTGGTTGTCTTTGAAATATTTCAATCGCCCCGTGGAATCGAGAAATAAGGACCTCCACTGATGTTACAGGTGTGCCACACACCATACTCTTCGCACTACCTAACGGAAAATAGTCTGGAGGTTTCAGATCGGGCGACCGTGCTGGCTGTGGAACTGGACCACCACTACCAATCCCCTGATTGGGATATGCGACGTTGAGGTGATTCCGCACATCGACACCAAAGTGTGCTGGAGATCCTTTGTGTTGCAGCCACATGTCCATCCGAACGTTTTGTGGAACTGCATCCAATAGGGTAGGCAGAATGTCTCAAATAAAGGAGAGGTAGATCGGTCCTGTTTGTCTGGCAGCAGATATGCCCCCCCCCCCCCCTGATATGGTCACCAATTACACCAGCCCAGATGTTAATACTGACCATGGTCCGTGATTTTGAATCCCCTACGCACGCGGATTTTCGTCTGCCAAATATACATGTTGTGTAAGCTTAACATGGTGTCTGTAGTGAACATGCATTCATTCGTGAATAGCGTCAAGCTGTGGAACACGCATTATTGTAAATACCGCTGTGCAGACTGTACGCATCGTGGGTAGTACTCGTCCCATAATGCCTGGACTTTCTGCAGATGGTATGGATGGAGCCGGCGTTCATGGACAACCGACACTTTTACCAATGTGCAGTGCCTGTGCCACCTGCCGAGTTCTAGTGGTTGGGTCCTCTTCGAACATTGTCAGCACGTCCTCTTCAAACTGCAGTGTTCGAACTGAGAGTGGACCACCCACATTACTGCCAAAGGACAAGCAGTAGACTAGTGATAGTATTGGCAAGTAGCGAGCACCAAGTGCCATTACATGCAACTTGCGAGGTGCTTGGGTGGAGAAGAGTTTGTACCTCTTTAATTCTAACGAATTTTGCATGAGAACGAGACATGCACTCGATCCCCTCCTTACCTACCACCTAATTAATTATGCGGATTAAATATTAAAATGAGATTTATTATACATCAGAACATAAAGGCACATGATTATCGACACAAACAGTTGGTTAAAGGATAGGGTATACTGAACTATTATGAGAATAAGAGTTGGATCGAGAAACAGGTGTGCCGGTCGGAGTGGCCGTGCGTTTCTAGGCGCTACAGTCTGGAGCCGAGCGACCGCTACGGTCGCAGGTTCGAATCCTGCCTCGGGCATGGATGTGTGTGATGTCCTTAGGTTAGTTAGGTTTAATTAGTTCTAAGTTCTAGGCGACTGATGACCTCAGAAGTTAAGTCGCATAGTGCTCAGAGCCATTTTTTTGAGAAAGAGGTGCTCCTACTCTCTATGCTGCAATAGATTGACAATAATGACTGGAGGTCCTAATGAATCAAATATTACTCACCCGACTATAATGCAGTATAGCGATTAGTAGTGAGAGCTCAAATGGGGTCACATGCAGAAAGAAGCAAGGTCGACTTGTAGCAAAGCGAGCGCCCTTGCTGCTGAGGGATTCAGTATAAAAATGATACGTCCTACAATGCCGAAGCTGCAAAATACTGTACCAGACCTGAAATCTGCAGCACGTCGTCGGTAGGCAGCGTTCTATGATGTAGGCGGCGACTTCTGCTGTGCAGCAACTCTGTTTCAACCCTTGGCCTCGAAGGCTGTCCGAGAATTTTTAGTTCTGCCGAAAAAGTGCGACTAAGTTGCAAGACTGTCCGCCTCCAACGAAGATCAGATCCCGAATTCCCTGGCCCGCGCAACGCAAGAGCGAAGCCAACATTGCTTAACTCCCTACTATCCTCGAAAACCGCGAATCAGCATTCAGTGCTGATCCTGAAATTCCCTCACACTGTCTCAGAACATCATTCGCGCCAATAGCGACAGTTTCCTCCAATTTCGAGTAGGGTCTTATGACGTCAACTACCCTCAGTTTAAGTCGACCAATCATGCCTCTGCTATTCAGCTGAGGGCACTGCACTTGCCGTTTGACCGGCTACGAAAACAACATACCTAGACCACCGGCCATCCGGCGCCAGACAGTCGCGCCCAGGAGGGCACGGTCCACAAGTATTCTCAGAACCAAGAGGACAATGCAGTCAGTCGTCGCCAGCAGTCTTCGTTCCAGACGCGCCGGAACGGTAAACACATAAACTGCAGCAACACTCAGACGTCTCGCACGTCGTTTCGCCCTGCATACAATAGACGAAACTCGACCGACGTCAATCGTCCCGCCAGGCGCTTAAGCCCATTTATGTACGACACTCTTCTTGAGTATTCGCAGAAGTGCAGCCCCAACCGGAAACGAAGCGTGTCGCATCCTCCAGTGCTCGCCTCGCACAGGCCACCCAGGGAAGTAACCCAACATGCATAGGGATCAAGTGAAAAGTATTTTGAGCTCTCAGTACAACAACTCTCATTACAGCAACCTTATTCGGTCTGTTACCACCGAGCAATGACATAAAACGTTAATAAAATTGATGAAAATGAGAGACGACATAAAAAGAGGGCGTGGAACCTCCCAAACTTTCCTGGTTCTCTGAAGTGTCTCTCGATGGCCGCGAGCGTGGAATGATGTGGGCTACGTCTGTTTGGAGAGCATTCCATATACAATCTTACAGCAGATCTCGCGTTACAATCTGCATTGCCGTATGCAAGTACCATGTCGGTCATTTCCGCAGCTGTAGGTGCATATGGCACTGCTGGCAACAACTTCCTGCAATGACAGATCACACAAGGTCAGTAGTAGGATGTGCACTAGGGCAGTATGGAAGAATGTAGCCCAAGCGAAGGAATGTTATTAGCCTCAGGTCGTCCATTCGCAGTACACAGCTGGGTAAATGTTTGCATACCATCTGTATTCAGGCAGCAAAACGAATCAGAAAAGAACCGTTCGTTCTCTGACTTTGACGCTCTCCAGCGCCCAACCTATGCATTTCATTGTGTGGGTTGCTTCTTCAAAACTGATCAGTTTACCTTCCCGCACAACATCTAAATATTATCGGAGTTTTGGGAGGAGGACTGCCTGTATAGCAACAGCAGAATGACTGCAGAACGAGTGGTGACGAAATCGACTCACGACAACAGTGTGATAAGATAAAAAGGCACAGGTCCTTTCGAAAGAACCACACCATGTAAAGGTGTAGGATTGTTCAACTAGCTGTCGCGAAGAGACGTATGACAACAGCTGGAATCCGGTCACAGGTTATGGGCAGTATGTCGCAACAAACCGCTGGGAACAGATTACCGGACGCTGAGTTGAGATCACAAATAACCATGTGTCTTTTTTCCTTAGACACCAAACCGTAGACAAGAGAGTCAAGCATAGCGCAGAGCCAAAATCAACTGGGGATATTGAGTGGTGGTGTGTGGCTTTCACCGATGAGTTTCCCTTCTGCTTGCGGCGTTGTCTGCCTGTCCGTAGACGACCTGGTGAAAAATGACAGGAAGCAGCGATTCTATGAGCCCAAACTCCAAGAATCATTGTGTGCTGAGCTTTACGGTTGGTCAACAGGACTAATTTAAATTTGTTGAGGGGAGCTGAATGCACGACAGTATGGGGCAAGAATGCCTCTTCGCTGTTACAGATGTGCTCTCTGCATTACTTGGTGAGAGCGGATTTTGTTGTAGCTGTAACTGCTCGCCAAATGTTGGTGCGGGTGGTGAGAGACAGCGCTCCGGTCGATATGAATTACGTAACATGCAATTTTTCGAAAACTATTTGGTGAAAAAAATTGATTTTTGCACATCATACAATCCCACCCCTTCACTCGATAAAGAATTGAATTGCTTTTCGTTATCCATCATGCTTAGCTGCATCAAGTTAAGTGTAACATTGCACGAAATTTTAAAGATTTTGCAGAGATAAAACCGCATTGTGTAATCTTTCGTATGGTTGATTTTAGCTCATACATTGCAGTGAATGAAATGTAGATGAGACATCGAAATATTATTTAAAATAGAGCGCAGAATGATATTTCACTTCATTCTTTAGTTATGTGGTTTGATATCCGACGGGCAGACGAGTGGAACATGCCCATTCCTGTCCTGACACATCGCGAAACATGTGGTTATAATAGTCGTCGTATTTCAGACGATTGAAGATAGCGAAACGAGGTTTGTGAATGACGGTACGCAACGAGGCACCAATAGATCACGTCTGGGGAGAGAGAGGAAGGCGTCCTCCTGCCAATGGGAGTCACACTTCATACTGATGCTGATGACGGACGTGAGTTAAAAGCGGACCGGTGCTTCGTGCCGTAGCAGTTTCCATTTCCGTCAGCGTAACTTGGTTAATACTATCCTTGCTTATGACTCAGTTCTTAAGAAAGTTTTAGTGTCCATTTTATTTTGAAATGCTTTTTATGTGAGGCTTGTGAGAAATGCTCGACAGTTTTGGAGACGTAGTGGACATACTTGAGGGTATCAGAAGCGAAGGATTACAACTGGCATTCCCTAGGAAAATGATGGACGTGCATCTAGAGTATGGTAAGGGATGTAGAATTGTTGTGGCACAGAGATACAAGTGAAATTCCATTCTGTGCTGCTCCATGATGAACGAAAAGGAAGCTAGTTGCAAGATGTACGAAACTGTTTCATTCATACAGGGCTATACTGATTTTTTGTGTTGTATATTAGGCGCTACAGTCTGGAACCGCGCAACCGCTACGGTTGCAGGTTCGAATCCTACCTGGGCATGGATGTGTGTGATGTCCTTAGGTTAGTTAAGTTTAAATAGTTCTAAGTTCTAGGGGACTGATGACCTCAGCATTTAAGTCCCATAGTGCTCAGAGCCATTTGAACCATTTTTTTGTTGTATATTATCTAAATAACTTCTCCAAACCAACCAACCAACCAACCTTAATACATGAGAACAGGGAAGTGATCCAGGTGTTGCAAAATATTTTCAATAATGGGATAGTTCCTTAAGCCTTCTTTCTTATTTTATTTCACTATTGTAAGCCAAGAAAGGTATGGTGTTCAGGTAGCATCACATAAATGCTTTATTATAGCTCTAAATAGCAGTTATATGGTAACTGAATTGATAAGAATCAATAATAAAGCATAACATAGAAAACACGAATCACATTCTTCTTAATTTTCACTACTTTGGAAACAAAGGGATATAAGTGCGTAAAGACTATTATGAACTGTGATTAAAAAAATTGATCATTTATATTAACCTGTTATTCCAACAGGTGAACAGAAAATGTTTCGAAGTATCTTTATGTACAATATACACTAAAAATTTGATATCCATTATGCAATCTCAGGGTAACTCTGAAACCTTAACTTCAGTTTCCTCAAAACTACGAGAAGTGTTCTTATATCTCGTTGCTTTTGACCCCGTTAACTGTCTTTTCCTAATTTAATTTTCGTTTCTTATCGATATAGTATCCCTCGAGTTGTTTGCATCAGTACATCTTACCAAACCACTTAATTGTCTCAAGGTCATAATTGAAGACTAGCCCCTCATTTCCACCTCGTATCGTGTTGTAAGAGGCACATAAACATTTAATCACTGGATACAGTCAAATATCATATTCTGGAATTAATACTAAGATACGTCTGTATACAGAAGCCTGAATGCTTTGTTATTGGATTGGACGGCGTCGTTTCCACCTACTCAATCTTTCTCGACATTAAGAAACTAGTTGAAGATCTACTATCTGACGGCCGACATAATCCTAAGAGAACATTCAGTTTGATAACTGATTCACAAACGCCAAAGGTCAAATGTCGCTTGAAACAATGATTTGCACCCAGTTACTATTCATGATTGTAAAATTTAAATCAGTCAACCGGAATGTTTACAATGACATACATGACTCATATGAACTGAAAACCGACTGGAATATGAAAAAGGAATTTTGTAGATTATTGAAACATTCAATAAAAGATGGGACTGGATAAGAATTTCGAATACCGTCGTTGAAAACGCGATAATTGATCTTAGGCATTTGCGATGTTAGCAAAACATCGATTCTGATTTCTATTTAACGGTGACTCCTTAACGTCGATGACCGATAATAATCCCAAAACATCGTTGTTACTTGACACTGGAACTAAATGATGAATTAAACACGTAGCGTATAAAATCAGACAAAAATACATCTGATATAGAATTTGTTAATCAGTAAGAACATCAGTTCTATATTCACTGGCTATTGCCCGTAAATATTCGTTTTGAAAGAATTTACCCCTTTGATCTGTTGTTTTGATGTCGATATCATACATCCCCTGATTTAGAGTAGAGAGTTTCAGAAGCTGACGTTTTGGTAAAACAACTCAAATATTGAGGCGCCGTTTTTTCTATCTTTGTATAGCTAAAACTCATTATGAGATCCCATTTTTCTGATGAATCTTTTGAAGATCTACAAGATGAGATTTCAAATGAGAATAAATCACTGATATACAGTTCTGGTAACGTGAAGTACGTCTCATAAATCTACTACAATACACTGCGTGTGTGTCGAAATATCTCTTGTTGGAGGTAAACTGTCTTAACATGAATAAGTTACTTCGTAGAAAATTAATGCTGCACCAATTTCTGGTTTTTGAAGGTTTCAAGTGCTTTGTTAATTTTAAGTGTAAAATATTAGACTCAAATCGCTTGTAAGAAGTTTCAACCTGAGGAAGTATCCGAAAAAAAATGAATTATACACTGGTCACATATTAGCCTGACACCGAAGAGATAAGCTGTCACGAGAATAATGGATATTTCTGATGTGAGAGAAATGAAGACGTATTTATAACAGTAATTGCGTCAGTCAGTTGTAATTCAAGCTGGTTAATTGCTCTGCTTAATGACTTTTTATTCTTCAACTGAAACTAAAATCTCCATGAGCAAATAATATTTTGCATACTGATTCGTCAACATTTTGAAGCTATGGTCCACAATTATCTCACTGTCGTTTAACAAGCAGGAAGCTACAGCTTCAAGATCATTTACTAGATGACAGTACTTCCTGACGGATGGACATTCTGGCTCTGATGGGCCAATTGGGCCCGACCAAAAGCTTCTGATAATCTTCTGCAAATGACGTCATTTGGTGCGGTATGGAGGGGCATGCGGCCAGTACACCACTCTCCCAGTCGTTGTCGGCTTTCTTGATCTTGGAACCGCCACTAATCGGTCGAGTAGCTCTTCAGTTTACTAACAAGCCTAATGCACCCCATATCAGTCCTCCCACCAAGGAAAAATTCTTTGGCAGTACCAGGAATCGAACTCAGATCCCCACCCCCTCCCCACTAACCCATGACCTATGAAGGCGGGCATTGTCTGACACGCATTATACATTAACTAGCGACCCACTCCAGCATCGCACGGGCAGCAGTAAGTATCTACTGCTGGGTAACTTGTATGGCGTTGCAGCAATAAATTCCATATGTAGACATTCTGCATAAATCCGTCTGTTAGTGAAAACCATACCAAAATCGCTAAAGTAGTTCTTGAGATTAGTCTTCACATACAGGAGAAAAATGCAGTGGGGCTTTAATTTACAATATTTATAGATAAAAAATGTCACAAACCGCACCCATAAACATTTTTCCGTCTCTATAACTCCATTGTCAGCTTCCTGTCCTCATCCTCCACCCGATCCCCAGCGTAAAGCTATTTCAGTGAGAGCTTTCTTCCCTCAGCCTCCATCTACTCCACACCATAAACATTCTTTCATCATCTATAACTCCAATGTCAGCTTTCATTCCTTAACATCCACCCATTCCCCACCGCAAGCCTTTTTCATTTTCTGCGATTCCAGTGTCAGCTGTCTATCCTCATCCTCTGTCTACTCTCCACCATTAACCTTTTTCCTTCTCTATTACTCCATTGACAGCTTTCTATCCTTACCCTTCGTCTCCCCCCCCCCCTCACCAGCACCACCACCACACACGTTTTTCCTTTTCTATAATTCCAGTGTCAGCTGTCTATCCTGCTCACTGTCGATTTAGTCCCCACCGTAAAAATGTTTCCCTCTTTATAACTACAATGTCCGCTCCCTATCCTCATTTTCCATCCACTTCCAAAGCATGAACCTATATTTATTTCTATAACTCAGATACCAGCTGTCTATCCTCATCCACTGTCCACTCCCCACTATAAACCTTTTTCCTTCTCTATAACTTCAATGTCAGCTGTCTACCTTCATCCTCCGTACTCTCCCAAGTATAGATCTACTTTCCTTCTTCATAACTCCAATGTCACCCTTCTATCCTTGTCCTTCGCCCGTTCCCCGCCACACACCTTTTTCCTTTTCTATAATTCCAGTATCAGCTGTCTGTCCTTACCTCCGTCCACTCCCCACCGTGATCTTTTCTCATGTAGCCATTACCTGGAGCTGGTCATCAAGCAAGAAACACCTTCACTATGAACTTTCAGAACCCGTCATCTTCGAGCAGCTAGCCATACAACGTCGCCTTCACAGCATCAGCTTGTGATAATATCATCGTTTGTTTCCCTTTCTATGTTTTAATACAGGATCCTTTTTCTCACAAACCATAAACTGAAGAGTTCCTACATCGCTGCTGCTAGCCTGGCCCCATAGGAAGAAATGAAATGACAGTAAAGAAAAAAAAGCAGATAGATAAAGAAAAATAAAATCGTATGTCAATGAAGACTGGGAGACATCAAGGGGTAATTCGACTCCAGAATTAAGAAGAATTTTCCTCTACGGGCACATTGATATCCTTCATCTGCCAAGAGTGGTGATGTCAGAATCATGCTAATACTGTGTTTACACCCCCCCCCCCTAACCTTGATGATGATTTCAGTTCGACGAGAAAGAGAGCCCACAAGTTAGTTTAGATGTGGCGAGTGGAAGCAATTCATTGACCAGAGCAATCAAATCGATGGTATCCTGAATGCCACAGTTCATTTCCAGATACACTGGTGGAAAAAAACCGCAACATTAAGAAGAAGTTGTGCGACATGAACGAAAGTTGGTAGGCGTGTTTCTCCATTTTAAAGATGCTGTATACTCCTATTTCGCGCGAGTCGCACAACAGTGGCTCTATTACCGCACATCATATTTGGCTTAAGTATATGCCATAATGGTCGTGAGCGTTATTTACCTTTGAGATTGGACGTGGTGAGTTGATGTTAGTAAAGATTGCCTTTAAGGGGACGAAGACCCCCTTATCAACACCTCACTGAGTTTGAATAAGGTCGTATAATAGGGCTACGAGAAGACTAAATGTTCCTTCTGAAATATTGCAGGAGGACTTGGCAGGAATGTAGGCATTGTACATGATTGTTGGTAGCGGTGGACACGATAATGTACGGTCGCAAACAGACCGGGATGCGGGCTCCGGACGACCACGTGGCACTGTTGAGAGGGAAGACAGCTGTGTTTGGCGTATGGCTCTGGCGAATCGTACTGCTTCTACAGCAGCAGTTGCAGCAGCAGCTGGCACCACAGTGATCCAACGACCTGTTCCAAATCGGTTACTTCAAGAACAGCTCCGAGCCAGACGCCTGTAGCGTGCATTCCACTGGCCTCAAACCACCGCTATTAGAGTGGTGTCAAGAGAGAGCTGATTGGAGGCCAGGGTGGGGGTCTGTTGTATTTTCTATAAAAGCCGGTTCTGTCTCGATGCCAGTGATGACTGTGGTTGGTTAGGAGGAGGATAGTGTAGGGCCCGCAACCAAGCTGTCCGTGTGCTAGACACATTGCACCTACACCTGGAGTTATGGTCTAGGGTGCGAACTCCTATGACAGCAGGAGTACTTCGTGGTTATATCATGCAACCTGACTGCGTTCCAGGTTGTGTTTTCTCACGCTCTTCCACATACCGCTATTTTAAACCAAACATGATTTACAGAGTGTAGACATGTTGCCTTTGCCTGCTCGATCACCAGATCTGCCTCCAATCGAGCACATAGGGGTCATCATGGGTGAAAAACTCCAGCTTCATCCACAAACAGCATTAATCGTTCCAGTATTGACCGACCAAGTGCAACAGGCATAAAACTCCATCCTATAAACTGACATCCGGCACCTGTACAACGTATTGTATGCACGTTTGCTTGCTTGCATTCAACATTCTGGCGGTTAGACCGGTTATTAATGCACATGCATTTCGTATTTGCAGTGGTTTACCCCACGCTTACATTAACCTGGGATCTTTCCTTGTTAATCGCTTAAATATGTTACCTATAAACTACATTACCCTGTAATAATTATTTTTTGGTGTTGCAATTGTATCCGTCAGTGTAGTACGAGACATTTTCTACGAGGTTACTAAATGGCCCTTCAAGGTGCTACAGTGAGCTTGAGTTTTCTTCACAGCAGAAACGTATGCGTGCAGTCCCGTGACTTCGGCTGTTGTCATCTTGAAAGACGAGTGAGACTACAACATACGTAACATAAAGATGTAGAAGAAAGGGTAACATTTGATCCCCGAGCGTGTTGTCAAACATCCTGGTTCGTGTTCACGGTAACCTGAATAAGTAGGCCCAAGACATATTACGAAAATCATCTTCAAAACATCACAGAACATAGCAACTTGAACTATACCCTTCGTTGTTTAGATAACTGTGTTGGGAGCATATGTAGTGTTGTGTCTTTTCTTTACCTTGTTTACGTCGATGTGAGAGGAGAGACGGGATGAATTTCGGTGCCGAAACATATTCCACTCCCCTCGACAGGCACCATAGGGGTCTCGATGCTACATGTGGCCATCCAACTAGCGGATCACGTAACTCTACGAGTTCATCTTTAGTCTGCGAAACACTGTGACGATCATAACAAAGTTTACTTCCCACTATATCATGTATTAAAGTTTCTTACCGTTCCATTTACGCATGGAGGACTGGAAGAATGACTGCTTAACGCATTGACTGGATGTTCTACTGCCATACTGGCAGGCACAATGCGTCAGGCATGAGCCAAGCTCTACTATGGGCTTCGGCGACCTTGTTTCAGTCAACGTGTTGAATGCCTCTGTCTGCACTGTAATTAGTCTAATTGTGTCTTTTCGATCACTACGGGAGCAATATATCGGGGCTGGATTCATTTCTAAATTCTTTAATTAACATTGTTTACCAATACTTTGTAAATAGGCCTTCGCTTGATGATAGGCGTCCATCTTCAAGAATCTGTCAAATCAGGATTTTCAACATAGGCGTGACTCTCTCCCTTGAGTCCGGGTTGGGTTGGGTTTTTTTGGGGAAGGAGACCAGACAGCGAGGTCATCGGTCTCATTGGATTAGGGAAGGACGGGGAAGGAAGTCCGCCGTGCCCTTTCAAAGGAACCATCCCGGCATTTGCCTGGAGCGATTTAGGGAAATCACGGAAAACCTAAATCATGATGGCCGGACGCGGGATTGAACCGTCGTCCTCCCGATTGCGAGTCCAGTGTCTAACCTTGAGTGCGGTAAACCTGTGACCATTCGTAAGCGTTCAAAGTCCCATGTTAGTCCTATTTCTTATAACTCAGACAGTTAATTAGCTACAAGTTCCATAGATTGTTTGAACGATCCTTTTATCGGCACGATGCGAAACGGGTCAGTTTACAAGATACATATAAACATTATTGTCAACTTTAATGAAAATATTTTTTGAATCTTACTGATGCACTACACTTATAATCATACACACACCAAAAAAAGTTTTGCATCACCCTGGTTCACAGAACTCCTGAAGATAGACGTTGACTGTGAATATTGTATCACAGACACAGTCCTTTTGACTGTTCAGAGATGTTACTAAACCCGCCCAAAGGTGTAAACAACCATGCATGAGCAGCGCCTATTAGACGGAGGGGGTCCGACAGCCGATCAGTTACAGTCATTCCACCAGAAAGGAGGTACATGGCTCTTGTTGTCTGTAGTTCAACGATGCCTAGACTGTCAATACCGCGGTTCGATCGCGTCCGCATTGTTACTTTGTGGCAGGAAGGGATCTCATCAAGGGAAGTGTCCAGGCGTCTCGGAATGAACCAAAGCGATGTTTTTCGGACATGGAGGAGATACAGAGAGACAGGAACTGTCGATGACATGCCTCGCTCAGGCCGCCCAAGGGCTACAACTGCAGTGGATGACCGCTACCTATGGATTATGGCTCTGAGGAACCATGATAGCAACGCCACCACTTTGAATAATGCTTTTCGTGCAGCCACAGGACGTCGTGTTAAGACTCAAACCGTGAGCAGTAGACTGCATGATGCGCAACCATTATAATTTCAGAAAGACATTGATGTTCATACGTACAACACTAGAGGAAAAAATGACCTTTATTTCCCTTTATGAAAGCTGTCAGTGGAGCAGAAAGGGTTCAATATGCAGCCACAAAAATTTGTGATCATTTGCCTAATCGGCGTAGATCCCTCAGAGTGGTTGGTGGGTCACGTCGTCCATAAACAGCTCTTTTCAATCTATCCCAGGTGTGGCATCAACGTTCGATACCACACTTGTTAGGGGTTGCAGATATCGACCGCGGTCCGTAAAAGATATCGCTGGAGCCGAGGGTCGCGCCTAGCGCCTCTAGCGCCGCTCCGCAGCTTGTGATAAGTATCTAGCGAGCTCTCGTCCACTCTTGCTCGGGACGGCAACTAGGAATGTAGCACAGCCTTCAGTTGATAGAAAGCAACCACTAACAAGGCGCTTAGTCAAGTATGGCATAAGTAATGCCTCTCTAGGTATGTTTTGTAATTATATGTATGCAGCATTTGAAGAAGCCTGTAATACAAGTTAAGTAGAATATATATTATTTTTTACCAACGACTACTAATTATTTCAGTCGTTGCAGATACAGGCTATGCAGTCAGCTCCTTGCCGACTTCACTGCCAAACCTACAATATATGTTTCTATTTAGCATTGGCCATCACCATAACAACTGACGACGAGAATCATAACACCAGGCATTTTCAATAGGGTTCATGTCTGGAGAACATGCTGGCCACTCTAGTCGAGCGATGTCGTTATGCTGAAGGAAGTCATTCACAAGATGTGCACGATCGGAGCGCGAATTATCATCCATGAAGACGAATGCCTCGCTAATATGCTACTGATATGGTTGCACTATCGGTCGGAGGATGGCATTCACGTATCGTACAGCAGTCACGGCGCCTTTCATGAACTCTAGCGGTGTACGTCGACCCCACATAATGCCACCTCAAAACAGCAGGGAACCTTCACCTTGCTGTACCCACTGGACAGTGTGTCTAAGGCGTTCAGCCTGACCGGGTTGCCTCCAAACACGTCTCCCACGATTGTCTGATTGAAGGCACATGCGACACTCATCGGTGAAGAGAATGTGATTCCAATCGTGAGCGGTCCATTTGGCATGTTTTTGGGCCCATCTGTACAACACTGCAAGGTGTCGTGGTTGCAAAGATGGTCCTTGCCATGGACTTCGGGAGTGAGGCTGCGCATCATGCAGTCTACTGTGCACGGTTAGAGACGTAACACGACGTCCTGTGGCTGCACGAAAAGCATTATTCAACATGGTGGCGTTGCTGTCAGGGCTCCTCCGAGTCACAATCCGTAGGTAGTGGTCAACCACTGCAGTAGTAGCCCTTGGGCGGCCTGAGCGAGGCATGTCATCGACAGTTACTGTCTCTCAGTATCTCCTCCACGTCCGAACAACATCGCTTTGGTTCACTCCGAGGCGCCTGGACACTTCCCTTGTTGAGAGCCCTTCCTGGCACAAATAAACAATGCGGACGCCATCGAACCGCGGTATTGACCGTCTAGGCATGGTTGAACTACAGACAACATGGGCCGTGAACCTCCTTCCTGGGGGAATGACTGGAACTGATCCCCTCCGTCTAATAGGCGCTGCTCATGCATGGTTGTTTACATCTTTGGGCAGGTTTGTTGAAAGTATTCGCAATTTGTGAATTATCCCTCACAACTTTGTTATTTAGTTTAATTGTTATGGTGTCTTGTACACTAACTGATTGTTCTGTCTCGCATTTGACAATATCCCATATAGTTGTAATATTATTATCTGCATTATTTATTTTTGTCTGGAGGTGCATACTTTTAGACATTTCAAAGACTTTCCTTAAACTACTACAATATTGAAGTAAGTAAGTAATGTCGGATCTTGACTTACTATGGCCTATATGTACTGTATATTTCCCTCTTCCTCTCACATGAGATTTTAATACCCTTAGTTACTCACAGCTTACTTGTTTTTAATGGCTCTTGTGGATCATTTCTTTCAGGAAAGCAACTTTCGCCGGCCGAGCGGTTCTAGGCGCTACAGTCTGGAACCGCGCGACCGCTACGGTCGCAGGTTCGAATCCTGCCTCGGGCATGGATGTGTGTGATGTCCTTAGGTTAGTTAGGTTTAAGTAGTTCTAAGTTCTAGGGGATTGATGACCTGGGAAGTTAAGTCCCATAGTGCTCAGAGCCAAAGCAACTTTCATCCATTGACACAAATTTACTATGGATTAAATTGAATTTGGAATTAGGATCTCTTTCTATATATACATAATCCCATACCGTCCAATTTAATCTATTCTTAACATATTGTATCCTGTTCTCATTAATAAGGCTCCCTGCTTTGTATGAACCTACCTCAGGGCCGTAACGTATCATATTCATTCCATTAATTGTGTATCATGACCAGATAGTCCATTAACAAATGACTGAATATTAATTGTTTCATCCTGAGTACCATCTATAAAAAGGTTATCAATCACTGTCCTACTATCTTCCTGCACACGAGTTGGAAAACTGACTAATGACATTAATTGAAGCATCCAAATAATTATTCTAGTTCATTTTTCCTGTGTGAATCTTTTAAGAAATTTGCACTGAAATCTCTACAAACTAACAATTGTTTATTAACGTAATAATGCATCTAGATAGCTGAAAGTTTCCTAGACCTTTAAAATTATCAAAGAAGTCTTCTCCAGTAATAACTCAAAAGCACATGTTTCTAGATTCTGCTCAACACCAAAACTATTTGTTTCAGTATTGTTAACATCGTGTACAGCTTTTACATACATTGCAACTCCTTTTCGTTTTTGGAGAGGCACAGAACATCTGTCACTTACGATTATTTCACATCTTCTAGGCATACAAGAAGTTCATCTATTTCGTTTTTCAACCCTCTAACGTCCTGAAGAAACAAATCAACTGTAATTTTCTGGAGATTGTTGCATTTATCATGGCCCTTTTCTGCTCTAATTTCTTTCAGTACTATCTGCTCTGTAACCTGACTCTAACCTAAGAAATGTACTCCTTTGACTCGAGTCACAGGAAATCTGTGCTTGTGGCCTCCCTTATATTTTCTGTAAGATGCTCAGCTAACCTTTCCTTCCCCTCCTATTAAGGTACAGGCAATGTTTTGTTTATCCCCATCTCCCAATTGCAGTAACAGGTGCGTCACAGATATGAGATTTTGTTTCATTCAGAATCAATTTGCCCAGCCCAGCTCTTTTTCAATATGGCTGACAGCCATGGCTGGTCACTGGAATGTAACGTATGTGATTTTTGAGTGTGATAATGTCCACTCCATATCCGACGTGTCACCTTTCAGAATTGAGCGTCAGTTTTTGCCTTATAGAGTATCTTTGGTCGCCGTTCTTGAAATTATTCGTTATAGTAGAACTGTCATGGAGTGCCACTGAACCGTACCGTTGCACGTGTTGCTGTAAAACTCCCACAAACCCCACATGAGAGTGTGCTGTTGCTGCTCCTATTTCCTCCAGGTAGCCTTTAACGCTGTATTCTAACTTGCTAGCCAGGCTGTTTTCCTGCTCCTTTAAATGTAAGTAGCTTATCCTCTCCATCCATCAAAATCTCTGCACAAGACCCTTTGTTCTGTCGCCTCTCAAACTTGGCGCTGAGTCTCATGATGCTTGTGATTTGGTATTCTACACCTAGCTTTTCCTGTAGCCTACACCTCTCTCATCACTACTACCCAACAACAAGACTTTTCTTTCCATGTGACTTTTCTATCGACCTATCCTTAAAGTCGTTGCTGTGAATCTGCTGTACTCTGCTTAGCTCAAAAAGTGGTTAGGAATCTTCTCCCGCCGCACAGAATGGCCGCCGCGGTTAGAGGCGCCATTTCACGGATTACGCTGTCCCTCCCGCCGGATGTTCGAGTCCTTCATCGGGCAAGAGTGAGTGTGTGTTGTTCTTAGCATAAGTTAGTTCACATTCTTTTAAGTAGTTTGTAAGTCTAGGGACCGATGACCTCAGCAGTATGGCCCCTTAGGAATTCAAACACACACACACACATACACACACACACACACACACACACACACACACAGTCTTCTCCCACCTCAGTTAACAAGTCAAAATGATTGCTAATCGGGATTTTAAATGTAATTTCTGAAATTTTTCCCTTTTGTCTATTACTTGTCACTTCCTAGCCCCAGTTATCTTTTCACCCTTCAACCTTTATTTCAAAATATGACATTTCTAATTCTGCCTTAAGGGCACAAATCCTTCTTCCCTGTTCCACGATTTTCTTGTCTCTACTGCATAATAAACTCCATGGAAGACCAGCATCTGATACTCTTTTTGACATCCCCACTGTATTCTTCACAGTGAAACACCAATCCACAACCCTGAAGTGTTTCCCCCATATCAATTAACCTACTACAACATCCACTTCTGTCACATATGACAACACTCTTACAGTACACTAAAAAACACTCAACATATTTAAACTGATGAGTAGTTAAGTCTCATCTTTCGGTGGGTTGTGCAACTTATTTTCAAGTGTCAGGGAGATGTAGAACAACATGACAGATGTTGGTTGAACAGTAAGTAGCAGAAGGCTCGAATGAGTGAGAGCACTACTCTACTCTGGGTCGCAGGACTGTTTTTCAAGCAACCTCCAGAACCCATACGATAATTCAGTTTCATATCTCTGCAAACAGTCCAGGTATTTGTATGAGTGGACAAATTCCAGATTTGACTCATTGATATTGTAGTCATGGGATATTAAGTTTTATGAACTGCGCAGTTTTACGTTTATGAACATTTAAAGCAATTTGCCAATCTTTGTGTCACTTGGAAATATTATCAAGGTCAGCCTGAGTATTTAACACAACGTTAAACAGCGTGTATGCCCTCATTGCGCTTAAATTGGGGATTCAAACTGGGATATTGGTGCTTTGTGTGGAAACGATGTAAACACCACTGACGCACCTTCTCTTGCTGGGAAAATACTACTGGCCATAGCGTCCACAGAAATTTTTGAAGAAGGGGAAAAATTCCGAAATTGGCAACTGTACACCTGACCTTGAGAGTTTGAAAACTTGTTGTGCCCCAGGAACTAAATTTGACAAGAATTACACTGAAGTTATTGTACCTCAGATAATTGATAGCTCACCAGTTATTATTTTAAGACAGATTACTATGGTGCCCAAACGGTAAGGATATTCAATTGTGTATGCAAAGTACATCTTCGTTGGTTATGAATATGAATGCCCTTTCTTGATTCAACGCTCTAAAATTCCACCCTCTCATGATTAAATGCAGCGCATCTAAGGAGTTACGAAATAAAGCTAGAATATATTTACAGACAGGGAATTATTTATAGCTTCATAATTTGATATGAAACGTAAATTAAAAGTCGAAAGGTGAAAAAAGTAAGAATATTTGAGAAAATACTTTTGAATATCAGATCAAGTAACTAACATCGATACTCTTCGAAGTGGACGAATAGGCTGTAAACTTATTAGATTTGATGCCACCCACAGCAATTTGTTGCTTACAAAACACATCTGATGACGTTAATGGATTTATTTCGTCACATTCATGGTTTCTACTTTTGGATGATGACACGCGTAACTAAAACTGAAGAGACTATGTTCTAAAAACTATTTTTTCTAGCTTGGCTTCCGTAGATGTAGTCTTGCATCTGTAACTGACTAGATGAAAGCGGGAAATATTATGAAACCACCGCAAATTGGCCGGTAAAATTGACTTTGAATAGCCTGGGACTGAATCTAATCAATCCTCGTCCAGACGCTACAGTCTGGAACTGTGCGACCGCTACGGTCGCAGGTTCGAATCCTGCCTCGGACATGGATGTGTGTGATGTCCTTAGGTTAGTTAGTTTTAAGTAGTTCTAAGTTCTAGGGGACTGATGACCTCAGAAGTTACGTCCCATAGTGCTCAGAGCCATTTGAACCAACCAACCCTCGTCTCTTTATTTTGTCACATTGTCAACCATACTAACTCGACTGCTGATCGATAGCTCTAAGATTGCATCTGGCGATGTTTACACCCCGTAGAATTGAGAAGGTTCCAATTCGTGGAGAGGCTCTAGATCTTTAAATTTCACATTTTCGCCCTCACTTTTGACGCACAAAATAGAATTTTCTGCTTCATGTCGGGCATTTGGAGTCGTAGATTACATACAGATGGTGTGTTCTTCAGAGTCCACTGTTATAACTCTTCATGTAAAAGTGAATGTAGAACGTGGAAGGTATCACGAGTCTCCTTTGTCGATAGGCAAACACTAAACAGATTCCGTTGTGCAGCAAGGGGATGGGACATTCATGAAGAAATTGGGGACGTATGATGGGCACCTGTATGATGGGCACCTGTATGCTGTTGTCACGTTTGTGTCGTGCTAGGAAGCCTCACGTCAGGGTATTGGACCGATCGCTTCCTGCAGCACGCAAAGAGATTTACGGAGAATGGAAGTTACTCTGAGACTTATTCCACTTTACTTCCAAGGTGACTAAAACAAATTCTGTAATATGTCTGAAGATAATTGTGTTTCTTGTTGTTATGTATTGGTGCCAGAGGTTAGTCACTTGAGAACAAGGTTATGAAACAAATTACATTAATTGGCGTGTTCAGCGAGCCAACGGTCACCTAACGTTTATTAAGTGTCGTGAGCACCACAGACCACCACCTCTATACTTCATGAAGATACGTTGCCATCAATGGTAGTCCTGCTCTTCCGCTCTCCAGATATTCACTTTAATCTCTTGTGGGGAAAAAACAAGTAAATAAAGTAAGTTTGGACATGAAAAGGTTCGTTAAAACAAGAAAACGGGTCTACTATGATAACTTGATGGTACGAGGGCCGTTTTTAAAGTAAGAATTGACGTGTAACAGAGTAAGAGAAACTTTATTTATAACTGTAAATTGTATCACAGACTTCAATATGCACATTTTTTCACTTTTCAACATAGTCACCATGAACATTTAAACATTTGTAAAGTCGTAGCACCAGCTTTTGGATCCCAACATCAAAGAACTCTGCCGTCTGACTGTCAATCCAGTTAGCAACAGTTTCAAATGGCTCTGAGCACTATGGGACTTAACAGCTATGGTCATCAGTCCACTAGAACTTAGAACTACTTAAACCTAACTAACCTAAGGACAGCACACAACACCCAGCCAACACGAGGCAGAGAAAATCCTTGACCCCGCCGGGAATCGAACCCGAGAACCCGGGCAGCAACAGTTTCATTCAACATGTCATCATATTCCAAGCGCTTTCCACCACGAAATCCCTTCAGTTTTGGAAACAGATGAAAGTCTGCTAGTGCTAAGTGAGGACTGTTTGGTGGATGATCCAATAATTCCCAGTGAGACTTGTCCAGTTGCGTCTTTGTTCTTGCCGCAAAGTGAGGCCGAGCATCGTTGTGAAGCAGAACGGCGCCGCTAGAGAGCACTCCCCACTTGCGATTTTGAAGAGTGCGCCCAAGCTTTAATAATGTTTCACAGCACCTTTGACCATTATGGTAGTTCTTCTCGGCAAGTGTCTAACAGAAGAATGCCTTCCCGGTTCCAAAAAACTGTGGCCATAGTTTTCCGTTTTGAAGATTCTTGTTTGAATTTTCGTGGTTGCGTCGGGGAGTTTGAATGATGTCATTTGCTGGATGGACTTTTATTCTCTGGAGTGTAGTGCGCAATCCACTTTTCATCACCGATCACGATGCTACTCAAGAACTCGTCACCATCTTTGTGATAGCGCTACAAAACGGATAAAGAATTTGCCATTTTCGGCACCCATCTAGCACAACTTTTTTGCAGTTTAGTTTGTCAGGAATAATGATCTTGAAACCTATAGAAATTTCTGATACACCTCGTCATTAGGGAAGCGCCTGTTTTGGCGAATTGCCTCAATATTTTTTGTCGAGTCTTCATTCATGACAATATGCCGTCCACATCATTCGTCATCATGAACATTTGTTCTTCCTTCATTAAACAGCCTACAACATTTATGCACCCTTCCATCATCCGTTACACATTGACTGGGCCAGTTTTCCCGCACACCCACCGTCGTCGCGACTGCACAGATATCGCTTCACCGCCCCCCCCCCCCCCCCCACCTCCGCAGCGGAGCTGATCTCAAAAGTTTGTGTATATATTGTCACGGTTAGTTAAGAACCATTCCCTTCCGTGTGGGTCGGGCATAAAACATCTCGGAATCACGTTGTAAATCTAGTTGACTGAGCTAGCAGTTGAAATTTAATCTCCTTTTCTATTTCCAGAGATATTTCAAACACCACAACGGATCCAAAGACAGTGATTTTATTTATTACTTGGGAACAACATAGCAATCGAGTTCCAGTCTATTTTTTTCTTATTTTTGCTTCCCAAATAATTTGATTTAGTTACCTTCGTAGTCAATATGCCTTCGTTAACTCCTATTATCTGTTGGTAACAGCTTCTCTCAATAACCCTTGAATATTCACAGATATAATTGTCTATGTACTAGCTGATTTTTGGGAATTAGAAAACACGGAGATAGTCTCGTATAAATTGTTTTATTGACGCAATTCACTTCTTAAATTAATGAGAGATGGCATTGGGGAGTCAATGAAGAAGGAGTTGATTCTAGTGTGTATCGTTTCGGTAAAATAAGAGTCAGTCCGTACCACATTCCTTTGCGTTCCTATCACCAAAGATATGATTTCCCATGAAACTGTCCCCTACCATTAATATCTGATAAATCATAAATATGTCTCTGGCTTTACAATGTCTAAGCTTCTTAATTCTCACTACACGATATTAATTATAAGTTCGAGCTCTTTCAATGTCTGTTCAGCACAAATTTAGTCTTTTCACGGGCACTATATCTCACGTCTCGTTTATTAACAGAATCGCCTTGACAACGATTGGCAAAGATATTAATATGATAAGGTCCAACTATTTTCTGTCCCATTATCTCATAATAACCTATTATCCGCCACTCAGATGTCTAATCCAGTTATCAAAATGATATTTTATTAGGCTTATAATCCCTAACTTCCGGTCCGCAGCTCGTGGTCGTGCGGTAGCGTTCTCTCTTCCCACGCCCGGGTTCCCGGGTTCGATTCCCGGCGGGGTCAGGGATTTTCTCTGCCTCGTGATGACTGGGTGTTGTGTGAAGTCCTTAGGTTAGTTAGGTTTAAGTAGTTCTCAGTTCTAGGGGGCTGATGACCATAGCTGTTAAGTCCCATAGTGCTCAGAGCCATTTGAACCATTTTGAACCTAACTTCCGACTACCACGGAAGACTGCGAACATGCGCCATTGAAAACAAAGACACAAGAGAGCTAACAATGCTGCGCATAGGATTATATATTATATTCAAAACAAAACGCAACTCTATTATGTCTTCCTTGGATTGCCTTTGTACTACTTTGCGTTACTCTATTTCAAATATCTACTCTTTGTAAAATTTTAACTAACCATTACTTCAAAATACAACCCCCGTTTTTTGGCTCTTGGGCCATTTCGTATTACAGAATTTGAATCTAATATTCGTTTCTGAATACTCACTCTCTAAAGAGCGGTTACAACATGCACCATGAACTTCAACAAGCTGCCAGTGAGTATCAGCAGGACGAACTTGTTTTGCATTTAAGAACAGAATAACCGAGCGCACTTCACAATCTATGGAATTAAGCAGTATAACCATACGACCAATACTGGCAGGGACGTGAAACGTATTGGCGGCGTAGTGAGAGACGGGCCAAACCGGCCGGCGTGGCCGTGCGGTTCTGGGCGCTACAGTCTGGAACCGCGTGACCGCTGCGGTCGCAGGTTCGAGTCCTGCCTCGGGCATGGATGTGTGTGATGTCCTTAGGTTAGTTAGGTTTAAGTAGTTCTAAGTTCTAGGGGACTGATGACCACAGCAGTTAAGTCCCATAGTGCTCAGAGCCATTTGAACCATTTAGACGGGCCAAGAGTGGCCGACCGTGAACGGAGGTCACGTGACAGGATCCGCGGACACGATACGTAACCGGTTCTTACTTTAAAAATGACCTCGTAACTGAGAGGTGCATCGTCCTCTAAGAAGGCACTATTTACACCTGCAAGGAACTGCTGTTACAGTAATACTTGGTAGCACTTGATGAACCCGAGAGAACACGAATGACAGAGTATCAGGCTAACGTCTTCCCTTCAGCGCCTTATGATGACACGTCAACTATTCATGTTCATATTACTCTTCACTATGATTCAGCCCTTACTACTTAGATAAATTTGATATAGGTTAGCCGCTTCTAGAATAACACATCTGTATTGGAAGCACACAGAATTTGGATACTGAATGGTTTCACTCAGAGTAATCGTAAACAGTTTTACCTATCACGTTGATCTTTTAATAATAAAACTGCAACTGCACTCGCTCGCCTACATATTGAAACATGAAACAATGACTTGCGATTCTGTTATACACACTCTACCAGTCGGCTGTCTTACGTGCTGTTACTTTCGTAGACATATCGGAAATTCACACCAGTGTTGGGCCATTCATGAAATCACTTAACCATGACGATGAGACAGCATCTTGATTGCGATGCGCGGTTCTATCGTTGTACTTAAGTTCGTCACCGTTTAACGAAACTGTACCACACAATCAAATGGCTCTGAGCACTATGGGACTTAACATCTATGGTCATCAGTCCCCTAGAACTTAGACCTACTTAAACTTAACTAACCTAAGGACATCACACAATACCCAGTCATCACGAGGCAGAGAAAATCCCTGACCTCGCCGGGAATCGAACCCGGGAACCCGGGCGTGGGAAGCGAGAACGCTGTACCACACAATCAAAGTCACTTCCTCGCGTATTCGGTTACTGGTGTGTATTAATAGCGGAAAAACCTGTCGCTACTCAACTGCTATTCCAGACGCTCGGAGCAGCGTCTGAAAAGTTTTTGTACTTTGAAAGTACTTAAAGACCGAATGAACTGAATATTTTAGCGGAGCGTGTAGATACGCGTCTGGCCTCAGTGACAGCCCTAAGCTGGCAACCCCTCCACCGTACCTATACCTCAGATTAGAAACTAAATGAAAGAATATGAACTGTAAGAGAGGAAATAGTTTGTTTCAAACACTATCTCAGGTACTTTATTTACATAATTGTTAAATTATATTTTTCTTAACATGAGGAACTAAGAATAACAGGGACTATATTGTCTCGATGGCGATAACGTGCAATAGCGCACATCAAAGTCGTAAGTGGTTACCTGCAGCAATATCAATCCCGCGTGCTTTCTTGCTACCGGCAAGGTATTCCTACGCTGGATTTGCTCTAGAAGCTACCAGAAGCTTTTTGCTTTCTCGCGCGCTTGGCACTCCCTAATACTTCCTGCCCACTCTCTGACTCAGAGCCTTCTAAAAAGATCATTCTGACGTAGGCCTGCCCAGTGCCATCGGAGTACTTTCGTTTGCATTTATTTAGACAATAAAGCAAATGAAGCAATTCATGTCGCCTTGTGGGTGGCGTAAATTATTTCAGTTTAATTAGGGGCGAAGTCTTATGCTTTTATCATCATAAATATTATTCCTGATGTTTTTATAAGAAACTGAAAGTGAAAAATAGAAGGGTACACTTACACAGTACTACGTAACGTAGCTGATACGTTACAAGAAGAGACACAGAATTGATTGGGGACACTATTTCAACTTTGTCCTGTAAAGATTCGCATCCATCTTGACTGCAAAGTAGAGCCGAAACTGCTACCGCCCCAAGCATTCAGCATAATGTCTCGTGAACGACGTGGAAACAAAAGAAAAAAATAACAAGACTGGTAGTCATTGCTTAGGTCGCAGTATTTTCTGTCGCACACGGGAGTTCAGTAGATTCGCAGACAACCATTGCCAAAAATTCGAGAGAATTCTGTAACGAATAAAAAGCCTAGGAGGGGGCCCGAGCTCCTGTTTACGCCTATGCTAGTGACGAACATTTATTTTCTGTACAAGACACCAGTCGGCTACCTTAGGATGAAGCGACACTACAACGTGACTCACCTAAAACTTGCATCGCAAATATTGCGGAAATGAGCAGCGTTATTGATACGCAGTTTTCACAGGGTGGATTGGTAGTTAGGGACTTGTATTGTTAGCTAATAAACAGAATGTAATAATACTTAGAAAGTGTACTTTTTGTGAAAACATGCACTTTTTAATGAAAAAAGTATATATTGACAGTAACAAACTAAACGAAGGGTAAATTGGAATGTCACTGGTGTTTTTTGTAGGAGTCTAGCGCACAAGTCGTTTACGAGATATCGTATTTTGAAAAGTTCCCACACCGATATTTCTGCAAAACCTGCACGCTAAAGAACAACACAAGTGCGTACAATTATTATGTTGGTTTAGACCTGTAATGAGTCCCAAGAACAACACAGGTTGTGTTCTAAATTAGCACCGGCAGCGGCAGTACACGCTTCCAGTCTGATATTGAATGACTGTTGCACACGTTTCAGCGGAGATGCCCAAGCAGGCTGCAGTTATACGTCGTTGCGTATCATCGCGTCTAGTTGGTATGTCCTTGTAGACAGCGTCTTTCAGCTTTCCCCACAGAAAAAAAATGTCTACAGGCGTCAAATCCCGGGAAGGGCGACCAAGGTACAGTACTCTGCGTCCACTGCAACGATTTGGAAACAATACGTGAAGAAATTCTGTAGTACTTCGTGCACTATGGCCTGGGCAGCCATCACTTTGGTTCCGTGATTTCCTGCTACTCTGCAGAGGAACGTCTTCTAGTATCCGTGGAAGACGGTCTGTTAGGACGCTGCGATACTTCTGCGCGTCATTGTTTCGTCTATGAAAAACGGGCCTATGAGCTGATGGTTCACTATCCCAAACTACACGTTTACACTGCATGGATGCTGACGTTCCACCTGACGACGCCAACTGGGATTGTTAACAGACCAACAGTGCATGCTTCGGCGGTTTACACTGCCATGTTTGGTAAGTGTAGCTTCATCATCAAAAAAATGGTTCAAATGGCTCTGAGCACTATGGGACTTAACATCTATGGTCATCAGTCCCATAGAACTTAGAACTACTTAAACCTAACTAACCTAAGGACAGCACACAACACCCAGTCATCACGAGGCAGAGAAATTCCCTGACCCCGCCGCTTCATCATCAAACGATATACATAATACATATAGACCATCCTATGTTAATGGCCATGTACAGAAATTAACACGATCCTCATAATCGTTTCCATACAGATCTTGATGGAAGGATATGTGATAGGGATGGAAACTAGGTCGATGGGGAATGCGTAGGACACTTGCCTGACTCATGCTATTCCCTCGTGCGGCTATGCGGGAGCTAACGTGCGGATCAAATGCAACAGCAGCAAGAACTTTAATTTCCCCATTTTCTGTTATTACTTGTTTCCTTCTGTTTCGTTGTCTAGGTGTCACTCTCCCACTTTCACGTAACTGATTGAAGAGGCAGATAAATAATTCCCGAGATGGTTGACTTGTATTGGGCCACCTTTCCGCATACAGCATACAAGAATGAACTGCTTTCTTCCTGCACTCTCCATACTCCATGAGCATGTCGGCTTTTTTTGCACCGGTAAATCCCGTCGTCTGCTCACGACCTACTGCTTGGACTGTCATATACTGACTGGCAAGTTGCAATGCGCTCAAGGAACGTAGAAGCACATTGTAAGCAAACATAACAACAACGTTCCTAACGAGTATGCAGGTTAAATGACGCAAACAAATGTCACTGTGGAAACTTTACAAAATACGATATCTTGTAAATGACTCTCACTAGAATCCTGGAGCGAACACCATTGACGTTCTAATTTACCCTAATTTTAGTTTTTTAATGTCAACAGGCATTCTTTCATTTTAAAAAGTGCATGTTTGCACAGAATATAGTTTCTAATTATTATTACACACGGTTTATTAGCTATCAATACGATCCCTTGACTACCAGTTCATTCTGTGAAAACCGCCCATCAGTAACACTTTCCGTTTCCGCAATATCTGCGGTGCAAGCTTTAGGTGATTCACCCCCTAGGCAGTCCGCCCCCGGTAGCTGAGTCGTAAGCGCAACAGACGGTAAATCCTAATGGCCGGGGTTCGATTCCCGGCTAGGTCGGAGAATTTCTCCACTCAGGTACTGGGTGTTGTGTTGTCCTAATCATCATCATTTCATACCCATCGACGCGCAAGTTGCCGAAGTGGCGTCAAATCGAAAGACTTGCACCCGGAGAACGGCCTACCCGACGGGAGACGCTAGTCATACGACGTTTACATTCACCCCGTACGCTGGTGAGGGTAGGAACATCAGCGACGGAGATCGGTACTGGACATTAATGACAGAAGATTTTCACATTTTCGACTGATTGGTTTCGATGTTGGACAGATTCCTCGTCAACATAAACGAAAGTTTCAAGAAATCGGGTTGCCGCCTGTGTGTACTTCCGTTAGCCTCTCCAGTTTCGGCAATAACGACAAGGCAGTTGGGCATATGCGCTGCTGTAGGCTGAGAAACGTTCGCTGGCAGCCGGCTGGTCGTGTTGCAGTGGGCGCCGTAGCAGCCGCCTTCCTGCCCGAGCTGAGAGGACGGCCCATCGTGGAGTGAACAGCAGCGCGGGCGTCGAGGCAACCTTCTGAGGGAGCTCGCTGCTGCTGCTACTGGGCGGAAGGACTGCTCCGATGGATGACTGGTGCAAATCTCAGTGCTTGTAGTGTGTCAGTCTACTGGTTAAAATAAACAAAATTTAAAGCAATCTAGCCATGTGCGGTAGCCACTCAGACTAACTATTTTGACTACTTGAAGCAGGTTCAAATGGACGTAGGCTGTTGTAGTATGCAGAGATGAAGAGGCTTGCACAAGATAGACTAGCACGAAGAGCTGCTACATACTAGACTTTGGACTGAAGGCCATAACCGCAACAACAACTTTGGGTATTCCAGTTTTTTGTTTTGGGACCTCATTTCGTGTTTCAATATGATTATGTTGAGTATTCCTATTTTTTTGTTTCGGTACCTGGTATCGGGTTTTAATTGCTCCTGAGAATGATTATATTCATACATAGATAATCTAAAAAGTAGTGCAATTTCAAAAGCAGTGTCACATAAAATTTCTCGGTTTTTTAAACAGTTCAGAATACAATTCTTCCTCGCAATCCTTATTTCACAGCTCTTGAAACAGAAGTCTTTCTAGTAACCCTGAAAATAAATGAAGTTGAACTGGAAGTCTGCGTTGTATTGATCATGAATACATGAGTTCGTGCTGGCGCTTGAGTCTTCTGTTTTCGGTAAATTCAACTATAACTGTACGACAGGATTTTTCACTTGATGTAGTTAGTATTACGCTGTGGTTCAAAGTTTCAAGTGAAAGACTAACTGCGACATTTGGCAAATGAGGAGTCAGACGAAGATACCGTCCGTTCTCAGCATTCGTTAATACATACACTGGCGGAAAAAAATTAGTACATCCTTTTAGAGGTTTCCAATCCGCTCAAAATTTATTGTTGCGGAAGTGCATATGGAGCACATGAAATGATTACATTTACAGATCAATAGCATAAGCGGTTCTGAAATATCAGGCATCAACCATGTTGAAAAACCCATATTAGTACGTTCGTTGGTTGGTGCTTGCTACATGTCAACGCCGAGCTTATCAGCGCACGTTAGTACGTGGTGTAGTCAAGTCGGACGGCAATGCAGGCACTGATTCCAGTCAATCGCACAGATGGCGAATACTGTCCTGGGGTACTTTATTCCACGCCAGCTCGATTTCGTCACGATCTTCTGTAAGCATTGTTGGCTGACGAGTTGCACGAGTCGTTTCTTGTCCCAACATATCCGACACGCGTTCGATTGGAGACAAGTCCGGAGATCGTGCTGGTATAGCGTCCCCAGTGCTATATTACGAAAAGACTTAAAAAAACAGTATTTATAAAGAAGAGACATTTAAAAATTGAATGATATATTTTTATCATGTAGCCGTAAAATAATAATTTCTCTATGTAAGTTTCGATTGCAAAGAAATAATTTCTGACAAAATGATCTAAAGAGGTGACAAGATACGCTCTTTTGTTAATTTTTTAGTCGTCTTCACTTCTTCTCTTGTCTTGATTGTGTATAGACGGACATCTTGCGAGTGCTGGCAAATGTAAGCATATTTGTATGAGTTAAGCATATAATATATTCATTTAATATTATTGAGCACGTTTAATTTGTAAGAGGTGATCCCGATTTCATGTCCGCCTTCCTTGAATTAACCTGCATTCAAGTAATTTACAGTTCAACAATCGCAGCGGCAGATGCAGCCAACGACGCCACTACGTGGCGATATCAACTTATGAAAAATTAGCGGGAGCGGGAAACTCGCCCGCTATTAACGTAATATTAATTTTTCTCCACAGCCGCACGAAGTTGCAGAAATACGTAGCTTTAAGATTCTTATTTTCAATACCATAGCCGAGAGCCAGAGCCAGGACTCCGACTACAATACAATGGTTAACGGAGGTAAGAAAAATACTCTCGCGCGTGTGTGGGCCGCAATTGTAATTAATAACTAAAGATTTCTTGCTTTAAAGTGAACTGACTAGCCGAGGAAATTAATATGAAAAGTTTATTACATTGTTCAACTTATGTGCTCATGTTTTAAGATTCAGGGAGTCTAACATTCATTAACGTAACAAATAATTTGAGATTAATATTGTTAAAAAGGAGAACTTCAGGAAAGCATTTAATCGTAAATCAAAATTAAATTAAATATCATTTTTATTAAGGCCCACCACGTAAGTCGGCAACAAATCAAAAAATAATAACAACAATAATAATATATTAAATTACGACGGCCGACGGACGCGAGATTGGCCACGGGAGTTGCTGCACGTCTTGCACAACACATTGAGTCTCACGGGCAGTGTGTGGGTGAGCATAATTTTGTTGAAACAACACATCACCTTCCTGTTGCATGTTCCGAATGCTGGCTACCGTCCCCTCCAGAAACATCAAAGCTCAACGAGAGTTGTAGCTTATCGCACCCCAAACCATAAGGCCTGGAGGGGAGCCAGTGTGTCTTGGACGAATGTACGGGAAACTGCTCACCAGGTCTACGTCGTAAGCGCAAACGACCATCTTTTGCATGCTGGCTGAATCTGCTTTCATCGCTGAAGACCACGGCGTGCCATTCCGTCTTCCATGCGATCCTCTGACGGCACCAGTCAAGCCGTGCACGTCGATGCTGTGGCGTGAGAGAAAGACATGCTAGAGATATCCGTGCCCGTAGCCCCATTGCTAATAACCGGTTGGCAACAGTCCCTATTGACACGTCTGGTGTCGCTAGCCCTCTTATCTGTACTGTGTTAGCTATACGATCTGCCTCTACTGCCCTTACAATACGACGATGCTAGCGGGCGTATGTGCTGCGTGAACGTCCAGAACTTCGTCTACGGGTGTGAGAATGTTCACGTGACCACAATTGACGCAGAACGTCCAACTTGTGTGGCAGTTCTCCGAAAGGACCATCCCACCACTCGGAAGGCCACAATTTGACCCTTTTCAAACTCGCTCCGCTGGCTGTAGGAAGCACGAGTGCGTCTCCGTGACACGGTGATTCGCCCGCTTCACACATTTGCATCGCACTGAGCCTTCTGTCTGTGAGCATTCTACATTTAAAAGTAGACACAGACGGCACTTTGGTGGCTATCGGACGACGTTGAAACCATTATCAGTACGTCTACTATCCCCCAGGTGGCGTATGCCGTCATCGGATCAACACGATGTCGTCTTTCCAGGTGTACAAATCTTTTTCCCGGTAGTGTATGTATGGATGCATAAGAAAAAGCTTAGTAAGTCTTTAAAATAATACAAAATTTTTTCCACATCTTTAACGAGTATTCCACAAGCGAACGTGATTAAACAACTGGTAGAATGTACTACAACAATTTGTATTCATGCTTTCATGTATAAAACAAAATAATGACCTACGTAAGGAAATAGAGTTAAAAAATTGTGGTGTCACCGCCAGACACCACACTTGCTAGGTGGTAGCTTTAAATCGGCCGCGGTCCATTAGTACATGTCGGACCCGCGTGTCGCCACTGTCAGTAATCGCAGACCGAGCGCCACCACACGGCAGGTCTAGAGAGACGGACTAGCACTCGCCCAGTTGTACGACGACCTTGCTAGCGACTTCACTGACGAAGCCTTTCTCTCATTTGCCGAGAGACAGTTAGAATAGCCTTCAGCTAAGTCCATGGCTACGACCTAGCAAGGCGCCATTAACCATTTCTGGAGAGAGTCTCACTTGTATAACCAAGAGCGATGTACCACAATGATGGAATAAAGTTAAGTATTAACGCAGCTACGTACTTTTCTTTATAGCATTCATCACGTATCCTGTTTCAGACCTCACGCCAGCCGGCGTGAGTAAAGCGTGCATTTCGGTTACCCGTCACTGTGGACTGGCTGCCTTGTCAGTCCACAACACAAATAGAATAGAAATTGTATTGTATTGTATTGTATGTTAACCGGGGCCTACAAACGACGGAGTGCCTCCGTCCACGCCGCAGCCACAGTGGTCCACAACCCCACGACGACTACCGCAGTCCACTTCACCCCTCCGCCGCTCCACGCCGAACCACTCTTTCAGGGTTATTGTGCGGTTCGCCCCCCGGTGGACCCCCCCAGGAAACGTCTCACACGAGACGAGTGCCGCCCCTATGTTTGCGTGGTAGAGTAATGGTGGTGTACGCGTGCGTGGAGATCTTTTTTGCGCAGCGATTGCCGACATAGTGTAGCTGAGGCGGAGTAAGGGGAACCAGCCCGCATTCGCCGATGCAGATGGAAAACCGCCTAAAAACCATCCACAGACTGGCCGGCTCACCGGACCTCGACGCAAGTCCGCCGGGCGGATTCGTGCCGGCGACCAGGCGCTCCTTCCCAATCCGGAAAGCCGTGCGTTAGACTTCACGACCAACCGGGTGGGCAGAATAGGGATAGATGATAAAACTCTAAAGCAGCTGTTGCACTTTAACCTTCTTCGATCGAAAACGTCTCCCACATCAGACTATCAAATAAATAATCAATAACTGATCAATAAATGTAGCATTTCTTCCACAAATGTGAAACACCCAACAGAACCCCCTAAATATGAAAGTAGGCCATAAAAAATTAACGAATTTTGCCAAATTTGTCTTCAGACAGAAGGTCTGTTTTAACAAAAAGGAATCGAAGCTGCAGACATAGATGGCAAGGGGTTGAACAAGTGGGACAAAAATCTTCCATAGGTTAGTAAAACACGAAAGGAAAGAAATATGAGCATTATTCGCACACGATAAAATTTGTACTCAAAGTTCTTTAGACTAAGGGAACACATATTCGTTAGATCTCGTATTTTGTTTGTTCCAGGACAAAACATTCAGGACTAAGAGAAATTTGTAACCAAAACTCATGAAGTCTGCTTTTCACTCAGATTGTGTATTAAAAATTTAATTACAACATAAATTACACGATACATAGAAACTAAATTAAACTCCGCCCGAACGGGCCATGAAAGCCCAACGGTAAACTATACGTTGACGCTACAGAATTTTTCGTATTCTACATACAAGAGCTACGAATCTTCGGTTTCCCGCGATTAAAATAAACATTCCTTGGAGCTGACTCAAATAACCACAAATTCTTACGCCATATGAGACAGCATTCTTATCTCACAGTAGCCGCACGGATTTTCACATCGCTGATCTCTACCTTATGTAACAAAAGACTTGGGTGTCACTAGCCACAAAGTGGTACCCAAAATATCAAATTTACCAAAAGATTACTCCCCAGGATATTACGAGTATGCCACAACGTTTCATCGTAACAAAAACTCAAATAGTTACGAAATACACGGTCGAGAAACGATCACAATAATAGCATGTGAACTTACATAAAAGTACATTGAAAGAAACTCCAATCAACGTTCTGGCACGCTAGCTTATATGATAAAGCATTGCAAGGCAAATCATTTACGTAATAAATGATAGAGATAATATTAGAGTCTGGGACAATGAGTCACCAAACTCCCACCGTTTTTCTGCAACTTCACTACGGCAACGCCGCCAAAAAATTGGTTCAAATGGCTCTGAGCACTATGCGACTTAACATCTGAAGTCATCAGTCTCCTAGACTTAGAACTACTTAAACCTACATGCCCGAGGCAGGATTCGAACCTGCGACCGTAGCAGCAGCGCGGTTCCGGACTGAAGTGTCTAGAACCGCTCGGTCACAGAGGCCGGCTCTTTGTGACAGAAATATGGAAGTAACAGCATAAAAGGGGAAATTTCTCTGTTGGTATCACGTTAGTCTCCTGTTACCATATGGAAGTCGCTGGAACCATGCCATCACTACGACTGTCCAACACGTTTCACTGTTTTGCTCTACGAAGTTTCACCAGTGTTTGCCATAGTTTGTAGTAACATTTGGACTAACTAGCTGGCAAACGGCCACATGGGCACTGCAAATGACTCACTCTGAAAAAGTCGTTGTTACTTTCATGAATTTACTTATCGAATTAATTCCAATAATTCAGTTGAGAGGAAGTAGGTAAGTCTCACTCTCGCACGAGCAAAACAGCTCAGGATATTCCAGCAACGGCAGTGACTTGTACGAGGGTTTTTTTTTTTTTTTTTTTTTTTTTTTTTTTTTTTTTTTTAGTAAGGGCTGTTCGCGCGTATAGACCCGTAGTTCGCGCGGACGCCGCAACAAGCCACCGCGCCACTTGCCGGCATCCTTCCCGTTCACACTGATGTAAGTTGCAGCTCTATAGCTGACGTGTACGCATCGCTGTGCTACTTTATAATGTTTACGATTATTGAATCGCCCGCCGCGTGTGAGATACGGTCAGTGATACGTTTTTTGACCGCGAGAAGCCTATCAGCTGCAGAAATTCATCGTCAGTTAACAGAAGTTTATGGCTTGAATGCAATGAGTGAAGGTAAAGTGCGTCAATGGGTTAGAGAGTTTAAAAATGGCCGTCAAAACGTCCATGACGAAGAACGCTCAGGCCGGCCCTCTGTGATCACTGATGATTTGGTGGCTGCAGTCGAAACAAAGATTCGTGAGGACAGAAGATTCACAATTTCCACTCTTTCTTTGGAATTGCCACAAGTTTCAAGATCGGTTTTGTACAAAATTGTGTCTGAAAACCTAAACTTTAAGAAGCTGTGTTCTCGGTGGGTACCCAGACTCCTCACAGAGGACCACAAAGGGAAGAGATTTGCCACTTCATTGGACTTTTCGATTCGTTACGAGGAAGAAGGGGATGACATGTTGAGTCAAATTGTCACTGGAGATGAAACATGGGTATCCCATATCACTCCCGAAAGCAAGCGACAATCGATGGAATGGCGACACACAACCTCACCCGTCAAGGTCAAAGCCAAACAGACGCTGTCAAAGCGCAAGATTATGGCAACTGTGTTCTGGGACCGGCGCGGTGTTTTGCTAGTGGACTTTATGCCACGAGGAATGACAATCAACTCAGATGCCTACTGTGCAACTCCAAAGAAGCTCCGCAGAGCAATTCAAAACAAAAGGCGCGGCATGCTGACAAAAGGAGTTTTGCTCCTGCACGATAACGCTAGGCCTCACACCTCTCAAAAGACTCGGGATTTGATTGATTCTTTTGGCTGGGAAGTTTTGGACCATGCACCATACAGCCCCGACCTTGCTCCTAGCGATTTTCACCTTTTCCGGTACCTGAAACACCATCTAGGCGGGCAGCGCTTCAATGACGACGATGAAGTGAAAGCGGTCGTGAACTCTTGGCTGTCGGAGCAGGCGGCCGAATTCTTTGAAGAGGGAATTAAAAACTTAGTTGTACGGTATGACAAGTGCTTAAATAAACAAGGCAACTATGTAGAAAAATAGGTAAAAGTGTGTAGAACCAGAAAATAAAAGTTTTTTAAAAGTATTTGTATCTTTTTTTTTAAATAAAAACGGCCCTTACTTAAAAAACAACCCTCGTAATACAGGCAGCGACCACAACCCACTTGTCCCCATGCGACTCCCCATCACCTTGTGTCAGCGTCACCTCCTCCTCCGTTTCTGGTGTTAAGTCCTTCTTTAAGAACCTAAGATACCCCTACATGACCAGTGGTCACTGACTGTGCTCAGCTCAAAACTCATTTGTCTTGCTGCACGCCTGAACCACAGGTAACGTGATGTCTTTGACTAACACTAAAGGCAGAATACACGCTCACCGAATATGGGTACACGTGATTCGTGTAAAATTAGATACGAATGCTAAAATACCACTCAAAAATCTAATTATATACTAGCTATAGTGCTGTGGTGGTGTATTGGCTGGCATATCTGCATAGTAAGCGAGAAGACCCAGGTTCAAGTCACGGTCCCATACACATTTTAATTCATTTCTTTAGCTTCCATCATTACTGTACATGAAGTCGTAATTATGACCGCTAAAAGTCAAAGTAGTCCCACGCTTGGGGAATGCGCGTTGGGGAGAAGATGCAGGAATCTTTCAATGCCGCTCATGGCAAGGTCCTAGTGGAGAAGCTTTGCCATTCAGTTCCTCTGAAGTATTATGAAGTGTCAAGTGTGTACCTATGTCGTGCGGATGGTTGTGATGACTGACTGTACAGAGTAGTGTTGGGTTTGTGTTGTTACAAATCAAGGGAAGGCAGAGTCAAACCTGTTGCCGCAGATAGCGAACTACTCTCGAACACTGTCAAGGGGGTTACTGAACTAAACGTCCCTATCCCACGGCCGGATCACCATCAACGGTGTCACTCGCTCTCTTTTCTTGACACATTGCACAGAGCTTTGAAATTTAATGCACGACATTGCTGCAAAGACTGGCGAAAGGGAACTTCACGCCACAAACTCAACTCCCCATGCCAGCCAAACAGTGATGTGAGGAATCACAGCACAGGCGTACATTAGCGACCTCGGCTGGGGTTGGGAGGGGGGTGGGGGGCGTAACTACGACAGTAATGAAACTGAAATTCTGAAATTAAGATGGGTTAATCGAATTACTCCTGTTTTCACACGTGAGTGCTAGGTGATCCATACAGCTTAGCGGACCGTTAAGCTTGGTGCCAACTTCATCAGCTCTAGAGAGCAGATCTTTATCCCACTGTCATCCATAGAAATACAAACAAAACAGTAAACCGCACAAAACCACAGCTTAGCCATTCATACGGTGACAGCTAGTTCCAGGGACATATTATACTAGGTGAAGAAGGAGAAGACGGCCTCAGTATTTCACTACGTCCCACAGACGTCCATGAAAATGGCTAACAACTATTGAAAAGCTAGTAAAGGGAAGACTTTTTTTTTTGTTCTAAGAAAGAATGAAGTTCAGTTTTTTACCTCTCAGCAGCGGCCACGTCATTACTTAGTTGAAGCTGTTGTGGATTGGCAAGACAGTCAATCCACTATTTCAGGAAGCCGAAAGGCACGCGTTTAAGCTCACGCAGGCTGGCGTGAGGTCTGGAACTGGACAAGGACGTTATAGTAGCAAAGAACGTACGTAACTAATGGAATACTTAACTTTAATTCATAATTGGTGAACATCGCTCTTGACGGTACATGTTTTACAGCCTCAATAGTAACTGATAATGGCGCCTTGCTAGGTCGTAGCAAATGACGTAGCTGAAGGCTATGCTAACTATCGTCTCGGCAAATGAGAGCGTAATTTGTCAGTGAACCATCGCTAGCAAAGTCGGCTGTACAACTGGGGCGAGTGCTAGGAAGTCTCTCTAGACCTTCCGTGTGGCGGCGCTCGGTCTGCAATCACTGATAGTGGCGACACGGGGGTCCGACGTATACTAACGGACCGCGGCCGATTTAAAGGCTACCACCTAGCATGTGTGGTGTCTGGCGGTGACACCACAGAAGCAATTTGCGGAAGGGCTAGGCTTGTAACGTTACGTGTATGTAGGCGACTTATTCGACCACCTGGAATTGGTAGGACATGAACTGGCTTGTGCCGCCGACTGCTGGACGGTGGACCGAGGGCGCGCCGTAGCCGGTCCAGAAAAGCGACCGGTATGGCCTTTCCTAAGTACAAAGGCGGTCAGTGTGATCAGAAAAGGGTAAATCTCAGAACTGGGAATTTGGATAGTGGGTGTTCGGCTAGCCGATGAGCAGGCAATGCACCAAAATGGTAGAGTGTGAGACAGTCTGAAATATGGCTTCTTGAAACTTTTAGAAATTCTAGAATTAATCAGAGTTACATAGCAGGGCACATCTGAATACATCTGCAATCTCAGAAAAAATGTCACATCCAATAAAACCATAATATTTTCATTATATTAAAAACTATAGAAGTTAATATTTTACACTGACTAAAAACTTTTTGCAGTGAACTTTAGAATTAACAACGCTCAACCGATTCATGCCTTTTCAAAAAAACGATGTCTCAGATGACAGCATTGCAGTATAGCTGTCATACCTGAAAGCTACTCATCTGTATCTATATTATTTATTGATTTTCTACCTATTTATACCCTTTTCTTTACGCAGTTGTTCGTCAGAGCATCGTTTATTCCACAATGAGACAGAAACTGAATGCAGCATCAGTACTTCACATTATGTCATAGTGGTGTAGTTATTTAAGAAATATGCAACTATTTTTGAAAATAGCATTGTTTAAATATGATTACAGTCGATATAAAAACACAGTGTAGTTTGCAAGTTGTCATTTGCATGTGTTAGCTGGAGCACAATTGAATATAGTGCCAAAAGATGCTTCTGTCAAGCAGACATAAATAATTGTTTAAAAAATATTTAACAACATTATGTTGCCATTTAACGCGAGTGCACTTGTGCAAGAGTGATATCTTATATATTTATGAATGAAACTTTATTTATATTTATTGTCAATGCTCTGAGTGTGACACAATGTTTATAACATTTCTTTATCAAAATGATGTTAGAATATATTACTCTAGTGCAGAAAATGGTCAAATTGCGTAAAAATAATGCATTTTTTGTGGGGATGTAGTCAATGGTGAAGCAGGCAGTAGAGAGGAACACTACTGGAGTCAAGTGGGGACAAAAACTTTTTGAGTGGTGCTCTCAAGGAAGCAATTCTGGATTTTTACTTTTGACCTGGGAGAAGGTAGACCTGCCTGTGTTGTTATTTGATCATGTCGGTGATAGATTGTGGGCTGTGTATAGGAACTACGAAACTTTAATTTTTCAAGGGATATTTGCAAGGTCTGGATGTGCTCCAGTCCAGAACTTTAAAATTTCCCCTTCCATCACGGAACTGAGAAGAGAGTATAACATCCTACTTGTTACCTCTTGTGTTTCAATGTATAAATCGTCATGCTAAACTCTGAATTATTATGAGGTGGCTAATATTCCGTGTAATGTGATAGCAAAATGGACTTAGTTTTGTGTGTGTTGGTGGTGTCTATTTAACTTTGCGATTTTACTACTATTCTCTTCAAGTTCTCAAAGCTATTTTACTGCATTTAATATGGCTATTTTCTAGGTGTAGTATAACTGGTTATCATAGGAAAACTTTTGGGAATTAGGGAAATTTGTGATAAGGTCTTATGGGACCAAACTGCTGAGGTCATCGGAAGTAGTAGACCAAAGCCAACACAAGTCCATTTTGTTAGTGTGGGTTGCCTTCATCGGGGCAGGTATGCACTCAGGAGTAAACCCATTGTTCTCCTTTGATTGACAAGTACTTAACCTACTGCTCTGCTAAAAAGATCCTTCATTTTGATTGACAGGCACTTAACCTATTGTTCCCTGCCCCCTTCCCTCCCCCCACCCCACCCCTCAGGAAACTTCCCCACTCGCTGCTACAGGTACACTTTCAGGCCTTTGAATAACTACTTAATTAAATTCATCAATTAATTCATCTAACACCCTTCCCCTCTCCCAGAAAATGGTGGGAAGTGCAAATTCCATCAGGATAATGCAAAACACCATGGCTACCTCCACTAACATAAGAAAATAGCTGGAAAATAGGTCACTTTGGCTACCTCCACCAACCTAAGTCATCTGACCGCCACCTCTTAATAGGAACTGGTGGGAAAAGGACTCAGCCTGTGCCGGATAGGATGGACGTAAGCCTTTGTTTTGCAGGCAGTCTTTATTTTAAGCAATTTGAGGCAGTACCGCCATCCAGTGTGTCCACCATGAGGTACCGAGTCCAAGTGACCTAGTACACAGTACTGCCACCAGAGAGCACTGTCGCCCCTCCCATGACATAATCATATATGGCGGTCTGGAGGGGTAAAAATAGCAGGAAAATGACTCAGCCTGTTCAGAGCTGCTGGAAAGAGGAAGGAGTGTACTTTATTTATTTCAGAGTAATTTATTTAAGGATAGATTTGCTACAGTATATTTATTACTGTGATACAAAACACTCACCTTGAGGTGCTTGAGATAGCAGTAAATAGTCTACACACCTGCAAACTATTCATCAATCATGCAGTACACTAATGTGCAGAGGTGTAAACTCTGGGGCAAACATGTTGCATAGCAAAATGGTCAGCACTGTACTCTGGGTGTCTTAACCTAATGTTTGGCCCCTTCGTGGCACCGTTAAGTGGTGTTCCAGGTGACCCCGCCCCCCCCCCTTTCCTCAAACTATTGTACCGCCTTTGAACCAAATTAAATTATTAGTTATGTCCTCCCACCATTTTCTGGTACACTTTTCGAATTTCACATGCTTTTGAATGACATTTCTGGCGCATTCTTCTTTGTCACCCACCCCCTTAAACTATTGTACTGTGTTTTGCATAAAAATTATCCAAATTAACGTAGTGTTCTACACTTAACCTGCTGTTCTGCTCCATGTCGCACACTCACACACACCCTCCCCTTAACTACTGTTTCGCCAACACTAAGCTGATATAAAAAATTTATTCAAATTTATTAAATCTATATTCCTCACACGTATGGGGTAGTTTTTTTGATTTGCAGCATCCTATTGGTCGGTGAAATCGATGGAATATAGTTTAAACGAAAGATTCAATCGTCGTCGCCGATTCCGTGTAATGTCTCAATGCAGCGGACAGCACTTCCCTATCCTTTCCTTTCATCCCCTCTTTACTTTCAATTTAAATATAGTTGTGACTTTTCTTGTGACTTTTCTTGTGAATTTTTTCTTTCCCCGAAATGGAAAAATGTCTTCTAAGGTTGTCATTTTGGGATCCTGGAGAACAATCAAAAGAATGTGAGCGACGTGTTAAAGGCCCTACCAGTTGTAGGCCCCAGTGCTGCTACCAAGATTGGGAACAAAGACCCCAGCGGTGAATAGCTGCAGAAAGGAACTACTTTGAAGGGGAAGATATTGTTGTTTGGGAAAAATAAAAACTTTTATTCATAAGAGAATGTCTCATCACATTCCACACACACCTTGTTCGTACTCTGTAATGCAGCGCAGGTGAACAGTGAAGGGCAAACAGTGAAGGGCACCTTGTACCACTGCTAGTCATTGCCTTTGCTGTTCCATTCGCAAATGAAGCGAGCGAAAAAGGAATGTTTAAATGATTATGTGCGAGTCCTAGTTTCTTTCATCTTCTCTTAGCGGTCCTTACGGGAAATGTACGTTGACTTCAGTAGAATAGTTCCGCAGATCTGCAGTCAGCCGTAAATGCCTGATTCTCTTAATATTCTTGATGGTGTTTCACAAAAATGACGTTATCTTCCCTCCAGGGAATAGGGAATCCCTATGGAGTTCACGGAGCGTTTCCGTAATAGTCAAGTGATGATCGAAACTATAAGCAAAAAATCTAGCATCTCCCCCTCTGAACTGCCTCGATGTCTTCTTTTAATCAGACATGTTTGGCATCCAAAACACTTGACAAGTACTCAAGAGCGGCTCACAGTAGTATTCTATACGCGGCTTCTTTATGCGAGGGTTGAAACTTTAATAGTGGCAACTAATTATTTACAGGTCGTATAAAATAGATACGTGTTTCAAAGTTTTACTGACCTTCAAAGTAGTCACTAGCATTATGTATAACCCGTTGCCAGCGATGTGTAAGTCGTAGGATACTCTTAGCAGTGACAGTTGTGTTGACGGTTCGAGCGGTGCGGTCTATTGCCCATGACTTTTGTAGCAGTTCTGAAGCGAATGCCGTGAAGTGTTTCCTTCGGTTTAGAAATCGAGTTGGACTTATGAGGTCTTAAGTCAGGGGAATGCAGTAGGTGGTATAGCAGTTAACAGCCCCATCAGTCAAACAAATCAGTAACAGCTTGCTCTGTACGTGCTCGAGCATTGTCCTGGAAAATGATAGTCAGGTCCTGCAGAAAGTGTCATCACTTCTGCCTCTAAGCTGGCCTAGGTTGTCTTCCAAAAGTGAACAGCGTAGAGACAGAAGTGATGACACTTTCTACAGGACCTGACCGTCATTTTGCAGGACAATGCTCAAGCACGTACAGTGCAAGCAGTTACTGATTTGTTTGACTGATGGGGCTGCTAAGTGCTGTACCACCTACTGCACTCCCCTCGTCAGATCAACTCGATTTCTAAACTGAAGAAAACACTTCACGGCATTCGCTTCAGAACTGCTACAGATTCGTCGGGCAATAGACCGCGCCCCTCGAACTGTCAACATAACTGGCTCTGCTAAGAGTATCCTACGACTTCCACATCGCTGGCAACAGGTTGTACACAATGCTTCTGACTACTTTGAAACATGTATCTGTTTTGTACGAGCTGTAAAAAAGTAGTTGCCACTATTAAAGTTCCAACCCTCGTAGATAACCTAAACTTTCCCAGAATTCTCACAATAAACCGAAGCTGATCTTTCGTCTTTCCTACTACCGTCGTTATGTGCTCGATCCACTTAATATTGCTTTACAATCTTACGTCTGTTACTCGATAGATGCGAATGTGTCCAGCGCTACACCACTAATACGGTATTAGAAGATGACAGAATTATTTTACTTAGTGATCTTCATTAACTTACATTTTTTTTAGATTTATAGGAAGTTCTCATTAAATATATTAAATAGAAATTCTGTCTGTCATTCTGTATCCTATTATAGTCACTCAATGACGAGTCGTCAGCAAACAGTCGCATGCTACTCCTCGCCCCAGATCGTTCATATACACAGCGAACATCATACTTCCCTGCGACGCTCCTGATGTTACCTTGTCTCTGGTGAAAACTCGCCGTACACGACAACATACTGGAGTCCATTACCTTAGATGTCTTCGAGCAACTCACGTATCTCAGAACCCATTCCGTATCTTCAAACGTTCGTTAATAGTCTGGAGTGGTACACTTCTTCAAACGCTTTCCGGACGTTTAGGAATACGGAATCTGGCTGTTGCCCTTAGTCCATGTAGGCCAATGTACACTTCATACCGGACTGTACTTCATTATTAGTCACAGGTTTTGAAAGGATAAGTGTCTGTCGTCTTCTCCCCACTCCTAGTGTCTTATACTTTCTTTACTTCATGCACGAAAAAAACCGCTCAAAAAATTACAACGCCTTCTTTGAATAAAACTGGTTCAAAGGCTCTAAGCACTATGGAAATTAACATCTGAGGTCATTAGTCCCCTAGACTTAGAACTACTTAAACCTAACTAACCTAAGGACATCACACACATCCATACACGAGGCAGGATTCGAACCTGCGACCGTAGACGCAGCGCGGCCACAGCGGCCGGCCTGAAAAAATAAAAAAGATATGGAACTCACTGGTGAAGCTTAACTTCTCTGTACCCTGTATGTGTGAAAAAAGAAGACTTGTGTTTGGGCAAGGCAGAATCAGTTCAAAATGTTTCATCTCAAGGTGAATAGTCATCGATCATTGTCATGTTTACGCCTTGATACGTCGTACACAATAGGTCTCACTAAGCAAACCCACTCAAATTCATTTCATTCTCAAGCTTCCGTGGAAAAAATGATCGCAATACATGTTTTAGGGGTTTTCGATCAGAGAAAATGAGAATCAGTTTCACAGCCAGACCATCATTCACTTACGGCAGGGCAGAAAAGCATCAAAATCCCGTGCGCTCCTCGTTTCTTTCGTCGGTGTACGTATTTCAGGCGAAGCATGGGTCGCCTCACCATCTGGATAAGCGGGACACGTGGCCGGCTGTGTGGGGCCAGGCCTCTCTCTGTCGCTGAACGTCTGGCAGTGTTTGCCCTCAGTCATGTCCTCCTCTTTCGCCGCTGTTCTTGTAAAACACTCCTGGTTTACTGCGCCAAAAACTGCCGCTGCTGCTGACATCCGAGTCTTGCTACATGCGGGAGTCCTGTCACTCGTTCGTTCTACGTCCCAGTGCGCTCCCTCTTCCTGAAAAAACACTAGCGCCTTAGACGGTACGCACATCATATACAAAACATCTAAAATGCCAGTACACTGTTTCAGCATCTTTGTAACTACAAAATCCAAGCCAGGTCAGAAGTAGCGTTCGTTTGCAGAATATAGCTGTGCCGTAAAATAATGTGGTTCGCACACTTTTATTATGTTACAAAGCACTAGCAACATTCCAAAGAGGCAATCGACATTATGGAGAACTCAAGTTCAACCCTATTCCTATATCGAAAGTATTCGCCTTTAACAGGCTGATTTTAAACAGTTTAATCCCTACCAAAAAATAACAGTGAAAACGATTGTTAAAATGCTAAAGGAAATCAAATAATATTTCATCTTGCTGTCTGGTTAGTACCAAACTGGGACTAAACATCAGTAGGTATTAAAATAATCTGCAATACTACAACGTTTTTCAGACATGTTTCCTAAGATAGCTATTTCTATTACAAGTATTATACCTGTACTAAAGAGCAGGTGCAATAGAGTCATTTCTATTTATTCCGGGCTGTCCAGTTGTTCTTTGGAAACCCCAGTCCACAATACACTTTCAACAAACTTCCTGCAAGTTTCTGAAATTTTTTAAATCTAATGGGACTGCTCGGATAAATGATTCACGGACTTCCGCAAGAGTACACATGACGAAGACCATATTTCCTCCAGTGTCAGGTTGTGTATCTAAATAGGAATTGGAAAAAAATTACTGGTATTCTTTGTGACAGAAACATAAACGTCAAAGGAATAGAGGCGTATAAGAAACTCAAGAGATCAACATTGCTGTACATAGCACAGATGTAGGCAACTGCTAAAAAACAGTGCAAGAGGCTAGATGTAGCTGAGGTGAAGGGGCTGATGTGGATGCGCGGCGTTAGCAGAGCGGACAGGAGTCCGAGTGAAAAAAATCCGAGAAAGTTTAAAAAGTGCCCAACAAAATCAAAGACTGGTCCCAAGTAGTTTTCCTAGGTGGACAGTATTTCGAAACTGTGACACAGCATATTTCAAAATATTTTTATGTTCATTTCCCGTGATCAAGAAGTCGATCACTAAAGCTGCTTAATACGTGGAATCGAGATTCAGTACCACCAGTGACTGCCCCTTTTGTTAATTTCTTTCCACTTCTCTCCTTTGTACGGAGAGAGACTGCACAACTGGAAGCCTATGAGCTGCCTACAAAAGGGTCCTGTAACAGGAGCTGCCCACCGTAAAAATATTCAGGGTCGGAGGTGAAATCTCAGCTTCAGGTATACATATCGGCATTCGCGTCCATTTCTGTCCCCCCATCCCACACTCTCAGGGCAGAAAACAGGACGCCACTTCTTGTCGAAAAACATATCATTGCTTTTAGCAAGATAATGAATCTCTATCTAGGTGTCACTACCCAGAGGCCAGCGCCGTATGTGAATCTTTGTTACTGCAGAAGTCACGCCACACAATAACTATCAGGTTAAACTTTGAAAATCCAGCGTTCTCCTGTTTTCTGTAGAGCACGCAGTTTCTCGTCCGTGCCTGTGTCGTCCATCTCACAGGTCTGTTTCGAAATTGTGCCATGCAGTCGGGGAGATTTTCTGCCTGCCTCCCAACCCCAGAGCACTATTGGTTGGAAAAAGTATAAATCGGAAGGAGTAGGAGATCATTTAACATCTTTACTAAAGTTTTACTGGGCGGAACTCGCAATGTCTGTCACCACTGGCATGCGAGATCCCTTCTCTGACAGAAACAGGGAAGTTACAGAGCGTCCAGAAAGAGAACACTTCACGCTGCGTGATGGAAGGGTACACTTCATGTTAGGAGATGGAGGAGTAAACACTTCTGACTAGGATCTTGAAGATTGATGGCTTCACGCTAGGCTATGGAAGGAAATGACAGAAGCTGCTGGATGACTGATGAGGCGAGTTTGTGGTTGCAAAGAAGGATGTTTCCACTTGAGTACTGAATATAGAGAGGTACCTGAACTCAGTCTCCAGCCACAAGCGCTATACTTCTGCATTACGCTACGAGTTGGTAAGATGGGTCATCATTGCGATCGCCGATTCCGTAGGAACATGATAGTTCACTCCCTTCAGAAGCCAGTTATTCCGTCTTAATATTTCGCAGCGAGCGAGTTGCTCCCAATCTGCACTTCGGTGATCCCATTGGTGTTCGATCCTGTTTCTCCGTATTCTTCCTGTAATTTACTAACCATGCTCACGGTCACTAGTCGTATTCGTATATTATTAACATAGCTTTGCTTTTATAGTGTTCACCCATGGTTGGAGTCCATTATTAGAACCCTTTACCCAACTACTTAATGTTCAATTGTTTATCCGCGTGGGTAACCCATGTGTTTTGGTTTTTGCTAATAAATCTGATTGCTATAGTGACCACTTCCTTCTGTTATAGATTAGATGACCCTTCCTCTCACTAATATGTCCATGTGAATGGTGTGGTACCCACATTGTCATGAGTGATTGGGCCACCATTCAGTAAGACGTTTCCGTTGAACAACATTTTTATTTCCTTTAGTTGATTTGAATGATAATATGGGGTGCTTCACTTCTTTGCAGCTCACCAGAGATTGGACTTAAGCATCTTAGGGCAAAACAGCTTAACCGAGTACCCACAATATGAACATGGTTTTAGGCGAGATCCGATTCATATTGCTAGAAGGCTAACACAGTGTGACGTGTAGTGTAATTGTGCGTGTGTTGTGTTGTATAAGATCAGCAAGATTACAATCAGATTAGTTACTTAATATTAATGTAACATGAGGTTTTATTTAATCACTGTTTTCCCCGATAATGAACGTTATTTTGCCAAAGAAATCTCCACCTGGGAACGTGGAACAATGTTGTCTGTCAAGCCGGCATCTGTGACCGTGCGGTTCTAGACGCTTTAGTCTGGAACCGCGCGACCGTACGATCGCAGGTTCGAATCCTGTCTCGGGCATGATGTGTGTGATGTCCTTAGGTTAGGTAGGTTTAAGTAGTTCTAAGTTATAGGGGCTGATGACCTAAGATGTTAAGTTCCCTAGTGCTCAGAGCCATTTTTTTCTGTCAAGCAGTGTAAATGTCACTAAGTTCATTCACAAAAGTAATCATTTATAACCAACAAACAAGCTAAATGTATTATAAGTAATCTGAATTAAACAAGATTAATGATTTTTAGTTGATTCAGTGCTGTTATTTAAAAGACTCCTTGCTCCTTGCAGAGCGTTTATCAGAATAAACGCTACTGTTATTTCGAGGTGACAACATTTTTTTAAGCAAAATGGACTGATTTGTCGCACAGTTCCACACGTACACTACACTAATGTATTTTCCTGTCAAAATATTTCATAAAAGTTGTTACGAAATTACCAGGCTTCATACATCAGCAGAACTTATATCACGTAAGATACTGTTTTCATTCATAGAAGTTTGATGTAATCACAGTCTAACTAGAATTTATTACCTCAGAGTGGGTCCTCGGCCACTAGTACACAATTACTATTGCAATTATAACCAACAACATGTAAATCTGTATAGAAACTCAATTTAAAACTACCGCTGCAATACTTCATTTAGATGTCGGCTAACATAAGACAATCACTTAACGATTCTGCTTCAGGCTGTGTTTTACTCGTAATAAATAATATACATTAAATATTTTCTCACCTTCACTATATGCACTAACATTTGAAAATGTTTCTCAATGTTACAAGCCACATTAATATTCACCATTTACCAATAATCTGCGCTGTAGATCAATAGCGGTAATGGCTGCGCTCTTTGGTAGCTGAGCAGAAAACTTAACATTTATATAGGACGAGAATTACAATGCAGTAAAACTCCAAACAAAGTAGATTCTTTCAATAACACATTAACTCTATTTTAAAATATCGGTTAGCAACATACCAATATTTTAGTAGCCCCCCGGGTGGCCGAGAGGTTCTAGGCGCTACAGTCTGGAACCGCGCGACCGCTGCGGTCGCAGGTTCGAATCCTGCCTCGGGCATGGATGTGTGTGATGTCCTTAGGTTAGTTAGGTTTAAGTAGTTCTAAGTTCTCGGGGACTGATGACCTCAGATGTTAAGTCCCATAGTGCTCAGAGCCGTCTGAGCCAATATTTTAGTACAGTTTTTTACAGATCTCTGTGTTACGAGACATCAGTCACGTCCTATGAGTACAACAGCTCGAACAGGAAAGATAAGGATTTTTCTACAAAATCATAGATAGCAAAAGATTAAGATTTTCATTGTCTTTTTACATGGCTATTGTCTGAGATACATTTTTTACAAAATATTAAATTATGTCGTTGACAATAATTATTTATTATTTTATTAACAATAAAGTCCTTTTCATTAATATCGCGAGAATAGGATCAAAGTTCAGTCACATTCCACATACACTGCTGTCGTGAATACTATTTTGAACAAAATATAGGTGCCGCGCGGGATTAGCTGAGCGGTCTGGGCGCTGAGGTCATGGACTGAGCGGCTGGTCCCGGCGGAGGTTCGAGTCCTGCCTCGGGCATGGGTGTGTGTGTTTGTCCTTAGAATAATTTAGGTTAAGTAGTGTGTGAGCTTAGGGACTGATGACCTTATAAGTCCCTTAAGATTTCACACACATTAAAAAAAGAAATGGGTGTGGATATTACAACAGAAAGATGGCTCCATCAGAAAAACGAGTACCAAGAAGAGGTGTATGCATGGAAGAATATACAGCAGATCTAGAATGACACAAAGGACTGGGCTAAATGGAAGAGACTTGTGAGAAACGTTGACGCTGCATAAAAAACGAAAAACACTGTACTAGCAGATGGACGTTGTAACAATTGTACGTCAGCTTGCTTCAGAAACGATCCCATAACGTTATGTATCTGTGGGGAAGGGGAGGGGGGGGCTTAAGAACCATCTGATAAGTATTTGACCTTAACTCGACAACAAAAATGGTATGATCTTAGCATTAATGTCCTGGAAACACTCACCTGTTATACAAAATTTGGAGGCGCGAAAGAGCAACAACGCGACATGATGTGTGGGAATCCGTAGTAGCAGGAGGTACGACACCGCCGACAATGCTCTACATCTACATCATACTCCGCAAGCCACTTAATGGTGTGTGGTGGAGGGTACTTTTGGTACCAGTATCTGATCCCCCCAACCTTGTTCCACTCGCGACCTGTGCGTGGGAAGAATGATTGTCGGTAAGCCTCAGTATTGGCTCTGATTTCACGAATTTTCTCCTCGTGGTCAATACGCGAGATGTATAATGGAGGAAGTAATATGTTGTCTGACGACTCCTGAAAAGCGCTGTCCTGAAATTTCAATAGTAAATCTCTCCGTGGTGCACAACGTCTCTCTTGCAACGTCTGTCAGTGGAGTTTGTTTAGCATCTCCGTAACGCTCTCTCGCCATATGAACGATCCCGTGACGAAACGCGCCGCTCTTCGTTGGATGTTTTCTATCTCCTCTATCAGTCCTACCTGATAGGAATCCCAGATAGATGAACACTACTCAAGAATAGGTGAACAAGCGCCTTATAAGCCACTTCCTTTGTGGATGAGTTACATTTCCTTAAGATTCTTCCGATGAATCTGGATCTTGTGTCTGCTTTTCCAACTGTCTGTTTTATGTGGTCATTCCACTTAAGGTCGCGCTAGATAGTTACGCCTAGATATTTTACGGCAGACGCTGTTTACAGCTGTTTTTAATCAATAGTGTAGCTGTACAGTAGTGGATTTCATTTCCCATGTATGCACAATATGTTACATTTATTTACGTTCAGGATCAACCGCCAGAGTCTGCACCATTCAAAAGTTCTCTGCAGGTCGTTCTGCAAATTCTTACTATCTTCTGACGTTGCTACTATGGTATAAACAATTGCATCATCTGCGAATAGCATTAAAGAGTATCCGACGCTTACTACCTTTACCTCTGTCGATATAGTTCCGTTAAGAGCGACGTGTTGAGTTCCATCTGCAAGAAAGTCTTGAATCCAATCACAGGTCTGTTCCGATACTCCGTAAGCTCATAGGTCTTTCATTAAACGTCAATGCGGGACGGTGTTAAATGCCTTACTGAAGTCAAGGAACACAGCATCAGCCTGAGCGCCGTTGTCCACTGCAATGTGGATCTCATGGAGGAACATACGGAGCTGAGTTTCGCGGGATCTCTGCGGAATCCATGTTGATTTTTATAGAGATGTTCATTTTCCAAAAACGTCTTAATTCTTGATCATAAAAGATGTTCCATAATTCTACAATAGATTGACGTGAACGATACAGGTCTATAATAGTGTGAATCTGTCTTACGGCCTTTCATAAAAACTGGAATGACCTGGGCATTTTTCTAGTCGTTAGGTACCTTTCGTTGCTCGTGTGATCTCTGATAAAGTACTGCTAGAAGGGGAGCAAATTCTTTCGCATAATCTTTATAGAATCCTATAGGTATTTCATCTGGTCCTGACGCCTTCGCACTGCTAAGCGATTGTAGCTACTTTTCAATTCCGCGATCGGTTATCTCAATATCTGACATTTCGACGTTCGTACGACGATTGAAAGGAGGGACAGAGTTAAGATCTTCCGCGGTGAAACAACTTCGGAAGGGCGAATTCAGTATTTCGCCCTTCTCTCTGTTACCTTCCGTTTCGCTGCCGGTGTGGTCGCTGAGAGAATGAATAGATGGTTTTGACCCACTTCTGATTTTCCATACGACCAAAATCTCTTAGGGTTTTCACTCAGGTCGGTTGACGATGTTTCACTTTAAAAATCATTGAACGCTACTCTCATTGCTTTCCTTACGCTCATTTTCGCTTCGTTCGGGTTTTGATTGTCAGCTAGGTTTTTACTTCTCTTGAATCTGAGAAGTAGTGCTCTTTGTTTACTTAGCGCTTTTCTAACACGTCAATTAAACCATTGTGGACCTTTTCCATCCCTTAAAACATTACTCGGAACGTACTTGCTTAGAGCACGTTGAACGATGCCTTTGAATTTTTTCCATTTGTTCTCCACATTACCGAATATTTGATGCTGACTGCTGAGATATTCTGAAATTAGTATCCTGTCACCCTTCTTGAGCAAATATATCTTTCTACCTTTCTTAACATTCCCTGCAGGACACCTTGTCTTAGATGCTGTCACGGCCTTATGATCACTGATACCTTCCTCTGCGTTAACTGATTCGATAAGTTCCGATCTACTTGTCGCCAGGAGGTCCAAGACGTTACCCTCACGAGTTGGTTCTCTCTCCGCTGAACGTAATTTTCGGACAAGACATCCAGAACAATTCTACACGAATCCCTGTCTCTGACACCAGTTTTTATGGTACAACACTCCCAATCTATATCTGTCATTATCTACTAATGTGGATAATGCATAAGTGAGCACATGGGAAATGAGCATGAAATTCGTATTCGTAAACGCCTATAAATGACTTTAGAAAGAAATATTGAAGGAGAAATTTGAATTGCATTCATGTTAATATTCAATAAATAGGAATGAAAGTTGTTTAACAGAGTTACAGATATCCCCCCAAGGGACCTTGTTGAAATATGTAGCAGCACCAAGTATTAAGAAAACCAGAACAAAATAACCCCATGTTTTCCCAGATTCCCGTGTTATTATCAAAGGAGTGGAAAAGTAACGTTAACCATGACCTATATCCAAGGATGAAGTAATGAAATATCGATAATTATCCTTACACAGAGAACAAAGCCTCGATCGGAAAAACAGATTTAAACTTGGTTACAAAGCAACAGGCTGCAGAGCTGAAAAATCATGTAACAAAATATTACGACTTAGCATTCTGGGAAGCAACGCTCTCACTTTTTTTCATTCATAGCAATTCTAACAACGGATATGCTTGGTATCGACGAAACTGTGTGGTGACGGAGAACCGCTTATGAATGTAAACAAAGTTTATTTTGCAATAGGCACATGAAAAAACCAAGCACAAATGGATTATGTTGCAATAATTATTATTTTTCATTTTTCTATCTCAGTATCAACCCGATTTGCACCGTTGTCCATGGGTTACACTTTATACTTTTCACTAACGTAGATACAGTAACATACATAAAAATGGCTATAATCGCGTGACTGAAAGTTATGGTGTATCCTGTTTTTATATCTACTCTCCTTACGAAGAGCATTTTTTTCTCCTTTTTTCAAGAAAAAGATTATAAAATAATAAACGAATAACTAACTATTGATAATTTGCACAGTTATAATAAATCTGTCGTTAGAATTGTCTGGGAACAAAAACAAATGCACGGGTGGCGAGATTCGATTTAGAGATCTCCCACTTATGAAACTAAGCGCTTACTCGCTAGGCTGCAGACTCCTTGGATAATAGAGGCCATACAAAGTATATAAGCACACTTATAAATTTCGAACTTGACTTTCTCTAGTTTATGTCTTTTTCTTTGCATATGTTAAAGTCTAGTCTGCCCTGCACTTCAGGTCAACACGAATGAAGTCTGGCTGGTGAAGTTCCCACGGTCCCCTCAAAAACGGTCGTCTCGGCGAAGGACAAGACAAAAGCGTCTAATCTTAACGAAAGAAACCATTTAACGGAATGAAAGCTATAACGAGCAGATGACATTGCTGCATGTGAACTTTTCGGAGTATACGGTCGTGGTCCACGAAACTCTTCCTAACCTTTCGTCCAGAACTGCGCTGGACATCTTCGGAGGCGTTGCTCCTCCGACGAGTCTTGCCGACAGACAGGTCGGACGTCTGAGAGCGACATACATACTGTCGAAAAAGGGGCGTGGCCGAAGTTACACTCGATAAGCAGAGATGATCCTTGTCGAAAATGTAACTTAACTATAGATTGTCGTCTTGTCAAAGATAAACTTTTTAGCGATTCTGCAGAGCTGCTATCCATAAGAAGCTAAGATTCGTAGCCTCTGCTTTCCTATGAAAAGTATCCCTATGTTTGTATATTTCAATGGTTTCTCTACATAGCCATGGATAACATTTCCTCGTCGTAGATGAAATTTTTGTTTCAGAAAACTTCATTTCGTAACTCCCTGACTAAGGAGCGTGCTCTGCTAAAGCCAATTTGTCTATTTTCCCTAGTCGGCAAAGACTTTTATGTTCCATTAGCCGTGTATTCAGTCTTCTCTTAGGAGTTGCAGTATCAACTTTACCACACGTACAAAGAATTTTATATACGCCACCGGCTGACAGAGGAGGTTGTTCATCTTTTACAAATCGTAGTGCTTGACGTATTTTCTTTGTTGGTTGAAAACCGGTCTAATGTCATGTTACTGTAAAATCTTTCCGATGTGGTCTGTTACTTTTTTTAATAAAAGGGAGAGAAATTGTATTCTTCCATCGTTGTTTTTCATGCTTGACCTTCGGCCTTCCGTTATTTGGTCGTAGAATTCTGTTTACTTCTTTCCCAGAGTAGCTATTTTTCTCGAAAACCTGCTTCAGATGTTGCAATTCGGCGTTCAGGTTTTCCGGCTTGCAAATCCATTTGGCTCTATCGACAAGACTTTTAATGACACCTCTCTTTTGTTGTGGGTGGTGACTGGAGTTCTTAAGTAAATATCTCCGTGTGCGTTACTTTTCGAAGAACCTTATGTTCCAAACTTCCATCGGTCTGTTTCATGACTAAAACATCCAAGATAGACGGCTGAAAGTTTGGAACATAAGGTTTTTCGGGCAGATATTTGTTGTCATTAAAAGTCTTGTCGACAGAGCCAAAAGAATTTGCATACCGATTACCTGGACGCCGAATTAAAGCATCTAAATCGGGCTTTCGAGAAAAATGGCTACTCGAGGAAAGAAGTAAACTGAATTCTACGACCAAATAACGGAAGGTCGAAGGACAAGCATGAAAAACAGTGACGGAACAATTCAATTTCTCTCCCTTTTATTAAAAAGTAACAAATCAGGTCGGAAATATTTTACAAAGAAATAACATTAGACAGGGCCGGCCTGGGTGGCCGAGCGGTTCTAGGCGCTACAGTCTGGAAGCGCGCGACCGCTACGGTCGCAGGTTCGAATCCCGAATCCAGCCTCGGGCATGGATGTGTGTGATGTCCTTAGATTAGTTCGGTTTAAGTAATTCTAAGTTCTAGGGTACTGATGGCCTCAGAAGTTAAGTCCCGTAGTGCTCAGAGCCATCTTTGAACATTAGACAGGCATTTAGATCAGCAAACAAAATAGGTCAAGCACTCCGATCTGTAAAGAATAAACACCCTCCTCTGTCAGCATGTGGCATACATAAAATTTCCTGTTCGTGTATTAAAGTTTATATAGGAACAACCAAGAGAGGAGTGGATACATAGCTATCTAACATTCTGCTAAAGGACCACAGAGTCCTTGCCGAGTAGGGAAAATAGACAAATCGGCTGTAGCAGAACATGCTTCTTAGTCAGGGAGTTACGAAGTGAAGTTTTCTGAAACTAAAATTTCATCTACAACATCTACTGTTATGTAGATAAACCATTGAAATTTATAAATATCGGGATAATTTTAATAGGAAAAATGGGACTGTGAAGTTTAGTAACATACGCACACTAGCTCTGCATAATCGCTAAACGGTTTTTTATCTTTGACAAAACGACATCGATAGACAGGTTTTATCTTCGATCATCTCTGCTTATCACATGTAACTCCGTCCACGTCTCTTTTTCTACAGTACAAGAGCTGTCGCTCTCAAATGTCCAACATGGCAGTCGGTAAGACTCAGTGGAGGAGCAATGCCTCTGAAGATGTCCAACGCAGTTCTGGACGAAACGTAAGGAAAAGAATAGTTTCATGGACCCCAACCATAAACCCTGGAAGATTTACCGGAACCATGTAAGCTGTAAGCGGCGCCCACAGGAAGAAGCAGCGTACATCCAAGTCCTGGATCAGCGGAAGAATGTCCCTTTGTGTCCCCGTGACCAAGAGAACTCAAACTTTCACTGCCCAGTTACCTGATTGGTTCAAATGACTCTGAGCACTATAGGACTTAACTTCTGAGGTCATCAGTCCCCTTGAACTTAGAACTACTTAAACCTAACTAACGTAAGGACATCACACACATCCATGCCTGAGGCAGGTTTCGAACCTGCGACTGTAGCAGTCACGCGGTTCCGGACTGAAACGCCTAGAACCGCTGAGCCACCGAGGCCGGCAGTTACCTGATTGCTCAGCTGTGCGCAGAAAGTATTTGCACGTCGCTAGTAACTTACAATTCACGTAGTGATATTAAATTCGGAAGACGTTCCAAACAGTCGGCATTCAGATTTATTTAATTATTCGCTGTTTTCTTGTGGTTTGTTTCCTAGATAGTGAAACGGGAAAAATGTTTCGTATGAAACTGTATGCACAGTATTATGTCAATGTATCTACGAGGGGAGTTCAGTAAGTAATGAAACACCTTTTTTTCTCGGCCAAATTAGGCAGAAAAATGCAGAATTTTTTGTAGGACTTCGTGTAATATTCCAGATTCAGCTCCTCTAGTTCCATGTAGTTCCGGTAGGTGGCGACGCTATTGTAGTATTCTAAATGTTGTAGTACGGTGAGTCTTTGGGCGAGGCATCCGTCATCATCGCAACTCTGGAAAGAGTTATTCTGTCTCGTGTCCTCATCTATGGTGCAACGATGAACTCGGAATTGCACTGTGCTGCCGTCAGGAAACTGAAGAAACGACTTGAGTGTGTTCGTCCCAGAAAAATTCAAACGAACTGCTTCTTCCTCATAACAAAGCGAGGGCTCGCACAGGTCTGTGTACTAAAGAGGAGCTTAGGAAACTTCATTAGACTGTTCTTCGTCATTCACTCTACAGTCCACATCTCGCACCTTCCAGCTTCCATCTGTTTGGCCAAACGAAGGATGCACTCCGTGGGATGAAGTACGAAGTGATGGGGTGGTTATTGATGTAGAAGACGTTGTCTCCGACGACGGCCAGTAGAATGGTACCTTGCGTGCATTCAGACCCTTCCAGTAAGGTGGCACACCAGACATCGCAATGAATGGAGATTATTCTGAAAATTAAGGTTTTGTAGCCAAGAGAGTGGGGAATAATATGGCTTTTTGGAATTCTGAATTAAACCAACCTGCTTTCAGAAAAATTTGTTGTATTACTTATCGAACGCCCCTCGGACATTACTATTAAACTTAAATGTATCCATGTATCAGAGCATTATCTGCATAACGAAAATACAAATAAACGAAAAAAAAATAAATAGAGAGAGAGAGAGAGAAACTGAGAAAGACAGAGAAAGAGTAATTACACATCAAGAGAAAAAACTGAACATACTCCCTTTGGCCTGACGCTCCTGTCTGCTCATTTATAAATCAAAAGCAAAAATGATTGGTTCAAATGGCTCTGAGCACTATGGGACTTAACATCTATGGTCATCAGTCCCCTCGAACTTAGAACTACTTAAACCTAACTAACCTAAGGACATCACACAACACCCAGTCATCACGAGGCAGAGAAAATCCCTGACCCCGCTGGGAATCGAAAAGCAACATGCTACTACATCTCTGTAGTACAACGCAAAACTTGTTCTTTTTTCCATTTTGTCTGGATTCCTGGCGCCTGGCTCACTAAGGCTCGTTACATACCTGAGCGGATGATTTGCATTCTGCTTGCGGGTGGCAGTCACGTATTCTTATGGGGTATTCATTTCACAGTTGCGAGACAGACCGCACGGGATAGAGTCGTTCACGCAGACCCTCCACGCCACGGACCGTCGGCAACAGTTCACCCCTTGCTGTACCAAGGAAAGGGGGGAGTTTACTTTGTGCCCATCTGCTAAAAGCATTGTAATCTAGTTATGTACTTGACATTGTAAAATTTCGGAAAAAATATTGTTTTTCATGATTTCTCATCCAAGAATTTTTAATTGCATTAAATTTTTTAGTTAAACGTAAACCAAAAAATCGTTCCAATTTAAGTTATTCGAAATTGTAATTCTTAAGTACTTAGTTGAATTGAAAGCCTTTAGATCCCCGTGACTACTCGTATAACTGGAATTGAACGTGTTTCTTTTAGTGCTCAAATTGATGAACTCACACTTTTACTTATTTAGAGTAACTGCCACTTTTCGTACCATACAGATATAGTGTCCAAGTAATTTTGCAGTTGGTGTTGATCTTCTGATAAATTTATTATACGGTAAATGACAGCATCATCTGCAAACAATCTAAGAGGGCTGCACAGATTGCCTCCTACATCGTTTATATAGGTTAGCAACAGCAGAGAGCTTCGCTGGGAGACGCCGGATATCACTTCCGTTTTATTCGACGACTTTCCGTCGATTAGTACGAACTGTGACTTTTCGGGACAGGAAATAAATTTGATTGGATGTCTCTTGTGAGGAATTGCGTCAAAAGTCTTCTGGAAATGTAGAAATATTGAATCGATTTAATATCCCATGTCGATAGCCCCCATTACTACGCGCGATTGTAGAGTTAGTTTTGCTTCACAAGAATTACATTTTTTGAATCCGGGCTGATTAGACAATTTTCTTCTAGGTATTTCGTAATTTTCGAACTCAATATATGTTCCAAATGCTACTGCAAATCGGCGTTAATGAAATGGGTCTGTAAATAATCGCATTACTCCTATTTCCTTTCCTGAGTGTTGGTGTGACCTCTGCAGTTTTCCAGTCGTTAGGTACGAGTCTCTCGTCGAGATAGTGGTTCCATATGACTGCTAAGTATGTAACTATTATATTAGTATACTCTGAAAGGAACCTGACTGATATACAATCTGGACGGAAGACATCCCTTTATTTAGTGATGTGAGCTGCTTCCCCACACCGAGGATATCTACTTCGAAGTTACTCATGCTGGCAGCCGTACTTGATTCGAATTGTGGAATATTTACTTCGTCTTCTTTGGTGCAGGAATTTCGGAAAATAATATATAAATATGTTTAATAACTCAGCTTCAGTGGCTCTGTCACCGCAAATGTAATCTCTGATATCGCGTAGTGGAAGTATTTATTGTGTTGTGGCGGTGGTGTACTTCACTTACGGCCAGAATCTCTTCAGATTTTCAGCCAGATTTCTAGACAGTTTTGTTGTGGAAACTATTTCAAACATCTCGCACTGAAGGACGCCCTAAGCTCCGATATTCAGTAAAAACATCGCCAATCTTGGAGATTTCGTGTTCTTTTAAATTTCGCATATTTTTTTCGTTGCTTCTGCAACAATATTCTGACCGTGACTGTAGGCTTTCCCAGCGTAAACTGTTGATAAAGGTTTCTCGGGTCAGTGTAGCAGACTGCTGGAACATTAGGATAAAATGGAGGAGCGCCTGACAGTTGAGGTTTCACATTTTTGTTTATCACTTCTATTGAAAACTTTAATAAAATTTAACATGACCATAATAAAACACAATAAAATTCAATTCCACGTGGACTCACAGCCCACTATAATGATAAAAAAACACCGTCCGAACAGGCCATGGAGGCCCAATGATACTGAAAGACCACCGAGTCATCTTCAGACCTTACGCGTTACCGGACGTGGATACAGAGGGGCATGTGGTGAGGACACCGCTCTCCCAGCCGTCGTCAGTTTTCGTGACTGGTGTCGCTAATACTCAGCAGAGTAGCTCCTCAATTGGCCACACAAGGGCTGAGTGCACTACGCTTGTCAACAGCACTCGGTAGACCCGGACGGTGACCGATCAATTGCTATCCAAGCCCGGCAGCGCCTAACTTCGGTGATCTGACGGGAACTGGTGTTACCACTACTGCGAGGTCATTGGCCTATTATAAGGGAGCATTAACTTAATAAACAGCCAGTTCTCCATTCACAACAATAATTATTTAAGAAACATTAATCCCTCAGTTACTCAAATAGGTTGCAAACTAACACTAAATTGAGAAAACATTAATCTCTAGTTATTCAACAGCTTGGCAAGTAACATTTTATTAAGGCAGCATTTGCCAATGTATTCAGACAGTTTTGCTAGTACTTAATTGAGGAAACAATATACTTTAGTTATTTAAAATAGGTTGACAAGTAGCACTTAATTGGAAAAGGTTAACTTCAAAAATCAAGCAATATTCGAAGTACAATCATGGCTAATAATAAAAAAAGCTTTTATCATATAGTACCCTTCGGTATGACAATTAAGGCAGATAGGAAATAAAGTTGCTATCCCACCAGCACGTCCAACTAAAGTGAACAAAATACTATTCTAAGAGATACAATACAGTTACGTTATTATGAGGGTATAGACTACATTAGCTTTCCTTGTTCACTGTGTGCTGCGCGGGCGTATCTGTTCTTCCACATGTGGCAGCCATTTATCAAGTAATATGTTTACAAGGGAATCAGACCTGCAACAAACTATAATTAATAATTGGCAGTCATGTTTCTTATTATCAAGGCCATTCAGTATTTCTCCTATTCACCACAATGTCGCCTCGCTTACATTGTAAATTTGTGGTAAGATCTTATGGGACCCAGCTGCTTACATCATCGGTCCCTATGCTTGCACACTACTTAATCTAACTTAAACTAACTTACGCTATGGACAACACACACACACCCATACCCGGGGCAGGACTTGAACCTCCGACGGGGAGAACCACGCGGACCGTGACAAAACGCTTCAGACCGTGCGGCTACACATCGCGACTGCCCCACTTATATACCAGTACACGTACAAGTAACTGTAAAATGGAATTGTGGGCCCACCTTGATGCAAAACACTTTTGTTATTTATTTATTTTTTAGCGAACTAGTTTCAGCGGCATTATCGCCATCATCAAAGGGTTCTTTAACTCTAAAAGATGCAAAAAATAGCATAGAATTGGAAACATAGTAAAAAAGCAAAGTATCCAAATAACATTTAGAACAAACAACACAGTCCAACAAAGGTTAAGATCAGACAAAAGAACCTCAGACAAATGCAGCATTGATAGAATATACCAACTCATATGTAACTCCTATCTGGCCTAATACATAGGATAAACATGTAGAAACAACCGAACAAGGTGCACAGAATACATGAGAGCTCTAAAGAGTGACAGCACACATTATATTTTCGTAGAATACCTAATAAATAAAAACAACAACCCCACTGATATCGAAACTGATCTACAAATCCTGAAACATAACAACAGTTTATATTGTAAACTAACAATACAGGAAAATAATTACATAAAAAGGGTATAGTGGAAGGGAAAAACGTAATAAACGACAATACACCACTTTGCAACAATACACTCCTCACTGCTCTAAGAGAAGTGACGCAGGACAGAGAAGGGAAACACACACACACACACACACAAAACCATATTTACGTCTCCACGTGCGATGGGGGAATGGTTTTGTGTGTGTGTGTGTGTGTGTGTGTGTGTGTGTGTGTTTCTCTGTTCTGTGTCACTTCTCTCAGAAGAATAAGATAACATAATGTTTTGGATTACGAACAAGGTGCAAAAGTTATGTTTTTCTATGCTTAAAAGCAGCTCAAAGTCGTCCAACGAACGTGGTACATGACAGACTTTGTGACAACCGAGTACACACCGAAACTGTATCCACAACACTACCGCAATTCCAACAGTATAACGCTGACATACGTGTGTTCACTTTCTCATATTTGTTTACCAACAGCCACTCATACACTCACATAGTTGCCAATGTCATGCTGTGTGCCGAGAGAACGGCAACAGAAGCACAGAAAATACTACGGAAACAGCTGCAAAAAAAGTAAAAACCATGCTCTGACGTAAAGTAAATAAGGTACTATGAAACTATACACTGAACACACTATTTGGAATCAAACAGAACCCGCTGATGATGCAGTATTGTCGCCGAAACAAAAGCGTTTTGCATTAAGGCGGACTCACAATCCCATATTGTTGTTTTTATCAAATCAAGTACCAATGGAAGAGTTTCAAGATAAAATGATTGTCCAAGTAACTGAGTGTCAGTAACGTAAGCCCAGCTTGGATTCAGAACACAGCATGCGGAAGAGGAAGAGTCAGCAGAAACACTGTGCGCTTCACACAGAAGAACACAGTTTGCTGGTTGACACTGTGCTACTAGCTGCCATCAACGATAGAACCCAGCAGATATGACAATACCTGCTACCACGACAAGCTTGAACAGCGCAAGATGGCTACACGCGCCACGTAAGCACTCTACCATACCACAGGCCCACCAGCGTACTGAATCGGGTATACATAATACAAATGTGTGGTGTCTTTTCTTTCGGACATATGCGAAAGTACAGACACCACGCATCCATATAATTTGATCGGCCTAGTTGGACAATGGATCCACCTTCTTTAGCGCGGATGCACAAATACGTCCGACCTCAAAAAAATTGTTCAAATGGCTCTGAGCACTATGGGACTTAACATCTGAGGTCATCAGTCCCCTAGAACTTAGAACTACTTAAAATGGTTCAGATGGCTCTGAGCACTATGGGACTTAACATCTATGGTCATCAGTCCCCTAGAACTTGGGACTGCGTATAGGTAGTGCATGATGGGAATGTAGATCGGCCGTGAGGCGTGTCCAGATAGTCTGCGCAGTTACGATAACGCTATGTCCCGCATGGCGTAGTGGTTAATGCACCTGGCTAGTAAGCAGGAGATTCCGGGTTTCAATCTCGGTCTGGTACACATTTTCACTCGTCGCGGCTGATTCGCTTAATGTCCCGATACATGTGACAGCAGTGATCCCCTCCCTTTCGTTTCCTTTCCTTTACTTTCTTGCCCTCTCCACCTTCAATTTACATATAAGGGGTATACAGTCTGCCAGTGCTCAAACGTAATCCAGCTCGTCAGGGCAGCTGCCGGCAGGGCATCTGCAAAGGGCACAACAGCCCACCGCCCAGTCACTGCTCACTCGTTCTCGTTCTGTACTCTCTCCACATCCTCCTCGCTGCCTCGCAGATAAACAGCTTGCGTGCCAACGATTTGGTTTACACCATGCAGCGAAACTATTGACAACTTACTCAAATGAAATTACGTAGCACCACAGACCTTCTAAGTCTCAAACATCTATGTGATATATATATACAGGGTGGTCCATTGATAGTGGCCGGGCCAAATATCTCACGAAATAAGCGTGAAACGAAAAAACTACAAAGAACGAAACTTGTCTAGCTTGAAGGGGGAAACCAGATGGCGCTATGGTTGGCCCGCTAGAAGGCGCTGCCATAGGTCCAACGGATATCAACTGCATTTTTTAAAAATAGGAGCCCCATACTGACACAGTGGCTTCCCACAGCTGCAGTTACTACCTTAGCACGCCGCCCTCCTCAATGCAAATTCCTATTCACAGATCAATCCACTTGGTATTCCCCCTGGCCGGCCGCTGTGGCCGAGCGGTTCTAGGCGCTTCAGTCCGGAACCGTGCTGCTACAGTCACAGGTTCGAATCCAGCCTCGCGGATGGATGTGTGTGATGTCCTTAGGTTAGTTAGGTTTAAGTAGTTCTAAGTCTAGGGGAGTGATGACCTCAGATGTTAAGTCCCATTGTGTTTAGAGACATTTGAACCATTTTGGTAGTCCACCTAAAATCGAACAGCATTGCAAAGGATCACCAACTGACTAGAATAGCACCTCAGCATCGAACGATATGGGGGATCCTGCCTGAAACCCAGGCATAGGTGCTTTAATTACACTCCTGGAAATTGAAATAAGAACACCGTGAATTCATTGTCCCAGGAAGGGGAAACTTTATTGACACATTCCTGGGGTCAGATACATCACATGATCACACTGACAGAACCACAGGCACATAGACACAGGCAACAGAGCATGCACAATGTCGGCACTAGTACAGTGTATATCCACCTTTCGCAGCAATGCAGGCTGCTATTTTCCCATGGAGATAATCGTAGAGATGCTGGATGTAGTCCTGTGGAACGGCTTGCCATGCCATTTCCACCTGGCGCCTCAGTTGGACCAGCGTTCGTGCTGGACGTGCAGACCGCGTGAGACGACGCTTCATCCAGTCCCAAACATGCTCAATGGGGGACAGATCCGGAGATCTTGCTGGCCAGGGTAGTTGACTTACACCTTCTAGAGCACGTTGGGTGGCACGGGATACATGCGGACGTGCATTGTCCTGTTGGAACAGCAAGTTCCCTTGCCGGTCTAGGAATGGTAGAACGATGGGTTCGACGACGGTTTGGATGTACCGTGCACTATTCAGTGTCCCCTCGACGATCACCAGTGGTGTACGGCCAGAGTAGGAGATCGCTCCCCACACCATGATGCCGGGTGTTGGCCCTGTGTGCCTCGGTCGTATGCAGTCCTGATTGTGGCGCTCACCTGCACGGCGCCAAACACGCATACGACCATCATTGGCACCAAGGCAGAAGCGACTCTCATCGCTGAAGACGACACGTCTCCATTCGTCCCGCCATTCACGCCTGTCGCGACACCACTGGAGGCGGGCTGCACGATGTTGGGGCGTGAGCGGAAGACGGCCTAACGGTGTGCGGGACCGTAGCCCAGCTTCATGGAGACGGTTGCGAATGGTCCTCGCCGATACCCCAGGAGCAACAGTGCCCCTAATTTGCTGGGAAGTGGTGGTGCGGTCCCCTACGGCACTGCGTAGGATCCTACGGTCTTGGCGTGCATCCGTGCGTCGCTGCGGTCCGGTCCCAGGTCGACGGGCACGTGCACCTTCCGCCGACCACTGGCGACAACATCGATGTACTGTGGAGACCTCACGCCCCACGTGTTGAGCAATTCGGCGGTACGTCCACCCGGCCTCCCGCATGCCCACTATACGCCCTCGCTCAAAGTCCGTCAACTGCACATACGGTTCACGTCCACGCTGTCGCGGCATGCTACCAGTGTTAAAGACTGCGATGGAGCTCCGTATGCCACGGCAAACTGGCTGACACTGACGGCGGCGGTGCACAAATACTGCGCAGCTAGCGCCATTCGACGGCCAACACCGCGGTTCCTGGTGTGTCCGCTGTGCCGTGCGTGTGATCATTGCTTGTACAGCCCTCTCGCAGTGTCCGGAGCAAGTATGGTGGGTCTGACACACCGGTGTCAATGTGTTCTTTTTTCCATTTCCAGGAGTGTATTTGAAACCATATTGTTCCAGAGACCATTTCAAGTCTCAAATGTCGATGATGCATGTACGTATGTAGACTGAAGGTATGGTATAGTGGCTAGCACATCTCACCAGTCAGCAGGAGACGCAGGTTCGAGCCCCAGTCTTCATACAAATTTTCATTCGTCCCTTCATTCATCGGGCTGTATGGCAGGTCACATTCAGATTGGTATCTCACTGCTGTAAGGGGCGTCTTCAGACACGTCTACGCTGGCCTTCAGTGCCCTCTAATTTCATTGACTGGAGCAGAATTGTCTTCACTAATGAATCTCGCTTCGAAAGGAGTCCCGATAACGTGTCTTCGCTGGGGATTGGGGCCTGTACTTTCATTACCAAGGGTAGAATTGTCTTCACTCATGAGTGCCTCTTCAAATCGAGCCCCAATGACCAGTGAAGACGTCTCGGATACAGACGGGGATGGGTGGGGGTGGAGGGGTGGGAGTGGAGGGGTGGGGTGAGGGAAGTTACCAACTTGACTGTCACTCGCCATATGGAACGACAAGCAGGGGTGATGGCATGGGATGCCATGTCATTTCACAGCAGTACCTCTTTGGTTGTCGTCTGCGGCATCCTTGCAGCACGGTGGTACGTCAATGATATTCTACGTCTCGTTTTGTTCCAATGGCTCTGAGCACTAAGGGACTTAACATCTGAGGTCATCAGTCCCCTAGAACTTGGAACTACTTAAACCTAACCAACCTAAGGACATCACACACATCCATGCCCGAGGCAGGATTCGAACCTGCGACCGTAGCAGTCGCGTGGTTCCAGACGGCAGCGCCTAGAAACGCTCGGCCACGCTGGCCGGCTTCGGAGCTCACTCTCTTGAATGAATCATACAGTTTTTCTGAAATTGTAATCATTTGTTTGTCTGTACATGTATGTCATGTCTACGACTTCCGTTCCATTCGGTAATTCCTCCGTGGTGCGTCGTTCTCGTGCCGTGTTTTACAGTGTATTGTCAATGATGTATTTAATAGTCTGTGTGTTACATTGTTGCTTTAAATTTATGTGGTGGACCTTTATCCGCACTGTTAGCGAGAAACATTTCGCGTTACCAAAATCGCTCTCCGCTACCTGTACATGCATCATTTCTGGCACTGGCTTTGAGTGTTTGGTCACAATCAGGGAGGGCTAGGATTAGCAGTACGTGCGTGCTTCCAACTGCGTGTTACCTTAGATAGTGCTTTGTAATCGCTGTATTGTTTATTTTCACTTACAAGCAATATTACTTTGCTTCTAACGAATGTGTTTTACAAAGTAAACGATATCTGTTCTATCTGAAAAACGAAATGACATAAAACTAAGTTAATGAAATTCGCTGAGAAGAGAGAAGACCGAGAAAAGAGTATGAAAAAATGTTCAAATGTGTGTGAAATCTTACGTGACTTAACTAAATGTGTGAAATCTTATGGGACTTAGCTACTGAGGTCATCAGTCCCTAAGCTTAGACACTACTTAACCTAAATTATCCTAAGGGCAAACACACACACCCATGCCCGAGGGAGGTCTCGAACCTCCGCCGGGACCAGCCGCACAGTCCATGACTGCAGCGCCTTAGACCGAAAAGAGTAAGAAACTCTCACCGAGTATTTACGTAAGCGGTTCCGAAAAAGTCATCTAAGACAACGATATGGCACAGGGCGTCGATATCCAGTGTATATGAATGTTCTGAAATGTCTCAAAAGCTCTAACCTCTTATAATTCGTTGCTCCGCCGAAGTGTTCCACGATGACAGCGATAAATAAACATTTGAAATATTGAGACAGTTATCGTTGTTTAGTAATTATATGTGTCGTATATTCTAAACGAAATCTGTGCATTTATTATCTCTTCGAGCTTCCACAGCGCAGCAAAGACGACGGTAAAATGCTCGGAGTGAGAGGAAATCAGCAGCTCGTAAACGTGCCTCTCGCAAGGCGCCGCAAACATCTGGAGGTGTGGCTTCTCTTCTCCGCCGGTGGCATCGAGGGCCCCGATATCCAGCGGCTGTTTTGTTTACGTTCTTTGGCAGCCTATGACAGTCGCATATCTTCACCAAGCCCAACCTGAAGAATGCGCCACACAGAAGCTCGCGTTTGTTTTCGCTTGGAAATATCTGGCGCAGACTGTTGTCTATGCGTGGTATTTCTTTGCGTGGTCAACAAGATTTCACCAGTTCGTTTTCGTTTGCACTGCGAGAAACATATCGCCTTTTCACATAGCGAATGTCAAATTACTTTCTTAGCAATTGCCAATCGAATGTGCTACTTTGCCAACGGTGACTCATACTGACGGATCGAAAGAAATACTGCTATGAAATGCGTAACTTAAATCGCCAATAACACACAGAATGCCGCACGGCGAGAACTTAGTTTAGAGAGCGTTATGATCGTCCTGTCAATTCGTACACTTGAGTGAATGGATTGTTGAAGTTCCTTTTCGCCGTTCTTCGTCGGCATTTACAGTTGCACCCGCAGTGTTGGTTTATTTTAGCGCAGAAATGGCACGGGAGTCGAAAACGATCTCTGAAGAATTATAAGTGTAGATGAAATGATACACAATCACACTGAACGACACAGCGACCCGATGTATAAATTACAGCAGTAATCTTATGGGCTGATTTATGCGAACAGTAGAAAGCTCCATTCGAATGGGTGACCAAAGTGTGGAAGCCCAGATGTTCCAGTTGCGAATCCAGGTGATTTCTAGTGAAAGGCAACAAAAGAGATACCTCGCTAATCACTGCGTCTCTAACATTTTGTTGGGTTTTTGTTTCTTTAAGTTAGGATTGCATACAATCACTCGTAGTGCAATTACATTTGTATACCGGCGCAGTGGTACACAAAAATATTTAGAACTAATCAAGAGCCGCGCGGGATTAGCCGAGCGGTCTTGGACGCTGCAGTCATGGACTGTGCGACATTTGAACATTTGAACTAATCAGTAAATAACTCTTTAGTTGTGCAAGACTATTAAAGAGGTGGTAAAAAAGTAAACAAATTACTGTTTACACTTAAGTGACATACAAGAATACAGTAACAAATGATCTTCGTGATTTTTTTGATTCTATCTCCGCGCAGTTTACGCACTTACCATCAGAATCACAATGCATAGTCATCGGAGTATTGCAGTTATTAAATATTAGAGACCTGGCTCACACAATCGGTGTCTCTCCGACAAGTTGTTACCAGATCTCTAGCTCTGCAGCATTACGTACATTGTTTTGAAACTTCCTGTTATTTCAAACTATGAGTCATACCAGCACTCACACTCGGAAACTTGCAAAGGTAGATAGTTTTAATATGTCAGAAACTGCTAAATGTTGTTTAAATTTACTCAGTAGAGCAACTCCAATTAGTCTCTCATGATACTCACTTACAACGGCTCCTGTTATTGTTCTCAGGTACCCAGTTTATAAAAAACAGCGCTTTAGGAGTCTGGGTGAACTACGCACGCGTGACACGTGTACGAAACCACCTCATGAAGGTCCTTTACCACTGCTTAACACAGTGAAAGATGTGTGTCATTTCCGTCTACAGGGTGTTACAAAAAGGTACGGCCAAACTTTCAGGAAACATTCATCACACACAAATAAAGAAAAGATGTTATGTGGACATGTGTCCGGAAACGCTTAATTTCCATGTTAGAGCTCATTTTAGTTTCGTCACCTACGCTTCCAACTACGCTCAATGGAGCACGTTATCGTCATTTCATACGGGATACTCTACCTGTGCTGCTAGAACATGTGCCTTTACAAGTACGACACAACATGTGGTTCATGCACGATGGAGCTCCTGCACATTTCAGTCGAAGTGTTCGTACGCTTCTCAACAACAGATTCAGTGACCGATGGATTGGTAGAGGCGGACCAATTCCATGGCCTCCATGCTCTCCTGACCTCAACCCTCTTGACTTTCATTTATGGGGGCATTTGAAAGCTCTTGTATACGCAACCCCGGTACCAAATGTAGAGACTCTTCGTGCTCGTATTGTGGACGGCTGTGATACAATACGCCATTCTCCAGGGCTGCATCAGCGCATCAGGGATTCCATGCGACGGAGGGTGGATGCATGTATCCTCGCTAACGGAGGACAGTTTGAACATTTCCTGTAACAATGTGTTTGAAGTCACGCTGGTAGGTTCTGTTGCTGTGTGTTTCCATTCCATGATGAATGTGATTTGAAGAGAAGTAATAAAATGAGCTCTAACGTGGAAAGTAAGCGTTTCTGGACACATGTCCACATAACATATTTTCTTTCTTTGTGTATGAGGAATGTTTCCTGAAAGTTTGGCCGTACCTTTTTGTGACACCCTGTATATAGGAGTGTTCCATAATTCCTATTACAAGTTTCTAAGGGTTGTAAAGAGCAGTTAAATTAAGTTTTGATACGAAACACTTGTTCAGGAATGCAGTGTTTCGATTTAAAATATGTTTGAAGATGGGATCAGTTTCAAATCTCCCGCATCACAGTACTTACACAGACTGAGAAGGGGGCGCCTTCTTAAGTCCCTATTGTAATTATGACAGCACCTAACATTTTCAGCCGACTGTAACAACAACTGTGAGAAACTGGTTCGTTTGCAAGTAGGAGGGATGACTGTGATGCTCCATGGACGCAACGCACTCTGGGCTTTGAACAGAACGTCCTTCATCTCGTAGAAGAGAACACGCCGACGGGTACTCGAAACACTGCCCGTGCCATGGGTTCCTGCAGAGCACACAGGTCAGAAATCATTGTCTCCGCTGTAGACGTTCCATGGACGTGTCGTGCAATGAGATTCCAGGTTTGACATTGATCCGATCTTAAAATTTATTTTACATCCTAACGGTACATTTACAGACATAGGTTCCTTATCAAAACTTTGCCAACTAAGTCTCCACTACAATCCTTCGAAGCCTGTAATAGGGATTGCGAACACCCTGTACATAGAATCAGAGTAACTCAGGTGTTCATCCGAAATACGAGGTCTGTTCAAAAATTCCGGAACTTTGTCCACAAAATTTTTCTACGCTTTTACTTATTGTGCGTCGTCTGCTACGAAATACTCTCCTCCACATTTGATACACCGTCCCCAACGCCGTTTCCACTCCCGGAAACAATCTTGTTACGCCTCTCTCTGGATCACGCTAAACGCCGTCTGCGAATTCTCTTTTATGTCGTCTATCGTTGCAAATCTTCGTCCTTTCAACAAAGGGGCTTCATCTTTGGAAATAAAAAAGTCCGCAGGCACCAAGTCAGGAGAGTACGGGGGATGAGGGAGCGCAGTGATTTAGATTTTTTTTTTTTTTTTGTGCAATAGTCACGCACCAACAGGAATGAATGTGCGGGAGCGTTATGGTGATGAATTGTGTCGCCACGTTTCAGGCTGCATCCTTCTCACATTTTCTCACAGGCGTTGGAACACGTCCCGACGATACCATCGGTTAACAGTTTGTCCCTGTGACAGAATTCATGATGAACTAATCCTTCAAATCAAAAATTATTAGCATGGTTTTGACATTTGACCTGACCTGACGAGTGTTTTTTGGTCTTGGAGAACCTTTCTCGGCCCATTGTGAAGATTGAACCTGGATAAATGTAGACCCACGTCTCACCACCAGTTGTGATCCTCTTATGGACCATCGCTTTCTCATTTGCGCGATCCAGAAGCTTTTCACGGATTGCGAGGCGAAGGCCTTTCCGGTCTTGACTCATGAGGCGTGGGACGAATTTGGCGGCAACAGGATGCATTCGAAGAATTTCAAAACATGATCCAACTGAAATGTTACATTCATCTGCCACCTCTGAAACAGTCAGTCTTCGATGGGCAAGTACAGTTTCGTTTGACGTTCCTGACGTGAGCGTCCTCGGTAGACATCGAAGGGCATCCTGATCGAGGCTCATCTTGAACTTCCGTCCTGTCATTTTAAAACCTATGAACCATTCGTAACACCGAGCATGGCTTAAGCATTCATCACCGTAGGCTTTCTGCATCATTTGGCGTGTCTCTATAAGGTTTTCCTGAGTTTCACGCAAAATTTAATGCAGGCGCGTTGCTCCTCCAACTCTGCCATCTCGAAATTTGCAAACTATGGACACACTATTCTACTCAATACAGCACTGAACGATAACCTACAGACAATTAAATATCCGGCAGTTACACATTAAATACAGGCATATGCAGGGATGTCAACCGCATTTCACTCCAACACACCATTGGAGCGGAATTTTAAATGTTCAGGAATTTTTTGAACAGACCTCGCATTTCAGAAACCGTTCAAGATATCATATTCTGTTTCCTCTCAGTGAACTGTAAGAAAGTCCTCACTAAATAGCGTACTTAGTGTGTTATCGCAACTATATTAATTACAGGAATAAATTTATTTTTTTCCAAACTGAATTACATCAATTTCTCCTACAAATGTAGTAGATGGCAAAGACACGTCTCTAATTGCGTTTCGCTCTATGAAATCAGACAAGTAGTTTACGAGAAATTGTAATATTTAGAACTTGGGATTTACCCAGTTTGAATAACAAGGGCATTATGGTCTTAAACTAAAGATCTGTTGTCACATGGAACTGTCGAATCTCGTTCATGGGACCTTCAACCGCTGTGACGAGAGTAATTGACATGTTCGGAATAGCTGAGAAAAATTTAATGTAAAATTGATACTAATCAGACATGGGTACGTGTGGCAGGATCGATGCACCAAATGGAATGTAAAAGACGTGGCATATAAGGATAATTCCTGAGGTAACTATCAAAAGAGTTCTGTTCTTATTTCTGCCAGCGCTTTGAAAGTAAGGTGAATGTCGCAAATTGAAAATAGATCTGTAAAATACGAAATTAAGGTATAAAGATTGTTAAATAATAATTGTTCATGAACAAAAAATTAAAGTTAGCTTAATTTCGAGATATCCACACACATTGTAACATTAGCGACAGCAACAAAAAAGAAATAGTCTCAAACGCTTCCACAAACTTTCATTTATGGAATTCTCATCTCCTGTTGTTGTTCAAAAAATTAAGAGCGAAATATAAGCGACAGTGAATGCTTGGGTGGGGCGTGGAGACATGATGAATAGCTTCATTAATTAGAGTAGATTAATACCTGTCCATGAGTTCGACACTTGGTAATGATTTGGAATATGTCAGTCTAACAAAAGTCTTTACATGTTATAATTCAATGTGTATGATTTATAATAATTTTTCGATTACTAATTCATTTCTAAAACTTCATCTGTTGAGTAGAAGTAGCTATCATTTATAAATTCATTCGATTTTTTTAATGCTGGTTGCGTATCTGTCAGATTCTTGAAGCTATTTGGTAAAAACCAAAGACTTTTGTGGCAGCATAATTCACGCCTTTCCGTGCCAAAGCTGGATTTACGCCAGAATAGTGAAGAGCAGCCATTCTTCTAGTGTTGTAGCTATGCACATTGTTATCGCTTTTGAACTGGGATGGATTACTAATAACAATTTGGCAAGTGAATATATACATTGTGAAGCAACTGTGAATATGCTTAGTTCCTTAAATGAATATCTGCAAGATGATCTTGGGTGGGCTCCAGGTGGTATTCTGATTACACTCTCTTGTGCTATGAATACTTTTTTCCTTAATGATGAATTACCTCAAAATACGACACCATAGGAGAGCAGTGAATGAAAACAGGCACAGTAAGCTAATTTGCTAATGTATCACCAAAATTTGCTATAATCCCAAAAGCGTAAATAGCTCAACTCGAAAGTTTAATTTGGTCATCAATGTGTTTCTTCCAATTCAATCTCACATCAAAGTACACCCCCAAAAATTTGGAATATTCTGCCTACAGACTTCTATTCAAACTCTGTATTTGTTTTTTGGTGTTCTGTCATTTACTATACAGAACTGTGTACACTGCGTTTTATTAAAATTTAACAAGAGTCCACTTGCAGAGAAAAACTTGATAATTTTCTGAAATACATTATTTACAATTTCTTAAGACAATTCTTGTTTGTTGGGTGTGATTACTATATTTGTATCATCAACAAAAAGAACCAGCTTTGCATCTCCGTGAATAAGGTAAGTCATTAATATACATTAAGAACAATAAGGGATCAAAGACCGAAATCTGTAGGATCCCATTCGTGATACCTTCCCAGTTTACGAACCTGCTGATTTTTCCGCATTATTTGAACTGTTTATTTCCACCTTGTGTACTCTTCCTGTTAAATATGAGTTAAACTATTTGTGCACTGTCCTACAAATGGTTAAAGCAACCGCTTACTGTAAGTTGGAAACCGAAGCTCAAATACGAGTCCGCCACAAATTTTCATTTGCCACCATACATGCAGAATAAATTCAGACTGACATTGCCCTCCAGAGATCGCAATTCTTCCCTCTTTCCGCCCATACTGTGGAGGTAGAAGCCGCTAGGAGGTACTGCCACACAGAGTGCTGTGGTTTCTGGAGTATTCGCGTCAGGTGCCTCTGGGTTCCATCTTTTCCGCTTTCAGAGTGCTTTCTCAGGACTGTTGTCGCTAAGAGGCAGAAACAACCTTAGAGTTCCGTAGAACGTCACTGTGGAATTCAAGCAGTCTGTCAGTCAGTAACGGACAGGGAAACACCGCCGTGCTACCAGAAGCGTCTTGTCGGCACGCAGGAGTGCCCGTCCAGCACAGAATGTGGGGAAAGAAACATACAGACAGCGTGGTCCGTGCCGTGTTTGCAGAAGACTGTTCGCTATCAACAGCTCTCCTCTTGCGCTTCCGGGAAGCTGTCGACTGCTTCCTACATACTACAACGTAGGTTTCTGTACGAATGGCAGCCGGTAGTTGCATTACTTGTGTGTCAAAGTAGACATGGCAAGAAATAGGAGCGAATCAAGATTTTTTGGAGAAAAACTTTAACTCTCTAAACGTTGCCCACTCATAACCAGTACAACTAGATAGTCTACCTAGAAATGAGACGCTGAATGTGATGTCGAGAAAAGCCACGACCCCTCAACCACCACCCACTAATAACAGTGACAAGAAGGAACCTTATTCAAAGGCACGCAAATATCACTCAACAGCGTCACAGCTCGGCTCCATAGGTTTGAGTGCAGCTGACTTGCGACGCTGTACCAGAAGCCTCACTCATGTCTGTAGAAAGTTCCTCAAACCAAAACTGACAACATGTGGAAGAAATGAGGCGGAGCATTGTCTTGCTGAAATACAGGTACCATGTAGAGTGCTACAGCACATGTAACATCCCCAACACGAGAATATCTCGATCAACTACCTGAGTGATCCCAAGTATACACTAGTTGTTGTGCGTTTCGATGTACACTTTATGCTGCCATTGGTTTGTGGCAACGAATATTGCACCCCATGATCCTCGACGAACTTTTATATGTTTCGATTGTCCAGTGGTGACCGTCTTGTAGCTATGGTAATCTCTGTGCTTTGTGATGTGTTGTCAGCAGAGATGCGCGTAGAGTGGTTGCTTCTCTATTCCCCAGAGGGTAGATGCACCTTCGGATACTAATTTTTTACTGTGAAGACGGTTCTCGGGGCAGTGGTTGACCGGAGCAGATTTCAATAGCAGGCGAAATTGCGTTGAGTGCGTATGCGTGCTAGTAAACGAAACTATTAACACGGAGCGCTCAAAAAATGACTTGATTTCAAAATATGATCAACATCTAGACGATAACTAAATTCGTCATAAACTTTGCACATTGTATCCGCTTTTACATAAGTCATGGCGGCTCTTATTCTGTTCTTCACTTCTATGTCACGAGGTTAAGGGGGGATGAACACACTTTTCCTTCACACGTCCCCACAACAAAAAGTTGCGTCTCCTCATATCTGGCAATCTTGGAGGCTAAGAATGCAGGAGAATGTCTCGTGCACCCTGTCCAGCGTTGAGAAACTGACGTACATTGATGTGCCAGTGTGGCGGATCTCCATCCTGTTGGAAAATAAAGTCATCGGGGTCCTCTTACAGTTGTGGGTAAAATCAGTTCTGCAGAATTTAAAGATAGCTCATTCCAATCACTGTGGTTTCCTCAACAGAAAAGGGACCGTGCACCTTGTCACGAGATATGGCACCAAAAAAAGTTTCTTTGGCGAGTCTCTTTCGTGCTCAGTAGTGTCATGATGTTTCTGGAGTCCCCATATGCACATTTCATATCGGTTTACTCTGCAGTTAACAATAAATTTGCTTCATCACTGAAAATCAACCGAGGTAAAAATGTATCGTCTTCCATGTCCTCTAGCAGAGCATTGCTGAAGCCAACTAAATTTTCTTTTATCGTCAGCCCGAAGAGCTTGCACTAATAGTAGTCTGTATGGTTTACAGACCCAACGACGCCTTAACACATGCCGGACAGTCGTATGAGGTATTGCCAGTTCCCTGATTGCGTGGCGAGTAACTCGTGGACTCACTCAAACGTTTGCCTAATTCTTTTTCCACCATGTTATCAGAATGTCTTCAAGTTAGTAATACCAGGATCGAACGTTTCTGGGTGCAGGTGGTTCAGAGCCAAAACGCCGACGAAACCACGACTCACTTTCTGCAAACTGTAGCACATAACACGCCTTGTATTGAACGGGCGTGATCTTACTTCTGACTGACTGTAAACGGAGGAGACGTATTAACTTACATCTAACGGCGATTTTCTGAAACTCTAGGCCACCCCCACTCAAACAACGCACATTTTCTTGCCGGCAAGTCCCATTTTTCGTAATTATTACCGTCCAAACTCATGTCATTCCTTTTGTAACACTTGTAGTTTCAAGTACTAGGAGAGGAGGTTCACTGTGCATCACAGGATGAAGTTTACACGTAGACAGTATGACTACAGCAATGTCAATGTGTTAAAAACAGTACTTAAAGCAAAAGGTTGGTAGCAACCGAAAGCAAGTGAATACACACTGTCTTCAGACTTCTGTCGAAGCAGTTACTCCTGTCAGTCACCACACCGATATTCTTCTTAGAGTGAACGATTACTACAGCTGCTTATAGGTTGTTGTACATTACTGATATGGCGATTGATCTACTGGATAATCTTTAGCACTCAAATGCTACCTCTATGGCCAAGATGTTATTTCCTCTCGGTGTTGTTCACTGTAGTTTTTCCATATTCCGTGGTTCATATTAGCGATAGCTCGCTGCTATCTCGAAAGTGTCAGTTGGTTTACAGATGAGACACATTTCCTCTACAAAAATATGCCTACATGCTGCCATATGCATATCTTGCTTCTTTTAAATAATCTTAATTTACAACAAAAATTTGATAAGTATAACCAGTACTTAGCAGTAATTCATCTATGGAGCAGGAGGAAATGTCAAGCAGATATGATGTCAGTTTGTTTCTAAATCTTTCGTCATCATCCAGTACTTTTAATTCACAACAGAGGTGATCTAATACATTTATGCCTGCATACTTTGCTGTGTTCAGTGGAAGAGCAAGGTTAAGTTGTGGATACTGGTGGCTGCTTTTGTTTCCAATCTTATGTATACAAATGCTAGTATTATTTTTAAATTTGGCGTATTTCTTCACAACAATCTTTACAAGAGTAAGTTCAAGGCTGTTATTGGAGAGGCTTTAGATAAGTAATGCAACACATTTCTTTATCGAACAATTTCGGTTGAAAAAATGCTGAATTTGTTGCGGGACGTTGTGGATTGTTCCCGCTTCAGCCCCTACAATTTCTTGAAGTGTAGGTAGCGGCGCTGTACGTAGCCTTCATAACGCCGTCTGTAACGGAGGCGCGTTACAAGAAGAGAGCAGTTATTGAGTTTCTTTTGGATATTAACAAGCGCTTGCAGAGTATTTACGTATATCTGACAGTGAACAAAAGCACGGTGAGTCGTGGGGCGACGCGTCTGTCATCATCGCAACAAGGTCAGTCGGCCCTCAGGAAATTGAAGAAACGACTTCAGTATGTTCGTCGCCACAGAAATGAAAACGTACTTCTGCTTCTCTATGACGCAAGGCCTTACATAAGTCTGCGCACCAGAGAGGAGCTCACAAAACTTTATTTGACCGTTCTGCATCATTCGCGCTACAGCTCGGATCTCACACCTTCCGACTTCCACCTGTTTGGCCCAATGAATGATGCACTTTGCTGGAAACAGTACTTGGTTGATGGGGATGTTATTGAAGTATGAAGACGTTGGCACCGACGTCGACCAGTAGAATGGTACCATGCAGATATACAGGCACCGCGTGTAAGGTGGCGTAAGGCTGTCACATTGAACAGAGATTATGTTGGAAAATAGGATTTTGTAGCCAAAAGAGTGAAGAATAATATAGTATATTGGAATTCTGAATAAAACCAACCTCCTTTCAGAAAAAATATGTTGCTTTACTTATGGAACGCCCCTCGTAATATGCATAATTTTTAAGCAGTTGCCTCCTGACATCAAGGAGGCGATTGTGTATAAAAACACTGTGTTTCACGAGTATCACCTCAAGCGGAACCTTGCCCCCGCGACAATAATCGGGTATATGTGCGTCCCTTATATCTGCATCATATGCACAGATATCCTCGCTATGTGCAGACAAGCGCAGAAATTTCCATACCCTCTGTCTTCTCTAGTGTTATCAACGTACGCAGTTCCTCATGTCTCTCCTCCAACTTAACGCTCTTGCCTGAACAACTAGGCAGAAGCACCGGTTACCTTCAGAGATTTATCCTTTCTGTTCCTCTCTATCATTTAACCGCTTTCTCGAAGTCCATCACAGTTGTAGGAACCCGACTCTGGAATAATCGCTATATAAGAAATCGTAATACACTGCAGCGCCAAAGAATCTGGTATAGACATGCGTATTCAAATACAGATATATGTAAACAGGCAAATACGGCGCTGCGGTCGACCACGCCTACGTAAAACAACGAGTGCCTGGCGCAGTTGTTAGATCGGTTACTGCCGCGATAATGGCAGGTTATCAAGACTTAAATAAGTTTGAATGTGGTGTTATAGTCGGCGCACGAGCGATGGGACACAGCAACTCCGAGGTAGTGATGAAGTGGGAATTTTACAGTACGACCATTTCACGAGTGTACTGTGAATATCAGGAATCCGGTAAAACATCAAATCGGTGCGGACAGAAAAATATCCTGCAAGAACGGGACCAACGTCGACTGAAGAGAATCGTTCAAAATGACAGAAGTGCAACTCTTCCGCAAATAGCTGCAGATTTCAATGCTGGGCCAGCGTGTGAACCATCCAACGAAACATCATCGTTATGGGCTTTCGGAGCCGAAAGCACACTCGTGTACACTTGATGACTGGCCGACACAAAGCTTTACGCCTCGCCTGGGCCCCTCTATACCGTCATTGGGCTGTTGATGACTAGAAACATGTTGCCCGGTCGGACGAGTCTCGTTTCACATTGTATCGAGCGGATGGACGTGTACGGGTATGGAGACAACCTCACGAATCCATGGACCCTGCCTGTCAGCAGAGGACTGTCCAACCTGGTGGAGTGTCTGTAACGGTGTGGGGTGTGTGCATCTGCATTGATATGGGACCCCCGATACGTCTAGATACGATTCTGACAGGTGACACGTACTTAAGCATCCGTCTGATTACCTGCATCCATTCATGTCCATTGTGCATTCCGACGGACTTGAGCAATTCCAGCAGGACAATGCGACACCCTAGACGTCAATAATTGCTATAGAGTGGCTCCAGGAACTCTCTTCTTAGTTTAAACACTTCCGCAGGCCACCAAACTCCCCAGGCATGAGCATTATTGAGCATAACTGGGATGCCTTGCAACGTGTTGTTCAAAAGAAGTCTACACCCTCTGTTACTCTTACAGATTTACTGACAGCCTTGCAGGATTCATGGCGTCAGTTCCCTCCAGCAGTACTTCAGACATTAGTCGAGTCCATGTCACGTTGTGTTGCGGCACTTTTGAGAGCTCGCATATGCCCTACACGATATTAGGCAGGTGTATCAGTTTTCTCTGCTCTTCATTGTATAAGAAAACGTCTGTTTTGTACTCCTATACATTCTTTTTATATCTGCCACTATTATTATTCTTATTATTGTCATAATAATAATAATAATAATAATAAGAAAAGAAGAAGAAGAAGAATTATTACTATTATTATTATTATTATTATTATTATTATTATTATTATTATACTGACAGCAGCAGCAGTAGCAGAAGTAATGGCAGTATTAATTTTATTAGTTCCTAGTCAGTATTATTTACTGACATTTTCTCTGTAAGCAGTCATATTATTTTAGTATTATTGTCATGTTAAAATTTTTATTTCTTAGGTAATTATGATCTAAAAAAGGTACTGTATATGTGAAACCCTGGTCCGATGCAAGAGAGGACCTACTGGCCCTAATCAGATGAGGTATAATAAATAAATAAATAAATATATTGTACAAGGCAATTACCCACAAAGACACAAAAGACTACGCATCATAAATGGGCCAAACAACACAGAAACTAACAATAGCTGACTGGAGGCGTCTGTTACGAGCCGACGAGTCACGACTGCCGTCTTTGAAACAATACAAGTCGTCGAGTGCACCGACGGCAGAATGAGTCTTTTAACCGGTGAGTGAGGAGCTCGTTTTTCAGGCTGGATGTGATTCTGTAATCACAGAAATGGACACACCATGCCATGTCCTCTGGGACTGTTCTCTAGTTGTTGTGGTCTTCAGTCCCGAGACTGGTTTGATGCAGCTCTCCATGCTACTCTATCCTGTGCAAGCTTCTTCATCTCCCAGTACCTACTGCAACCTACATCCTTCTGAATCTGCTTAGTATATTCATCTCTTGGTCTCCTCCTACGATTTTTACCCTCCACGCTGCCCTCCAATACTAAATTGGTGATCCCTTGACGCCTCAGAACATGTCCTACCAACCGATCCCTTCTTCTGGTCAAGTTGTGCCACAAACGTCTCTTCTCCCAATCCTATTCAATACTTCCTCATTAGTTATGTGATCTGCCCATCTAGTCTTCAGCATTCTTCTGTAGCACCACATTTCGAAAGCTTCTATTCTCTTCTTGTCCAAACTATTTACCGTCCATGTTTCACTTCCATACATGGCTACACTCCATACAAATACTTTCAGAAATGACTTCCTGACACTTAAATCTATACTCGATGTTAACAAATTTCTCTTCTTCAGAAACGCTTTCCTTGCCATTGTCAGTCTACATTTTATATCCTCTCTATTTCGACCATCATCAGTTATTTTGCTCCCCAAATAGGAAAACTCCTTTACTACTTTAAGTGTCTCATGTCCCTCAACATCACCCGACTTAATTTGACTAGTTCCCTAGTTAGAATATCGTAACTATTGCGGTGCAGGTTGTAAGCGGAAAATTCACTACCTAAAAAAAAAAGTGAAACGTACAGAAGACGTGGTCACATGTCAATGTAACTTCGAACACGTACATACCATAGGCTTGTATGTAAATCATTTTCGTTGCAGTTCGCTGTGACAGACAGAACGATCACCAGAGTGCGTTAGTGTTGCCCATCTTTAGTGTTGCCGGCAGGCCTGGCAGGGGCGACTTGAACAGCGTCAGATGCTGAGTGGACAGTGCGAAGGACACGGATATACTGTGTACTCATGTTGAGACAGCGTTCCAGCACCTGACAAGAGTTACTCCATTCGGCTGGCTGGTCAAATCGTGCTGTATCCAGAATCGCAGGGCCTTCGGGTATGACACTGACACGATCTTGGACTGCATGGGAACTTGAGGGTAGACATACTCATCGTCAAGGTTCTGGTCGATCACGCCTGACCACCACAAGGGAGCATCGCGGATTGTGCACCAATCACATCGTAGCCCCTCCACATATGTGCCTGCCATCCGGAAACAAGTAATCGACTCCCTGAAACATTCTGTGTCATCCCGCACTACTGGGTGGAGATTAGCAGCAGCTAGACTACTGAATTATCGCTCCATGTGTTGGCTGCCGTTACTACCACAATACAAACGGCTGCGATTGGAGTGTTGCCGTGATCGGGACGCATGGACTGATTGGCGTCGCATTGTGTTCAGCAATGAATCATGGTTCTGCACTGCCCCAGATGACCCGCCATCGGCGAGTGGGGCGGCGACCCGAGGAGATATTCCATTCTTCCAATGTTCTGGAGAGGCACAGGGTTGTAACTCTTGGCGTCTTGGTGTGGTGTTGGGGGGGGAGGGGACTCTCAGTAGCGATTGAGGGAGCTCTGACGGCTCAACAGCACGCCACGGACATCCTGCGTCCTCATGAGTTATCTACCACGCAACAGAATCGTTGAGCCATTTTTAAGTAGGACAATGTTCGTCCGCACAAGACACGTGTCTCTATGAACCGGATGTGTGTCTTTGAGGTGGTCAGAAAACTGCCCAGATCCGTTCCCGATAAAACATGGGTGGCACCACCCCGGACGTCATCTCCGTCCCAGCGCCAGCCGGTATCCAGTATCAGTTACAACAGCGTGGGCCAGCGTACTTCAGGAGAGGATACAACGACTTTACGTCACCATTCCCGCCGGCCGGAGTGGCCGTGCGGTTCTAGGCGCTGCAGTCTGGAACCGAGCGACCGCTCCGGTCGCAGGTTCGAATCCTGCCTCGGGCATGTATGTGTGTGATGTCCTTAGGTTAGTTAGGTTTAATTAGTTCTAAGTTCTAGGCGACTGATGACCACAGAAGTTAAGTCGCATAGTGATCAGAGCCATTTGAACCATTTCACCATTCCCTACCGAATCAGTAACTGTACACAAACCAAGAGGGTGCAACATCATAATGATACGTGGGCTCATACAGCCAATTTCTTTGTAAATTTGACTCGATATTGTAATCACTGAAATAACATCAGACACTTTCTCAGCCCAAGAAGTTTCATTTTGTCTCATCATCCCTTTCTGGGTGCTTCATTTTTGTTTGTCAGGTATTTGTAAATTTACGTCGTAATTGCGCAAGTGCAACCACTCTATAACGAGCCAAAACACTCAGAAAATATGCCTTAACAGACTCTGAAATTTTGTAGGCAGAGACCAGGTTTACAATATATTGTCTACATATTTCATTCCAACGTTCAACCTTCCTTAATTTGTTTACACAGTCCGGCTTGGAACAGTTCCACAGTAATGGCTATTTCGCGTTTCCGCAGTTACATTATCTGTGTCGAAAATAGTCACTGTTTTCTCCACCGTCAGATACGTACAGAAAACGATGTGTATGGATTCTGTACGCGAATGGCGAAGCACTGGCAAGTGGACCAGCGCCTCTCCTCTGAAGGGTCCCATTTAACTCTGTGTAAAGCGGATAGCGGCGATTGACTTCATTTATTAATTTACTGGCTTCTGAATATACCTCGTACAATCATTCACGTAAATAAATAAGAATAACATATAGCTGCCAATGATAACAAAACAAAATTGCCAAAAAATGCTGAAGATGAAATAAAACAAAGGGGAAAACATCTCGAAATAACATACTGATACTATACAAAGTTATTTAGTTTACGCGGGTTAGTTCAGATCATTCTTTTCGCTTCCGCAACAAAGGAACAAAGTTCTTGATAAACTGAAAAGTCTGTAGTTGCTAATAACGTTGGCAAAGATATTGGTAACTGATATTTCTTAGAACAAATTTCTTTATTTCCGTCTATAATCACAAAATTGTTTGATCCTGAAACTAGTGGTTTCGGTCAGCGATGACCATCTTCAGATCTGCAGCAAAAAATTGGAAAATCACATACAACTATTGGACAGTATACATCTTAAAACAATATAATAGGTCATAATGAAAAGTATTATTTCCATACATGTAGGAAACATACACTAAAATACGACGAGGCATATCTGTTTCGCCACAGTGGCAGTTTCGAGAAATACACACAAAATCAGCTTAGCGTCATCGTGCATGTTTAAAATATGGTGTAAACTAGGCTATAGTACCAGCGGAGTCGCGCTGCTAACAGTGCTGATGTTCAAAATGAACTGAGACACAGCAGCCACAAAATACGTTTGTGTCGTAAGCTCATTATACGTATGTCGCTACTGTAAGTCTTCACATATTCGTCGATTATAAAATTGTGCAGAATGCAATAAAATGAAGAATATGATAGGTAAAATCTATAGTGGGTCAGCCAAGTGTATACGTTTATACAGTGATAAAAAGTAAAATAAAAGAAATTTATTCTGCCCTTTCTGCGTCACTGTTCTGTTTGTAACTATGGCGCAGCTTGTGGTATTTGACACAAGGAGAGGTCCCCAGCTGTGGGATCGACATTTTGAAACCATCTATACCGTGATGTCGATTAAGCTCCTAGGTATCACATCTTTCAGCTATTCACTCTGATGTTTCCTCGATTGAGAGTAATTGACGAAAAAATTTCGGAATCTCGCGTGATGCTGTTCAGCTTTAAAATAGTAATATTGTACTGACTGGTTGTGTAACGTAATGGTTAAGGTTCGAATCTTGTCAGATGCTTTAAAATTTTTCCAAGTGGAAATAAAATCGTAAGAAGAAAAAGAGCAAATGAAAATATTAATAGAATGATTAAAACGAGATAAAAGAGTAGCAATAAAAAATTACATTTAAATCGTTTAATTGAATAAAAAATGGTCAAAGGCATTTAAATAAAGATTTAAAAATAAACAGTTGTATAGCACCTGATGAGATTAGAACTCACAACCTCCTGCATGTGATGAATCTACCTTAACTATTATGCTACACAACCAGCTGTAGAGCAGTTCGCGAAATTCTTAATTTTTTTCGTCGATTACTCGCAAACGAGGGCCCACCAGAATGAATGGCTACATGATGTGACACCTGCGATCTTAACCTACACTATCGTATAGATGGTTTCAGATAGTCTACGCCACCCTGGGGACCTCTCCTTGATAAATTCATTAGCAACTTTTATTTGAGGTCGCACCGGCTGATGCATTCAAAAAAACATGTAAGTATTGTCTACCACTTGGCTACAATGACAAACTGGAGATGGTGATACAGTTAAGTGGTGTAAGTACTGTGAAAAGTGGCAGCAGTTAAACTTCAATGGAGCTAAAGTGCCTGAAAATTTACATGTACAAGTATATGCATGTACAAAGGATTAGTTGGTTGCATTGATGTTACCTGCATGTAGTATTTTATTCGTCTGCAAAGCTTGCCAGTCTCTACCCCACTCATTACGAATCCTCTTCCAGAAAATCGGTAGTAGATACTTCGCCGGGACGTGAGTATAGTGTTCTATAACTGAGATAATCACTTTCAGAGTCACCGGTTTCGCAGCAAGTTGCTGTGTGTGTTAACCCCGTACATGGGGACAGTAAGGCAATTCCTTTCTAGTTGGTAGTTTTATTTCTTCAGTTAAAATATTAAATGAGCCAGAGCGCAGATTGTGAGTTCTTTTACTGTGATTGTGAGTACCTATTGACTTCCACGGTCGCCTTAAGTTTTGCCATAATCAGTGTAATTTTCTTTAGCAGCTTGTGCTTAAATCCTAGCTGAAACCCTCGCCATGGGACACTTAGCAGACACAATGAGACGCCGCAGCTGCTTTGTAGGCCGCCGACAAAAAGCAGCCCTTGTCCCTGCTTTTAACGAAGACCCTTCGAAAAGCCTTTCTACAGGAACACGGTTGGAGCTCGCAGATAAACGTCGAGAGAAACCCAACTCAAAATATTCGTGACTCACTGTAGCCACCTGCATTAAAACTAGCATGAAATAAAAAGCTGTTTATCTTAGTATTACATAGCAGAAGTTAAACTCTGCCCTACGAAAGAAATGACATCCGAGATAGGCTAGAGAAACTCTAGTCGGTGGAGTTATAACAAGTACGAACTCCCTGATTGGCCAGAAAGAAAACGCGTGACCACTAGCTTTGATATGGGCAAATTGCAGATAGAGTAATTGGCTTCTTCTCTTGCAGAAAATCGTTGAGTGTTTGGGCAAGGCGACTCGTGCCGAGCTGAGACGACTGCGAGAGTCATTATGTGAACACTTGTTCACAGGCTCATCGTAACTGGTAAGGAGTTAAACTGCAAAGTCTCCTAGTATGGAGAATCGCACCGAGAACTGACAGTTAACGCTTGCGGGAGATCTGAGGGCAACAATGTACATGCTATTCCAGCCAAATAGCATGTACCATGACAATTAACTTAGCTAGGGAATAACTAGGAGTCTCGGCATCACCAAATACGTAGGAAATGTATCAGACTGGAGTTTAACAGTCGAGACAGATTTAGAATAGATTCTCATATTTACAGGTGACGCCAACAGCCGCCAATGCCATCGCCGATACAAGGTAATGACATGCGCTTGAGCTACACCAGTAAGTTATATTCAATTGACATTCCATCTCTCCTAATTTTTATACATTCAACAATGACCTAGGGTTGAAGATATTCACGATTGTCGGTCTTAACTGAATCAGAAACGCGAGATGTCCGATCTAACGAAAAGGATTGATAAGCCACTGTAGAGTTAGGAATTGTTTTAATTGTGTACTTCTTTTTTTATTGCTCTTTACCGACCCCCATTCAGTTTTGGGTTTTTCAGTGTTCATTTTAATGTGATTGATATCTCTGGCCCCAAATGTAACATTACTATGTCATGAAGTCGTAAAGCACTCCGTCCTCAGGCCACAAGTGGCTCACCGTTGCCGGCCGGAGTGGTGCTACGGTCTGGAACCGCGCGACTGCTACGGTCGCAGGTTCGAATCCTGCCTCGGTTCAAAAAATGGTTCAAATGGCTCTGAGCACTATGGGACTTAACATCTCTGGTCATCAGTACCCTAGAACTTAGAACTACTTAAACCTAACTAACCTAAGGACATCACACACATCCATGCCCGAGGCAGGATTCGAACCTGCGACCGTAGCAGTCGCGCGGTTCCGGACTGAGCGCCTAGAACCGCTAGACCACCGCGGCCAATCCTGCCTCGGGCATGGATGTGTATGATGTCCTTAGGTTAGTTAGGTTTAAGTAGTTCTAAGTTTTAGGGAACTGATGACCTCAGAAGTTAAGTCCCATAGTGCTCAGAGCCATTTGGCTCACCGTTACTATTCGACCCCCGTGTCATCCTCAGCTGAGGATGCGGACAGGAGGTGCGTGTGGTTAGCACACCGCTCTCCCGGTCGTTATAATGGTTTTCTTAGACCGGAGCCACTATTAGTCGGTCGAGTAGTTCCTCAATTGGGATCACGAGGCCGAGTGCACCCCGAAAAATGTCAACATCGCATGGCAGCCAGGATGGTCACCCATCCAAGTGCCGGCGACGCCCGACAGCGCTTAACTTCGGTGATCCTACGGGACGGTGTATCCACTGTGGCAAGGCCGTTGCCCACACATGAAGTCATACCTAGAGTAAAAATAAACCTTTATAACGAAAATCTAAGATTTTCATTTTTGCTAACATATAATTGTGCCTGAAATCGTACACTTATTTCTTTTAGCGACAACGTTTCCATTACAAGGACTGTGGCGGAACCGACATTGAGATCATTGTCTGATTACCTAACCGCCCATACTGCTACACTCTTCTGAACTCTGCGTGTGGGAGATGGTATCTTCCTACCTTGCAGGCCGTAGGTCCAACACCAAATTCCTAAAACACTCACAGAGCGTCCTTGCGCAGTTGTAGGAGTAAGATAGATCAGAACCAGTCTCACACGTGAGAACAGTCGAGGGTGCGTCGCTGTAGACTCTATCATGACGATGGTGCCCGAAATTTTGAACTCTATTTGTAAGTGAACAGTTCTACATGATTTACATGCTGTACTATATAGTGACAGAACAGACTGAATACACTGCAACATAAGTGTACGTGTTTCGCCTGAGAGCTGTTGTATTCCTCTGTGTTGTGTTTTCCAGGTTTTGGTTATTGCATATTACACCTTCTTCATTGTTGTGATGATAACTTTGCATAAACGAGGGTGATTGCGGAAACAGATGGATAAAACATAATTACTTAGTACTATGTACCAAGTCTCCGGAGATCGTGGGTCACTGATACCAAAATACTCAGAAGGTACGCCAAAACAACGGCTGAAAGTTGCTGATGGTATTCCTGTAGACCTTGTATATTCCCTTGCTAGCGGAGGCAAATTTTTCCACAGCCAGTAATCAGATGTGTAATATATAATAGAAAGTTTCTGGACGCAGGATAACAAAGCATTCTCTGAAAACTAAGCCTTCGTTATTAGGAATTTTATGCTTCAATATTTTCGCCAAGGTATAGGGGTGGTTCGTTACTTTCCACAAGTAATGCAGTTGTTGGAATTGAGTTCTTGGCACTAAGACATTTTAGAGCTTTGTATCGTACCTCATTAACTTTTTGTTGGAAGGTGTCTGTCACCGATCCCTAGTATATACACTGCTCTCCAAAAGTGGAGGATGAGATAGATAAAGTAACACAACATATTAACAACTCTGTGCTAATGATTGAAAGTGCGAGAGCTTGTTGCCACAGGTCACCCGTTCCTGCACAGAGAACTGGACGTCACATGGTGAGAGGTCAGTGTGACTATTGCGCCAAATGACGCTCCGCAACACCTGCCAATGGAAGGAACGGAAAGGACAGTATGTGTCAGTCAGTGAGCAGTTGCGATAGACAGTGGTGTTCTCCATTACAACATGGCTCAGAAACAGTGTTTGGATAGCTTCACACATGGAAGAATCATCGGGAAACTGGGAAACTGGAAGCAGGACGCAGTTTGATTAATGTAGACTAGGAGTTTGGTATTGCCCACAGCATTGTTTCACATACGTGGAGAGCATTCGGAACCACAGCCACTGCTGCCCGAGGCAAAGGAGGTGATCGACCACAGTCAGCCACGGCAGCAGATAATTGCTACATTGTGCAACAGGCAGGAAACGACCCACGTCAAACAACAGTTGCAACTGGAAATTTAATAGGACCGAAAGGCACACTATCTCAAGTTCCACAGTGGCACAGAGGCTCTTTGCCCGACGTCCAGTACGTAGTGCTCCGTTAACACCTGCACATCGGCGGTACCATTTGGGTTGGCGCGAAGAGCATACGGAGTGGACAGACGTATAGTGGGGCCGCATTGTCTCCTCGGATGAGAGCAGATTTAGCCTGAGTAGTGATTCTGGGCGTACCTTCATATGGCGAGATGTAGGAATACATAATTCACCCATGAACATTATCGAACATGATGGTTGTAGTGGTCCACTTGTTATGGTGTGAAGAAGGCATTAATGTTGCATGAGTATACTGACTACCAAATCTCTAAACACGGTACAACACAGTACTCCTTCCCCATGTGCATCTATTCATGGATGCATTCTGTTCTGACTTCGTTTTCATTGATGACAACACGCGACCACTTCAAACAGAGCAAGCTGAGCAGCTCTCGGAATAAGAGGTTAGTCGGAAAATGGGCTGGCCTACCCTTTCTCCCAACTTCAATTCCATCGAGTACCTGTAGGATGAGTTGGGAAGACATAACGCACCACGTCTACATGCTTGAACGACCACACAGTGGTTGTCAGCTGCGCTGGTGGAGGAACGGAACGCACTATCACTAGAACTTACCTACCCTGTAGCCAGCATGGGATAACTTTTATAAGCAGGATAAAAACACTGCTCTGGCTTAGAGAAATTTTTATTAAAACCACGACCAGTTTCACCTAAACAGGGATTAGAAAGGAAATGTTTTACAATTTTTTCAACTGCCTTAGTAAATATTATTATACGGAGTAGACTAGTCCTGTACATCAGGCACTTACATAAATTGTGTCTACAACAATATTTTAGGTTCTCCTGGAGCCTATTCGTGTCTTTAACGTGAATTTTAATTTAAAACTCGCTAGATGAGTTTGTGAAATTGATGAAAAGGAGTTCCATAAAACAAAATGAAACCAGTATTTAGTGCGGAGAGAATAAAATAAGCACCGCAAAGCGTTCGAAAATGCATGTAAGCACTGACAGCAACATACCATATTATCAGGTGGAGACGATGAGGGCACGGCCATAAGGTACACTGAACTAGCTTGTCCCATAAGGAAGTAGTCATGAGGAAAAATACCGAGCGAGGTGGCGCAGTTGTTAGACACTGGACTCGCATTCGGGAGGACGACGGTTCAATCCCGCGTCCGGCCATCCTGATTTAGGTTTTCCGTGATTTCCCTAAATCGCTCCAGGCAAATGCCGGGATGGTTCCTTCCAAAGGTCACGGCCGACTTCCTTCCCCGTCCTTCCCTAATCCGATGAGACCGATGACCTCGCTGTCTGGTCTCCTTCCCCGAAACAACCAACCAACCACGAGGAAAATTGCATTGGCTGTGGATCCGAAAATCCAGCGAGATGGCGTGGGGGTAAGTGGGACTAGTGTACCGCACGGCGAAGCTTTAAAGATAGAGAGGAGCTAACATAAAAATAAATTACAGTTTAAACCAGTAAGTAACATGTGCGTAGAAAGATAATACTGTAAATCTCGTATGATGAAAATTACTAACATTTACAACTGATGTTATTCGTACAATTTGAAAGCCAATGGAGATTTTATGAACAGTAAAAGTTTTTACATGCAGCGAGGTACGTTGTCGCAAAATAAGAACAATGGGCTATGTGATTAGGTAGTCAAAATGTCTTAAAATATTCCTTGGCCAGCCGCGGTGGTCTAGCGGTTCTAGGCGCGCAGTCCGGAACCGCGCGACTGCTACGGCCGCAGGTTCGAATCCTGCCTCGGGCATGGATTTGTGTGATGTCCTTAGGTTAGTTAGGTTTAAGTAGTTCTAAGTTCTAGGGGACTGATGACCACAGATGTTAAGTCCCATAGTGCTCAGAGCCATTTGAACCATTCCTATGTCTCAGTTATGTATGGGTGTTGAAGTTGCACTCAGGAGATGTCTGTAAGGCTCGAAAAATCTAAAAATGTCGATATTTGGCTGCGGTCACCCATAGTTCGAAATAGCATTGGATACGTTGCAGAGCATTCATTGCCGTCGGTGCTGATCAGACAGCCTATTAAGTCCACCTTTTGTAACGTTCCAGGGACGATGAATAATCGCGGTGATTCCAGTGTAATCACTGTCTTCGAATAAAAGTGACATTTCTGTTCGTCTCACTGCGTATTACGTTCAGTTACTTTCTGTGTTATACAGCAGCAGTTCATTCTGTGTGTGGTCTAAGTTCCATCGAGCTATGTTACTTAGCAGTGACACATCTTGTGAAAGTTACTTCGGTACTTTAATTTTTGCACACCAGTGTACTTCCATAGTCAAGATGCGCCCTTAGCAGGCCACGATACACAAGCAACTCACTTGACAAGCTACGCGAGGGCTTCTGTGAGACAAAGACGAAGCTTTACGACTCTCGTTCGACAGGAACATTTAGGTTCAATGTAAAGTACATCGCTTCAGCTCTGTACGTCTGCGTACTCGGCCTCCCGAGATAAACGAGTCTTAGCTTTGACGTGCCGGCTGTCAAATATCACGATCAGCGAGCTTATCTTCAGGTGAGAAAAGTCATGGGACGGCGATATGCACATATACAGATGGCGATTGTATAGTTTATACAAGGTACAAAAGGGCAGTGGATTGGTGGAGCTATCATTTGTACTCAGGTAATCCATGTGAGAAGGTTTCCGACCCGATTATGGCCGCATGTCGTCAATTAACAGATTTTGAACGCGGAGTGGTAGAATGGTAGTTGGGGATAGACGTATAGGACATTCCATTTTGAAAATCCTTAAGGAATTCAATATTCCGAGATCGACAGTCTCAAAAGTGTGCCGAGAATACCAAATTTCAGGCATTACCTCTCACCACGGACAACGTAGTGGCCGACGGCCTTACTAAACGACCGAGAGCAACGACATTTGCATAGAGTTGTTAGTGGTAACAGCAAGCAACAATGCGTGAAATAAACAGATATTAATGTGGGTCGTACGACGAACTTATCCGTTAGGACAGAGAGGCCAAATTTGGCGCTGATGGACTATGGCAGCAGCCGATCGACGCGCGCGCGAGCCTTTGGTAACTGCACAATATCGCCTGGGTTCGTGACCATATCGGTTGGACCCTAGACGACTGGAAAACCATGGTCTGCTCAGATTAGTCCCGATTTCAGTTGATAAAGAGCTGATGATATTGTTCAAGTGTGGTTCAGACGCTACGAAGTCAAGTACTCAAGTTGTCAACAAGGCACTGTGCACGCTACTGGTGGCTCCATAATGGTGCGGACTGCGTGCCTACGGAGTATCGCATCAGTTGTGTCACTGGATTCGTGATTTCCTGTCAGGTCACAGTTCTTAGTAACAGGCGAAAAGTCATCGAGTAAAACAAAAGTAATATCCGGCGTTCCCCAAGGAAGTGTTATAAGCCCTCTATTGTTCCTGATCTATATTAACGACATAGGAGACAATCTGAGTAGCCGTCTTAGATTGTTTGCAGATGATCAAAACGACTTGCAAAATGATTTAGATAAGATATCTGTATGGTGCGAAAAGTGGCAATTGACCCTGAATAAAGAAAAGTGTGAAGTAATTCACATGAGTACTAAAAGAAATCAGCTAAATTTTGATTACGCGATAAGTCACACAAATCTGAGGGTTGTAAATTGAACTAAAGACTGAGGGATTACAATTACAAATAACCTAAATTGGAACGATCACAAAGATAATATTGTGGGTAGAGCAAACCAAAGACTGCGATTCATTGGCAGAACACTTGGAAGGTGCAACAGGTCTACCAAAGAGACTGCTTACACTACGCTTGTCCGCCCTATTCTGGAGTATTGTTGCGCGGTGTGGGATCCGTATCAGGTGGGACTGACGGGTGACACCGAAAAAGTAAAAAGAAGGGCAGCTCGTTTTGTATTATCGCGAAATAGGGGAGATAGTGTCACAGACATGAAACGTGAATTGGAGTGGCAATGATTAAAACAAAGGCGATTTTCGTTGCGACGGGATCTTCTCATGAAATTTCAATCACCAGTTTTCTCCACCGATTGCGAAAACATTCTGTTGGCACCCACCTGCGTAGGGAGACAAGATCATCACGATAAAATAAGAGAAATCAGGGCCCGCACAGAAAAATTTAAGTGCTCGTTTTTCCCGCGTGCCATTCGAGAGTGGAACGGTAGAGAGACAGCATGAAGGTAGTTCACTGAACCTTCTGCTAAGCACTTTATTGTGAATAGCAGAGTAATCACGTAGACGTAGATGTAGATGTAGACTGTGTTTACGTGGAATGGACAGGTTCCTCCGGTACAAATGAACCGGTCATTGACCGGAAATGGTTATGTTCGGCAACTTGGAGACCATCTGCAGCCATTCTCGGTCTTCATGTTCTCAAACAACGATGGGGTTTTTATGTATGACAGTGCACAATTTCACCAGGCAGCAGTTGTTGGCGACTGGTTTGTAGAACGTTCTGGACAGTTCGAGTGAATGATTTGGGTATGTAGATCGCCCGAGATGAGTCCCATAGGACATTTATGGGACATAATCGAGAGGTCAGGTCGGGCACAAAATCCTACACCGGCAACACTTCCGGAATTATGGACGTGTGTAGAGGAAGCATGGCTCGATATTCCTTCAGGTGAACCGCGCGGGATTAGTCGAGCGGTCTGGGGCGCTGCAGTCATTGACTGGGCGGCTGGTCCCGGCGGAGGTTCGAGTCCTCCCTCGGGCATGGGTGTGTGTGTTTGTCCTTAGGATGATTTAGGTTAAGTAGTGTGTAAGCTTAGGGACTGATGACCTTAGCAGTTATGTCCCATAAGATTTCACACACACATTTGAACATTTTTTCCTTCAGGGGAGTTCCAACGAATTGTTGAATCCATACCACATCGGGTGGCTGCACTTCGCCGGTTGAAAGGTGGTCGGACACGATATTGGGAGATATCCTATAACTTTCGTCACCTCAGTGTACTTCGTCTTGTGGCATGGACGTTCCCGTCCACCTTGGACGACACCACCTGTGCTCCGAGCGGCCGCACCACGGCCAGGAAGCGCCGCGCGCCGCCCTCTGCCGCTTGCTGAATGAGCCGCGGGGCGCGCCGCCCTGCGCTCCGCTTTTAGAACCGGCGCAGGCGTCGCCGTCGCCGTCCAGGCATACCGCGGCGCCGCGCAGTGCCAGGGACGCTCCGCCAGCGTCGCGACGCCGGTCGCACCGCTCCGCACCACGCCACTCCGCAGCCGCACCGAGGCGTCGCGTCCGTTCCCGCCTAACTACTGTGCAGGACTCATATTAAACGCATCACGCTCTTAGACACCGTTGCCTTCGTCCAACAACACAAACGAGTCCGTCAATGAAGTTTATTGTGTTCATTTTCAGTTTGACGTTCTAGTATCTCTGTTGCGTTCTGTGCGGTAACAATGGTGCGCTGCTGACTTTAGTCAATATTTCTCACCTTCTCTGTATATGTCTGACTTAAATTCCACCAACCGCCTACTAGATATTTCCGCCCCGTCCCGGTGACAGGGAACCTATTACGAAGTATGTCGATTTCGTTTCGATGCCAGTTCTCCAATGAAAACTGCGATCTGATAATCCGTGACGTGTTTTGAGTTGACGAGAATGATGCTTTGCTAACTGTAATATTACGTGTGTTTTGTGCAGTATGTGGATGTAGTAACTGACGTATTTCGTGAACGTGGTTGACTTGCCACGTTATGTTTATCCGCATCACTTCTCGGCAGTCGGCAGTATCCTTTCAACAGATGTTTCCTTACAGCTGAGAGAACCCCTTCGATGGACGCCACCAATTTTAATTTTCGGCACCGTTCCGTGCGAGCGTGTGGAGCAACAATGCTTGTTTCCGTCGCGATGTTATGTTGATCGTTTTTAACTGCGACAGAGCGACGTACTCTCGCCGACACTGCGCGCGTGAGGCGAACTCTTGGCCGGCGCCAAAGAGCGGCGTCAGAGATGCGCTGAGCACCGCGAGCGGTCAGCCGTGGCCCGACGCCGTGCAGCGCGCCTAACGCGATTCTGAACGCCCCACCGCCCCCGAGCCCTGCGCCAGCGGGCGGCGGTGACACAGGGGCCGGAGCCAGCCGTCGTGCCTGCGGTCACGGTCGATTACTCCGCCCGGCGACCTCGCGCGAGTGGCGTGAAGTGACCCGACCTCCGCCATGGAGCAGCCGCAACAGCACGAGCGGGAGCAGAAGTCGCCGCCACCGCCGCCACCCCCGCCGCCGCCGCTGCCCTCGCAGAACGGCTCGGCAGCCCAGGATGCGGCGGATAAGAACGACCGAGAGAAGAGCCGGCGGCTGATGAGTGAAGCGCTGCAGCGCGAGGACGAATTCCTCGAGTACCTCATGTCGCTCTCCACCACCGCCAACGACGGAACAGCCGCCGCCCCCGCCGCGGCCGACTCGGGGTCCGCTCAGGACTCGGGGGTGGCGGAGGAGGAGGACCAGAGCCCAGCCACGGGGCCTGTGAGGTCCGCCTCGGCCTCTTCCCAGCAACCGCGGACGGCGGGGCTCGACCACCTGGACAACCTGTGCAAGCTCATGGAGCAGCTCGGTGACCTCAAGGTATGCCTGCTCTGTGTCTCATGCAGGTTACTTCTGACTGCAGTGCTCGTATAATCTAAGCACACTCCCAACAGGCAACACGCTAGTACCTTCATAACCTTGTTACACCCCTAGCCTCGATCTTCTTCTGCCTTTGTTGCACATCGACATGTTTATTGGCGTTGTTGTTGTTGTGGTCTTCAGTCCTGAGACTGGTTTGATGCAGCTCTCCATGCTACTCTATCCTGTGCAAGCTTCTTCATCTCCCAGTACCTACTGCAGCCTACATCCTTCTGAATCTGATTAGTGTATTCATCTCTTGGTCTCCCTCTACGATTTTCACCCTCCACGCTGCCCTCCAATGCTAAATTTGTGATCCCTTGATGCCTCAGAACATGCCCTACCAACCGGTCCCTTCTTCTAGTCAAGTTGTGCCACAAATTCCTCTTCTCCCCAATCCTATTCAGTACCTCCTCGTTAGTTATGTGTTCTACCCATCTAATCTTCAGCATTGTTCTGTAGCACCACATTTCGAAAGCTTCTATTCTCTTCTTGTCCAAACTATTTATCGTTCACGTTCACTTCCATACAAGGCCACACTCCATACAAAAACTTTCAGAAACTACTTCCTGACACTTAAATCTATGCTCGATGTTAACAAATTTCTCTTCTTTAGAAACGCTTTCCTTGCAATTGCCAGTCTACATTTTATATCCTCTCTACTTCGACCATCATCAGTTACTTTGCTCCCCAAATAGGAAAACTCCTTTACTACTTTAAGTGTCTCATTTCCTAATCTAATTCCCTCAGCATCACCTGATTTAATTCGACTACATTCCATTATCCTCGTTTTGCTTTTGTTGATGTTCATCTTAATTGGCGTAGTTAATTTAATTGGTGGCCAGATCCTGTCTCCACCCTGTTAACCCCCACCCTCCCCAGAATAGACTAGGTCTGTGAGTAGTCTTACCTACGTGCAAGGGACCGAAAGTTCTCTAAATGTTTGCAAATCGTGTAACAGAGGTGGGACTTGGATACCAGCCCGGAATCCTCCTAGTGGGATGTGGGAAATCGCCTTAAAACCACATCCAGGCTTGCCGGCACACCGAACCTCGTCGTTAATCGACTGGGCAGACTCGATACAGGACCGACACACCTACCTGTCCCAGAGGCGGTACTTCAACAGGGACGGCTATCCGGGCGGGTTTCACCTCTAGCCTTGATAATGCCCTCAATTCAGGGAACTAACGGAGTCCATACGTTTCTTCCGGTTCTATCATATCCAGCTGAAGCCACTCATTGATGACTACACCTCGCACAACTACAAAACTGAGAAGATGTTGAATGTTATGTGTCTCACCCATTGTTCCAGAGAGACCCAGACATTTCTTGTGGGATGACTTACCGTGTAAGTTGAAGGCGATAGGGCGCACTCTATCTTCTAGTCAGCTACTGTCCAGTTTTTGTATTGTTTGTCCACAGAGGAGGTGCCGCTTGTTAGCCGCCTTCTCTTACTTCGTGTATTTTAATTTGCGGCGATCGGACATGGGTATAGGATGGTTAACATAGAGAACACGCTTGTTTGTAAACTAAATACTAACATTATTAAAGTTCTGCAAATTCACTTGGGAAAATGTTGCATTGAAAGGGTAACAGTACAGATCATTTTTACTTCGTTTACTGATTTTTTGCGTCTACCATAGTGCTTAACAACGCCTACAGTCAACCACGCTTGTATTGACTATTATACGTATTCCACTTCTACAATGAAATATGACACAGCGGTATTGCTTTCCCAAATTAATCTGTCCACTGTAAACTATCTATAAATGTTCAAATGGCTCTGACCACTATGGGACTTAACATCTGAGGTCATCAGTCCCCTACAACTTAGAACTACTTAAACCTAACTAACCTTAGGAGATCACAGACATCCATGCCCGAGGCAGGATTCGAACCTGCGACCGTAGCAGCAGCGCGGTTCCGGACTGAAGCGCCTAGAACCGCTCAGCCACAACGGCCGGCACTGTTCCAATAGTAATACACTCCTGGAAATTGAAATAAGAACACCGTGAATTCATTGTCCCAGGAAGGGGAAACTTTATTGACACATTCCTGGGGTCAGATACATCACATGATCACACTGACAGAACCACAGGCACATAGACACAGGCAACAGAGCATGCACAATGTCGGCACTAGTACAGTGTATATCCACCTTTCGCAGCAATGCAGGCTGCTATTCTCCCATGGAGACGATCGTAGAGATGCTGGATGTAGTCCTGTGGAACGGCTTGCCATGCCATTTCCACCTGGCGCCTCAGTTGGACCAGCGTTCGTGCTGGACGTGCAGACCGCGTGAGACGACGCTTCATCCAGTCCCAAACATGCTCAATGGGGGACACATCCGGAGATCTTGCTGGCCAGGGTAGTTGACTTACACCTTCTAGAGCACGTTGGGTGGCACGGGATACATGCGGACGTGCATTGTCCTGTTGGAACAGCAAGTTCCCTTGCCGGTCTAGGAATGGTAGAACGATGGGTTCGATGACGGTTTGGATGTACCGTGCACTATTCAGTGTCCCCTCGACGATCACCAGTGGTGTACGGCCAGTGTAGGAGATCGCTCTCCACACCACGATGCCGGGTGTTGGCCCTGTGTGCCTCGGTCGTATGCAGTCCTGATTGTGGCGCTCACCTGCACGGCGCCAAACACGCATACGACCATCATTGGCACCAAGGCAGAAGCGACTCTCATCGCTGAAGACGACACATCTCCATTCGTCCCTCCATTCACGCCTGTCGCGACACCACTGGAGGCCGGCTGCACGATGTTGGGGCGTGAGCGGAAGACGGCCTAACGGTGTGCGGGGCCGTAGCCCAGCTTCTGGAGACGGTTGCGAATGGTCCTCGCCGATACTCCAGGAGCAACAGTGTCCCTAATTTGCTGGGAAGTGGCGGTGCGGTCCCCTACGGCACTGCGTAGGATCCTACGGTCTTGGCGTGCATCCGTGCGTCGCTGCGGTCCGGTCCCAGGTCGACGGGCACGTGCACCTTCCGCCGACCACTGGCGACAACATCGATGTACTGTGGAGACCTCACGCCCCACGTGTTGAACAATTCGGCGGTACGTCCACCCGGCCTCCCGCATGCCCACTATACGCCCTCGCTCAAAGTCCTTCAACTGCACATACGGTTCACGTCCACGCTGTCGCGGCATGCTACCAGTGTTAAAGACTGCGATGGAGCTCCGTATGCCACGGCAAACTGGCTGACACTGACGGCGGCGGTGCACAAATGCTGCGCAGCTAGCGCCATTCGACGGCCAACACCGCGGTTCCTGGTGTGTCCGCTGTGCCGTGCGTGTGATCATTGCTTGTACAGCCCTCTCGCTGTGTCCGGAGCAAGTATGGTGGGTCTGACACACCGGTGTCAATGTGTTCTTTTTTCCATTTCCAGGAGTGTATGTTCCGCCAGCGGAAGGTAGTGACCAACATCTCATTCGTCCACTGATTTCATCTACATGATCTACATCTACATGACTACTTTGCAATTTACTCTTAAGTGACTGGCAGAGAGTTCATCGAACGACCTTTAAGCTGTTTCTCTGATGTTCTGCTCTCGAACAGTACGCAGGAAAAACGAACACTTAAATATTTCCGTGCGAGCTCTGATTTCTCTTACTTTATTACAGTAATCAATTCCCCCTTTACATGCCGGTACCAACAAAGTAATTTCCCATTCAGACGAGGACGTTGCATACTGAAATTTCGTGGAATATATCTCACTACACTAAAAACCGCCTTTGTTTTTATGATTGTCACCCCAGCTCGCGTTTCATCTTCGTGACAGTCTCACTCCTATTTCGCGATAATGCAAAAGAAGCTGCCCTTCTTTGAATTTTTTAGGATCCTGTACCTCACACTAATACTTCAGCAGAGGACGGCAAGCGTAATGCAGGCAATCTCTTTAGCAGACCTGTTACATCTTCTAAGTGTTGTCCCAATAAATTGTAGTGTATGGTTCGCCTTCACCACAGAATTATCTGTGTGATCGTTCCAATTTAAGTTGTTCGTAATTATAATTCCAGGTTAGTTAGTTGAACTGACAGTTTTTCATTTTTGTCTAATTTAACATGTAATCGAAATTTAAACTAGATGGTAAATGACAGCATCATCTGTAAAAAATTGAAGAGGGCTGCTCAGAATGTCTCCTAAATCGTTTTTATAGATGGGAACAGCAGAGGGCTTATAACACTTCCTTGGGGCCCGCCAGAGGTCATATCTGTTTTACTCGATGACTAATAACACGTTCCTTCAGCGAATAAACAGTATCGTTGCTAACCGTGTGTCATGGGTGCAATTTGATCCCATTGCGATGCGCCTTTGGTCGAAAAGTTTACATTTAAAATACACTGGTACTGATAAGGACAGTATCTCATAATGAAATCAGTGACGACACGTAAGCTCTTATCTCACAAAAGGTTCGTTTGCGGGCCCAAGTTTACTGGAACCGTTTCGGATACTGTTATCGTATTCTCTCACCAGGCCGGCCGGAGTGGCCAAGCGGTTCTAGGCGCTTCAGTCTGGGACCCGCGCGACCGCCACGGTCGCAGGTTCGAATCCTGCCTCGGGCATGGATGTGTGTGATGTCCACAGGTTAGTTAGGTTTAATTAGTTCTGAATTCTAGGGGACTGATGACCTCAGATGTTAAGTCCCATAGAGCTCAGAGCCATTTGAACCAATCTCTCACCAGCGTCAGTTGCCGCTGTTATCATGGATGGTTACAATGTCTGTGTTTATATAGTGTCTGTATCTTCAGATTAGAATGTCCTTCAGACAAGGGCGCGTGTCTGAAGGAACGGGCTCAATTCTGAAGCTTACAGTTGTGGTAAATGTTACGAAATGCATTTGCATTTCGCGAATCTGAATTGACGTCAGCTACTTGTGACATATGAAAATGTATGCCGAACCGGGACTCGAACCCGGATTTCTCGCTTTTCGCAAGCAGTCGCCTTACCCACCGGCTATACGAACACGCTCGAGGACCGATCCAACTCCATCTGTCACGAGTCCACAACCCTTACGGTCGCATTTTCGTAATGCAAGCACAGGGAAAGACAAATGTTTTATCGTCATTGTAGACCGTCGATACATGGATACATAGTTCCAATGTCTGTGTTTATGTCATGGAAGAGTGCTCGGTTAGCCGAAGTGCTTAAGGGGACTGCTCGCGATAAGTGGGAGATCTGGATTCCATTCACTGTCCGACAAAAATGTTCATGTGTCGCAAATAGTTGAAGTCAATCCGGATTCGTGATAGCGAAACTATTTCGTAATATTTCCACTGTCTGTTATGAAAAACGCAATATATGCAAATATCTTTACGGAGAATTGTGAGGATATTGCCTTCTTGCCTTAGACAAGTCCAAATTAAAGTCCAGTTTTTTCTTCCGATATGTTAATGACGCGTTCGTGATTTTCCCCAATGAACGTGAAAAACTTGCCGACTTTCTGGAATATCTCAACGTTAACGCTAACATCGAGTTCACTGCGGAAGAAGAAGAGGACGACGCCTTGCCCTTCCTCGATGTCCTCGTCCGGCGCAAACGAATTTCGTGCCTTTTTGCAGCGTCTACAAAAAACCTATAGACGCTGACCTGTAGTCGCACAACGTCAGCCATCATCACCCATCCTAGAAGCACACTGTGTTACAAACATCGGTACATCGTGTAAGAACGATATCAGACGCCGATAACCTGCCCCATGAGCTGAGCCACCAATGCAAGCTCTTCAGTAACAAAGGCTACAACGATCGCCAAATAAATGAAGTGATCTCAAGCAAGTATCGCAATAAGATCACTACGAGGAGCGGAAAAAGAAATTTGTTTCTTCGCATTCCGTGGCCCCGAATCGATCAAGATAGCCGCAGTCTGAAAAGATACGAAGTGAAGTCGATCTTCAGGTCTTTGTCAAAATTTCACCAATTGCTGAGTGCAAGTAAAGATGCGGCAGGTCTCAGAACACCTTGCGTCTTCAAAATACCTTTGTGAATGTGGCCAGTCTTACTTCGGATATTGCGCACTGTAGAACAAGCCGGAAGAAGCTTGAGAGGTTTTATCGGCTACGCTAATCCGAAAACTGTCTTAGCCGAGCATGCTCTAGAAAACGGTCACCAGATGAAATTTGACGAAACCTCTGTTGTGACTTGCACTGACGGCGTCTGGGACTGTGTTATTAAAGAAGCAATCGGAAAAAAAATGACCGATAACACCTTTGATACCGACGACGACGTGCAGCTCAGGAGTTGGATCCGGCGATCGCGTGGTTGAAGCGGGCGCATCGAAGGCGGAGGCAACGTTGTCCATGTAATTATGGCGATGCTATAAGCACCAGTGACGTCAACGACGGCAAGCAGAGTATAGTATATACAGACTTACCAGCAGGACCTCAGTAGTGATTCCTGAGCGAGGAGTGTTTGCCTGAATGCTAGTAGAACTTAAACTGTTTGACATGGCTACAAAACCGAAAACTTTTTATTCAATGTAATCGCTGCGAAATTCTACATTCTGAAATGGAATCTCACTGTTTCCTTGCATTCATTTCCGAAATATCATAAGGAAAAAGTGCGAGACGCGTTTGAAATTTATGGGTTCCTAAGCGCGAACTGATTTTTTCGCGAAAAGCTCTTCTCCCACAAACGTAACTAAACGGGAAATACACTTATTCGCATTTTAGAGGAGTTAGCGTTTTCCATTAATTTGCCGTTGCGCATCTAAATTGTCGAACGTCGCCTCAGTGTGTAAGTTCAACTCTCTTAGGTGTAATCTTCCCAGACATTGCAATCGCCACTACATCTAACATGAAAACACCTATAGGAATGAAATTCAATCAATAACACTATGTTATTCACTGACTCTTCGGTTGGAATCATTATCACGATGCAGTATGACATCTCTTGCACAACTGAGACCGTCTCATGCCCACACATTTATGAGAATTTTTCAGACCTCCCAGAATTGCATTTAAGATCTGAAATCTACACTCTGGAAATAAATAGGACAAAAGTGAATTGGCCTACAAGGGCGAGTTTAAAAAATAAAGCATTTTGACCTACAAAACACAGCCTTTAACTGACAGAGATGTAACTATTCACCTCGCCGTCGCCTTAGTGTAACTTATGTTCACCGTTTCCATAGGACTTAAATGTGATGGCTAGAAAATTGTGCGAATATTCGCGTGAATGTGGTCGGATATATTCGACATAAATTGATTTTTGATTAATTTAGCTGGCTGCATTCGCGCAATCTCTGCATCAAATCTACATCTGTTCTCCGTAAATCATCTTCGGTTGCGTGATAGAGGGTAGTCTGTGTATGACTTACATGTTCCTGCTCCAGTCATGAACGTTGTGCAAAAAGGACGATTGTTAACAAACCTCCTTCTGCGCTCGAATCTCCCTAATTTTATCTCTTCTTGATATTTCCGCGATATATATTTAGGAGGAAGCAATACCTTATTTGACTCGTCTAGAACTTATACGCTCTCGCAATTCAACCAGTAAACCACGCAACGCCTCCCTTCTATCGGCTACTACTAAATGGTTCAAATGGCTCTGAGCTCTAGGGGACTTAACTTCTTAGGTCATCAGTCCCCTAGAACTTAGAACTAATTAAACCTAACTAACCTAAGGACATCACACACATCCATGCCCGAGGCAGGATTCGAACCTACGACCGTAGCGGTCGCGCGGTTCCGGACTGAAGCGCCTAGAACCGCTCGGCCACACCGGCCGGCCTCGGCTGCCACTGCAGTTGGCTGAGAACCTCCGTGCCGCCTTCGCGCTTACTAAACGAACCCTTGACGAAATGTGCTGCTCTTCTTTGGATCTTCTATTTCTTCTTATCAATCCTATCTGGTAAGGATCCCAGACTGACGAGTAGTACTCAAGTGTCGGTCGGACGAGATTTCTGTAAGCTTTCTCCTTCTTAGATAGGCTACCCATCTTCACAATTCTTCCAATATCTCTCACTCTGGTATCTGTTTTTCCTAAGATTGCATGAAGTCACTCTATTTTAAAAACCTCTGTACGTATGCTCCCTGACATTTAATGAATATGATATTTTGCAGCCGTGTAATCACACAGCAACAGGTCTTTTCTTATATTTATGTACATTATGTTACATATGTTTATGTTGTCCTTAGGTTAGCTAGGTTTAAGTAGTTCTAAGTTCTAGGGGACTGATGACCTCAGAAGTTAAGTCCCCTAGAGCTCAGAGCCATTTGAACCATTTTTGAAGTGACGGAAAAAAATTGGAACGCCAAGAAGGAGTTCTGCGACATAACAGAAAGTTGAAAGGCGTGTTCCTACATGAAAAGCTGATGTCTATTAAAATTTTGCACTACTCGATAAAAGTGGCGCTGTTACCGTCACTATGAGGATAAAAATCAGGTATGTTTTAAATATACGCTGTATCGGTCGTGAGCGTTAGTTACCTTTATGACTAGACGTGGTGAGCTAATGTTAATCAAGAATGGCGTAAGGCGACAAAGACGCTATATTATCCCTTCCTTTCTGTGGTTATTAATTATTATTATTATTAAGTGATATATATATATTGATTTGTAGGTGGCCAAAGATAAATGTTAAATTATGTTTGAGGGGAATGAGCGCCAGGCTCCCTACAAATTATTTCAAATGCTTTCGTCGGAATGTAATGCAGGCTAAGTTCACTGACCTAGAATAAATCGTTTCTTTGAAAGTACGCATTTTTTGACGAAATAAAATTAGTGAAGCCTTGCACTTTAGTTAATTGAATAACTTGAAATGATTCTTTCTGCTCCGGCTGTGGTGATATGTTACACAGAAAAATAAATTTAAATACGCCGCGTAATGGCGGCCAGTTGTTGTCAGTCAAAGATCACCGCCGCTCACTTCTCAGAGACTGCAAAAATGCTACATAACTTCTTGCAGTTATTAATTCAGGAAGAATTGTTTGCATGGGTTCTTTAAGTAACACAATGTCCTCATTTTTTGTAAATATATTTCCACAAAGCACAGAATACACACTTGAATTATTCGCTACGTACGAGAACAAAAAGAACAAAAGCTACCGCAAGCATACCTTACGTACAGCAGCAGAAATGATCTGACTCGAAGTGATTTTAAATATCTTTTTTCTCTTATATGTAATGACAAAGATAATAATGTTAGTTTCGAGAACGTTATGCACTACGATCTCATCTAATATAAATAATGTCTTTTTTTATAACATTGCAATCGATATAGTCTTTCTTTGAAGCTAATTTAATACATTTTCATAATTAATTTGTCGTTTATGTCCATACAATATTATTCAGAGTCCTTTTAATATTTACCTCAAATATATCGGCTTTAATATTTCGAAAGGTACACTATAACGCGATTGTTAACATCTCACTAAGTTTCAACGAGGTCGTGTAGTAGAGCTACGGGAAACTAGATGTTCCTTCCGCGATACTGCAGAAAGAGTTGGCAAGAATGTATATGATTGCTGGCAGAAGTGGCAGCGAGAATGTACAGTCGTAAAAGGACCGGGATCTGGGCAGCCACGTGACACGGCCGAAAGAGAAGACCTTCGTTTTCGGCGTATGGTTGCGGTGCATCATACTGCATCTACAGTAGCAGTTTGAGCAGCAGTTGGCACCATACTAGTGACACATAGAACTGTTGCAAATCAGTTACTTCACTGACTGCTCCGAGACAGGCGCCCTGTAGCTTTTATTCTACTGACACCAAACCTCTGCCATTTGCGACTTCAGCGGTCTCAAGTGAGAGATCATAGAAGGGCAAGGTGATGGTCTGTTGTGTTTTCCAATGACAGCTGGTTCTGCCTCGGTGCCAGAGATGGCCTTTTGTTAGTTAGGAGGCCAATTGAGGGCCTGCAACCAACCTGTCTGCGTGATAGACGCACCGGACATACTCCTGCAGTTATCGTCTGGGGTGCGATTTCGATGACAGCAGGACCACTCTCGTGGTTATCTCATGCACCCTGGTTGGAAAATTATACATCAATATGGTAATTCGATCTGTAGTGCTGTCATTCATGAACAGCGTTCCAGCTTGTGCTTTCCAATAGGGTAACGCTCGTCCACATATCGCAACTGTAACCCAACATGCTCTACGCAGTGTGGACATGTTGCTTTGGTCTCGTCGATCACCAGATCTATCTCCAATCGAGCACACATGGAACATTACCGCAAGACAACTCCAGCGTCATCAACAAACAGTATTAACCGTCCCTGTACTGACCGACCAAGTGCAACAGGCATAGAATTCCGTCCCACAAACTGACATCCGACGCCTGTAAAACGCAATGGCTGCACGTTTGCATGGTTGCATTCAACAGTCTGGGGGTACATTGATTATTAATGCACCATCATTTCACATTTGCGATGGCTTATCTCGAGCTTACAGTAACCTGTGATCTTGCCATGCTCATCATTTAAATATGTTACCTAGAGAAATACATTCACAAAATTACATTATTTACATTAATTATTTTTTCGTCTTGCGATTTTTTGCCCTTCAGTGTACAACAGCATCGTCTAGTACAGTCTCATTGAGCTTATGGCGTTCCACAATAGGTAACACATACATATTGTCAACATACTGATAATTGTAAAAGTCTTATAAAACCCCCAAAAATATAAGGATCAATCAAAAAGTTTCCGTTTGAGGGCGTTGATACAGCATATATGCAACGTATCGGGACTCAGATGAGGTTATATAACCACCGACATGTTGGCAAGGGATTAGTGGGGTTTTCGTGTCTTCCCGGTGTGCATGCGGTAAATGCGGAAATGTGAACTATGACGGCGTTATTACCAAATAAGTCCAAACAGGACCAACGTGCAGAAAACTATCGTATTGGAATGGTGCGCCAAGTTCCATGCTACTGCTTCGTGATAAACCAAGTCCCAATGTTGGAAATATCGTAATGCAGAAGTTATGCCAGCTCCAGTGAAACAAACTCGAGCATCCGTCCCACAGTTCTGTTCTCACCCCAGGCGATTGTCACTCTTTCGGTCCTTAAAAAAAAGGCCTTGAAGAGTCGAATATTGCTGTCGGACGAGGATGTACGGTAGGCAATGACGGATTTGTTCACGCAGTGGGACACAGTGTTTTACCAATGGGGTATCTTCAAGTGGATGTGTCGGAGGGGTGATTGCCTCAGCGCTCACAGCGATTTTGTCTCACTGATATACCGTTACTGGGTTCAAATGGCTCGAAGCGCTATGGGACGTAACATCTGAGGTCATCAGTTCCCTAGAACTTAGAACTACTGAAAGCTAACTAACCTAAGGACAGCACACACGTCCATGCCCGAGGCAGGATTCGAACCTGCGACAGTAGCGGTCGCGCCGTTCCAAACTGAAGCGCCTAGAATCGCTCGGCCACACGGCCGGCTATACCATTTCTGGGTGGTACGGCATTCGAACGGAAACATTTTGATCGCCCCTTGTATTTTATCTGAATATTTCTTTTCGTTAAGAATGATATGGCAAGTTTACTATCTAGGAAGTAAAGTGACTCATGTTTGTGACTCATGTAACACATTAGAAGGGAATTGACTTAAAATGATGAACATTTTCCTCAGAAACCTTTCTCAGTTCCATATGATTTAATGGATACATCACAATGGAACTTTATGATGACTACGTTTCCTTTCCAGGTCAGTAATCTTTGTCATCTTGTGCGGGACATTATGTGTCAATGGTGTGTGCTACGACATTCTTAAGTGCCTCATTTTCCAACACTTTAATGCTGAAATTGGTCAGCGGCTCAAATGAAGTTATTGAGTCGTGTTTGTTAAAAAGGTCACTATTTAAAACAGTTAAGAGGTACTAGAACAAGGGGGAAAGTAAAGATCACAGGATAGAGGGATAAAGTGGTTGAGTCTTTCGTAGTCACATATTACCAGTTGACTTTCATCTCGCGATCTTCGGCTGACGTTTGTTTAATTATGCTTCTGATGCTTCATCAGCACGAGTGGTAGACATTTTCAAAGACTCAGTCTTCATTGCTGGTGTTCTGCCATTGGCAACTAAGTGCGAATCCATGACAAAGCCATCCACTCATGCTGGAAAAAGTTGATCAAATCCCGAGTCGTAAGCCAACAGACAATGAGTCAAGTTAGTGGGACGTCTTACAGCATGCAAAAATAGTTTACTCGAAAGCTGAAAACAATTATGATGAAAAAATTACTGAGGACATTGACTGTGATAGGTATACGTGATGGAAGCTCAGTTTTATATTGGATGTGACCTTAGACGACAACGAGTCACAGGAAAGGCTCCATAATTATAACGACGTCCCCTTTAGTACCTATAATATTCCAGTCTTTCTTTAGTATTTGTGGGGCACCACTCTTCAATGAAATCAATCCATACCGGTTTTTAAGAACCCTAATCCCAATAGCTTCAAGTATAAAGTGCGAATGGATACTTTCATTTTGGAAAGTAGTACAGCAATTGCAAACTTCAGTATGTAAGTGGAACTAAATTTAATTGCAAACACGAGCATGGTTTTGTCTAGCCATCATTAAGAAGTGTGTTACTTAGGAACACCATGAGAGAAGTAATTGATATAAATTGGTATCCTTTCAAAGCAAACTTAGTCATTTAAAATTAAGGAAAAAATCTAATAACCAAGATCGTATTCAGTACTATTTATACCTGGTTACCAGTTTCAACAGATAAGACTGTCGTCTTCTGATGAAAACTCCGCAAGTAGCGGCAACACGATAATCAAAAATAGTTCAAATGACTCTGAGCACTATGAGACTTAACATCTGAGGTCACCAGTCCCCTAGACTTAGAACTACTTAAACCTAAATAACCTAAGGACATCACACACATCCATGCCCGAGGCAGGATTCGAACCTTCGACCATAGCAGCAGCGCGGTTCCGGACTGAAGCGCCTAGAACCGCTCTGCCACAACGGCCGGCAACAACACGGTAATCACTTAGCTGCAGAATTCAATAAATATTAACAAAAGAGTTTGCTAAAAAACTGTAGATTACTAACACACTGAATGAACTCTGTGAAAACTGAGCGCGCGATGACGCATTCGTGACTAACTGCTGTTGCAGCACGAAGGCTCTTGCATCGGCTGTTGGCAGCCGCCCGAGCTGCGAGGCGGAGTAAGGTGACGCACGACATACGTCTCTGCTGCGGTCCTGAGCTAAGAGGCGTTTGTTTGACTGACTTACAGGCTGCACAACTGAGCACGTGCGGGACGAGAGCGTTTCTCTCGCAGTTTCATTGTGCTAGTGCTTAATCATGCTGGCAAAACTGTACTTGTGACACGACTAACAGAGCGATCCACAAGCCCACACAGTACGAGAGAAGTTGCAGGCCGTTTAACTCGTGAGAGATGTACAATACCATGCTAAAGACTCTCCTCTCTAACCGCAAAAACAGCATCTTCCCTGTATGGCGTAATACAGTAGAAAATACAGATATAACTGAGAGATTAACGCTCCGTGCTAGATCTGGGTTCGTACCCAGGTCTCTGCTTTGTAAAGACGTACAGTAGTATGACGTAGTCAGCCTTATCCCATCCGCATCGTTGGTTCTGTGGAACATTTGGAGTGGGGAGGGCTTTCTCCGAAAGGAGACATGGACTTAACGTTCAACAATGCCCAAGCGCTTCCGTCCACGCATCCTTACGCAAGGCGGAGGCAGTCTTTCAGATTTCCCTTGGAACGATCGTATGCGTTCGAGCTGCACCGAAAATGTCTGGATGGTTTTCAAAATATGAGTCTGCAAGATTTCTGTCGAATAATACGGCAACTGTGAGTAATTAATCGATTTTGTCGCGAAGTGCTCGCGTAATTTTCACACGAAAGCAGCGGACAAATCATTATCGTCATTCTTATTCACTAGCACCTGTTGGGAGGCTATATTATTATTTGAACAGTTATGAAGGCTACCGTGACCTGGTACAAAATGGTTCAAATGGCTCTGAGCACTATGGGACTTAACTTCTTTGGTCATCAGTCCCCTAGAACTTAGAACTACTTAAACCTACCTAACCTAAGGACATCACACACATCCATGCCCGAGGCAGGATTCGAACCTGCGACCGTAGCGGTCGCGCGGTTCCAGACTGTAGCGCCTAGAACTGCTCGGCCACACCGGCCGGCGACCTGGTACGGCTTGGTAGTTTAATTTTGAGAAGCAACACAGCAGTGGCAAACTTCAGTATCAAAGTGGAAGTAAATTTAACTGCAAACTCGAGCGTGTTTGGATCCAGCCATTGTTAAGAAGTGTGTTACTTACGAGCTTAGTAAAAGGGGAAATGAGGTGAAGTAGCACCATTTATAAGCAACCCCTATGATTTAAAATTGAGGAACTTTAGAATTTGTGACGAAAAGGCATTTGTTCTCGTTTTAGGGAACACGGTCACGCGTAGAAGCAGTGCGGGCCTTTTCCAATAGGTGGCACTCTATTGCTATATCGTTCAACAATGCCCACGCTCTTCCGTCCAAGCGTCCATATGCAGGGCGGGAGCAGTCTTTCACATTTTCCGTGGAACGACTGTATATAGTCGAGTCGCGAAAATGTATGGACAGTTTGCAGATGTTGATAAAATATGAGTCTAGAAGTTTTCCGTGTAATCGTAGCGCAACAGTGTGTGATTAATAGATTTAGTCGCGAAGGATGCGCTCAATTTACGCACGAAATCAGTGGACAAGTAAATACCGTCATTCTTAGTCAGTAGCATCCGTAGCGATGAACAGTTATGAAGACCACCATGAACTATTACAGTTTGATAGTTTCATTTTGAAAAGAAGTACAGCAACTGCAACTGCAACTGCAAACTTCAATATGTAACTGGAAGTAAATTTAATTGCAAATACGGGCATGTTTTAGTCTAGCCATCGTTAAGAAGCGTGTTACTTACGAAATCCATAAAAGAAGTAAATGACATGAAATGGTATCCTTTCCAAGCACACTTCGCCATTTAAAATTGAGGAGAAAATTTAATAACCAAGATCGCATTCAGTACTATTTTTGCTGGTTACCAGTTTCAACAACTAAAACTGTCATCTTCTGATCCTCAAAGAACTTGTTGTTATACGTATAACAAGAAGTTTCTGTAGACCATAAGATGACAGTCTTAACTGTTGAAACAAGATGTTTCTATAGACCATAAGATGACAGTCTTAACTGTTGAAACTGATAACCAGGAATAAATAGTACTGAATGCGATCTTGGCTACTAAATTTCCTCCAGAGCTATTACGCAACGCTCCTTCTTTTCCCTAATTTTGAGAAATTCCAATAAAACTGACGAACTACAATATTCGTGAATAAAAGAGATACGTTTTCGTTTTAGGAAACACTCTCACGTTTAGTACGAAGTATTTTCTCTGTATTAACCAGCCCTTACCCATGTAAACTAGTGCAATTAAGAATTAGCAAAATACACCGTGGGGGAATTTACAGCTTGTAGAAGGAACTTTTCTCCTTGCTCTCCCAACGCACCTTGTGATCTGTCCATTACCTTCAAACTGACAGTACATTTTCGTTCGCAGTTCGCAACTCAACTTTTTCTCCCATAATCATGCAGGATAACAGATTCACATTGGGTGGAGATTAGACATTGCTAAACCTAAGGTTTATTTTTTGGGACAGTCCCTCTCCGTCTGAAATCGAGTTCAGGGTGTTAACCACTGCACCGTTTCGCCCAGTATGGAATGGGTCACGCAGGACATGTATTATGTCAATCCTCGCAAAATTAACATTCTCCATCGCAACTGAATGTGACGCACAAATTAGTCATCACTGCGAGTCCGACTGTGATTCCCTTCCCTGTGTCGCCATAGATGATACGTAACTGTTTCATTCATTTACCGAAGTAGGACGTGTAAGTGGCCCAGTTGTCTCTTGCTGTGTCAAAGCAAAACAATATTTCCTAAACGTCAGTCAAACTGGTTTCATCAAGAGAAGTCGGCGTCCCCCCAAGTACCACACGTACCTTCAGTCTGCTGCTTTTGCTGCAGGCTTTTTGGAACTAGCAAGGAACAGGCTAAAGCTCTGTCTTACCGAAACAATGAAGCCTATGGTTTAAATGGATACTAGTAACTTTCCAGTTATGCACACAGCAAACTGTACAATGATGTGGCGTAGCTATGCGTACACCTACAGGAATCGCAGATAAAGTCATCAGACATTCTTACCGAACAGAATACTACTTTTTCATTTTAAAACTGAGTAGAAAACTTCACAAACCAAATTAAACTTTCGTAAACTCAATTATCGTCTGCAATATTTGCAGAGCTGCGACTTAGACGCGTACTGCAATCCATCCAATGTAATTCTTCGATCCCTTGACTAATGACTGAGCTGTTTGGCGCGGACTACTTGGCTAGGTTCAAAAAAATGTCTCTAAGCACTATGGGACTTAACATCTGAGGTCATCAGTCCCCTAGACTTAGAACTACTTAAACCCAACTAACCTAAGGACATCACACACATCCATGCCCGAGGCAGGATTCGAACCTGCGACCGTAGCAGCAGCGCGGTTCCAGACTGAAGCTTGGCTAGGTGATCAGCCGGGACGAAGAAGATGACACACGAAGTGATTCACATCCTTCTAGGTACTCAAACGTTTTCTAAAAGTTTATAACAAAAGTAGTTGTTCCCGGCCACTTGTTGCTGTGGTTCAGTTTGGTTAAATGGAGAAGAAAGAAAAGAGAAAGCACACGTTTCTAATATGTACGGGAATTGGATATACGTCCTAATCTCCTCCTCTTACCTATATCTGTCCAACTCCTTCCTTCCGCTTTCTATGACCATTTCGTCCCATGTCCCCTCCATTTCTTATTCACCCCTCCCTTGACCTTGAGCCTTGTTTATTGCTGCTGCAAATTCAGATTGTGTAGCAGTACTCTAATCAAAAGCTGATAAGCCAGAAGTACAGCTTTACTGTTTGCTAACAACTTTCACCATTCTGTATTACACTGAAGAGCCAAAGAAACTGGTACGACTGCCTAATATCGTGTAGGATCCCCGTGAGCACGCAGAAGTGCCGCATCACGACGTGGTATAAACTCGCCTAATTTCTGAAGTACAGGGTGAGCACAATGTCTTACCATGATTATAACAATTTATTATAGAAAACTGTTTGACATAATAATTTACATTTGATGCCGTTACATAGGTCTGGAAAGGGGAGTAATGTCCCGATCGGTGGATTGGAAGGAACAGTCCAACACCCTGGCCACCCCGCTCTCCAGACATTACGCCCCTTGACTTTTTTTTCTGGGGCTGTATCAAGGACAGAGTCTTCGCCACACCAGTTGCTGACGTCGACAGACTGAAGGCTAGGATATAAATTGTTGTGGGCATAACTGTGACAGAACACATGTTACGAAACACCTGGCGGGAAATGGAATATCGCCTCGACATTCTCCGAGCTACCAAGGGAGCACACGTTGAGATTTACTAACGCAAGTGACCTTAAAAAAAAACTAGAAGTAGTGACACTAACCTGTAACGGCATCAAATGTAACTTATTATGTAAAACGATTATTCTGTTATAAATTTTTATAATCGTGAAAAGACTTAGTGCTCAACCTGTAGTGCTGGATGGGACTGATAACATGGATCCTGCAGGGCTGTCCATAAATCCGTAAGAGTACGAGGGGGTGGAGATCTCTTATGAACAGTGCATTGCAAGGCATCCCAGATATGCTCAATTATGTTTATTTCTAGGGAGTTTGGTGGCCAGCGGAAGCGTTTAATCTCAGAAGAGTTTTCCTGGAGCCACTCTGTAGCAATTCTGGACGTGTAGGGTGTCGCATTGTCCTGCTGGAATTGCCCAAGTCCGTCGGAATGAACAATGGGCACGAATGAATGCCGCGTGGTTAGAGGCGCTATGTCACGGATTCCGCGGCCCCTCCCGCCGGAGGTTCGTGTCCTCCGTCGGGTATGGGTGTGTGTGTTGTTCTTAGCATAAGTCAGTTTAAGTAGTGTGTAAGTCTAGGGACCGATTACCTCAGCCCTCAGCAGTTTGGTACCTTAGGAATTCACACACATTTGAACATTTGAACATCAATGGATGCACGTCCATCCGGTCGAAACAATTTGATACGAGACTCGTCCGACCAGGCTACATGTTTCCAGTCATCAATAGTCCAGTGTCGATGTTGACGGACCCAGTTGAGGAGTAAAGCTTTGTGTGGTGCAGTCATCAAGGGTACACGAGTAGGCCTCGGCTCATAAAGCTCATGTCGATGATGTTTCCTGTGCGGCTGGTCCCGGCGGAGGTTCGAGTCCTGTCTCGGGCATGGGTGTGTGTGTTTGTCCTTAGGATAATTTAGGTTAAGTAGTGTGTAGGCTCAGAGCCTTATGACCTTAGCAGTTAAGTCCCATAAGATTTCACGCACATTTGAACATTTGTTTGATGATGTTTCGTTGAATGGTTCGCACGCTGACACTAGTTGATGGCTCAGCATTGAAATCTGCAGCAATCTGCGGAAGGGGTGCACTTCTCTTCAGTCGTCGTTGGTCCCGTTTTTGCAGGATCTTGTTCAGGCCGCTGCGATGCCGGAGATTAGATGTTTTATAGGATTCCTGATGTTCACGGTACACTAGTGAAATGACAGTACGGGAAAATCCGCAATTCATCGCTACCTAGGTGATGCTGTGTCCCACCGCTCGTGCGCCGACAATAACACCACGTTCACACTCTCTTAAATCTTGGTAACCTGCAGTTGTAGCAGCAGTATCCTGAAACGTCCCCTTAGAACAATTATACACAAGACTGTGCTTAAACTGACACACAATAATTTTAGCGCAACGCAATCTGACTATCAAAAATCCCTACAAAAGAATGACCCAGACAAACATTAAACTATACGTTTCACAAATCACTTACCTCACCAAAAATCTTCGTTACTCGAACTACTGCAATACAGCGAGCCTACTGCAATACAGCGAGCGCCACTACTGCCAGCTAAATAAAAGATTCAAACTACGGAAGGCACTAACTACTGATAGGGATAGTTAGCAAATGAAAGATATTAATAGAGAACAAACAATGTATTTACCTTAATAGTCATAATATATATAGCAGTTCATGACAAATTACAAAACTCCGCCATCTCTCTCCCCACATCCACCACTGCTGGCGGCTCACCTCCAACTGCGCAACGCTACGCGCTGTTCACATCCAGCTGCCGCTGCCCAACACTACAATGGCAGACAACAATGCAAACTAGCCACAGGCTGCACACAGCACAGCCAGTGATTTTCATACAGAGCGCTACGTAACGTTGCCAATAAGAAAATATAAACAGCCTACTTACATAGCCCCCATGCTAACCACAAAAAATTTTACAAATTTTTTTGGGCAGTGGCCAATACAGATTTTAAAAAAATTTTCATAATTACAATAACAAAGAAATCAAATGCACACACTTATTTATACAATGTTGGTCAAAAGCTAAAATTTCCTCACAGTCCATAAAGACAGTCCAGATTGTTCATCACAGTAAAATTTCAGTGTTTTTCTCAAAGTCTGAACAGTAAAAGACAATGCACACGGAAGTAGTTTTCCATGCAGTCTTGAAGAAGTAGTGTTGTCCTTCCAACAGAAAGACAGTGCTGACTCTTGACATGCTGACAGGTAATGGGCCACAACAGAGCAAACCCACAGCAGAGTCATTCGATGTTTTGAATAAGATTGGTAGATTGGTCATCACAGAGCAGACCCACTGTAGTCCTGGTAGAGATTATGGTATTGGTGGGCCACCAGAGGTGTAGACCCACTGCAGTCCTTGTAGAAATTGTGGACAGGCCCTCTGTAGTCCTGGTAGAGATTGTGGTAACGGTGGGCCACCAGAGGTGCAGACCCACTTTAGTCCTTGTAGACATAATGGTATTGGTGGGTCATCAGAGATGCAGACCCACTGTAGTCCTTGTAGAGATGGCCAGCAGCCATCTGTTGTGACTGTGCGGGTGTACAATCACCATTGAAGAGTCTTGCAGTTAATATAGCAAGTCCATAAACCACCACTTGTGCACGCACAAAGTTTTTGGGAATTGTCCTTAGAACCAGCAATGCTGTTATCCAGTCCCTTTCTGAATTATTAACACATGTGCAAACACTAACAGTCCCTACTTCTCACATATTATCCATATACTATGACCAACAGAAACGTGTGCAGTGAAATGTAACTTACAAGTTACTAATATGATGAACTGGTGTCAATTACAATTTTATAACATTAGAATACAATTACAAAGGTACAAAATACATCATTAAAGAACGTAACAATACAGATAAGATTCGTAGTACAAGCTTTACAAAAGAATAGAAATAACATATACATCAGTGTTACAGGAATTATGACATGAGTAAATACATAAAAGATCAGAATAACTTTTGAAACATCAACTTCACACATGAGCATTAAAACAAAACAGAATAAATAATGTCTCAACATTTTTACAAAGTAAATAACATAGAAAAATTCTACAACATAGCTCTCATCAGCTAAACACATAAAGACAGGAAAAAACACAAATACACAAGGGTACACAAACATATAGAGAGATGACACAAAAGGAAAGGACAGGGTTTGTTTTACTGCAGTATTTTGCATGGAGATCTCCCTTCGTTCATCATTATTCCCAAAAAGTCCTATCTAAGCCTGCTTTCTGTATTCTGTTCACATCCTCTGTCAAAAATAGTTTTTCTCCACTGTACAGTATCCTTTTTTTTTGCCAGACCATTTTCTGATAGCTTCTCAATGCATTTCTTATAAATTCATCATGGTTAGTTTCTTATATAGTCTACTCCTCTTAAGCTAACTAAAAAATATACTGAGCTCAGATGCTAAACTAAGGGACGAGGCAATGCAGCAGCTCATAACAAATTAACACAAACAGCAATGCAAAAAAAAATGGAAAATTGCAAAGCAAGCTACAGTAAATCTAAATTACCAAGCAATGCAACATTACAACTAATATGAGCCAATGTGCAGTAACAAGAAAAATAAGTCAGTAGTAAAACTAGCTTAACAGAGTAACACAATTTAAAATTCAGTAGCACTATGCCTGGCAAACAGCAGCAACTTATACCTAAACACGACATAGCTCAAGCAGAAAAAATATTACACTAAAATGGCCATGTCTAATACCTATGTCACATCTTAACACTAGAATGATGAAACATGAGAACTTACACTAGCTGATAAGTTACCAAATCGTAAAGAAATTATTTATGCAATTCCTGTGAAGGGAAATGTCTATTTATGTGCCCTCGTTTTCTTGGAAGTAGATCATAAATTTCATATTGACTGGATCTGTAGGCATAAAATAACTATATTAGTACATATATTAAATTTTATTTTAACCAATGCTGCAGTGCAGCTAGAAACTTGATATTAAACAAAATGTGTAAATAAATACATAAAGCAAGCCATATGGCATTTTTCTCAACTAGCAAGACAATAGCCTTGAAATGTTTCTCATCGTTTCATTAGGCATTTCAGTAAATATCATAAATTACGAGCTCCACAGTATGCTATCAACAAGGAAATGTCAATAGCGAGGAGAATAGCCTCCCTTTTTTTTTCTACCTGTGCTTCTGAAAGGCACTAATGGCTTTTTTCCAGGCGACGCACAGCTGGCCGCTCAAGACGCATTACGTCAAGGTCACTTGGCTTTCTTACCGAAATATTTACGACACCAGTTTGCTACAGTGACAGTCTCATATAAAAATATTTCACAGGTCAAGAATTTGGGTTACAAATCTGTAGAAACAAAATCCTATTGATATGACAGTGCCCAAAAAATGTTCGTCGGCATTGGGATACATTCACGCATTTACATACATTTCATAACTCTTAAAGTACGTTTCTTGGTTTCCAACATCCTTTTCATAAATCAGAGTCCCTAACCACTACTCCTTATTCCTTACCTTTTTATACATATTCATATTCGTTGACACTTCTTCAATATTTCATCATAAGAAATACATAGCCTAATCAAATTCCTCATATACGGTAGCATCATCTTATTGATCATAAACATACCTCAACAGCATAATACACATCGTCATCGTAAAAATATCATAACAGCTCAGTCAATTCTCAAAATCGTCGCAGCTTCCTCCAATAATTTAAAAACCTAAAAAAAATTCTCTGCTCATTTCAATAGTGTCATTACCTCAAACGTACTTTAAAATCATGCTCCCTTACCAAATACTTCATTCAAAGCACTCATAGTATCACAATGGTTCCCAAAAATACGAAGGGTTCACACAGTACAGACAAAATACAATTTCATAAGTGTGAAGTTATCCAGCTGTGTAATTGCATAAATATCTGTCACTGACATAGTAAAAAAAAAATGTTTGTCTCTCTCAGTTAAATGATCAGATAGCTGTGTAAACTGAGTGTTAGAGAAATATGGTACCGATGTGTAAAGTTGTATAAGCAAATACCATATTAGCTAGGGCTCCTTGTGCTTGCCAAACACATGATACACAAAGTAAGCGTGTACCCCCCTGAGGATTAATGTAATTATACCCTCAGGTGTTACAGATTACAACAATGGAATGAAATGTATTACGGAAAACCTTTGTATCATTGTACTTCAAATATCTTTAAAAATAAATGTTTTAAGTACAAAATTAATCACTCAAATACGTGTCCTATAGCGCTAAATGTGCGTCTTGCTGTAAGATAATCTCTGTGGAAGTGTCGTAGTTATCGTCCTCCGAAAGCTAAGTTCTGCAGAAGACAATGTACTTACCTCATGATAAACAAAAGTGAAATGCTTTCCATATAGATATCTTACTTATTACGCTTATTGCCGTGATGAAGAAAGTACTGTGCTGTAACGTATTGTTGTGCTACGGAAAAGGCTGTCTCATTGTAGCTGTACCACAAAAGTTACTACTAAAACATGTTTTACTTTCCAGAAGAATTCAGAAAAACCGTGCAGATATAAAACAGATACACCGCAAAAGCAACATTGTAAATTGTCACTCATTAGTAACGTCGTGATATAATCATGTAGCTGTCACATAAACTAACCACTGTGTCATCTGGTATCTCTCAGAAAGTACTTTCATTCAGAATGTATTTTCAAGTAAACCAAAATGTTGCATTAAAATCTCATTAGCAGTACCAGTATATGTCCTAAGTATGTAAGCCTCATAGTCGTTACGTAATCGTGCAACTAACAAGCAAGAATGTACACACACAAGAACACTGTGTTGTCTGTTCTCAATAACAATGCATTCGTAATTTCTGTTTAAATAAGTTCTGGCTCTGAGCACTATGGGACTCAACTGCTGTGGTCATAAGTCCCCTAGAACTTAGAACTACTTAAACCTAACTAACCTAAGGACAGCACACAACACCCAGCCATCACAAGGCAGAGAAAATCCCTGACCCCGCCGGGAATCGAACCCGGGAACCCGGGCGTGGGAAGCGAGAACGCTACCGCACGACCACGAGATGCGGGCAAATAAGTTCTCTTGGTTCTTGAGTGGATATTTAACTTTAAACATTGTTGCAAGGTAACAGTTTCTAAAGCATACTAGTAATGTGAAGTCAAACGTTTTATGGCAAAGACAAAGTTAAAAAGCAGATTATCTTTCAATAAATGGTTTTACATGTGAAATGTGGTGTAAACCTTTACTCTTCCTAGTACGCAGAGTTTCAACTTTAACGCAATTATCATGCGGTATACGTCGGTGAGGAATGCTATGCGTCTATGTTATTTTTCCCTGAGCCAGCGGGCGCAGGTGCCTGCCTGCGGTGCGAGTCATTGCCTGTTTCTTTGTTGGCACGCGCCGTTACTGGGATTTGGAGACCTAACTTCTACAAATTCACCGTGACGAGAATCCTGCCAGTTCTGATGCAGTTCAGGTCTGTCGTTTTGTTGGTAGTTGCTGTAGATTATTTCTCGTCGGTTAAGTGGTGGAGAATTTCTCCCTGAATCGTAACTGCGCGCTGAAATGTTGCGTCTGAAATTATTCTGTCTCCCTTGATAATAATAGTTCTGGTTGCCAAATTGTCTGTTTCTATGATTGTCTCTGTCATATTCATTACTACGGAAATGCGATCTTTCCCTGCAATTATTACTACTCTGCCAACGGTTGTCATACGGGTGGTGTCTGTTTTGGTCACGATTTGTGTTGTGAGAATAGCCTTGTTGTGTCCAGTTATTATTTCTTTCATCGCGGAATTGCGACGGATGTGACCTGTAGTTGTTGTGTTCCTGTTTTCGCGTTACGCGATTGTCAGTGTCAATTTCTAGTTCTTGTAACAGTCCCTGAAAAGCTTCAATGTCGTCTTTGCAACATCCTGCTAAAATAATATGTCGTAAATGTTCAGGCAGTTTGATTAAGCAAATGCGGATGAGTTCTGAAGGGCTGTATGGGTTTGACAGGTACTGATTCTTGTGCAACATGTCTTCAAAATATTTCACAAGACTGGAAAATTCAGATTGTTCGAAATGTTTCATCATTATGATGCCATGTTTTACTCGGTCTTGTGTGGCTTGAGACCAATATGCTGAGAGGAAGGCATGGTAAAATTCTCCTTTACTGTGGCAATCGTGAATGACCGATCGCATTCTTACAGCTGGTTCATTCTCTAAGTAGCCACACATAAATTCTAACCTGTGCTCCAATGACCAGTTAGGAGGGAAACAATGAGAGAATTGATGGAGCCACGCTTGTGGATGAATGTCGTTGGCAGAATTCTTTAACGTTTTGAATTTACGTGTAGTAATGAACAGCTTATAGTCAAAATCATCGTGTCGGCGAGTAGCATATCGGTCATTGTTACGTCGTGTCGGCGGTTCCATCTCAAAATTCTGTGTACCTTGCCAATTTCTTTCATAATTACCGAAATGCCCTGTGTTATTATTTTGTGGCTTTTCCGCATTTCTAAGTTCCTCTTCCCATGTTGGAGCGCGAGTGTCCTCTGAAATATGTAATTCTTGTATTACCTGCGTCAACTTATCTTGTACTTCCCGGATTTCTCTTTTGTACTGTGTATTAATTTGATTTTGATTTTGTTTGAATTTTCTTATTTGTTCATACTCTTCTGTGTCAGTGAAGGCTACGGGTCTTGTGTCATTCAGATCATCATCTACCTTTGTAGATAAGTTAGTGACCTGATCCGAAAGTTCGGCTACTTTCTCCGATAGTGTACTTATTTCCTCCATGTGTCTTTCTGAACCAATTTTCAGGGTATCTACTGTGTCCTTTAAGTTTTCCTGAGTTTTTGCAAGTTGCGTAACCAAATCGGTAGATGCAACTGAGTCAATTTTAGCTTGCAAGGTCTCATGATTTTTATGAACAATAGTTTGGAGTTCTTTTATGGCTGCTTCGTGATTCTGTAATGCATTTTCATGCCGCGAAAAAATAGGTTGAAAATGCTCAAAAATTTGTGTTTTTACGTCATTACAGACTTTTTGACATTTCGATTCAATGTTATGTAACTCAGTAGTTAAATCCTCACGTGTTTGTTCAAGTGTGGTGTGAAGATTTTGTTCCATTGCGTCTAACTGTTGCTGTGTTTGTTTCTGATTTTGTTCCATTTTTTGCATTAATTGCAATAATAAAGTATTAGTGTCTGGAATCTGTTTCTCTATGATTTTTGGTAGTGCATTTTCACCGGCAGCATTCACATTTTGACAAGCAGAAAATGTGTCTTGACTCATTTGAGAAAACGGTGAGGACCCAAAACCTAAGTCTACAGTATTTGCAATATTTTGTTCTGTCATTTCGGATTCCTGAGGCGAGCTGTTGCCGACCGATCGATCGATAATGCTTCCCTGTTCACTAATTGTTTCACCGTCTACACCATTATTTGCCGCCCGCTCCATTTCCCTATGCACAATTACCAAATTACTACTTTGAATATTAGTTAATTCATTACATGGTGGCGTTAACACACTGCTTTCGTCTTCACTGTCATTTCTCAGTTTACTTTGGAGCCTAGTGTTACGTTTTTCACACGCCATTATTGTCACAATATTTCACTTGACAACACAGAAAAGCACAATTTGAAGAGCAAAAATAGGGGAACACATTAAAATAGCACTGAAAATAATATCTAGTTAATTGCAAACGTAGCTTCGAAATACTTAGTGCAAATCTACATGCGTGCCACAACTGTTTTACTGTACAACAATGAAAGGCTGCAACTACAAAGGAGATTCACTCTACAATTACGCGCTAGCAATAAACAAAAGCTACACTAAATACACAAACTACAAGAAAAAATCAGAAGATTCCAGTGAGGTATCCTAGGCTAAGGGTCGACATATGAAACGTCCCCTTAGAACAATTATACACGAGACTGTGCTTAAACTGACACACAATAATCTTAGCGCAACGCAATCTGACTATTAAAAATCCCTACAAAAGAATGGCCAGACAAACATTAAACTATACGTTTCACAAATCACTTACCTCACCAAAAATCTTCGTTACTCGAACTACTGCAATACAGCGAGCCTACTGCAATACAGAGAGCGCCACTACTGCCAGCTAAATAAAAGATTCAAACTACGGAAGGCACTAACTACTAGTGGGCATAGTTAGCAAATGAAAGATATTAATAGAGAACAAAAAATGTATTTACCTTAATAGTCATAATATATATAGCAGTTCATGACAAATTACAAAACTCCGCAATCTCTCTCCCCACATCCACCACTGCTGGCGGCTCACCTCCAACTGCGCAACGCTACGCGCTGTTCACATCCAGCTGCCGCTGCCCAACACTACAATGGCAGACAACAATGCAAACTAGCCACAGGCTGCACACAGCACAGCCAGTGATTTTCATACAGAGCGCTACGTAACGTTGCCAATAAGAAAATATAAACAGCCTACTTACAATCCGATGTAACAACTGCGCCAGACACTTGTCTTAAACAGGCGTTGCTCACCGCAGCGTCGTATTCTGACAGTTTACATATATCTGTATTTGAATATTAGCATGCCTATACCAATTTCTTTGGCGCTTCAGTGTAGAAATGTATTTATGTATTATCTATAATAGAAATAAGTAGCCTGTATGTGTCCATATGTTTATTACAGTAAAGTGCAAAAATTAGAAATAAATCGATCGTATACTTTTTGAGATTTTTAAGAACATTGTTTCACCTTACATATTACATGTATACTTATATACACTCCTGGAAATGGAAAAAAGAACACATTGACACCGGTGTGTCAGACCCACCATACTTGCTCCGGACACTGCGAGAGGGCTGTACAAGCAATGATTACACGCACGGCACAGCGGACACACCAGGAACCGCGGTGTTGGCCGTCGAATGGCGCTAGCTGCGCAGCATTTGTGCACCGCCGCCGTCAGTGTCATCCAGTTTGCCGTGGCATACGGAGCTCCATCGCAATCTTTAACACTGGTAGCATGCCGCGACAGCGTGGACGTGAACCGTATGTGCAGTTGACGGACTTTGAGCGAGGGCGTATAGTGGGCATGCGGGAGGCCGGGTGGACGTACCGCCGAATTGCTCAACACGTGGGGCGTGAGGTCTCCACAGTACATCGATGTTGTCGCCAGTGGTCGGCGGAAGGTGCACGTGCCCGTCGACCTGGGACCGGACCGCAGCGACGCACGGATGCACGCCAAGACCGTAGGATCCTACGCAGTGCCGTAGGGGACCGCACCGCCACTTCCCAGCAAATTAGGGACACTGTTGCTCCTGGGGTATCGGCGAGGACCATTCGCAACCGTCTCCATGAAGCTGGGCTACGGTCCCGCACACCGTTAGGCCGTCTTCCGCTCACGCCCCAACATCGTGCAGCCCGCCTCCAGTGGTGTCGCGACAGGCGTGAATGGAGGGACGAATGGAGACGTGTCGTCTTCAGCGATGAGAGTCGCTTCTGCCTTGGTGCCAATGATGGTCGTATGCGTGTTTGGCGCCGTGCAGGTGAGCGCCACAATCAGGACTGCATACGACCGAGGCACACAGGGCCAACACCCGGCATCATGGTGTGGGGAGCGATCTCCTACACTGGCCGTACACCACTGGTGATCGTCGAGGGGACACTGAATAGTGCACGGTACATCCAAACCGTCATCGAACCCATCGTTCTACCATTCCTAGACCGGCAAGGGAACTTGCTGTTCCAACAGGACAATGCACGTCCGCATGTATCCCGTGCCACCCAACGTGCTCTAGAAGGTGTAAGTCAACTACCCTGGCCAGCAAGATCTCCGGATCTGTCCCCCATTGAGCATGTTTGGGACTGGATGAAGCGTCGTCTCACGCGGTCTGCACGTCCAGCACGAACGCTGGTCCAACTGAGGCGCCAGGTGGAAATGGCATGGCAAGCCGTTCCACAGGACTACATCCAGCATCTCTACGATCGTCTCCATGGGAGAATAGCAGCCTGAATTGCTGCGAAAGGAGGATATACACTGCACTAGTGCCGACATTGTGCATGCTCTGTTGCCTGTGTCTATGTGCCTGTGGTTCTGTCAGTGTGATCGTGTGATGTATCTGACCCCAGAAATGTGTCAATAAAGTTTCCCCTTCCTGGGACAATGAATTCACGGTGTTCGTATTTCAATTTCCAGGAGTGTATATTAAAGTGTATACAAAATATCCACCCGAATGTTCCCCAGAATATTGTGTAAAAATTTGAAGCAAATAGGTCAAGAACTTTGCGAGATTTTTGATAATAACGTTTCCTCCTTATATATTACATGTTCATTTAAATACTTAAAATAGTGGTATTAAAACGCGCTAATCTGAATGCAACGTTGGCCTATTATCATTAGATATGTATTACGTGCTGTGCACTAATAGGTATACAAAGAGACGCGCTTATTCAAATGCAACGTTGTATCAAAATTTGAAATCAATTGGTGTAGAACTTTCGGAGTTTCATCATTTTGAGCAAACGAACATTTATATTTTTATTTATATACATGTAGATGTTCTCTTGCTCGAAATCTTAAATCTCCGAAAGTTGTTTTGAAATTTTGACACACTGCTGCATTCGAATACGCGCGTTTTTATGTTCCTGCTGGATCTCATTGTGGATATACAGGGTGAGTCACCTAACGTTACCGCTGGATATATTTCGTAAGCCACATCAAATACTGACGAATCGATTCCACAGATCGAACGTGAGGAGAGGGGCTAGTGTAATTGTTTAATACAAACCATACAAAAATGCACGGAAGTATGTTTTTTAACACAAACCTGCGTTTTTTTTAAAATGGAACCCCGTTAGTTTTGTTAGCACATCTGAACATATAAACAAATACGTAATCAGTGCCGTTTGTTGCATTGTAAAACGTTAATTACATCCGGAGATATTGTAACCTAAAGTTGACGCTTGAGTACCACTCCTTCGCTGTTCGATCGTGTGTATCGGAGAGCACCGAATTACGTAGGGATCCATAGGGAACGGTGATGGACCTTAGGTACAGAAGAGACTGGAACAGCACATTACGTCCACATGCTAACACCTTTTTATTGGTCTTTTTCACTGACGCACATGTACATTACCATAAGGGGTGAGGTAAACGTACACACGTGGTTTCCGTTTTCAATTACGAAGTGGAATAGAGTGTGTCCCACTGGAAACGCATCGACGTATGTGGTATCAGCATGATGGTGCACCTGCACATTCCGCAATTAACACTAGGCTGAACCTTGACAGGATGTTCGACGGGCGTTTCATAGGACGTGGAGGACGCTTAAAGTGGCCAGCCCGTTCTCCTGATCTTACACCTCTGGACTTCTTTCTGTGGGGTACGTTAAAGGAGAATGTGTACCGTGATGTGCCTACAACCCCAGAGGATATGAAACAACGTATTGTGGCAGCCTGCGGCGACTTTACACCAGATGTACTGCGGCGTGTACGACATTCATTACGTCAGAGATTGCAATTGTGTGCAGCAAATGATGGCCACCACAGTGAACATCTATTGGCCTGACATGTCGGGACACACTCTAATCCACTCCGTAATTGAAAACGGAAACCACGTGTGTACGTGTACCTCACCCCTCATGGTAATGTACAGTACATGTGCGTCAGTGAAAAAGACCAATAAAAAGGTGTTAGCATGTGGACGTAATGTGCTGTTCCAGTCTCTTCGGTACCTATGGTCCATCACCGTTCCCTATGGATCCCTACGTAATTCGGTGCTCTCCGATACACACGATCGAACAGCGGAGGAGTGGTACTCAAGCGTCAACTTTAGGTTACAATATCTCCGGATGTAATTAACATTTTACAATGCAACAAACGGCACTGATTACGTATTTGTTTATATGTTCAGATGTGCTAACAAAACTAACGGGGTTCCATTTAAAAAAACGTAGGTTTGTGTTAAAAACATATTTCCGTGCATTTTTTTTATGGTTTGTATTAACCAATTACACTAGCCCCTCTCCTCACGTTCGGTCTGTGGAATCGATTCGTCAGTATTTGATGTGGTTTACGAAATATATCCAGCGGTAACGTTAGGTGACTCACCCTGTATAGGGTATTCATTATAACTGAAGACATTGAAATATCTAGAAAACTACATGTTGGATCAATAAAAGTTATAATTCTGTTGAAGGGGAACATCCAATGATACCACAGTCGACCAACCCCGCCCCCCCCTCCCCGATCCAACTCCGTGCGTGGGTGGCGGGGAGCTACTTCGAAATCTACAATGGGAACCCTCGTTTTTTGTTGCAGATTTCAATTCAACGGCAATATCTGCAAACGTTTTTTCTGAAGTATTTTCATCGTTTCGCCACAGACGGCGCTGTAGAGGAATTTAAATGAGTAAACAATCGTAATTTGGGACATGCTAATGGCCCTTGAATATTCAATGGCACGTGGGATCCCACTCCATGGTGCGAGTGCAGAACAAGACAGTATTTCATAACTTATAATTGGAAAACCGATTTGCAACGAAGTATTTCTCCGACATATCGAACAGGGGACTACTCGAAGCTCCAACGTAGCCGTTTAGCGAACTATGACGTACCATAACAGGCAATGTACTGCGACCGGAGATAATGTATCGTGCCGACGTAGAACGGATAGCGGCTGTAAACATTAGAATAATTGCGCACGGTGCGCCATGTGATATATAAGTATACACGTTATATACACGATGATTCAAAGAAAAAACAGATTTCAATTGCTTATTACAAACTATATAACATAGAAACACATTGCGCATTTGACTAGATAGAAGAAGTTTGAAAGTATTGTCGCAGCTGCGCTGGTATTTATTTACACAACAAGAAAAATCATTTCGTACGAATAGATTGTTCATATATCGGGTAAAGTAAACCACCGTAATGTAAGAATTCGGGAGGTACAAAATCCTGGCGTCATCATCTTCATCGAACATGAAAGCGTGTCGCCGAAAATGAATGTGTTTTGTGCCGTTTCTCTTCATATAGTTTTTTTTTTTTCGAGGAAACCGAGACAGGAATGTCATACCTGGACACGCTGCAAAACCGGTTGTTTCCTTAACTTGAAGAAGATTTCAGTGATTTCATTTTTATTCGCTCCGCCTCATTTTGACCATGAGTTGCGTCGTTGTCTTAACACCACCATCCTTCGAGGTTTAATTGGAAGAGGTTGGCAACAAGATCTTGATCATTGTTTTTGGGCTCCCAGATCACGAGACAACCAGACCTCATTACCTTGTGATTTTTTTCTCTTGGGGATACACAAAAGACATAGCCTTTCTCCCACATATGGCAGCCACTCTTTAAGATCTGAGAAATCGAATAGTTGAAGCTGTCGATTCAATAAACAGCGACCTGTTGATTCGTGTGTGACATGAAAAGCACTACCGTTTCAGTGTTTCTCGAGCAACGCATGGTGCTCATGTTGAATGTATGGTACAGTGACTGTGCAAACATAAAACTTTGAACCTTCCTCTATGCAGTGACATGCGCAATGTGTTTCTGTATTTCATAGTTCCTCTGTAATAAACAGATCTGTTCTTTTCTTTTGAATCACCCTTTTCAATACATTATTTATTAATAATGTATGTAATACATATATTTACACGCGATATGGCACTCCTGTAGGTATACAACAACACGCACGTATTCGAATGCAGCGTTGTGTCAGAATTTCAAAGCAATCTGTGAAGAACTTTCAGAAATATACGATTTTAGGCAAACGAACATTTACGTTTTAATGAAGTTAGATGTTTTCTTTATGAAATGATAGCGTAGTGTAAAGAAGTTCTTCCATATTATTATAAAAAAAATCTGGATGATACTTCAGCAATTATTAATATACGATAATAACAGCTGTTGGAACGCAACCCAAAGGTTTAATCCCTCCATTTTCATTACAGCAGGCAGTGAGATGAAAATTCAATTGGCGCGTTTTTCCAAGATTGCTATAACTGGATTACCGTTGCCACATCACCCCATCTTCTGACGTCATGTGTCAGCTACTGTATCCTCCCTCGAAAGAGATCAGATACGTGGGAATAAAATGATGGCTCCAAGTTAAAATATCCCAGATGCCTACGAGAGGTGACTTGAAGTCATATTCAGTGGGTTCCTACTCCCATACAAAATTGGAGAGTATAATAATGGTAATGCTTCCGGCCAAGACTGTATACCAATAAGGTTTCTTTCAGAGTATCCTGACACAATAGCTCCATTCTTAGCTCGCTCAACGAAAGCTTCGCACCTGAGACTGGATAGTTGCACAGGTCACACCGATACTCAAGAAAGGAAATAGGAATAATCTGATGAATTACAGCCTCATATCTCTGACGTCGATGTGTGCTAGGATTCTGGAACATACACTATGTCCGCACTCTGCGAATTACCTCGAAGAAAACGGTCTATTGACACCTAATCAACATGGTTTCAGAAAATATCGCTCTTGCGAAACAGAACTAACTCTCTCTTGGCACGAAGCAATGAGTGCTGTCGACAGGGGATATCAAATTGATTCCATATTTATAGATTTCCAGAAGGTATTTGAAGCAGTTTCTCACAAGAGACTTCACATTCAACTGAGTGTCTACGTCTCAGCTGTGCGACCTGAACCTGATTTCGAGTCACAAAGGTCATAGTTCGTAGCAATCGACGGAAAACCATTGAGTGAAATAGAAATGATATCCGGCGTTCCCCAAGGAAGTGTTATAAGCCCTCTGCTGTTCCTAATCTACGTAAACGATTTAGGAGACAATCAAACCAACCCTCTTGATTGTTCGCAGATGATGCTGTCATTTACCGTCTAGCAAAGTCATCAGAAGATCAAAACCAATTGCAAAATGACGTAGACACGATAACTGTATGGTTCAAAAACCGGCAGTTGACTCTGAATAGCAAAACTCGTGAGATTATCCATATGAGTACTAAAGGAAATCCGTTAGATTTCGGTTGCACGATAAATCGATTGACGGAGGGCACCGAAAAAGCCCAAAGAAGTGCAGCTGATTTTATATTATCGCGAAATAGGGGAGAGAGTGTCACTGAAATCATTAGCCAGTTGGGGTGCCAGTCAGTAAAACAAAGGTGATTTTTGTTGCAGCGAGATCTTTTCACGAAATTTCAGCCACCAACAATCTCCTCCGAAAATATTTTATTGACACCAAACAACACAGAAAGAAATGATCATCATAATAAAAGAAGAGAAATTAGAGCTCGTAGAGAGAGCTTTATGTGTTCATATTTCCCACGCACTGCTTGAGAGTGGAACGGTAGGGGAATAATCCGAAAGTGGGTCGATGAGCCCTCTGCCAGTCACTTAAGTGTGAATTGCAGAGTATTCATGTAGATGTAGATATACACAATGGAAAATACCGTCACAGTGAAAATAACAACTAAGCTTTACAACAGTTTTATTTTTTATTTGCGGGATGCGTAACTACGGAAAAGTTTTAGGAGAATTAAAGGATCTTGAATTCTAAGTGAAGTCTCAATATATCAGATTTTTATTTGCTAATTGTGATGCACAGAATTCTCATAAAATTTACAGACATCAAAGTTCTCTAAGAACTCTACAGATATTAGCCAAAATGACGTTAACACTGTGCGGAGGTACCAAATTATGTGGTAGACTGCATGGAGAAAACGCGACAAGAATTTCTGATCTGGACATCTTACAAATTCAAAGTTAATCAGACAAAAGTAACCAAACATTATAGGCAACAGAAGTATGTTAGCAAAACAAGTATTTTGCAAGTTGCCCAGAATGTGGATAACGCTGCCGTAACTGTGACACTCACATTTCTGCAAAAAATCATCTAGGGTGCGCCAGTCAGCACCAGATGGCGGTCGGGAGGCGAATAGCACTAAAACTTTCATCTCTGCTTTATCTCCCAACTTAAGAAAAAGAAACCTCCATATATATGGCACTACTCAGTGCTGTTGCCAACGTGGCGAACCAGAATATCGATTATTTCACAAAAAGGGTGGGGGGGCGGGGAACACAGCAGAAACGTTCCACTCTTGACATACAAGATGAATGTTAACTGACAAGAGGTTGGGAGCAATGTCCGACCAATTGGCTAACCTCTTCGCACGAAGCACATCGGAAGAAGGTATTCATTCGTTTGGCTACACCAAAAATCTGGAGCAAGAGCAGCCGATTTTCTCAGGCAGCACCACAGCGTCCTATCCTTTGATGTCCATCAAAAAAAGGCGAAAATGTCATGCCCAATAATTATTCTCTGGGGGCACCAATGGCGGTAGGGTGGTCTCTGCCCTCAGGCACTGGCTCTACCCAAAAAAGCACCGAGCGGGCCACCGTCCAAGTTCTGTGATATTGTTCATCTCCTCAGGGATGCTTGCCCCTCCTAACAAGATTCACTGACAAACAGGAACTAGAGACTACACCAGCGTAGGCCTTCCAAAGAGAAAAACGCAAATGTGTTTACCGAAGCAAACATGTCCATTACTCTCAATAAAATAACCACGAAACAGTGGCAGAAAAATGAAACAAATTCGCCTAGCGATATGGGACAGTCATGTCACAGTTTTCATGAAACACAGTCGTTGTGACGGTTCCGATCAGAGCAGCCCAAACATTTTCTGTATTTTATTGCGAATGGCATTAAATTTAGGCATGAGTCATAAATACTTAAGGAGTAAGGTACACGAACATGGCTACAGTTGTCAGACAGCTAATGACCGTTCTCTCAGAAATAGCTCCAATAAACTAACTTTCATAATTGACACTTTCCAGTGTGGGTGGCCGGCGGTGAGTAGGGGGGGGGGGGGCGATGTCGCCGGCATGCAAGTAGCCACGCCCGATCGGGTTCCACGGATACTTACAGAAAAGACAACACAGCGATTAGCTGGCGTTAAAGAAAGGAATATGGCTGACAGATGGCGTCTACTACTCGACTCGCTGAAACGTCAATGACAACTTTATTTTAATCGAATTATAGTCATGCACCAGCGTCATCTGTTCCAAAAGATGTTATGGGAGCGTTGAGTGTATATATTTCCAAAATCAAAATATGGGACCCAAATTAGAAGTTGAAATGAACGGGCATTTTGTGGAAACTTTTGTTAATATTATATCTGTATAGTTGATTTATGTTAAACTACTCGGTTTGTACTACAACTACATAGATCTTCACTAAAATGCGTCAAAATACCTTTCATTACTAATCGAGCAAATATTTTATTGTTTTATTGCTGCGACATGGAAACACAATATATCACTTTTGTACAACAGTCTTTAACGAGGATAAAAAATGATTGTTATTTGCATAGGATACTTACTTTTCACTCTCAATTGGCCTGAAAGTTGCGCTGTGGGTAGTTTGTGAAAAAGGTTTTTTGCTATATTTTGCAGCAGTTTCATATTTTCAAGCGCAATATTATAACAATCAGCATATGTAGTAACCTGAAACTAATCTTAGCTATAATTATTTTAATAGTTTACACACTAAACCTCTTCTTTTATCATTTCGTAAAGGATTTGTGATCGAGAACACCCTTGTGGCAGTACCACGAGTGCGCAGTAGAGCTAGCACAAACTCGGTAACGAGCTGCAAGTTCTTGCAGTAGTTATCTTGAGATGTAAGGAAGTTGAAAATGATAGGCCTCATTCAGTCTGATTTAATTAAATAGAGTATTTTCTGTGTTCTTTGGGTATGACCACATTTGCTGTCCATTTAGTTACGCTAAAACGTTACTCAAAAACACGTTGTTTCAAAATGTAATGGATTATTACTGAAAAACGGGACGACACACGTCCCGTATTTACTGTTTCGGGACAACGGGACATTTAATGTAAATGAGGGACGGTTGCGTTAGGTACGGGTCATCTGCTCGACCTCTGGTAGCAGGACATAGTCGAATGCAAGACTGTGGTCCTTGTGGGAAGATCGGCTTGTATTAGTAACGAGGCGGTGGAATTCTCTTGAAGTCTGGGTGACAGGGTGGCATACTTTGATAACAGATGTGAAACGTAATAGGCAAAAGCCACAGTTGTGGACCACTGGATAAATATACTAATAAATTTCCTGAATTAACTCTGCTTTCGATTACCTGACAAGTAAAAGGCTCAAATGGCTCTGAGCACTATGGGACTTAACTTCTGAGGTCATCAGTCCCCTACAACTTAGAACTACTTAAACCTAACTAACCTAAGGACATCACATACATCCATGCCAGAGGCAGGATTCGAACCTGCGACCGTAGCTGTCGCGCGGTTCCAGACTGAAGCGCTTAGAACCGCTCGGCCACTCTGGCCGGCACCTGACAAGTAAAAGATTTATCAAACAATTGGGGTGTTACCAAGCCGGAAACGTCTGCAGTTGGCTTGAAGATGGTGAAAATTCTAGTACTGTAATTTAGAACCATAATAAGTCAGCTTCGGCTCAACTTTAGTCTGGGACACATTATGCGTTATCTATGATGAATTGATAATTACCTCTTGATGGGCACTTAAGACAGAATATGAGGACTTTTGATAGTGCCGAGTAACAGTCATACAGTATTTTTTGAAAGAATACATCGCCATTTGACTATGTTTCTGTATATTTCCTGTGAACAATCTAGATTTCGGCTTTCACGCCACTATCGAGTGCAGCGCTAAAAGCAAGAATATGGAAATATTAAGACATTTCGTAAAAAATTGAAAATTTTAAAAGATATTGTATGTAAGCTGATGCAAAATTACGGGATACGCATTTACATCACCAATAACGTATTCGGCCTGAAATAATACGTCTTCTTGGATAGTACACAGTATAATACGTTAATGGTCTAAGATTTAAGTGCGTCTTTGGTAGTTTTATATCAGCTAGCATCTGGAATGGAAATGAAGTCCTATGCTGCTTGACAGAGCCTATGGGAACGATGGGGGAGACCCGCACCGCCGTACTAGACAGGGTCTTAATGGAGGTGGTTTGCCGTTGCCTTCCTCCGACCGTAATGGGGATGAATGATGATGAAAACGACCCGACAACACCCAGTCATCTCGGGGCAAGTGAAAGTCCCTGACCCCGCCGAGAATCGAACCCGGGACCCCGTGCTCGGGAAGCGAGAACGCTACAGCAAGACCACGGGCTGCGGACAGCTGACTTCTTTTAAAGTTTTCAGTTTTCAACGATGTGTCTTAGTATCTGCATATTTGTACTTCTAGCATTGTACTCGATAATGGGGTGAAAGCCAAAATCTAGACACAAGAAATATACAGAAGATTTGATAACTCCTCCACGAGTGATTTTTGTATAATATACAGTACATTGCTGCAGTGATGATAGATTTGCGTTTAGTAATGAGAATTTGTACCGGCTTTCTCAGAAAAGGAGGACAGTACCTTTGTCTACCTCCGAAAAAAATTCAATTAATACACCACGAAAAGCCGGCCGCGGTGGCCGTGCGGTTCTAGGCGCTCTAGTCCGGAGCCGCGCTGCTGCTACGGTCGCAGGTTCGAATCCTGCCTCGGGCATGGGTGTGTGTGATGTCATTAGGTTAGTTAGGTTTAAGTAGTTCTAAGTTCTAGGGGACTGATGACCACAGCAGTTGAGTCCCATAGTGCTCAGAGCCATTTGAACCTTTTTGAACACCACGAAATAATAGTCATATTGTCATCCACTTGCAGAAAACGTTGTTTTCGGCCGACATTTGCAAGGAACAAATAATATCAACGTCACCGAGACCAGACCGACGCCAACTCAGTGTTTAATATACGTAAGCACCGTGTCCAAACAGCAGGTCACTGTTCGACGTACGGCCAGACCTGCTCTATAGCGGCATAAGTACAGCCTAAGGGTAGTGTGGTAAGGCTGTTGCATGACATACCACAGAGGTAGTTCGCAAAGTCCTTAAAATAGCCATTACAGCTGCAGGTCGTTTCATTTAAGTACACATCGATTATGTGTATATGTACGAAGTGGTATTCCATTTCGATGTACTTTCGATGTGCTTCAATGTACTTACAGTTTACGTCAGTGGCTACGTATCGTTATCAACTTACATAAGAGTAAACTCAGCTTTCTAACAGTACACTCACTTTCGGCGATTCCCGTTGACAGTAAGGCGAATATAAATTTAGAATTATTCGGCAAGCAGTAGAACTCACTTCGGCTGACTATACCGGTAACGAGGGTACATACCATTCGTGAAAGACCCACTTTGTTTTACTGGCACGTTACCAACACGCGGAAAGTGGCAGCGAACCAAGTTGGTGAAGCAGAGGAAATCAGCATTAGCGGCACAGAGACCAGAAGAAAAACGTTACAGTTGTATGTGCCACTTACAACGCCTATTTGTTGCCTCTGTAGGCAAATTTGTCATTTTATTTTCTCTATAAGGAAACACTTTCTTTTTACGCATCTTGTCTAATCGAACGCGGCGTTGGAAAAGAGTGCAAGAACACCACCAGTAGCAGCTGATGCGTCTTGCGTGATAGACGCGTCTGTGCAAAATTTCATGATTGCACGAAGCAATGCAAGCTAAATTTATTTGCCCTTAAAGGAGATCTACAACTTATAATTAGCGATATACCATTACTAACAATAAATACTCTTTCAGAGATATTTACTCGTAGTTTCTTTCTGGAACTTACGAAAACCTCTATGAACTGTGCCCACTCTACGAGAAGAAAAAAAATGCGGCGCACAACGAAGGAGATATGTAAACTGATCACAAATTGATATTCATTCGCCGGCCGTGGTGGTCGAGCGGTTCTAGGCGCTTCAGTCCGGAACTGCGCGACTGCTACGGTCGCAGGTTCGAATCCTGCCTCGGGCATGGATGTGTGTGATGTCCTTAGGCTAGTTAGGTTTAAGTAGTTCTAAGTTCTAGGGGACAGATGACCTCAGATTTTAAGTCCCACAGTGCTCAGAGCCATTTGATATTCATTCAGGTATCGAACGGAAAATGCGAAGTTGTGAACTTTGGCGGCCGATGCCTGAATTTGTGACGCTGCAGTGTCATTTCATCGGACAGGTTGGAAGGATAGTAAAGAGAGGACATGTCGATACCAGCGCATGAAGTCTTTGCGAATTTAATTCAGTTGGATCGCAACTATGCCTTGCAGCCAGGCCTATGCATAGAAGACAGCATTTGAAAGAGAACGAGTTGTTCGGCTCAAATAAGCCAAATGGAGTAATCTGTGAAGCGATCACCATTTGAATAGGAGCGATGCCATTATTCGACGATGTTGGCATGAATGGGCGAATCGAAGCCGGACACAGTTTCGAGAAACAAGTGGTCGAGCTACAGGGAGGACACAACGTGAGCAACAAGCTGTCGTCAGGGAAGTAACCCCGTGCATCTGGCGCTCCAGCGACCACAGTGACCATTAATAGACGGCTCACAGAAAGGCGACTGTGCTCACAATGCTCCTCGTGCAAACTAAGTTAACCTCTGTACACCAAAAAGCTCGTCTGAAGTGGTTAGGCGACATTCGGCCCGGAATTTCATTGACTGAAGTAGAATTGTCCTCGGTGATGAGTCCCGCTTCGAACTGAGTCCTGATGACCAGAGAAGACGTGCCTGGAGACACCCCTGACAGCGGCGGCAAACCAACATGACTTTCGCCTACCATGAGGCCCGACAACCAAAAGTGATGGGTTGTGGTGTCATTTCGTTTCATACCAGGTCCCCGTTGATTGGCACCCGCGCCATCATTACAGTACAGCGGTACGTGGACGATATTCTACGCTCTTCATGGCAAGCCATCCTGGTCTTATTCCGGGTCATCAAAAAGTCATTATAAATTTGAAAACTGAATAAATCACGGAATAATGTAGATGGAGAGGTACAAATTGACACACATGCTTGGAATGACATGGGGTTTTATTAGAACAAAAAAAAATACAAAAGTTCAAAAAATGTCCGACAGATGGCGCGTCATCTGATCACAATAGCAATAATTAACATAACAAAGTAAGACAAAGCAAAGATGATGTTCTTTACAGGAAATGCTCAATATGTCCACCATCATTCCTCAACAATAGCTGTAGTCGAGGAATAATGCTGTGAACAGCACTGTAAAGCATGTCCGGAGTTATGGTGAGGCATTGGCGTCGGATGTTTTCTTTCAGCAACCCTAGAGATGTCGGTCGATCACGATACACTTGCGACTTCAGGTAACCTCAAAGCCAATAATCGCACGGTCTGTGGACCTGGGAGGCCAAGCGTGACGGAAGTGGCGGCTGAGTACACGATCATCACCAAACGACGCTCGCAAGAGATCTTTCACGCGTTTAGCAATATGGGGTGGAGCGCCATCCTGCATAAACATCGTAAGTTCCAGCAGGTGTTTATCAGCCACGCTGGGGATGATGCGATTCTGTGACATATCGGCGTACCTCTCACCCGTCACGGTAGCAGTTACAAAACCAGAATCACGCATTTCCTCGAAGAAAAAAGTCCCGATAACGGTAGACGTGGTAAATCCAACCCATACCGTGACTTTCTCGTCGTGCAATGGAGTTACCACGACAGATCTGGGATTTTCGGTAGCCCAAATTCTGCAGTTGTGGACGTTGACAGACCCTCGGAGCGTGAAATGAGCTTCGTCAGTCCACAACACGTTACTCAACCAATCGTCATTTTCCGCCAGCTTTTGTAATGCCCACACTGCAAATGCCCTCCGCTTCACTAAATCGCCAGGTAACAGTTCATGATGCCGATGGATTTTGTACGGATAGCATCGGAGGGTACGCCTCAGTGCCAACCAAACAGTAGTGTATGGAATGCCGGAGCCAAGTGCGACTGCTCGAGCGCTGACTTCCCCGTGCATAGACGAACCCGCCACAGTACCATTTCTTCCTGAAGCGTCTCAGCAGCATTACACCTTGTGCTCGGTCGGCCACTACGGGGTCTATCGTCTAAACAACACGTGGCTTCGAACTTCGAATTCATTCTCGCCACAGCTGCATTTGTCAACGGGCCTTTACCCGTTCGAATCCCCTTCCTATGGCAGTAGTATCGTAACGCTGAACTAGCACATTCCCCATTGTGTTAGTACAGCTTCACTAAAAGCGCCTTTTCAGGTAACGTCAACATGCTGCGACTGCTGGCGCGTCTGATTCTCTCTCTCTCTTTTTTTTTTTTTTTTTTCTTTATTGTATTTCAATTCCCCATCGGGGCGGGCTGGCAGCAGCATATGCGCTGCTCTTCAGCCGAAAGACATAGAACAAACAATAGAAGACATTTAAAAAGAACAAAGGAGAGAATATGGTGAACATAGATATAAAAAAGGGGGATAATCATGGAAGGCAATATACAAAAAACGGGGTGACTGTAAAATGGAGATAAAAAACTGTTAAAACTGTTTAAAAGTAGCACACACAAAAAGCCACACACTGCGACAATTAAAAGAACACAAGGCACAGTATGACTGGAGCATGAAAGGTATCGACAGATGGTGTAGCACATAACAAACACTGATGGCGAACCTCAAGGCAGTACACAATTAAAATCACACCTCTTGACGCACAGGAGAAACAGCACTAAACACAACACTGATGTGGCACACTGACGATGATCAAGACAGAGGATCTGCCAGGCGCAAGGAGAGGAGGGAGACTGGAAGAAGGGAGGGAGGGGAAGAGATGGGGGAGATGAGTGGGGGGGCACGCTGAAGAGGGCCAGGTAGAGAGGGATGTGGGAAGGAAAGAGGCAAGTATGGGGTGCAGGGTCTCAGGGGGGGGGGGGGGAGGAGGAAAATCCGCTCTGGGAGAAGGAGGGAAGAGGAAAAAAGGGGGCCCTGGGGAGGGGGGGGGGCGGGAACAAGGCCAGGTTATAGTTGGAAGGAAGGGTAGATGTCACGGCGAAGTTCGTCATTCGGGAGGGGGAAGCGTTGGAAATTGCCCTGATGAAGGAGATGGAGGGTGTGGAGGTGGAGAGAGGGAGGGATACAGCGATAGAGGCGTGGCAACGGGCGTGGGGTGGAGAGGAAGGAGGAACCCAGAGGGTGGGGGGGATCAAGCCTGCGGACAATGTAAAGGATGCGGAGATGTTGAAGGAACAGGAGGAGGTGGGGGAAGGGGATCAATTCATACAGGAGCCGTGTGGAGGAAGGAAGGCAGATACGGAAGGCAAGGCGGAGCGCATGATGTTCAAGGATTTGGAGGGCCTTGTAAAAGCGGGTGGGGGCGGAGATCCAGGAAATGCTGGGATAACAGAGGATAGGACGGATGAGGGATTTGTCACCTTGGATTGTGGAGTGATTCTCTCTCTCATTACAGCTCCTTTTATACACAATTGTCATGCGCAGTCACTGACGTTTTGCTCTCCAGCGCCATCTATCGAACATTTTGTGAACTTTTTTTTTTGTTCTAATAAAACTCCATGTCTTTCCAAGCATGCGTGTCAATGTTTACCTCTTTATCTGCATTATTCCGTGGTTCATTAAGTTTTCAAATTTATAATGACTTTAAGATCACCCGGTATTTCAGCAACATAATGCCCGCCTGCACACGAGTTTCTGCTGCTTGTCTTCGTGGTTGCTAAACCCTACCTTGGCCAGCAAGGTCGCCAGATCCCTCCGCCTTTGGAGCATCGTAGGTTGGGTCCAACCAGCTCGGAATTTTGACTATCTAACGCATCAATTGGACAGAATTTAGCAGGATATCCATCAGGAGGACATCCAACAACTCTGTCAATCAGTGCCAAGACGAATAGTGCTTGCATAAAGGCCAGAGACGGATAGGTGCGATATGACTTGCTCAGTTTGTGAAGCTCTTTCAGTTTGATTGTCTCCTCAGTAAGTACTGTGTAAGTTTTTGCCCTGTTTTCTTATCTAAATACATATATGTAGCAGAACTACCAACTTTTGGAGCGTATATATTAATGAGAATTTCGACAATACCGTACATTGTGTAGCTTCTAAAACAATATTGTTCACTCGCCTAAGCACACCATGTCATTGCTAGTTTCTAAGAGTATTAATCATAGATAAGAGTTTTTATTGCGGAAAAGCACTAAGAATATTTTGTGTTACCTACCCTCGATCACTTTGTAGAGAACAATTAAGGAAGATAAGCATTTTCGCTACATATTTAAAACATAAATACTAGGGTAGATTAATTTGTTTAAAGACAAAGCCATAAACAGTCTTTTTACTATTTAAGTTTCTGTTACACTTACGTTCAAAAAATTAGTATTTGTGACGACCCGTTTCGGACTGCATTAGCCTACAAACAATACATAGGTGTTAATACAGCCTTATAAAAAGTTTACATTCAAGAAAGTTAGAAAACTGTCATCAGTCAAAATGGTTCAAATGGCTCTGAGCACTATGCGACTTAACTTCTGAGGTCATCAGTCGCCTAGAACTTAGAACTAATTAAACCTAACTAACCTAAGGACATCACACACATCCATGCCCGAGGCAGGATTCGAACCTGCGAACGTAGCGGTCACGCGGTTCCAGACTGAAGCGCCTTTAACCGCACGGCCACACCGGCCGGCCTGTCGTCAGTGTAATTAACATTATATACCTTCGTTGTAAATGTGAACATACATTTTCCCCAGTGCATACATATTCAATAGCCATAATTGGCCTTTTTACATGCATGGAATACTGACGATTGTCCATGTTTCAGCAATTTCACAAAGACAAGTAGCGAAAGCTCGCTCCAAAAGTATGTGTACACTGAAGGTCCACCTTGTGACGGAGTCGAAGTAAACTCAATAGAGGTTGCTAGCAGGTGCGTAAGAACATCACATGAGGCTACTACCGAGGCTTATTTAGTTTACTTTAGCATCGTCACACTATAGACCTTCAGTATACACATACTTTTGGAGGGAACTTTTACTACTTGCCTTTGTGAAATTACTGGAACATGAATAGTCATTACTATTCTATGCACGTAAAAATACCAGTTGTGGCTACTGTATGTGTGCGGACATGTGGAAATGTACGTTACGATGTCAATGTCAGTTGTAATATTGAGCGTTGCCTAATTTTCTGGAATGTACATTTTTTAATGATTACATCAAACAGTTCTGTATTATTTGTAGGCTATGGTCTCAGAATGGACAATGTAGTCCGAAACTATTCACCACAAACAAAACTGTTTTGAACGCAACTGTGACGGAAATTGAGAAAATAAAATTTAGTATTCCTGCTTATCCTCGCTCCTAGATTATGTTGGAGCTTCACCAATAAACAACTGCTTTTTGAAATAACTTTATTTCTTAACATGTAGTTTGCTTTGCCAAGAGAGATTAAAATTATTTCATCTCGATGAAAAATTATCTGTGTAGTCGTTCAGCCAAGGAGCCTACTATATGGACTGCTAGCTGACAATCATTTTGATGTACTCTGTTACCATATAGTGAATTGTTCAGTTCTTTATTGTGTGATGATAGCAACTGTGTGATTGAAACTGCCCTATGATACGCATTTCAATTTTGATGCTGTATCTTCAGACAAAAAAATAGACTTAAGTACTAGTGTCGGATCTCAATGAACTTCATTCAATTCGGTTTCATTCTGAGCGGTTGTTGAACCTTTTAAATAATGTGTCTGATACCAAAGTTAACCTCGTTTCTTTCCTTTCTTCCTCTTCTACATTTCTTACCACACGTACGTCTTAAGGTGGCTACTAGTGTACAACATCACATCACATCCATTTGAAACTTTCAATAAAATCCTTACAAGTTCTGGGTATCGCGTTTACCAGCCTAGTTTGACTAACTGTCTCTCCTCTTTTGTAAATACTAAACATACATGTCAACCTAAATTCGTATTATTTTGTAGTTTTCTTGTAACTAACATGTTACGGTTCAGAAATAGTACTTACGACAATAATACAGTATTATTAGATAGAAATGACCTTCAATCTCCTTAATTAAAAATAATTCTAGCTGAAAAAAGGTGAACGACGCCTGTGTAAATATTTAACCACTTGCCAATGAAATTAAATACCTGACAGGTTAAGAAGAAGAAATATGACATGTTATAGCATTGCCTAAAGGCTAGCGATTCCCATTTCCTCGAGTCAAAGGGCTTCAACCCAAGTAATAAACACTATTACGGTAAGCAAAGAAAGCAATGACAAAATAAGCGACTTCTGAAAAAAATGGTTCAAATGGTTCTGAACTCTATGGGACTTAACATCTGAGGTCATCAGTCCAAAAATGGTTCAAATGGCTCTAAGCACTATGGGACTTAACTTCTGAGGTCATCACTCCCCTATAACTTAGAACTATTTAAACCTAACTAACCTAAGGACATCACACACATCCATGTCCGAGGCAGGATTCGAACCTGCGACCGTAGCGGTCGCGCGGTTCCAGACTGTAGCGCCTAGAACCGCTCGGGCACCCCGTCCGGCACTTCTGTAAAGAAAATAGGCCTGATAAAACATAAATAACTTAATTTTCGTGTGGCAATTACCGATTAAAATGCGTAAATAATGTAATTAAAATGTAGGAAATCGTGTTGACAACTAAAAATTAATATGAAACATTGATATGCATGTTTGCACATGTAGTGCGTTTATAACTGCTACAGTTTGAAAAATTAAGTAAGGTATAAAACTAGTATTCAGAAGTCGTCGTCTCAGTGTCTGGTTGGGTAAATATAGCACTATGTTTTCAAAAACAGACATTTTGAAAAAGCACATGACTGCCGTACGACCTTAGAAACAACAATCAGTTACAAGTAAGATATTAAACTTGTAATTAAAATTGATCATAGTGACTATTTTTAAGTTATAATAAGCTATAATCGTAATACACCTATGTTTTCTCAATGTGTATCTCTGTTTTTGACAATATGATGATATATGTTCAAATGGTGGTTTGAATACACCTTTTCCTATGTTACTTGTGGCCGACTGCTGTTTTTAAATTATGTTCTTTATAAAAACACAGGGCGTCCCAAAAAAAATTCACCCGTTTTCACATATGCATTTACGTGGCGTTATTTTCGTCTAGAGAATGGCAGATGATAGTACGCCGACGAATAGATGGTTTTGTTGTATGGTTAGTATTCTTAACTTTTGTCTCAACCGAAATACTGAAGCAAATATCTTTTTTTATGAAACGGTACACTTTTTAACAGGATTCTAAAGCTCCAGAGGACAAATATAGTGATACAATGCTCTTTTGTGTTACCGGAATAAACACCATCAACAGGAGCTCTCAGCCTAGCCTCCGTCCTTGTATCAAACCTTGCGATTGTTTAGTATTTTTCCATTAAAGCTTTTCTCTGAAATATGAGGACTTATGCACCTTTAAAATAATTTTCTTAACCTCCTACCGGTACGCTACATGTCAGCATATACCTCCATTAAAAAAATTAATAAATAAAAATCGTACCCGACCACGGAGATTGGTAAAAATTTGGAAACACATGAAAAATTCATATTTGAACATAAATGCAGATGCTGGCCATGCCTGCATGCTGGACTATTGCATCTGACCACGAACGGCACCTGTGAAATGTCCTGAATACGTTGCAGGTGTCGGTCATGATCTGAAAAGTCTTCTATGTAGTTGCAAGTGTGTTATATCGGAGCTAAGTGACTTCGAGCGTGGAAAAATTGTTCATGCCCATATGGTGGGTGGTTCTTCCGTAACCAATGTGGTCAAAGTGTTTGCTGTTTCAAGATACAACGCATCGAATATTTATACCACCTACAGGCAAAGCGGAAAAATGTCATCAGTTAATTCACAACACGGACGAAGATGTGTGTTGACTGCTCGTGACAGACGGACATTGACGAGGATTGTGACTTCATCAACACGAAACCAACAGGAAGGGACTTCCTTAAGTTGAGAATTTCAGAGCGAGCTGATATTTAAAAACCACTCGTCTGTGATTCAAATGCCTGTAACAGGAAAACGTGGTGCTGAAGCCATAGAAGCTGGACTATGCACCATTGGAAGAATGTTATTTGGGCGGATGAGTCCTGTTTCACACTGTTTACAACTTCTCGTCGAGTTTACGTTCCAAGAATAAAACATGGCAGGATTACGGAGATGAGGTGGGCAGCCATATCGTGGTATTCCATGGTTCCCATGGTTACTAGATAAGGTCGCATTACTGCCAAGGACCTTGCGTCCATTTTGGCTGGTCAGGTCCACCTCATGGTACAACTTTTGTTCCCTAGTGGTGATGCTTTGTTCCAAGATTACAGAACCCCTGTCCACATATCTCGCTTCGTCGAGGATTGGTTTTGTGAGTATGACGATGAATTGTCGCATCGCCCCTGATCACCACAATCACCTGATCTCACTACTGTTTAGCCTTTGTGGCAACTTGGGAGAGATGGGTGCGTGATCGCTGTCCACCTCCATCATCGATTCCTGAACTTGTCGCTGTTTTGCTGAAATAATTATACACCATTCCCTTAAAAACCACAAAGGACCTCTGTTTATCCATTTCGAGAGAACAGGGAATTGTTTTGAATGCCACCGGGGTTTTCCTACATCGTATTAGGCATGGTAATGTGTTGTGTTGCCAACGGCCTTGCCGTATTTCAAGCACCAATTCCCATCAGATCACCGCAGTTAAGCGCTGTCAGGCTGGACTAGCACTTGGATGGATGAGCATCCGGTCTGCCGAGCGCTGCTGGCAAGCAGGGTGCGCTCAGCCCTTGTGAGGCAAACTGAGGAGCTACTTGATCAAGAAGTAGCGGCTCTGGTCTCGTAAACTGACATACGGGCGGGAGAGCGGTGTGTTGACCACATGCCCCTCCATAGCCACATCCAGTGACGCCTGTAGTCTGAGGATGACACGGCGGCCGGTCGGTACCGTTGGCCCTTCATGGCCTGTTCGAGCTTACTTTTTAGTTTAGTTTTAATGTGTTGTGTTTGTAGTGTGTCCATAATTTTTTCCAGCACCTGTTCGTCGTATAAAGACCAAAAGCAGATTCCTCTTTAGTTTCATAGTCCTACTTTCTCAAAGCATATAACAACAAAGCCTATGATGAACGCACTTGCTTGACAGTGTTTACTCCTCAATAAACGATTACGGTCGAATTGCCTTTCAGTTTTAATACACATCACATATATTTTTGGGAAAATTTTCAGTGGAAACATTACCAAGCGTTATATCGCTGTACTTGCCTTTAAGTGTGTAAAAATAAGTAAATCCATTCAAAAAAAGTGCTTACTTCTATATTAATTTGTTACGATCATTAAGAGGATTGAACATACATCAAAATCGCATGTTCTTCTGCGTACTTTCATTCTCCGAGAAACCTTGTGTCGAAATCTTGTGCTCTTCACGAAATGAAAGGGGTGTTACGTCTTATGCGTGTCACTCTCTATATATGAACCATTGGCTGCCCCGGACTGATAAATGGAAAACTGTTACTGTGCGTTTGGTTAGACCCTTAGCACTTGCAAGGAGGTCTAGAATTAGCTAGTTGTTTACGTATGCAATAATTGGTAGTCACGAGCAGCTGCTGTCGCTCTTTCAGGCAGCAGACTTGGGAGAGCAAAACTGCTGTTTTACGCGTTTGTTCCTACAGAATAGGAATGGAATATTTCCTCCACAGCCCACTTGGTCCTCGTAACAAACCCATAAATGATAAAATTGGATTTTAGAAACACCTTGTATGCTAGTGATAACTCAGAGCTAATTCGAGGAACGGGTATTGGGAATATAAGAATGTCGTATAATCAATCTTTGTATCGATCGTTTCAAAAGTAATCACACGAAGGATGGCATGCATATGAAATCTCAGTGCATTTGTCGGCTGTAGGATTAGTAGATAAGAAGTGAGTGGCAGTTACCTCAGATATTGTGAGGTTACCTCATTTCAAGCACATCGCCATTCGAGAGGCTAGTATGAGTACCTTGACTCAAGCGAATTTCTGGCCATGAGGCTGTAATTCTCAGGCTCTAAGCTCTGTCCACAATATATGTGTGACAGTATATTTATTTACAGGCTAGTTCCGTTGCACCACCAGATGACTACAACGGTAGTACATGAGTAACTATACCAACCACAACCATCTATAAGAGGATCCGGACGCTCCTAAGCTTGTCATGTTAAATTTAAGAAACGTTTCCTCTTAGACCACACGCACTGTAAAGGCAATTTGTTAGAAGCAGCATAGTGGGTATGTTGACACTTTTTATCAAAGGAATTTCAGTACAATGGAAATTATCCTCCAGATGATATATTTTTATAACTGTAAAACTTAAAACAACTTTTTCTCAAATTCCTATGAGTAACAGAGCTTTTATTCTGTATAAACACTGAAAATTTAGGTCTTTGACTCAAATAATTTACTTGAAAATGTTCCTTACCTGGCAACAAAGCAGATTTGTGGGAAACGTTTAAAATTTTAACAACAATTTAATGAAATCCAGAAGATTATAAAGGATTTTTAAGTCACTAGGCAACTATCCAACTACCCAAACCAGCCAAGTGTAAAATACAGCCTATTTTCAGATATATTTCTTACACTGAGTTGTTGTAGAAGTATCTTCATAGTCTTACACAGAATCTGAGTGAATTCTATCGCTTGAGCCTTGTCCTGCAGTTACGCAGGGTCAGCCATCGTTAATCGGAGTTGGCATGTTAATGATTAAGGGGTGGCTGGATGCCCTTCGTGCCGCCACCCCGTACCCCCCGGGACGGAATTAGTGTACCCCAACTGTCCACGTCGAGTGTAATCCATGGAAGAGTGCGAATGTGTTCAGATGTCTGCGAGTCGTGTAACTGAGGCGGAATATGGGGACCAGCCCGGTATTCACCTAGCGGGATGTGGAAAACCGCCTAAAAACCACATCCAGGCTGGCCGGCACATCGGCCCTCATCGTTAATGCGCCAGGCGGATTCGAGCCGGCGCGTACCCTAGCGGGTACAGAATCTGAATGAATGCCGGTGAAATATGGGCACGGAGATATGCCTAGAGCTGGGTGTGCCGGAGATCTGCGGACATCATCTTAGTCAGCTAATGGTCGTGTTCAGTAATGTAGCGCGATCTAAAACAAATTATTTTTTGTGTCGCGCCTTATATAAACGAAGGGGAATAAAAGTTTGAAATATATACAGACGCAGATTTTGTTCAGGACGTAAGTATTGCTACAGCGTGATGTCCAGAGTCCTTAATCATTTGTGATAATTTCGCGAGACTGACGTGCAATTTACAGTGTACCAGCTACTGTATAAATCTCATGTGCTGTTTGAAGTGGAAAAACATTTTCGCAGCTACAATGTGGAACTCTGCTGTTATTTAATTCGACAAACTAAAACTGCGTTTTAATATTTAAAATGAAAGCAGTGTTCCAGAGAATCATCTGTTAACCAAATTGCGACGTGTCGAATATAATTATTTTTGCACAGGCTTATGCTACTTAAGTATGTGGCAGTTGATGGCTGCAGACACAACATTGCTGTTATAGTCTACGGAAACCAGCTCATAGATGTTGGCCACTGACGGAATCGTGTGTATGATTGGATTTCACCCACTCAGCTTCAGTTAAGGCTTGAAGATGGTGCACTGAATCATTGTAACTGGTAACTATGTAATAAATAACATCAAAAGAACGGCTGCAGGTGCATTGCTTAAGTGAACGCACGAAGTCCCGCAAACCGTCATTCAGAAGGATGAACATACAAACACTCGTATGTATGAGTATTAATGATGAAGGAACTACCTCTCAAGTCACTTGAGCAGTGTACACTTACGAATCGGTATTAATCAGGCGGAAGCGACCACTGAAGGCAAATAGCTGTGTGTAACTTGAACAATAGTACTTGCAGCCGCTACTGCGCTGCATATTGTTACGCAACTTTATGTGTCCACAAATCTCCGGGATGTGCAAGTCTCCGTGTCCACTCTTTTCCGGACGCCGTATGAATGAGAGCCTGAAGAATGCGACTGGACTAGCAGTTAGATATATGGACTTCTTTGCACTGGATGTCGGAATTGACGTCCCCTCACTACTGCATTGCTAGTAATATCCTCCGCATTATACAACTATATGCAGTTATTTTGTTACTTATCTCCCGGAGGTTTCTTCTGTTTAAAAACTCAATTACTGAATCGCACGATATTTGTATTGAACACAATTTACAAACCATTAACAAAGAATGATGTGTTATTCTTGACTCTTTTTCTGAAAAGGAAACATTTACCTCTAGTTCCATGTCTGATAACTGTAGGAATATGTTCCACCTGTATGTTATCAGTGTATACTGAAACGATTGAAAATTTTTTCAGAGAACACGTCGGAACGAATGTGTGTTAGGGTTTACGTGAAAATAAAAATAAGTACACTAAAAAAATCGCAACACCAAAAAAAAAATTAATGTACAGTAATGAACTTGTGGGAATAGATCACTCTACATATGTAAGTGATTAACATTGCAGGACTACAGGTTAGTGGAAGCGCGAGATCCGTCATTGCAAATGTGAAATGCTGATACACTAATAACCAGTGTAAACATCAGAATGTTGAATGTAAGCGTGCAAATGTGCATGCATTGCGTTGTGCAGGCGTCATATGTCAATTTGTGGGATTGAGTACCATGCCTGTTGCACTTAGTCAATACAGAGACAGTTAATGCTTTTCGTGGATGACGTAGAGTTGTCGTCCGATGATGTCCCATATGTGCTCGAGTGGAGACGGACAGGTGCGTGAGCAGGTCAAAGCAACATGTCGATATTCGTTCGAGGATGTAGGATTACAACAGTGGTATGTGGAGGGGCGTTATCGCTTTGGAAAACACCCTTTGGAATGCTGTTCGTGAATGGCAGCACAACAGATAGGATCACAAGACAAACGTGCAAATTTGCAGTCAGGTTGCGTGGGATAACCACGAAATTGGTCCTGCTCTCATGTGAAATAGCACTCCAGTTGTAGCTTTAGGTGTAGGTCCAGTGCGTCTAGCACGCAGACAGGTTGGTTAAGGCCGTCTACTCGCCTCCTTCTAACCAAGACATGGCCGTCAGTGGCGCCGAGACAGAGCCAGCTTTCATCAGAATACACAACAGACCTCGACCCTGCCGTCGAATGAGCTCTCGCTTTACACCACTGAAGACGCAATTGGCGGTCATTTAGAATCCGTGCAATGCACTCTAAGGGCGTCTGGCTCGGCGCTGTCCCTAAAGTAACCGATTGGTTACAGTTCGTTGTGTCGCTATGGTGACAGCTGCTACTCAATTTTCTGCTGCAGCTTCAGTACGATGCGCCAAGTGACCGTCCGGAGCCCGGTCTTCTTGCGACATCTTCCCGTGACCACTGCTGCCGGTAACCATGCACAGCGGTTACGTTCCTGCAAAGTGTTTGTGCAGTATCGCAGATGAAACGTCCAGCTTCTAGTAGCCCTATTACGCGACCTCACTCAAACTCAGCGAGATGTTGATAATGGCGTCCTTGAAGCCTTAAAGGCATTCTTGACTAACTTAGCTCACCACATCCAATCTCAAAGGTAACTAACGCTCATGACTGTTGCAGTGTGAATTTAAAACAAATCTGATTTGCATCCTCATAGTGGCGTTACATGCGCCACTCTTATGCCGCCGGAGAGAAATCTGAAATAACCATCTTTCAAATATAGTAGCACGCCTACCAACTTTCGTTTAATGTCCCACAACTCCTTCCTGTTTTGCGATTTTTTTCCGTCAGTGTGCAATTAGGGAAAATAAAAAACACATGTATCACTCTAACGAGGGAAGAGTGTATTATTTTAGAGCATAAAAATACAAAAGCAGAGTTATCCTGTCCGGGTCCCCTTAAACACAAGTCTCTGAGGCCATTGTGAGATACACGCGTCCTTTAACCAGAATGGAAACTGTATGGAGGGGGGGGGGGGGGGGGGGGGGGGAAGAGATGACTTTTGATGTCACAGCCATGACAAACTGACTTCACTGTCATGTCAGTAAAACAATCAACGTTAATACTTGATTCCCACATCCACCAAGAACTTCACGCGTACGTTAATAGACATACCAATGTACATCACGAATGCCATCAATATCGCGTTTCTCAGAAATCTTAAAACACCTCAACGATCCATTTGTTAGCTGCAGTTCGTACACAGAAATAGATTTCATATTTAACCAAACAGTGCGTCGACAGAGAGAACATGGAATGCGGAAGGTATCCGAAAACTGCATGCACACTGTTACAAATGGTTTACTTAATCTCCTGATGACACAGATTCCCCACGATGAATGAAATTAGCACTTTGAGGTTACACCTGTGCTGCTTAATTGAGCGATACTTCCTTTTAGAAGCCAACAAGCCATTAACTACGCATTTAGCAGAGTAAGGTGCAAGCAGAGAATAGATCGTCGTTTCAGGGCGGAAATAGCTGCTCTAACAGATTCAATAAATACAAAATTAGCCACAATTTGACTGAATTAGACTGGAACTGATGCATTCTATGATGTTTTGAGCTTATAAAACACATTCTTGTGGGGACTCGTGCCATTGCGTGTAACTGAGTTACATCGTGTACCACTCGCATTTAATCATTTCAGGGACCGGTTCCAAGCACTGTGCTTCTCAGAAACAATGAAGCACATAAAATAAATACCAAAAAGTAAAGGAGGTAGGGGCCAGTTGACATAGATTTTGGTTTTTGATTTTTCTGCGTTTTTGTGCATTACTGGAAGAGATTCTGGTGAATGCGACCGATAGCTTAACTTGTTGATTACAAAATTAATTATATATGTATTTAGGTAATTCCAAAAAACAATTTTCCTTAAAGCAGCTGTGGCAACTGACACCGTGTGTTGAGTTAGTTGGCATACCCCTTGGGATGAAATGGCATAACCTGGTATGGACTGGGATACTGAGGCAGAACATACCAATTTTCGAGTAGAAACATTTCATTTTATCGAATCTTCGTTAACTTCTTTTCAAAATCACAAATTCTTCACAAATTAAATTCCTCGAGAAGAATTAATATAACAAAAATAATTTCTGTTTACATGTATAAACAACAGTATGAACTAAATGTATGCACGAACAATGAATCTTCAAGGAAAATAAGTTCTGTCTTTTTCTCATAGCTATCTGTAAATATTCAAATAGAATTAACATGATTGGAAATAACAGTCAAACAGTTGCAGAATTAAAGATTTATTAACTTTTCCCCATGGTTTTGACAAATATATATGTGTCTTTTTCAGAAAGAAAATGGGCCTATTGAACAAATTATTGCAAAATAGTTATAAATGTCAACCAGAGAAGAAACCAAATTTGATAAATAATATTTACAAAAAATTTTACTAAAGTATAGACACTCACTCGTAAAATCAAACATTGACACAAACGGATGTTGAAGCCACAAGCGTATTGTCTAGCACAATGTGCATGACATCCACAAGTTTCAACAGTTAAAATGCATTATTAGAGTTGCGGATTACCAAAACTACAGTTCGTTAGTTTTGGTGTAGTAATTAATGATTTAGTGATAGGATTATCGGTGGTATTAGTAACATTGGTAGGAAAGAAACATAAATGAATGTTTGAGAGCGAAATTGGGAGCAGACGATTTCTCTTTGTCTTTTGCTCGTTAGTATATTTGTATTGCCCGTAATTAGAATAGCACTTCGTTCAGTGTTAGTTCATTGTGTGTTTTATATCCATACAAAGCAAAAAATTGCATTTTGTAAGTAATAAAAGTTAGTTGATCGCCTAACTTCTGCATTTTTATGTAATTTAAGCAATTATCATTGACGCAATATAGTTAACGTGCACAAACATAAAAAACTATGTAATTAATATACACTCCTGGAAATGGAAAAAAGAACACATTGACACCGGTGTGTCAGACCCACCATACTTGCTCCGGACACTGCGAGAGGGCTGTACAAGCAATGATCACACGCACGGCACAGCGGACACACCAGGAACCGCGGTGTTGGCCGTCGAATGGCGCTAGCCGCGCAGCATTTGTGCACCGCCGCCGTCAGTGTCAGCCAGTTTGCCGTGGCATACGGAGCTCCATCGCAGTCTTTAACACTGGTAGCATGCCGCGACAGCTTGGACGTGAACCGTATGTGCAGTTGACGGACTTTGAGCGAGGGCGTATAGTGGGCATGCGGGAGGCCGGGTGGACGTACCGCCGAATTGCTCAACACGTGGGGCGTGAGGTCTCCACAGTACATCGATGTTGTCGCCAGTGGTCGGCGGAAGGTGCACGTGCCCGTCGACCTGGGACCGGACCACAGCGACGCACGGATGCACGCCAAGACCGTAGGATCCTACGCAGTGCCGTAGGGGACCGCACCGCCACTTCCCAGCAAATTAGGGACACTGTTGCTCCTGGGGTATCGGCGAGGACCATTCGCAACCGTCTCCATGAAGCTGGGCTACGGTCCTGCACACCGTTAGGCCGTCTTCCGCTCACGCCCCAACATCGTGCAGCCCGCCTCCAGTGGTGTCGCGACAGGCGTGAATGGAGGGACGAATGGAGACGTGTCGTCTTCAGCGATGACAGTCGCTTCTGCCTTGGTGCCAATGATGGTCGTATGCGTGTTTGGCGCCGTGCAGGTGAGCGCCACAATCGGGACTGCATACGACCGAGGCACACAGGGCCAACATCCGGCATCATGGTGTGGGGAGCGATCTCCTACACTGGCCGTACACCACTGGTGATCGTCGAGGGGACACTGAATAGTGCACGGTACATCCAAACCGTCATCGAACCCATCGTTCTACCATTCCTAGACCGGCAAGGGAACTTGCTGTTCCAACAGGACAATGCACGTCCGCATGTATCCCGTGCCACCCAACGTGCTCTAGAAGGTGTAGGTCAACTACCCTGGCCAGCAAGATCTCCGGATCTGTCCCCCATTGAGCATGTTTGGGACTGGATGAAGCGTCGTCTCACGTGGTCTGCACGTCCAGCACGAACGCTGGTCCAACCTGAGGCGCCAGGTGGAAATGGCATGGCAAGCCGTTCCACAGGACTACATCCAGCATCTCTACGATCGTCTCCATGGGAGAATAGCAGCCTGCATTGCTGCGAAAGGTGGATATACACTGTACTAGTGCCGACATTGTGCATGCTCTGTTGCCTGTGTCTATGTGTCTGTGGTTCTGTCAGTGTGATCATGTGATGTATCTGACCCCAGGAATGTGTCAATAAAGTTTCCCCTTCCTGGGACAATGAATTCATGGTGTTCTTATTTCAATTTCCAGGAGTGTAGTTCTTTTGTACTCAAAACGTTCTTCATCATTATCAAATGCAAGAGTTTCCTATTAGTGCTGATAAGTGCGGAAGTTATTTATGAATATCGGAAATATGTTTTATACAATATCAACGAAACATTGAGGTGATCTGTGACACGTTTTTGTTTCTCATTCTTTTTTTCTTAATTTTCTGTATTTCTGATGAAATTATGTTTTCAAGAGCTATATGCTAAATCTGTTTTTCTTTTATTTTATTTTTACTGCAGCATCCCTTTGTTTCACGACATAAATCAACAATTTGCAAATGAAATCTGAATTAAACATTGACAATTTCAATTTTTCTAAAAGTACTGTTTATTTTTAAATTACAGACAGGAGGATTATGTAGAACAAAAACGTTCCGTAGGTTCGGCTGCAGTTTATATATCCTTGCTCAGATACTAGAAGGTTCACCGTTTCTGCTTTCTAGTGTACTCTAGTGTAAGACCGACCGCATACGCAAAGAAAGGGATTGAAATGAGGTGACGCCCGACACGAAAGTAACACACCTTACGTATAGGTAACACGGTTCCCACCTTAAATGACCAAGGCTAAGGGGAAAACTACGGATGTCTACGCTTATTTATGGCAATCTACGGTAGTGTACAGTAGTTTTGCAACTCTATGCAATATTGGAGGTGGGTAGCCTAATACTCTAAGGGCTTCGTTGTAAAATTTTACAATAAAACACAGAAATTTAAAGGAGTACCTTCAACCTAGTACGTCGATGGGACGATTGCCTTAATGCTCACGGCGATTTTGCCTGGTTGGCATAGCGGTTCTGGACTTTATGACCTTCGAATGAAAACCTTTTGATGGTCCTTTATATGTATGATCAGTTGAACGGCCAATTTTAGTTTCCGGACAAAAGGCCATGTCGTATAATGAGACGTAAAGAAAAAGTTTAACTAAAGTGCATTTCCCTACCAAGTCGTACGCTTCAGAACTGTAGTGTTTTGTAGGTGCTACCAGCTGCGAAGTGAGCTTTAAGCTCACCGGAATAGGTCAGTAGCGGTGAGTTGGCTATTTGGGCCGCGAAACGCTGCCAAGCAATCTAACAACACAGGTCACGGCACGCCTGGTAGTTCATTAAGCTGTAGGTACAGCGTGCCACCCGCTCTTGGCACACGATGCGGGTTTCACAAGACGGAAGGTCATCTTAACTATCTGAAAAATTTCCGAGGCATCAGGAACACAAAACAATTCATTACGTGGTACCTCACTACAGTGGTAACAAGACAGCTGGCCCCTCAAGCAAGTGTCGTACAGAGGTCATTGCCGTCTCTTTAGTTCGCCGTTCTTTATTTTATACCAATAGAATTCAGCGAATGTTCAGCGCCAGATAAGGATTACATACCTCTTTAAAACGAGCTCCTCGATAAGGCCGCGAAGGCCCAAGGGATACCTACCAGCCACCGTGCTCATCCTCTGCCTTTCGGCAGTATGGAGGGGCTTGTCGTCACCATAACCATCTCGTGGCCGTTTTGCAGACTTCCCAGACCGTGGAGCCACTACTACTCGATCAGTTAGCTCCTCAATTGGATTCAAGAGGCTGTGTGTACCCCGTGCCAATCCTCCCACCACGGAAAAATCCTTGAGAGCACCGGCAGCCGAACCCAGGTCCTCCGCATGGCAGCCATGTACGCTGGCCACTCAGCAATGGAGGCGGACTTACATACAACATAGGGAATCAAAATCAGAACTCGAAAGTTATTACACAGATTTTCAAAGATCAGATATTGTTCCTCTTTAATGTCTCCGCAACCAGTTTTTCTACACGAACACGAAACACTCCAGACAGAAGGAAAATTAAAATCTAGGAGAAAGCTGTATGTAGTGACTGCGGACAAACTACACACGTAAAAGCAATTTTCTGTAACTCCACTCACCAGCTCTTCAAAAACTGTATGAACTGACGCACAAAAAGATAGTTATAACAGATTACTTTTTTCCCGTTATCGAAGTTCTGATGTTAACATCATGATACGATGAAATAGTGTACGTTCATTGTAATGATAAACGACCGTACGAAGTTGTTTAGTGGATTAAGCAGATCTGAAAATAGCGACTTCTTGTCGAAACCTGTGATGTGAATATTTTTTTATGTATCCAAACGGTCATTACACTTAGAAGCCAAAGAAACTGGTACACCTGTCTAGTACATAAGAATCGTATCTGACCACCTACATCCATTCATGTCCATCTCTTCTATCCTCATACTCTTACGGATTTATGGACAGCCCTTCAGGATTCATGGTGTCATTTCCCTCCAGCACTATTTCAGGCATTAGTCGGGTCCACGCGAGCACGCAGAATTGCCGCAACATGACGTTACATGGACCCGACTAATGCCTGAAATAGTGCTGGAGGGAAATGACACCATGAATCCTGAAGGGCTGTCCATAAATCCGTAAGAGTATGAGGATAGAAGAGATCTCACATAAAGGCATTCCATATATGCTCAATAATGTTCGTGTCTGGGGAATTTGGTAGCAAGCGGAAGTGTTTAAACTCAGAAGAGTGTTCCTGGAGCCACTCTGTAGCAATTCTGGACATGTGAGGTATCGCATTGTCCTGCCGGAATTGCGCAAGTCCGTCGGATGGACACGAATGGATGTAGGTGGTCAGATAGGATTCTTATGTACGTGTCATCTATCAGAGACAGACGTCCCATATCACACCAACTGCATACACCCCACACCATTGCAGAGCCTCCACCAGCTTGGACAGTCCCCTGCTGTCAAGCAGAGTCCATGGATTCGTGAGGTTGTCACCATACCCGTACACGTCCATCCGCTCAATACTATTTGAAACGAGACTCGTCCGACCAGGCAACATTTTTCCAGTCATTAACAGTCCAATGTCGGTGTTGACGGGCCCAGGCAGGCGTAAGCTTTGTGTCGTGCAGTCATCAAGGGCACACGAGTGGGCCTTCGGCGCCGAAAGCCCATGTCGGTAAAGTTTCATTAGATGGTTCGCAAATTGACACTTGTTGATGGCTCAGAATTGAAATCTGCAGCAATTTGTGGAAGGATTGCACTTCTGTTACGTTGAACGACTCTCTTCAGTCGTCGTTGGTCCCGTTCTCGCAGGATCTTTTCCCGTCCGCAGCGATGTCGAAGATTTGGTGTTTTACCGGATTCCTGATATTCAAGGTACACTCTTGAAATGGTCGGACGGGAAAATCCCCACTTCATCGCTACCTCGGAGATGTTGTGTGTGCCGACTATAACACCACGTTCAAACTCAGTTAAATCTTGATAACCTGCCATTGGCGGGCAACAGTAAACGATCTAACAACTGCGCCGGACACTTGTTGTCTTATATAGGCGTCGGCGACCGCAGCGCTGTATTCTGTCTGTTTATATATTTCTTTATTTGAATGTGAATCCCTATACCAGTATCTTTGGCGCTTCTGTGCATAAAGAATTGCAAAGGTACATACTTCCAACAGGTAAGATGCCAGTTTTCCAAAAGCTTATTACCGGACATTAATATAGCGTGTGCCCAATCTTCGCCTTTATGACGGCTTGATCTCTTATGGGTACATACTCAAAGAGGCGTCTGGATGTCTGTGCTGTAATCGCAGCCCATTCTCTCTCAAGAGGCAAAACCACTGAAGGCAGTGATGCTGGGCACTGGGGTCTGGAGCGAATTTGACGTTCTACCTCATAGCAAAGCTGTTCCATCGGTTTCAGGTCGGACCTCCAAGCAGCTCGGTCAATTAAAAAAGTTTATTGCCCACAAACCATTGCCTCTCAGATCCTTCTTTATGACAGGGATGCACTGCCATCCTGAAACAAACTATCATCGTCTTCGAAGTGCTCCTCTACTGCGCGCAGAACACAACGCTGTAAAATGTGTTCATATCCTTTCGCATTTATTGTTTTCTTAAGCGCAATAAGGGTAACACTCACTAACTACGAAAAACGCTCTTATATCCTAACGCCACCTCCTCCGTACTTCACTAGTCGTACTACAGATGATGGCAGATAACGTTTTCCAACCATCGTCAGACCCATGCCCTTACATAGGAATGCCGCAGGATATAGCGTGATTCATCAGACCACATCTCTCGTTTCCAGATATTCACTGACCAGCGGCATCGTCCTTTACCCCACCTCATATGTCGCTTAGCATTGCCTACAGAAATGTGTGGCTTATGAGCAGCTGCTCGACCATTGTACCCAATTCTTTTGAACTCCATGCGAAAGTCAATGAGCTACTTGAAACTTTCTGACGAATTAAAACTGTATGGCGGACCGAGACTGGAAATCGGGGCCTTTGCCTTTCAAGCGCGACTCATGACCCGTCCTCACAGCTTTAATTCCGTCAGTACCTCGTCTCCCACCTTCCGAACTTCACAGAAGCTGTCCTGCTTCCCTTGCAGAACTAGCACTCCTGGAAGAAAGGATATTGTGGAGATATGGCTTAGCCACAGCCTAGCCGTGCTTAATCTGTCAGGAAGTTTCACATCAGTGCACACTCCGCTGCAGAGCGAAAATTTGATTCGGGCTAATGAGCTACTTGTTGAGCCGGTATCACTTTGAATCTCACAGGTGATTCGTTCCGTTCATCAGTACTATTGCATTGGGAAAGTGTTGAGCAATTATTGTGTGGACGCTACCTTCAGACCCTCCAGGAAGATAAAATAATGTTTAAGATCGGCAAAAGATACACGACATCCTTTGCCTACACCGGGTGTATATAAAATTCCTTGCAGTTGTGGACTGGTTTATATAGGTACCACAAAAGAAGTGTTAACGCCCGTCTGGTTGAACACAACAGGAATTGCTGCGTGGGACATACAAATAAATTGGCCGTAGCGGAACATCTTTACCAAGAGGATGATCACGAAATAAAATTCACTGAGACGAGTGTCATATCGAAAACATCGCATTATCATGCCCGTATGTATGAGCACCGTAATAATTTTAACAGGAAAGAGGAAGGTGTTAAATGATATAAAATTTTGATGTCAATATCGCAGCGTAAGAATGCCGACCGATTACTTTCAATCGAGAATGTTGCCAGTACCAGAGATAATCTCGTAGCTGACGTCACTTGCAGAACTGTGGTGCTCTTTAAACTGCCTGTATATTCTGCGCTCCCTTGAGTTCTCATTGCAGTTCGCCACTTTACCTCTGAAGATGTCTCCCACAGTCGGAAAGGAAACATTAAGAGAAAGTTTTATATATCGACAACGGATTATTAGCCCGGAAGATTGACGTGATGTCAGTACCAGCCGTGAAAACTTGCTTTGCATAATTAATCTTCCGTTGATTTCATGAGAGTTTTTACAACCACTCTCCTCAATGTTCGACAGTCTCCGTCCGATAGCACACGAGATCTGCCTCGTCTTGGATTAGGTATGGTTGCTCCTTCACGTCCTCACTTCAGATTCACGTTACCACCAGTCGACATGGTCAGCATTGGAAGGGTTGAAATGTTCCTGATGGACGTGCAGGTCACATCCAATGGCTAGTCCTCGTTCACAGTCTCTAAGCTCTCATGATCGACTGATTCTGCTGTTACTGCATCTTTACTGACAACACAATTCCCCGCACTTCGTTTTACGCTGGCGGGTCCCTCTCTCGTGACATCCACTGTCTTCTTTGTTACATATGGCTGTCCGGATACTTTTGATCGGATATTGCGTGTGAATATAGAATGATACGTTTACTGAGAAACCTATGATATAACATTTATTACCAACACTGAATAAGTAATCGCGGTATAATCTCCAATGCGATCAATGTAACGAGAGGAACAGGGCAGTTTTTCTTATTCCTTCAGCACAGATTCCTTAACTGCAACCCATTTTTGAGCGTAAAAAACAAACAAACTGATAGGGAGCAAAGCCGTGGAGTAGTTATTTCAAATTTGTCACATTTGTTATCAAATCTACAGGTTGCGAATAGGTGGATTTTGCCGAAGAGAGGACATTTTCTTTGGTCTCAAATGTTGACAGCTGCTAGTTCGAGCAGGACTGTTTCATTAATCACGGTTACCAACAGTCATGTGGTTTAACGAGCTTCTCAGCTATTTCGTTGAAATTTACCAGTCTTTCAAAACCGCCCTCGTATATACCGGATGTTCGAAACTCAGCGCCCGAACTAAAAGGGATGGTAACGCAGATAAAAAGAATTATACTTCGTAAAATAAACATGTGTCGGAAACGTATATTGTTGGAACACTGTGCATGCAGACGTTTATTATGAGTAACCTAGAATAAAACGGTGTTAATTGTTTATCATTGCTTTATTGTTCTGGTCACAATTACTTTACAGTAAATGTGGAAAATGAGCATAGCAGGGAGTCTCGTGTTAACTGGAAAATGTGTGGTGTGTTCTGTACTTGTGTGGCTACTGCACGAATTCTTGTAAGCTATTCAGTCTCCGATTCAACAGAGGTACAATATACCTCGGCTTTCATGTAACCACATAGAAAGAAGTGTAACGGGGTGAGATCCGGCGATCTTGCAGGCCAATGTACAAGTCCTCACTGACCGATCCACCTATTGCGGGAAAGCAGTGATTATTACTGCTCGCATTGCATCTGCAAGGTGCGCTGGGTCCCCATCCTGAACCCCCCCCCCCCCCCCATCTTCTGATATCTATGGGTACCTCATCAAATAACACCGGCAGGAGAACTTCCAAGAACATTCAGTACATTGGCCACCTGAGTGGAGCAGGCAACTTGTAAGGCCCAAGTAAGGAGTCGCCCACGATACCGGCTCACACGTTTACTGCATAACGTCTCGATAATCTCGCACAGCTGTGATACTTGAGTTTTTATCCGACCATACAAGCAAGCTGTGACTATTGAAAATTCCTTCCCGAGTAAATGGAGCCTCATCTGTAAATATGACAGCTTCAGGAAAACGAGTGTGTTCATTAACCTGTTGCAGTAACCAGCGTACAAACTCAAGACGAGGTAGATAGTCATCTGGTCACATGGCTTGTACTCTCATAGAACGATAAGGATGAAGCAGCTGCTCAGGCATCACATCCCACACTAAAGTACAGTTAATGAGTACACACAAATTGCTCGTGTGCTTGTCCCTTGATTATTCTCAAAGCGTAACAACACTTCTTCCTCAACGACATCCTAGACACCTTCTGTGGTCTGCGTATTATCCCTGGTTACAATCAATATGCCGGTGTTTCCCATGGATTTCAGTAACTGTGCGATAATGTGGACAATTGCTTGCAGGAAAACATTCGAGGCGCATTCACTGGGTTGTTCTACTATCGCCTTCAGCCGCACTGGAAGCAAAATGCATGTCTCGCAGTTCTCCTTACATGTAGCACCAACAGTCCTCCAAGCACTAGTGCTACCGCCGTTTATTGACTCAATATCGAAGAGCATGACATCACCAAATACAACGTATCTCAAACTAATAAAACAACGTTAGACACGACGACTTATATCTGCTCCACTCCCGTATTACTTACGCATGCTCAGTGCTCACGCAGTGTGGGTTTCGAGCACATGATTGCTTTACGAAATATGTATGGTGAACACTAATAAAATCGACAAAATGCAGGGACGGTTGGAATGGAGGAAAAATGTCCTATAAACACGTGTCCAGAAATGCATCGTTGCCAAGTAGGTGGCGCTGACGAATGAAAGTTCCTTTGACAACTTGCTGTGTGTTCCTTGTTTATTGCAGGCTGTCTAATTGCCGCAGCGTATTTAAGCAGATGAATGATCCTTTATTCATGTCGGGAACAAGTCGAGATGGTGTACTCCCAAGCCGATGAAAACGGCCGAGAGGCAGCATGGCTATACCAAAACAAGTACCCTCACAAACACCTACCACATCAGACAACATTTCAAACCCTTTCTGGGTGATTATGGGTCCTTTCAGACAGGCGAACGTGCACAGAAGTGGTGGACTGTGTGTACATCAGATTTGGAGGACCGGTTTCTACAAGACATGCTGCCTCTCGACCGCATCCATCTGCTTAGGCGTACACAGACACCATATCGGATTGTTCCCGACATGAATATAGAACAATTCTGCTACTTACAGTACGCTGCGTTAATCGCACAGTCTGCAACACACGAACCTTCACTCGTCAATGAGTTCTATCGTGGCATGCATTTCTCGACTTTTCTCCTCCATTTCCCGTGGAATCAGTCCCTGCAGTTTGTCAATTTTATTAATGTTAAATCTGTATTTGTTTTTTTCTCCTGTATCATCCTTGGCCTCTGAATTTTTTGAACACCCTGTATAATGCAGAAGCATAAATGAGAGAAAGTTACCACTCTTGACTGCCAAGTTTCTTACCTTCTTCTTCTTCGCAGGAGCAGAATACGAAGCTGCAGCGACGTGTGCAGTACCTGGAAGACCTGAAGCGGCTGCAGGTGATGCACAAACAGCTGCGCGGCGAAGAGGCTGACGCCGGCCACGGCCAGGCGTCTGCGAGGGCGGCAGCAGGTGGGGGAGGAGCGTCGTCTGCGGGGGCGGCGGACCCCACGGCTCGCGGCCGCTCGCGCTCCGTGGGAGTACACATTCCGCAGCCGCCGCAGCAGCAACGGCAGTCTCCGCAGAAGAGCAAGGCCAAGGTCTCCAAGTGGACCAAGGTGAAGGAGGCGTTCCGCTGGGAGCGCGCCGCCTTCGCTGACCACGGCCACCACCACCAGCAGAGCCAGCAGCAGCACAAGAGCTCCGCCGCCCGGCTGGCCGCCGCCGCCGCCGCCACCGCCACGCGCGCCTCCCCCTCTTCCTCCTCCTCCTCGTCGGACGACCTCGACATCCACATGCACTTCTCCGAGATCTTCCCCGATACTGGTGAGTGACACTTCATATTCTCCTCACTACCTTCGTAACGTCCACCTCCGTATGCCAAGCTGCTGTGTATGTTGGAGTGGCAGGCTAACACCGATTCGATGAAGCAATCCGATAGTATTCCAACACAAAACAACTGTCGTGCAGGGCAGGCTACACATTGGGGGCTGGAAAACTGTTCTTGTCTCTGAACCATAGGCTATCCTGCAAAGCAAGTCTATATGGCATGCTGATACTACTCGCACACAAGAAGTCTGTTGTGTCAGTCAGCCTACACATCAGGGGCTGAAAAAAAAAAGCTGTTCTTTCCCCTGGTGTGTAGGTTGACCCGCAAAGCAAGTCTATAGGGCGTGCTGACACTACTCGCACATAACACATCTGTTGTGCCAGACAGCCTACACATCATCTTGATCAATGTATGGAAGACACTTGGTAGCTCTCACTTTCTGATAGTTACATTCCTCTATGGAGTGTCTCGACCAGTACAGCATAATGGAGTAATTGGGAGTGAACACAGATCTCTTCTGTATGAATCAACATGGGTTCTGAAAACAACGATACTGTGAAACCAAGCTCGGGAAACAGTAGATACAACCTTATGGACAGCATTCAATACAGTTTTGCACTGCCGCCTAATGAACCAAATACGAGCATATGGAATATCACACCTACTTAGTCACTGACTTAAGGGTTTCTAGCAAACAGGAGACAGCAGAGAGAGAATACTTCAGACATATGAAGAAAAACAATTTTGGATGTGTCCCAGAAGAGTTTTTTATAGGACAATTACTTTTCACAATATCCTCATACATAAGTGAAGTACTAGATAGATCCGTGAGGCTTCTCTTGGATGATGCTGCAATATACAGAGAACTCCCGACGCTAGAAAACTGCAGGAAGGGTGCAGAGGACCGAAGCTTGGTGCTGAGAGCAGCAATTGATCCTCAACATAAATAAATGTAACACATAGATGGAAGATCCTTTACTATATGATTACACAATTACACAATTGCAGAACAGTCACTGCTTGCAGTTACTTAGATAATATATCTAGGAGTGTGCGTATGGAGCGATGTAAAGTAGAATGACCACATAATGCTATTGCCGGTAAGGCAGATTTCAGACTTATATTCACTGTAAAATATCAAGAAACGTAGTCCATCAACAATGGAAGTAGCTTACAAAACATTCGTCCGACCAATACTTTCACATTGCTCGTCAGTATGGGACGTGTACGAGATAGGGGTGATGCAGGAAATAGAAAAGATCCAAAGAAGAGCAGCACGTTTCGTTACAGGTACGTTAAATAAGCGCTTAAGCGTCACGGAGATGCTCAGGCAACTCCAGTGGCCGACACTGCAAGAGAGAAGTTCTGCGTCATAGTGTGGTCTACTGTTAAGTTTCTCAGAGCGTACTGCAGGTTCCTGGAAAAGTCAAGCAATATATTGCTTCCTCCTATGCAGAGTTAACGAAAAGAGCAATCGTTTTGCCCGCGAACAATACGAAATTGGAACAGAAAAAAAAGAGAGAAGTAACACTGGTACGCGAAGTACCTTCCGCCACAAACTGTAAGGTGGTGTGCGGAGTATAGACGTATATATACACTACTTGCCATTAAAATTGCTACACCACGAACATGACGTGCTACAGACACGAAATTTAACCGACAGGAAGAAGATACTGTGATATGCAAATGATTAGCTTTTCAGAGCATTCACACAAGGTTGGCGCCGGTGGCGACACCTACAACGTGCTCACATGAAGAAAGTTTCCAACCGATTTATCATACACAAACAGTAGTTGACCGGCGTTGCCTGGTGAAATGTTGTTGTGATGCCTCGTGTAAGAAGGAGATAAGCGTACCATCACGTTTCCGACTTTGATAAAAGTCGGATTGTAGACTATCGCCATTGCAGTTTATCGTATCGCGTCATTGCTGCTCGCGTTGGTCGAGAGCCAATGACTGTTAGCAGAATATGGAATCGGTGGGTTCAGGAGGGTAATACGGAACGCCGTGCTGGATCCCAACGGCCTCGTATCACTACCAGTCGAGATGACAGGCATCTTATCCGTATGGCTGTAACGGATCGTGCAGCCACGTCTCGATCCCTGAGTCAACAGATAGGGACGTTTTGCAAGACAACAACCATCTGCACGAACATTTCGACGACGTTTGCAGCAGCATGGACTATCAGCGCGGAGACCACGGCTACGGTTACCCTTGACACTGCATCACAGACAGGAGCGCCTGCGATGGTGTACTCAACGACGAACCTGGGCGCACGAATGGCAAAACGTCATTTTTTCGGATGAATCCAGGTTTTGTTTACAGCACCATGGTGGTCGCATCCGTGTTTGGCGACATCGTGGTGAACGCATATTGGAAGCGTGTATTCGTTATCGCCAAACTGGCGTATCACTCGGCGTAATGGTATGGGGTGCCATTGGTTATACGTCTCGGTCACCTCTTGTTCGCATTGCCGGCACTTTGAACAGTGGACGTTACATTTCAGATGTGTTACGAACCGTGGCTCTATCCTTCATTCGATCCCAGCGAAACCCTACATTTCAGCAGGATAATGCAGGGCCGCATGTTGCAGGTCCTGTACGGGCCTTTCTGGATACATAAAATGTTCGACTGCTGCCCTGGCTAGCACATTCTTCAGATCTCTCACCAATTGAAAATGTCTGGTCAATGGTGGCCGAGCAACTGGCTCGTCACAATACGGCAGTCACTACTCTTGATGAACTGTGGTATCGTGTTGAAGCTGCATGGGCAGCTGTACCTGTACACGCCATCCAAGCTCTGTTTGACTCAATGCCCAGGCATATCAAGGCCATTATTACGGCCAGAGGCGATTGTTCTGGGTACTGATTTCTCAGGATCTATGCACCCAAATTGCGTGAAAATGTAATCACATGTCAGTTCTAGTATAATATATTTGTCCAATGAATACCCGTTTTACATCTGCATTTCTTCTTGGTGTAGCAATTTTAATGGCCAGTAGTGTATTAATCTGTAAGACTTCGTAATAGCAGCTTCCAGTAGAAGAGGCAATTCTCGTTAGTACGTACGCACTCAGGTGCGAGTTAACAGGTTTAGAAACGCATTTTGTCTGCTGAGCTGAGCGAGTGAGCGAGTTCAGGCCTACCTTCGTGACGTACGCGCAGCGGCCTGTCTTTCTCGTGGGCTGCGGCGTGCTCGCTATGTCGTCACGTAGGTGTGCGCCCGTGTCCCTCTAGCGGCCAGTGTGGGACCTGAGCTCTCTTTGGTCCTTCTTCCGTAGGCAATGACTATCCTTTCAACGGTTTTCATTTTACAGTGTCCGGCGCGTTTCTTTTTTAATGTATCTTATAGATCGGAATGAAGAACGTAATTAATTATATAGTAACAGTTTAACACAAGAAGCCAAACAGGTAGCCACGTAAATGGATAGTACACGCATCATTCGTTACTGGATACCGACAGACTCCGTAGACAGCGAAGGTGCCGTAATGGGTGGTGGCTAAGATAAATGGTTCAAATGGCTCTGAACACTATGGGACTTAACGTCTGAGGTCATCAGTCCCCTAGAACTTAGAACTACTGAAACCTAACTAACCTAAGAACAGCACACACATCCATGCCCGAGGGGCTAAGATAACATTGGGAACTTGAAGAAGCAACATGATTGCGTATAACTCAGAAAAGTAATATACAAAAAATTCTAAACGTGTCCCTTATCCTGAAACGACTGTAAAATGATGGATGACGATGATGGTGGTGGTGGTGAAGGTTAGCGGCGTAGCGTACTTTCACTGACATTTCCATGTAAACATCGCGGGAAAGTTCTTCGAACGATGACAAGGGGCTCACATTTACGCCATTCATAAATAATTTTGAGAATTTTTGTAGTAAACATTACCTCGTATTAAATCATTGCATCCATCCTTTCAAGAGCTGCCGGGTAAAGTTAATACAGTACTTCAATCCGTTAAAACAAAAAGAAGTTTGCAGCTTATCGGTTCCTATTGAGGTATGAGGTATGAGAAGTTTACACTCAGTTAACTGTTTCGATGCATCGTAAGCACAGAAATTTTCGTACGAGGGAGCTTGTTGGATAGGTTTAGGATAGTGCCGCCTAGATCACTTAACGTCGTATAAAGACGCCTGTAGTAGAAACTGAATGTTTTAGGATGTACACTGGGCTGAGACAAGGGGACGCCATTTCATCTGTTTCATTTAACCTCGTCTTACAGAAAATCTAAAGAGAATTTAGCGAAACTAATCGAAAAGGGATCCAAATGCAGGAGCTGGTGTAGCATTAATAAGTAGTCCCAGAACACAAGTAATCAGAATGATGCAAAATTATCACAAAGCCACTGAGAAGACAAGATTTCATCTTAATGAAGACAAGACAGAACATCTAGTCATAAATTAGAAAGCCTTTGGCTGTAGATGTGTTCACTTTCAAGTAGAGTGACAACTTCAAGTGAGTTTTATCAATCTGTTAAGGAACAAATCGCTTAATACGAACTTCAAAATTCGCTTGTATTAATCGACTATAATAGCAGTAACATTATACATAAGTAGATCATTAATACTTAGAAAGAAATATGAAGAAGAACTCTTAACATTTGAAAAAAATACTAAGAAAAATCTTTAGAGTGGTGTATGATGAAAATAACATTGATTGAAGGTTAAGAAATAGTGAGGAATTAAAAAAAGCTGTACAAACACTGTAACATTGTCAAAGTGTGAAAGAATGGCAGGTTGAACTGGACAGACAATACAGCAAGAATTATGGAGAATATAATACCTAGAATAGCATTCTTCAGAACAGTCGTTGGAGCGGGAGGAAGAGGAAGACCCAGAATTAGGTGGCGAGATAACATCAAACATTAATATCAACGCCAAAAGAACAAACAGTCCACTCGACAGAAAGAAATGGATAGGCTCGTAGAGTCAGGAATATGACCGATAAGGCCCTTGCCACATTAAAATAAACTGACATCACTTAATGAGGGATGATGACCATCTATATGTACATGAATACTCAGAAAACCACCATGAAGTGCATGGCAGAGGGTACTTCACATTGTACGGCTATTAAGGGTTCTTTCAGTTACGTTAGGGTATGGAGAGCGCAGGAAGAATGATTGCTTAAATGACCCTATGGACACTGTAATCAGTCTTGCTTTCGTGGTACGTAAAGGAGCAATATGTAGAGTGTTGTAGTGCATTTCTAGACTTCTCACTCAATATGGTTCTTGAAAATCTGTAACTAGACCTTAGAAGGATAGTTAGCGACTATGTTCAAGCGTCTGTCACTCCACGGTTTTCGGCAATTCCGTGACGCTTCCCATCGGTCAAACAAACCTGTGGCTATCTTAAATGAAAGTTCCACCATTTGACAATACAGCTCGTCTATTCTACTGTACGATCATGATTTCGGTCTTCGGCCATTTTCAAGTACAACAATGTCGGGCACAATCAAACTTCTATAAACGAAGTCATCGACGAAATACATTCACTTGGTTGTATGACGCAGATGTCAGAGCATAAAAACGAGAACATATTTACAAAGTATGGGGCAGAAGTAAAACAAACATGTGTGAAATACGCCGAATAACAGTGCCATAAAAAATGGTTCAAATGGCTCTAAGCAGTAAGGGACTTAATATCTGAGGTCGTCAGTCCCCTAGACTTAGTACTGCTTAACCCCAACTAACCTAAGGACACCACACACATCCATGCCCGAAGCAGGATCCGAACCTACGACCATAGCAGCATCGCGATTCCGGACCGAAGCTCCTAGAAGCGCTCGGCCACAGAGGCCGGCAACAGTGCCATAAAATGGTCAACAAAAACAGTCGTTACATGTGCAGGCACCATTATCTCAAGCCACACTGTTATTCAGTGTATGTCAAACCTGTTTGTTTTATTTATTATTATGTTCACGATACGCGCGTCCCCATGTCGCAAACACCGTAACGCAGAAGTTACGCCAAGTCGAGGGGGAGACACTCGAACACCCGCCCCTGTAGTCCTGATCTCTTCCCATGCGATTATCACGCCCTTCATCCCTTAAAAAAGGTCTTGTAGGGTCGATAATTCCCGGCGAACGAGGATGAGCAGCAGGCGTTTATGGACATTTTCACGCAGCGGGACAGGGTGTTTTACCAAAGGGGTATCTTCAACTTGTGCGTGGGTGGGATGATTGCCTCAGCGCTCATGACGATTTTGCCTGATTGGCACACCGATTCTGGACTGTACAGCGGTCGAATGGAAACTTTTTGATCGCTAGATCATTAATATACAGTACAAGGAGCATTCAGTAAGTAACGTAACACTTTCTTTCTCGGCCAATACCGGTTCAAAAAATGTTTAATTTGTTGCGGGACATCGTGGAATATTCCAGGTACAGCCCCTATAGTTTCATTAAATTCCGATAGGTGGTGACGCTACACGTGTCTTCCAAAATGGCGTCTGTAACAGAGGGCGTTCCAAGCAGAGTTGACATAGATTCATTTGGCGGGAAACCAGAGCATCGCAAATATTCATAGACACTTGTAGAATGTCTACGGAGACCTGACATAGAACAAAGGCACGGTGAGTCGTTACGCGGAAGAGTCTATCATCAGTGCAACAAGGTCGCGCAAACTGTCCTACTTCCCGCGTGCCGACCGGCCGCACATAGCTGTGACTCCTGCAATGCTGGAACTTCCGGACGGTTCATCCGAGGTGATGGATAGGTCACAATCAAACACCTTCCTGCTCAATTGGACGTCTCTGTTGATAGTGCTAACACATCGTCCACCAGTTGGGGTACTCAAAGCCGCACGGGATTAGCCGAGCGGTCTTAGGCGCTGCAGTCATGGATTGTGCGGCTGGTGCCGGCGGAGGTTCGAGTCCTCCCTCGGGCATGGGTGTGAGTGTTTGTCTTTAGGATAATTTAGGTTAAGTAGTGTGTAAGCTTAGGGACTGATGACCTTAGCAGTTAAGTCCCATAAGATTTCACACACATTTGAACATTTTGTCGGTACTCAAAGGTGCGGCCGGCCGGAGTGGCCGAGCGGTTCTAGGCGCTTCAGTCTGCAACTGCGCGACCGCTACGGTCGCAGGTTCGAATCCTGCCTCGGCCATGGATGTGTGTGATGTCCTTAGGTTAGTTAGGTTTAAGTAGTTCTAAGTTCTAGGGGACTGATGACCTCAGCAGTTAAGTCCCATAGTGCTCAGAGCCATTTGAACCATTTTTTTTTAACTCAAAGGTGCGACCCATTGGGTTCCTCACCGCCTAGCAGAAGACCAGAAGGAGCAACGAAAGCCATCTGTGCGTAATAGCTTCCGGGTTAGGTGGCTGATCGTAATAATTTTTTAACGAAAATCGTCACAGGTTCTGACGTCGACCAGTAGAGTGGTATCATGCGGGAGTGTGGGCCCTCCCAGTAAGCATTGAATGTTTATTATGTTCAAAAATAGTCGCTGCAGTCGTGGACTGTGCGGCTGGTCCCGGCGGAGGTTCGAGTCCTTCCTCGGGCATGGATGTGTTTGTTTGTCCTTAGGATAATTTAGGTTAAGTAGTGTGTAAGCTTAGGGACTGATGACCTTAGCAGTTAAGTCCCATAAGATTTCACACACATTTGAACATTTTTTTGTTCAAAAATAGGGTTTCCTAGCGAAAACAGTGTGGAATACTACGGTGTATTGGAATCCTAAATAAGATCAACCTGCTTTCAGAAACAAAAGCCCCCTCGTACAACATGAAGAGCAAGGGTCCCAACACACTTCCCTGGGGCTTGCCTTACTCTGCTTCTACATCTGCCAACGATTCTACTTCCAAGATAACTTGCTACGTCCAATCCTCCAAGGAATCCTCAATCCAATCGTGTACATATTTAGACAGTGTTATCATAAAGTTCGTAAATGATGAGTAGCTCCTTGTTTTTAATTCATTTCGTCCATTAATTTACTGTGCAGTTTACACGTCAGATGAGCACTGACGAGACCCGGCCGTTGGGTCACTTGTTCTCTCGTCGTGTTCGGGGCCAACAGAGAGGGCTGAACGGGGCGGTCCACGGTCCGAGTCACGGCCCTGGAGGAAGCGGAAGAGACCGACCGCTTCCTTAATCCGGCGACCGGCTATGAATAGCGCAGACAAATCACCGCCAGTCAAAACTTGTGTAAATGTTTGGAGCGGCGCCTTCCCCGCGGAAGGCAGCGCCTTACGGTATAAATGGAGGCGGCTACGGCTGCGACCGCGGCCGGACGGAGCGCGCCGGTCAGGAGGCTCGGCTTTAAGGCTGGGCCGGCTTATTTTGAAGCGCCAAAGTGCGTCACTGTGGTAATTATAGTGCGCCGCGCCGCGCCGCGCCGACCGCCAGCACGTGCTGCCGCGAGCCTTCAACGCCGCTCAGCCGCGGTCTGCCCCGGCCGGCGACGGCTCCGGCGAGGGACGGTCGCGAGTGAAGCGCACAGTCTGTAGGTAGTGACGTGCGCCGACGTAAATGTGCACTATCTGAACCAAAGTATCTGGACATCCATCAGTGTATATCAGTATAGTGTTCTCCCGTCTTCGCCTTTATGGCGGCGTGAGCTCTGCTGGGGACACACAGACGCGTCGGAATGTCTGTGGAGGAATGGCAGCACGTCCTTGATTGATGGCCGCAACTAGAGAAGGTAGTGATGTTGGACGCTTGGGTCTCAAATGAAATCGACAGTCCAGCTCAAAAGTGTTCCATATCATAGGGATCAGGACGGAAATGCCGCGCGGGATTAGCCGAGCGGTCTAGGGTGCTGAAGTCATGGACTGTGCTGCTGATCCCGGCGGAGGTTCGCGTCCTCCTTGGGGCATGGGTGTGTGTGTTTGTCCTTAGGATACTTTAGGTTAAGTAGTGTGTAAGCTTAGGGACTGATGACCTTAGCAGTTAAGTCCCATAAGACTTCACACACATTTTTAGGACGGAAATCTAGATAGTACAGTTCATTTCAGGAATGTTATTGTCCACAGACAAATGTCTCATAGATGCTGCTTTAAATTGACGTGACAAAACTCATGGGATACCTCGTAGTATCGTGTCGGACCTCCTTTCGCCCGGCGCAGTGCAACAACTCACTGTGGCACGGACTCAAGTAGTCGATGGAAGTCCCCTGCAGGAATATAGAGCCATGCTGCCTCTTAACCGTCCATAATTGCGAAAGTGTTGCCGGTTAGTTAGGTTTAAGTAGTTCTAAGTTCTAGGGGACTCATGACCTAAGATGTTAAGTCCCATAGTGCTCAGAGCCATTTGAACCATTCTTTTAATTAATGACAGGTTCAGTTGCACCAGAGGATGTAGTCCATTCCATGTAAACACAGCCCACACAGTTATAGAGCCACCACCAGCTTCCAGAGTGCCTCGTTAACAACTTGGGTCCACGGCAACATAGGGTCTGCGCCACACTCGTATCCCACCACTAGCTGTCACCAACTGAAATCGGGACTTATCTGTCGCATCTTCTAAGTGTTCTGCCAACAAAGCGCAGTCTTTGTTTCGCCTTTTGCACAATAATATCTATGTGGTCTTTCCAATTTAAGTTGCTCGCAATTGTAATTCCTAGGTATTTAGTCGAATTGACAGCCCTTATATTTGTGCGATTTATCGTATACCCAAAATTTATCGGCTTTCTTTTAGTACCCATGTGGATGACGTTGCACTTTTCTTTGTTTAGCTCGAATTGCCACTTTTCGCACCATATAGAAATTTTCTCTAGACCATTTTGTAGTTGGAATTGATCGTCTGATGATTTTACTAGGCGGTAAATTTCAGCGCCATCTGCAAACAATCTAAGGGGGCTGCTTAGATCATTTATATAAATCAGGAACAGCAGAAGGCCTATGACACTACTTTGCGGAACGCCAGATATCACTTCTGTTCCACTCGATGGTTTACCGTCTATCACTATGAACTATGACCTCTCCGAGAGGAAATCACGAATCCAGTCACACAGTTGAGACGATACTCCATATGCAAGCAATTTGATTAATAGTCGCTTGTGAGGAACGGTATCAAAAGCCTTCTGGATATCTAGGAATATGGAATCGATCTGAGATCCCTTGTCGTCAGCACTCATTACTTCATGGGAATAAAGAGCTAGATGTTTTGCACAAGAACGATATTTTCTGAATCCGTGTTGATTATGTATCAATAAGTCATTTTCTTCAATGTGATTCATAATGTTCGAGTACAGTATATGCTTCAAAATCCTACTGCAAACTGAGGTCAGTGATATGGGTTTGTAATTCAATGGGTTACTCCTATTTCCTTTCTTGAATATTGGTGTGACCTACTTTCCAGTCTTTAGGAACAGACCTTTCGTCAAGTGAGCGGTTGTATATGATTGCTAAGAAAGGCGCTATCGTGTCTGCATACTCTGAAAGGAACCTGATTGGTATTCCATCCGGACCGGAAGACTTGCCTTTCTTAACTGATTTGAGTTGTTTCGCAACACCTAAGATATTTACTTTTATGTCACTCATGCTAACAGCTGTTCTGGTTTTAAATTCTGGAATATTTACTTCGTCTTCTTTCGTGAAGGAATTACGGAAAACTATATTTAGTAACTCCGCTTTAGTGGCACCACCATCGGTAACATTTCCATCACTATCGCGCAGTGGCGGTATTGACTGTTTTTTGCCACTAGTGTACTTTACATACGAATGCCATAACACCTAATTCTCGGTGCTACGTGTGATGGCATTCGCCAAACCCAAACCGTTTCATCGGAATGTCGCAGAGTATAACCTGATTCATCGCTGCAGATCATTCGTTTCCAGTCGTCCACTGTCGAGTGGCGTCTTCACCTCATGTGTTGCTTATAATTGCTACAGAAATGTGTGGCTTATGAGCAGCTGCTCTGCCACTGATCCCCATTGTTTTAAAATTCCTACGCACAGCAGTTGTACTAGCTGCACTGCTGGGAGCACTTTGGATCTCACGAGTGACTACTTCCGCCGATTTAATGCGATTTTTTACAACGAGCCTCCTTAAAACCTGACTGTCCCTATCGGTCAATACATGAGGTATCGCTATTGTTGGTTTAACTGTGGCTGTTCCTTTGTGTTTCCACTTCACAATTACGTGACCAAAGGTCCACCTGCCAGCTTCAGGAGGGATTTCTTTCTCCGCTGACATCCAATGACTTCTCCCAGTTCCAACTCACTGATCTCACCTGACCTACCCATTCTGCTGTTACTGCTTTCCTACTAACACAATACTCTCCACCTCTTCGTTACACTGGCGGGATCACCTCTAACGACATGTAGAGGCGAATTTCGCATTACGTAGGACTTCTGGACACTTTTTACCTGAAACTGTTACTGTCGAGGACATGACAAGGAAACAGTAATAGACAATGGATTTAGACAGAGTTTTAGCCTATCCCTAATGATATTCAACCTGTACATTGAGCAAGCAGTAAAGGGAAACAGGGAGGAATCTGGAAAAGGAATTGAGAAGTAAAAACTTTGGACTTTCGCGATGACGCTGTAACTGCATCAAAGACGGCGAAGAACTTGGAAGATTGTTGAACGGACTGGATAGCGGCTTGGAAACAGGTTGTAAAATGATCATCAACATAAGTAAAACAAGGGTAATGAAATACAGTCGAAGTAAATCAGTCAATGGTGAGGGAATTAGATAAGGAAATGAAAAGTAACGGTAGTGAAGAGGTTTTGCTATTTGAGCAGTAAAATAAGTGATAATGGCCGAGATAGACAGGATATTAAAAGGCAGACTGGCTATATCTGAAAAGCATTTCTACTAAGTAAATTAAAAAAATAGTTTTGTTAGGACCGAATGTAAACTGTAGTGTTTCGAAACCCATTCTGAAGATATTGGTCTGAACTAAAAAGTAAACTTTACGCGGTTCAGCCAGAAAGAGAACAGAAACTTTTGAAACGTGATGATACAGAAAACGTCGAAGATTACGTCTATGGATGGAATAATTAATGAAAAGGTACTGAATCGAACAGGGGTTGGGGTTGTTTGGCGAAGAGACCAAACAGTGTGGTCATCGGTCTCATTGGATTAGGGAAGGACGGGGAAGAAATTCGGTCGTGCCCTATCAAAGGAGCCATCCCGGCATTTGCCTGGAGCGATTTAGGGAAATCACGGAAAACCTAAATCAAGATGGCCGCACGCGGGTCGAACAGGGAAAAAAGAAATTTATGACAAAACTTGTCAACAGCACATAACATCAGGATATGTCCTCAGGCATCAAGGACTCCTCATTTTAACGACGGAGGGATATGTGTGTGTGTGTGTGTGTGTGTGTGTGTGTGTGGGGTGAGGGGGGGGGGGGGGAAGGGTGTGGATGTGTGGCTGCGTGGGTTGGGGCATGGAGGTATTAACTGCTAAGGTAGTCCAAGGCTTGGATGCAAACGAAAGTCGGTTGCAGTAGTTATGTAGAGCTAATGCACAGGACTTGGAGAGCTGCCACAAACGATACTTTGGACGGAAGACATAACAACGTCTGCGGTTATTTGAAATAATGGCCACTTTGTAGATAAAAGATAGATTTTCATGTTTTTGCATCAGATGCAATCGATAATAATAATTAGTATTGCTTTAAGACACCATTATTGCCCACTCGGGAAGTACTGTCGCTATATAGGGTTTTATAAAAAATGTGCTGGAGTAGGTAGCTGCGTTGTTAACATATGCAAGGGCTAAAATGGCGACAAGTCCTCATTCCTGTTTTTTTTTATAAGTTTTCTCAATACCCTTTTACCTTCGTACCAGATCAATTCCTGTTTATGAGTAAATTGCCAGCAACAGTTGCACTTTTATTTTTACTTTAAAAACCTCGACCTGTTTGGGTACCCAAGTCAATTATCGAGTGGCAAATGTGAGGTGTCCTGAGAATAAACAGAACAGCTGACCAGTCGTTATGTTTCCTCTCAGAACGCCAGACTTATATAACCCTGGAGCCCAAACCGGTTGTGGATTTTGAAAATAAAAAAAATGCAGCTGGTGCTGATACTTTATTCAAATTCGATAGTATAGTTGCGGAACCTGCATTAACAAGCTCCACGTGCTGGACAAGAAATTCTTCATTCCTGCTTCCTTCATATTTACAGTCACTTATGCGGTTACCGAAAGCACCGCAAAGCGACATGAAGATCGTTCTACGACGATATCTTCACTTCATAGTCTGATTCCTGTCTATGGATCACGTACGGTATAAATAAAGTTTGCGAAAAATCAGTGACTGTCAATGTTTCTCTTAAATATATTTACAGGTACACACTGCAGACCTTATTACACTGAGAAATGCAACAAGTTAACATGGTGTAACATTTTGGTGAATTAACAAAAATTTGGTAAACTAACTCTGTGACCATATTTAAGACTACGCAAGGTCTGCCAACTTGTAACACGACTTCATTGGACTTTTCAATTCCACAGACAACACCACAATATACGTTACAGTGCATACAATCAAGTTGAAACATGCGGAACACCTGTGCGTTCACAGAGCACGTAACGTAAATTACGAGACCTGCTTCAACAAATGGAAATTTAGAGAAGCGCGAATCTACCGCCAAACTTACGGCGTACGTAACGGCTTAAAGTGGTTTACGAAATTTTCACATCCGCTGATGAGAATAAATTATTTGCGAATGCGCTTGAGATGGCTTTCTCATTTATTTACACACATCCCTCTCTATCCAGAGGTTAACGAGTTGCACCAAAGGATTGTTAGTCATGGATTACCAGTTCTACCAATGGTACCGACCGACCGCCGTGTTATCCTCCACCAATGGCTTCGTTGGATGCGGTGTAGAAGGGAGCTGAGTCGTCATACCGCTCTCGCGGCCGTTGTCAGTTTCCGTGACCTGGAGCCGCTACTAATCGGCCAAGTAGCTCCACAATTGGCACCACGAGGCTGAGTGCGCCCCGCTGCAGTCCTCATACCAAGGAAAAATCCCTGACAGTACCGGAAATCGAGCACAGGTCCTCTGCATGACATTCAGCCGCGCTGAACACCCAGCTACGGATGTGGACGGACCGTGATTTCACTCAACATAAATAAACTCACCGGACGACATAACTACCACCGACTCAAAAGACTATAATGGTCGCTTTGAAGGGCAATAGATGGCGTAAAACTACGACCAGGCGCTCATATTAGGTCTGCAACTTTGCTTCCGCTGTTTATTCTCAAAGTTCAAGGCTTTGTTGTGAAAACTTTACAAAAAATTTACGTCTCAAAGTAAAGGCCATTGCTGGCCACTGGTTTCTTCTACCTTCCGGGCAGCATACGAATCCTGTCGCGGAAGAACTGGGCGTCTTTTGAGGAGATCTATGAATGGATCCAGTTTTGCATTTGCCCATATGATCGGAAGTGCTGGTCAGCCAGGTAGCGTGCCATTGATCGAAAAAGGTGGTAGTCAGAGGGAGCAATGTCTGAAGAATACAGCACATGGAGTACGAGTTCCCATTTCGACGTTCCCAAATATGTTCTGATGGGTATTTCGACATGGTGTCGAGCATTATCATGCTACAAAATCACCTTTTCACGTCTATCGCTGTATTGTGGCCTTTTGTCTTTCAGTGGCTCAAACGTATCAAATAATTTCGATAACAGTATCCTTTGACTCTTTCTGTCAGTTTCAGTAGCTTCGAAAACCTTCTCTCTTCCACCGCCATACGGATCTTCGACGTCAAAATCACCGTTACTGAAGATGTGAAACCATTCGTATTCTGGCATATTCAGTCGAGAATAACTTTATGATGCAATCACAAATCGAGTAATATTTTGATGGAGATATGTTTATAAATACCTAAGCTTAATGTAAGACAATTATGCCTGTCACCTGTGCCACCACTTGCCACTACTGCTACCTATTCCAAAACGGCGCACCCTAAGTTGTAGACCTAATAAGGTGCGCACCCCTTCCTCATCCCAACACGACCGTCACCCATTCGTAACTTAAGTCATTGCATTGAAGTGGTGTGTATGTGACACTCGGCTGTATGGAAACCGCGCAGTGAGATAAGTCGACGAGGAGACATACGTAATGTGAGAGAGGACCTGTGGTTCGGAGATGAAGTTCATCCTCTGTCAATGATAACCGGTTTCAAACAACCAGCTGTCAGTAATTGCCCTTCCATTCAAACCAACTTCCGAGTAAAATTTTCAGTTTGTGTACTGTGGTTTGGCAAGTCGCGATTTTGCCTCTGTTAAAATGAAGCACAACGTCTCGTGCGCGCGACGACCTAATGAGGCGTTTAATCGTAAGTGTATCAAGAATTTTGTTTAGGCCCCGACAGGTTTCGTGATGTCGTTGGGGACGTTCTCTATACCATGACTTGGGCCCACTCATTCAGGATGCCGCGAATATGATCTTGGACTTTCACTTCAACATTGTCGGTTATCATCTACGTGATGAGGCTGCTGTGAACATTCTCGTCTTCCATAATGATATTGATTGCAATGTCACAAATTTACTACTTTAAGTAATTAATTATATACGGGGCGGTTCATCAGCAAAAATGTACAGAGGACAGCATATTTCTTCAAACAAGAACTAAATCCTTTTCCCCACTGACTTGTTGTTCACAAAATAAAGGAAACTAGTTAACCACCTAATGCATCTTTGAAGAATCTCAAGATTTAGACACGTCATACCCCCACAGATAATATACGTTACCCACCAATGTTATGATTTGCACCGATGTCTACCTGGGCTAGATATGTACTCAGCAAACCACTGTAAATTGCATTATGGTTTCCACAGACTTGGGCAGTATACCAGAACGGATAGTACACGTAGACTGATTGTATTTCCCTAGCATTCTAGAACCAACCGAACTCTATTACCTACTTTACCTCCGATTACGCCTAAGTGATTGTTCGATTTAGTGTCCCTACAGATTGTTACATTCAGGCATTTGAATGGAGTGACTGATTGTAATTGTGATTCACTGCTGTTTTAATCATAGGATACTATTTTTTTTGTTTCTATGGTGAAGTGAAAAACTCTACATTTATGAACATTTTAGGGCAAGTTTCCAATCGTTGCATTACTTTGAACTTTGAAATGCTACCAAGGTCTGACTGAATATTTGTGTGGCTGTTTCCAGGAAGTACTTCACGATAGGAAACTGTTTCAGCTGAAAAAAGTCGGAGTTCACTACTGATATTGTGTACCGGGTCATATAATCCTGAACAGTAAAGTTCATAACGACCACCCGGTTAGCTCTGCGGTCTAACGCACTGCTTTCCGGGCGGGAAGGCGTGCCGGTCTCCAGCACGAATCCGCCCGGCGGATTAGCGTCGAGGTCCAGTGCGCCAGCCAGTCTGTGGATGATTTTTAAGGCGGTTTTCCATCTGCCTCGGGCTGCCTGCGGGCTGGTTCCCCTTATTCCGCCTCAGTTACATTATGTCTGCGATTGCTGCGCAAACACTTTCTCCACGTACGCGTATGCCATGTTACTCTAACACGCAAACATTGGGGCTACACTCGTCTGGTGTGTGACGTTCCCGGGGGAGGGTGGGGGGGGGGGGGGGATCCACTGGGGGCCGAACCTTGGGTTCGGTGTGGGGCGGAGGTGGGGTGAGTGGACTGGGGTTCTGTACCAGCGTAGCATACGGCGGGGACGAAGCCTCTCCGTCGTTTCTAAGTCCCCAGTTCAATACAATACAAATGCTCATAACAGACTTCGTTACATTTGCTGGTGCTCGGGAGATAAGCGCAAAAATTTCTTCCGATCCAAGACTGAGAGGAACAGTAGAAGAACCTCTGAACCATACACTTCCGGCAGAGAAACAGGAAATTTGAGCAGTAAACGGAAAGAAGAAGGCTCAAAGAAGATTGTGGCATGCACAACCTGTTTATTAACAGCACTGCGCTCGCCGCTCTAGCACCTACGCTGCTTGCCAACATCTGCTAAAGAACGCTCGCGGTGTTGTTGCCTATAAGGACCTTTCACAAACGCGAATTATATGGGCCTGAAGGCAGGAGGACAGAAGTTATGAGACAACTGTATCAAGAAAAATTGGGGCTGAACGAATAGGTCGTTAGGCACAACTGTGTGTTCTGGGCTAGACGACGTCGTGCCATTTTCCAACCCCACTTACTTCCACAGTGCTAATATGTGCAACATATTTTAAGATAATGGCATGTGATACACATCATTTTAAATTCTAAAATCTGTCATATGTTAACATACAGTGCAAATAATGCTGAATAATAGATATTTTTTGCTTACATTTTTGTAATGTTGACATACATTGAAAATAGTGTAGAATAATAGATGTTTTCGTTTTTGTGACAGAGTACGTAAAAGTGCCTTTTACAAAACCTCTTGGTAAAACCTAAAGAAGATTTTAACCTTTAATATTTGCATATCTTGGGTTCAACGTAAGTCTTAGTAGCTATGAAGAAAAGGCTCCACAACACACTGAGGAATCGCCCTAGATCAGTCTAGCGAGTGAGATATCTCAGTAGTTAAGAGACTGAAATCGTATTAGGAAGGTAGGGACGGTTATTCCATGGAGGTTAAATTTGCAGAGGCCGATTTTCTTCACAACCACTATCAGTTTAACTCGTATTGCTTGTCAGACGATCTTGACGTCGAGAAACATTATACTCCAACCTAAGTTCCACTTACCTCATACATTCCCGCACGAGTTTCCAAAGTTACGTGATATTCGTATAGTGCAGGGGTTCCCAACCTCTTTCGATCCTCGAATCCCTTCTACAATGATCTGAGTTGAGTGGACCACAGACTTTTAAATACACACACAGTACACAAGCGTAAATTTTAATTCCAAGCAAAACGTTTAATAACCTTAAATTAACTTAATCCTTAACGGATAAAACCTAAAGTTACTCTATTTATGGCTTAAAAGTTACATAATGTGTAGGCCTAGTTGCAATAATAAATACAAGTTTTCATTGTAATTACTCACCTCTTCCTTGGTATTCAGTGAGACGGCTGCGCCTGCATTTAGTGGCTCAAATGTTTGAAGTCAGGAACCACAGAAGTTAAATAAAGTCTCAAATCACTTTAGCACAAAGTCTGTTTCTGTACTTATTTTTTGCCGGCCGGGGTGGCCGAGCGGTTCTAGGCGCTACAGTCAAGAGTAGTGACTGGCGTATTGTGACGAGCCAGTTGCGCGGCCACCATTGACCACACGTTTTCAATTGGTGAAAGATCTGGAGAATGTGCTGGCCAGGGCAGCAATCGAACATTTTCTGTATCCAGAAAGGCCCGTACAGGACCTGCAACATGCGGTCGTGCGTTATCCTGCCGAAATGTAGGGTTTCGCAGGGATCGAATGAAGGGTAGAGCCACGGGTCGTAACACATCTGAAGTATAGCGTCCACTGTTCAATGTGCCGTTAATGCGAACAAGAGATGACCGAGACGTGTAACCAATAGCACCCCATACCATCACGCCGGGTGATACGCCAGTATGGCGATGACGAATACACGCTTCCTATGTGCGTTCACCGCGATGTCGCCAAACACGGATACGACCATCATGATGCTGTAAACAGAACCTGGATTCATCCGAAAAAATAACGTTTTGCCATTCGTGCACCCATATTCGTCGTTGAGTACACCATCGCTGGCGCTCCTGTCTGTGATGCAGTATCAAGGGTAACCGCAGCCATGGTCTCCGAGCTGATAGTCCATGCTGCTGCAAACGTCGTCGAGCTGTTCGTGCAGATGGTTGTTGTCTTGCAAACGTCCCCATCTGTTGACTCAGGGATCGAGACGTGGCTGCACGATCCGTTACAGTCATGCCTGTCATCTCGACTGCTAGTGATACGAGGCCGTTGGGATCCAGCACGGGATTCCGTATTACCCTACTGAACCCACCGATTCCATATTCTGCAAAGTCATTGGATCTCAACCAACGCGAGCAGCAATGTGGCGATACGATGAATCGCAATCGCGATGGGCTACAATCTGACCTTTATCAAAGTCGGAAACGTGATGGTACGCATTTCTTCTCCTTACACGAGGCATCACAACAACGTTTCACCAGACAACGCCGGTCAACTACTGTTTCTGTAACAGAAATCGGTTGGAAACATTCCTCATGTGAGCACGTTGTAGGTGTCGCCACCGGCGCCAACCTTGTGTGAATGTTCTGAAAAGATAATCATTTGCATATCACAGCATCTTCTTCCTCTCGGTTAAATTTCGCGTCTGTAGCACGTCATCTTCGTGGTGTAGCAATTTTAATGGCCAGTAGTGTAATTCAGGTGACGATACGTAAGCACCAGAGTTTTCCTACGTAATGAGACTGCTCATCGTTGCGCCGAGACGGAGGTAATGTAGGTTAAGAAAAGTGATGGTAATAGCCAGCCTCGCAGACGGTGCGGGGCTCTTTGCCAGAGGTAGCGCCGCCATCCGTCAGTGCTGTCCGTGTCTGCCAACTGCACGCCGTGGCATCCGGCATGGAGGTGCAATGGGCTGTGGTCTGAGTAGGTACAGTAGTACACTGCGGTGTGAGACGCTGACACGGTTTTGTCTCAGAATGTGAATTCATAGTCGTGACTGGAGAAAACAAATAAGCTAGCAGACATCGGCTACAACTGCTGTCTTCTTGTCTTCACATTTGGACAAGATTCCACCGATCAGGCTAAGAACTACCTTCGTGTCCTAACAACCTCACTCAGGACAAGGTGATATCTCGGACGAACCTGTTAGGTTTGTGCATAATTTTGTAGGGTTTTTCCACTTGTTTAATAAACACAACACATAGAACCAGAATGAGATTTTCACTCTGCAGCGGAATGTGGGCCGATATGAAACTACCTGGCAGATTAAAACTGTGTGCAGGACCGAGATTCGAACTCGGGACCTTTGCCTTTCGCAGGAAAGTGTTATACCGACTTTTCTTTGTTAACTGATGTTTTTTATCTCTGGTGTTCTAGCATAAATGACGGTCTTCTGCATAAAATAAAAAAATATATCTTGAAAATGTAAATAAGGATACTTTTTCGATATCAGGTTTTTGTTTTCAGATCGTGTATCATACTAATTTATTTATTTATTTTTATATATTTGTTGAGATCACATAGGACGCCCTCCAGGTGAAAGACAATAACAAACAAAACAGAAAGGGAATTATAGAATTTAAAGAAAACGCCCTCCTGGCAGAACAGACAAAATGGTATCCGCGTCCCGCCAACTTGTGTGTAGACGCACACTGTATCCCATGGCAGTCAGGCATGTTCCAGGCACGTTTTCACGAAGAATATTGCATTTGCCGATATACTGGATCGAGTCCTGGTATTACACAATCTCACTGAAATCACCTTCTCATACCCGGGACAGCCTGGCTGCAGGTGGGATCTAAGAAGGCACTACCCAAAAAGTTGGCATAGCACTGACGGTACCGCGGATGGTGCACGAGAAAAGTAAAGCGATCTTGCAGGAACGTCCAAAATTCAAGAACACTCTTATCACTTTCATGGAACAAATAAGAGGTCGAGAGGCCTTTTATCCAGATCACAGCGTTGGTCTTCGTACGTGGGAAGTATGTCTCATCTGGGAACAGAAGACATTGCGCTGTAACGGCATGGGGAGCCGTACGTAGAAGAAAGGCATGCATCTTCTGAATCAGCTGCCACACCTCTGGAGAAGATTCACACATCAGTCGATGTTCGTCCATATGAAGTGTGTGACAACGAGGACACAGCGGCGAATCTGTCATTTTTATGGCAGGTAGACGAAGTTGTGTCATGTATTTTCCATTAACGACCAGATACCAGGTCGCACGAGCTTTCCACAACATTCCTAGTACGATTTGTCATCACTAGGCGGTAAACATCACGTCCGGTAGGGTTTCGGGTACTAGGCAAGTCGGCATGGACATAACTGTATTCGATGAAAAAGGTCCTGACATGTGAGAGCGAGGAAGAAATATGGGCTACTGCAACAGGTGCCACTCGAGAGGGAGTGGCCAGTTCGTTAGTCAGGCTTCCCGATAATCCGGTTCGGCGGCGGGTCCACGACTTACCCATAGTACTTACATAAAGGGCAGCTGCTCTCGCTTGGACGTTGACAAGGCCAACTCGAGGAGGAAGTGTCAGCGTGTCGTAGCGGACTTTGAGGATAAGACCCACGCTCAAAAAGTAGCCGAACGCCGCCTGAGGCCTGCGTGCACTTGCCTTTGGCATCGGTAAAATCTGTGCTAAATGGGGCAGTCGCGAGACTTGATGAGTGTTAACAAAATCCACCCTTTGTAACATGTCCAATGCTCTTACGAGGTTGCCACGACCGACTGAGCTGCCCAAGCACGACGCACGATACAGCCCCTCAGCTTCACTTCCGCCAGTACCTCGCCTCCTACATTCCAAAGTTCACAGAAGCTCTCCTTCTGGGTAGCTCAGTCGGTAGAGAAAGACCAAGGTCCCGAGTTCGAATCTAGGTCCGGGAACACAGTTTTAATCTGCCAGTAAGTTTCACAACAGATAGACTTAAGAAAGAATTTGGCCATGAGTAATATATTCTCCTTCACTATTTAGAACAGTCTACCAACGCTGGGGTAACTCTTCGAGCCATGTTGGGAACGCATTTTCATCTGGAAAGGAAGCTCCTTGAAGGTTGTTAAATAGAGAACGAAAGGTGAAATATGAAGGTGGATCTAGAATGACTTCGCAAACCAGCTCCTGTATAGTGCTTCAGTCATCCTAGCAGAACGCGGGCGGGCGTTATCGTGGGGTAGCATCACTTCAGCAGTCTTCGGGGTCGTTGTCCTTGGGCTGCGTTTGCAAGACGTCTCAGTTGTTGACAGTAAGTGTCAGCAGCGATAGTTACACATCGGAGGAGAAATTCGTACTACTACACACCGTCGCTGTTCCACCAGATGCGTAACATTATTCTTTGTGGATGCGCGCATGTCTTTGTAAGGAAGCTGCTGCTTTGTTTGGGCTCAACCATTCCTTTCTGTTTCGTATGTTAGCGTAAAGACACCACTTTCCGTCACCAGTAGCGATTCAAGCTAGGAATGGTCGGTGTTGTTCATGGGTCAATTGATGACGAGCAATCGCCTCGGATTTTTGTGGTTTTGTCTTAGAGCATGCGATACCCATGCCCGATCTTTGAACCTTCCCCACTGCATGCAAATGTCGCACGATGGTGGAATGATCGCAGTTCATCACATTTGCCATTTCTCGAGTACACTGATGTGTGCCATTGTGAATTAATGCGTTTGAACGATTTTCATCAAACCTCGAAAGTCTTCCTCAACCTGGAGCGCCACTAATGTCAAAACGGTCCACCCTAAAACGAGGAAACCATTTTCTTGACGTGCTCTGTCCAATGACATTATCCGCATACACCCCTCAAATTTTTCTGGTTGTCTTCGCTGCTGGCATCCCTCTATTCTACTCAAACAGAAGAATAAGTCGGAAATGTTCCGGTTTCTTCGCTTGGCGCTCCATTTGCCAGCGTTCACAGGTCCACTCACTATCTCCAAATGGCAAAATGGTAGTATGTAAACTCAAATAGCAACAACGAACTACAAATAAAAGATGACAATCGATAAATAAACTCGTAGCAACCGGAATGCCAACATGCAAAACAAAATCGCTACGAGTCTATGCACCAACTTAATATAACTTTCAAGAAAATAAACACAAGCTTATGTGCTTCGTTGACTTATTACCTACAGCGATAATAACTGTTCAGTAAAAAATGATAGTTAGATGGTCAGTTTTTAAGAGTCTACGTTTCGAAATGAGCCTCTCACAATGTGTTTTAAATACCATGAATGTGTACCATTGTAAACTTCGTAAGATCCCTTGAGGAAACATATCTTCATAAGTATTTCTCAATTTAGCCACGAGTCCTAGAAAGTGGTGTAGGCGACGTGCAGTACAACTGGTCGTACCTTCCCAACCGAGACTGCAAAAATTAAGTTAATCCTTTCCTGGATTATCTTAGTGAATTGGTGCGTTGGACTTCCTGCTACCTGTTCTCCGTAGATGTCTCTTTCATGTACTCCCTTAGGACAGCTCTTGTAGCACAATGAATTCTTTAGGAGATGGAAGCAGGCGACCGGTATGTCAGTACGGTGCATTTATTAACTAACACCGCAAAAACAGTTTACAATCATGTGAGTCTGCAGGCTTTCGTAACTGTAGTCATTGAAGGTCAAATCTTCTGGGTTGTTAGGCCACCTCATATTTCTTCTATATGATCGACGTTTCGACCCCTCCGCCGTGAAAACAACAAAATCCTGAAGGAGATACCAGTCGAAACGACGGTCACGTTGAAGAAATACGACGCGGCCTAACAACACAGAAGATTCTAACTTCAGTTTATAATTAAGTAGTTGAAACAAGTAATCACAAATATTACTAAAAATCGAGATTATGGTTAAGACGTCTCCTACAGTGAACAGACTAGGATTGCAACCTATCGCCGACTGACTACATTCGAGCATAGCAGAAATGTCGTGCATGCTTTGTACAACTTCATAATTATTCGTATGTGGTAGGTATGTGAATATTTTTCTTTTGCCTTCAGATTTAATGGGTCTTGCTGCATTGTGATACTGTAGTATCAAAACTTTACTGGCAACTAGGCTCCTACTAGCATTTACTCTGCCAAAAGTGGGCTCTAATAATTAATATTTATTAGAGAAAATTTTTATATTTCGCGCCTGGCTGTTGGTGGGTTCCCGACTCGCAGATCGCCAGACAAGCTTCTTTCTCATGGCTCATTTACATCTCTTCACTCCACTCACTTACCACCGCACCGTACATCCATAACCGATGCTCATACTGTTGTGTTTTGCAGCGCTGCTGCTTAGGAAATGAACTACGTCTGCTAGCTGCAGCGTCCCAATAAAATGTAAAATTTAGAAGATATAGGAGGAACCTCACAGTTTCCTTCGGAGTCTTTCGATAAACCTCAGACTATAGTATGTATTCTCCGTAGCTAGAGTTATTAGGTCGTTGCACAGACAGAGGATGGTAAGTATTCGATCTTGTTGCTGGGTGATTTGATTAAGTGCCAATTGTGTAAAAAAACCGACAACGTGTTTTTTCGTGAACACACTGGCAATTAAAATTGCACCAAAATGGCGGGATGCAAAAATTGTAATTGATGTGTAATGTGTTACATACTTGGATATGCAAACATTTGGCATTTTATAGAAGCGCACAGAGTAGGTAGGAGGAACGCCACCCACATTCTGTCTTATGAGGGACTACGCAGCGGGTTTGTAATTCAGAAGTCGCATTTCAGTGTTGTTTGTTTGTAAGGAGATCGTGCTATACCTCGACCAAAAACGAGAAAGTTGGTTTCAGAAGGGCCACATTCAATTCTATGCAGGATCTCAACGGAGTAGTGCTCTAGCACTCGAAAGGACAGACATTAGGCCACATGAATAAAGTGAAGCAAACTTATTTTTTTCGAATTTCGAAGCTGAAACTCCGGAGTTTGTGAATAAAATATGGAGAAAGAGCTGTAGCTAGTGGGGACAAAACAGAGAAAAAAACTTTTCCTTCGCCTTGAGCTCTGGCTTCGGCATTACATAAATTGTGTGATTAAAGAGAAGCTCTGACGTCATTCTGGAAGCAACAGCTCCTAAAATGTGGAGGCCAGTCAGTAGTAGGCTCACGTTTGCTGAGTGCAGATATGTCTCTACTAGCCACATGTGTACGCCATGAAAAATGGTACAAAACACATCGATATCAACCTGTAGAGCATTATAAAACCTCATATCGTTCCATCAAAGAACATGTTAAATGTATTGCAAATAATTTTCTACAAAACACAGGGGAAAGAAGAGGAGGAGTGTTATCGTCAGAACAGAGGATGAAGATATTCCTTTGGTTTGTAGCTAAGCCAACAGGATTACAGTTCGGCATAGCAGAAAAATGGGTATTCGTCGAACTACAGGAGTAAAACAATGAATGGCGTTTTTCAAAAGATGACAGAAAACTCTGACTTGCGAATCAAATTACTCTCGTCATCATATTGTGGCAAAAAAAAAGAGTGGCTAGAAAATGTGAATTTCCAAGTGCTACAGATGTAACTGACTGTGCGCACATGCGAATTCCAAAGCCAATGCAGTGTGGCGACGAATATATCAAAATAAAAGGGTTGCGCTAGCATAAATGTGCAGGTTACATGCAATGCAAATGAACAGTTCACTAGTGATGAGGCTGTCTGGGCCGTGTCAGTATATGACAATCGAATACGGAGAAATACAAGTGGTACAAGTGGTAACTGAATTTATGAGCACTATTGTTTTGCGTGGTGAAGGCTTTGTACTATAACACTGGTTGACGACACCTCCCCCCCCCCCCTCCCCGCCCCAACCCAATCGTAATTCAACAGAGGAGAGTCTCATATCATTCAACAAGCTGTTTAAAATAAAGTAGGATCGCGATAAGCGTTGTTTTGGTGAGCTGTAGAGGCGGTTTCCTGATGATTTATGTGTTTAAATGGAATAAACTACTGGCTCATCACTCCGTCCGGTTCATGAGTAAAACACGTAAAAAGGTAAAATGCGAATAAAGTGCGTACTTGGCTGTTCCGATTATATAGGTAAGTCAAAGAGTTTGGAAAAGGTCGTGACAGTGGTGGTGACGACATAGGTAAAAGAAAATGGAGATAACCAAAGCAGTATCTTGCACAGTAGCGTCTAAAAAGCTCAACACGGTCAGGGAGGAAGTCGCATGGGGGTGCCAGTGGCAGGGGAGGCTTTCCCCCCACAGCCACCCCTAACACTGAAAGTGTAGGAGTATTATAGTTTAGTGTAAAATCCTCTCTCCCTCAGGAAATGAAACCCTTTGGTAGTGGCTCTGGTAGTGAGGTAGGCAAGCTGAGGGCGTGCCGCAGACTGGCCAGCAGGGCACACCCAAGAACAACATGCGCCATCGTCAGTAGACTACCGCAACTGCAGGAGGAGGACACTCCCGACGCAGAAGGAACTCGTGGGTGAATCACGCGTAGCCGATGAGTAGTCGGCACAACACAATGGCATCTTTCCGAGAGGTCTAGAAAGATGTATGCCACTCTTCATTCGCCCTCAACTTGTTATGGGTCGTAGTAGCCTACCAATTCAATTCCAATAGCCTCAAAATATTGCGTGGAAGTAGTAATCGTAAGTCAGTGAGCGGTTGTCCTGCAGTTGCGTCTTTAGGTAGATGGTAGGCAAGTTCATTTCCTGGAATGCCTATGTAGCTCCAGATGAAGGGCACTGTCTTTTCATAGCTGTGGAGGTCAACCAGCAGGCCCTAGACGTTGGCGACCAAAATGTTTTCGGGATAGCGCAGGGATATGCCTTTCAAGCAACTCATGGAGTCGCTACAGATCAGAAAGTTCGTCGTAGCCAGGGAACTGGCCTACAGCAAAGCCTGAGATAAGCCAACCAACCCTGGAGTGTATACACTGCACGAATTCGGCAGAGAGTGCTTCTCGTGTCCTCTTGCATAACCAACCCAGTCGTTGACTTTCAATCCGTCCATGTAGATGCATACCGAATTAGAATAATCGTGGAGGATCGAACGAAACAAGTGTCGGATAAGGGTAGGATCAGCATCACTCTTGGGACCACAAAAGAGGCCCACCCGTATCACAAGACAGGAAGAGAGGGCGGTGCGAAGAGAGAGCTGTAGGAACACAGACTGCCATCTGGTCTGGGGCCTTCACCTCTATCGACTGTTTTCCATTATTTACTTTTTCGCATCACATCACATAATTTTGGTTCAAATGGTTCAAATGGCTCTGAGCACTATGAGACTCAACATCTTAGGTCATAAGTCCCCTAGAACTTAGAACTACTTAAACCTAACTAACCTATGGACATCACACACATACATGCCCGAGGCATGATTCGAACCTGCGTCCGTAGCAGTCCCGCGGTTCCGGACTGCAGCGCCAGAACCGCTAGACCACCGCGGCCGGCACATAATTTTGTATTCGTCTTTTATACATTCGAGTGCCACTCTAAAGTAGACAGATCTATGTATTTCCTCTGTGAAGCTACTTGCTACTTGCTACTTCCCTGACGAAGGACGACTAAGAAAGGTGGAATGGAATAATAGTTGTGAGCCGAGTTTCTGACCGATGTTAGCCCTAACACACTTCACACTATATCGTTTAATGGCGTGACACGCTGATTTCTTGCAGTCATTGTGCCTTGACACAACTCAGTGATGAATTGGACAGGCCTGTCCTCAGCTTTTTTTTCTTAGAAATGAAACATTTCAGTAAACATCATCTTCAGATTAACTATTAAGACCAACAATTACAGAACAAACTCACTTAACCAAGTGTTTTCGTCAAGTGACTGTTTTAAGGTGTTGGACTTTCTGTCATTGTACGAGCTCTTGGTTAATCCGAAGATTATGTTTATTGAAACGCGTTATGTCTAAGGAAAATAAAACAAGTTATAACTAAGAGTTTTCAGTTTATAATGAGTTTTTCAACAAACGATGATTGCACACCTCTGTAAGGAATTTGTATCGTGTAAAATAACAAGTTTTCATCTTCATTCATGTTTATTTTCCAATATCTGTTGGGGCAATGTGTTTCGGCAGCATGTTAGTATCATTAGGCTCCTGTTATTTATATATTAAATGCTGTATAACACATTCCTGTAACGTGTGAAATAATTATTTTTAAGTATGTCAGTGAGGCAGTGTTCCGAACTACTGTCGCCCTGTCCAGAAAGGATAAATCATGTTAGTGAGCAGAATTCTATGACTTTTATTGTTTAAATAATCTCAAGGCACTTTTTTCTTACATGTATTGGAAATGCATTCTTATCAGATAGACAGGGCACAAGAAATGACACACAACCATCATTTCACGCTTCACATAGTAACAATAATTTATAGTGGAGTGGCCAAATCATATCAAAGATCTTGAGCTGCTACGATAATACATATGTTACGGGTTCATACGTTTTTGGGCAAGCATCCTGACATCAAAGCACATGTCATGCAGTCTGATTTTCGCAACTTCTTTAATTATTCATTATTATTCAATATTTATTTTTATATTTTTATTTTATAACTGAACATTCACAGACTAATTATCTATGCTATTATCAGACAAGCATTTCGTGAATCATGCAACTATCAATGAAATAAACATCCAAAATGTATCACTACAAATAAATGGAATAAGAAGGCGAGGAAGGATAAAAAATTGAATTTCTACAGAGTTAAAATTTTATAAAATTAAATTTTTACATAGCAATATCTGTGCTTCTGTTCCTCTATAACAATGAAACTTCGTTGTAAAAACGTCAAATGCAGAATGAAGTCATATCAAATGAGATTTTTAAGCTCAGCAAAGGTTGCTCAAGAAGGACTCTTACAAGAAATGAGAATATACGAGAAGATTTGGGAATATTACCTAAAAGACAAAGTGGAAGAATGTAGGCAGAAATGGAGACAAGATCCTGAACTTACGGAAGAAGGCAAAATTCCGGTCATTGTAAACAAGTAGAAGCCTTCAGGAAAAAGAGACGCTGAAAGACCGAGAAAAAAAAATGAGACGTCGGAAGAGACATGTTGCCTAAAGCTAGAAATGAAGTAGAACAAGAAGAAGGAAGAAGAATCATTCTGTACTGGAGAAATCTTTGAAGAAATTTATGTTGTTAGCTTCTAATTGAGCTATATGTTCCCATGTAATGTGCCGCAGATGAAAATTTCAAGTTCTTCGCATAAATACTTTCGACGATTTTTATCTTGTCGTTAAGATCGTCTTCTGACATTTTATTATATGTCCTCAACATAAAAACTTAGCACACTTGACAATAACTCGTAAGTGATTCGAAACCGTTTGAATTAATAAAACTGGAACATAACTGGTAACTGTAGCATCTAGTTGTAATAAACATGCAGTCGACAGTTACAGGAAAACTCCTGCCCTTCGAGTAGTGGCAACTCACACACTCTCACGAACAAGACTATACTGACTCTTCAGCCTGATAACAACTAATCCTTTTGCAGCAGGGCAGCGCACCAACTCAGCTGTCACATTTTTGTATTAAGTAAAGATACAGGTCTCACCTTATCAACCATTCCGTGTAATTTTTCAAACTGTTCCCTGCGAAGCAGCAAAAATACGAGACTACCAATTTTTGGAAGTGGAAAAGGCACTAAAAGCTACTCGGCAGAATGTGTGATCGATCACGTTCCTAAGGTGGCTCCGTAAAACTGAGGAAGCATAAATGTTGGTGAGTACCATCTTGAGAAAAAGGATGTAGTAGCCAAGTGTGGATATATCCATTGTAATCGATTCTCCTTTACGGTTTGTGCGTGATCCGTTGAGAACGGGGAGGCGGCGCCAGGCAGCGAGCGACTGCTGGGATCAGGCGTGACCGCGCGCTGGCTGGATTAGCCGTGGCCACGGCTCGCTACTCACTCTTGACGTTAATGCTTGCCACATGCGGGGAGCAGACACGCATGCCAGCCCACGCAAGGCGGCCACAATTCTTCACGTCACATACATAGCTAACTCTGAAGCAACTGGTGGCCTGTTACTGGCCGACTGAGTTGTCTACAAAGTACAGCCACCTTCGACAGTTCCGAGCCTTGCAGGACTCTACCGAGTGATTAAGGCACTGCTGCAGATACTGTAGAACCTCTGTTTGCTAGTGACTGTCTTTGGAATCGTTCAATTGCAGCACCATCACGAAGACGATACACAGAAGTCCGAAAGCGTAGCAGTTCATACACTACTGGCCATTAAAATTGCTACACCACGAAGATGACGTGCTACAGACGCGAAATTTAACAGACAGGAAGAAGATGCTATGATATGCAAACGATTAGCTTTTCAGAGTATTCACACAAGGTTGGCGCCAGTGGCGACACATATAACGTGCTGACATGAGGAAAGTTTCCAACCGATTTCTCATACACAAACAGCAGTTGACCGGCGTTGCCTGGTGAAACGTTGTTGTGATGCCTCGTGTAAGGAGGAGAAATGCGTACCAACACGTTCCGACTTTGATACAGGTCGGATTGTAGCCTATTGCGATCGCGGTTTATCGTATCGCGACGTTGCTGCTCGCGTTGGTAGAGATCCAATGACTGTTAACAGAATATGGAATCGGTGGGTTCAGGAGGGAAATACGGAACGCCGTGCTGGATCCCAACGGCCTCGTATCACTAGCAGTCGAGGTGACAGGCATCTTATCCGCATGGCCGTAACGGATCGCGCAGCCACGTCTCGATCCCTGAGTCAACAGATGGGGACAGTAACCATCTGCACGAACAGTTCGATGACGTTTGCAGCAGCATGGACTATCAGCTCGGAGACCGTGGCTGCGGTTACCCTTGACGCTGCAATATAGACAGGAGCGCCTGCGATGGTGTACTCAACGACGGACCTGGGTGCACGAATGGCAAAACGTCATTTTTTCGGATCAATCCAGGTTCTGTTTACAGCATCATGATGGTCGCATCTGTGTTTGGCGACATCGCAGTGAACTCACATTGGAAGCGTGTATTCGTCATCGCCATACTGGCGTATCACCCAGCGTGATGGTATGGGGTGCCATTGGTTACACGTCTCGGTCACCTCTAGTTCACATTGACGGCACTTTGAACAGTGGACGTTACATTTCAGATGTGTTACGACCCGTGGCTCTACCCTTCATTCGATCCCTGCGAAACTCTACATTTCAGCAGGATAATGCACGCCCGTATGTTGCAGGTCCTGTACGGACCTTCCTGGACTCAGAAAATGTTTGACTCTGCCCTAGCCAGCACACTCTCCAGATCTCTCACCAACTGAAAACGTCTGGTCACTGGTGGCCGAGCAACTGGCTCGTCACAACACGCCAGTCACTACTCTTGATGAACTGTGGTATCGTGTTGAAGCTGCTTGGGCAGCTGTACCTGTACACGCCATCCAAGCTCTGTTTGACTCAATGCCCAGGTGCATCAAGGCCGTTATTACGGCCAGAGGTGGTTGTTCTGGGTACTGCTTTCTCAAGACCTATGCACCAAAACTGCGTGAAAATGTAATCACATGTCTGTTCTAGTATAATATATTTGTCCAATGAATACCCGTTATTCACCTGCATTTCTTCTTGGTGTAGCAATTATAATGGCCAGTAGTGTAGATCAGTCTTACTTTGTACTGACTTCACCAGTCGATAATACAGATGTGGAACTAATGCGAGGTCTAAGTCTCCACACATATTCTGCAAATGACTGTGGAGTGCATGACAGAGGGTACTTATCCATGTACCATATGTTGGTGTTTAGTTCAGCCTAATCGCGTATGGGGTACTCTCCACCCCAGCGGGAGTTATATGTACTAGACCCAATTTTCGATCCAGATTCTTGACTTAATACTGGTTCTCGAAAAAAAGTAAGTAGTGTTCTGCGGGACAATTTGCTATCGTCTTAAAATGTCTACAAACTCAGGTTTTTCAACATCTCCGTGACGTCCTCCATGAATCAAACAAACCAGTGGCCGCTCATGCTGCTATTCTTTACAGAGGGTGAATGAGCTCCCCTACCGATATTGTTTTATGGAACCTGCAATGTTATATCTGGCTTTCAAAAACCACAAGCGAGAATTTCACAGCCATTCGCTCGCTTGCGCAGACTATTAGCCCTATAGAAAAAATGAGCACAACTTCTTTTGTAGAAAATTTAATGTAGTTAAATTTCGTTTTGGGATATGTTTTCGTTAGGGGCCGTAGTTTTTGAGTTGTTCAAGAGAAAAGTACAAAAGTGACATTCGTGACATTCAAACGCTCCCCGCAATCCAACAGTTAGCCGAGCGGTCTTAGGCGCTGCAGTCATGGACTGTGCGGCTGGTCCCGGCGGAGGTTCGAGTCCTTCCTCGGGCATGGGTGTGTGTGTTTATCCTTAGGATAATTTAGGTTAAGTAGTGTGTAAGATTAGGGACTAATGATCTTAGCAGTTAAGTCCCATAAGATTTCACACACATTTGAACATTTGAACAATCCAACAGTTAGCCCCCACCGCTCAGGATTGCTAGTATGTTGTTCATGGCAATCCCGCCTACCAAAGTACAAAAATTTGCGAATGCACGAAATATTTCCCACATTTAATCGCTTTGCGTCTCCATTGACTGGCCTGAAGTCACCGGCCTAATAGAGCACTTACAAATTGTAAAATTGACGTTTGCGTAAATTTTATCTAAGGCGTTCGTGTATTTTAACAGCATAAAATAAACAATTACATCGTCGTATTCGTCGGGCCATCTGACTAGAAAACTACCGTGTCTGTAAGAGTGAAGTTTGGATCGAATTATCAACGTAATTAGTTTTAGCGAAACTTTTAAAAAGATGGTTCAAATTGCTCTGAGCACTGTGGGACTTAAAATCTGAGGTCATCAGTCCCCTAGAACTTAGAACTACTTAAACCTAACTAACGCTAAGGACATCACACACATCCATGCCTTAGGCAGGATTCGAATCTGCGACCGTAGCGGTCGCGCGGTTCCAGGCTGAAGCGCCTAGAACCGCTCGGCCACCTAGGCCGGCTCGAAACTTTTGCAGAAGTCATTTTTCTTCCATTAAATCAATAATGTTGACGAAATAGCCAATTCTGCATGTTGCGTAACTGTCCAATCAATAGAGCTCCAAAAATTTGAATATCGTGTATAATTCGTGCGGGTGGAAGTTTTTGTACAGTGGTAGGAGGGAATGCTGCAGTCAATATACTAGAAATACTGACTGGTGACGGATGAGTGCAGGGTGGAGGTGTTTTTGAAGGTTACTTTTGTATGTCTTTCTTCAATAAGTCGAAAAACGTAGCCTCCAGCGAAAACGTATAACACACACAAAATTTAATTACATTAAATTAACTACAAGAAGACCTCGTTCATTTTTTTCTGTAGGACCAATACTTTGCAAGTAACGAGCGTGAGAATACAAAAATTTCGCGCGTGGTTTATGAAGGCCAGGCATTACATTGTCGGCCGCATAAAACGAGTTCGGTGGGGGTAGCTGAATCACCCTGTTATACAGGGTGTCAAAGGTATAAGTGCAGATTTCTCTACTGATGACTGAGGATAGTGTTCTGAATAACATTAGATCAGCAGTTACTTCATTTGCAAACTGATAATTATAACTATTACTAGTACTATATTTTTCGGTTTGTTAGTACCTCTCAGTACGTGTGACATAAGCAAGCCATTTATGTTTATTTTTCCCTGTGCGGAAGGTCAAGTACTGAAGTGTAGATGTGTCGACACATAACGGGTACTCTATACTGACAGTGATAGTTCACTTGGGAGTGCAACGACGCTGCAGAAAACATCAGGGGGTAAAATAGGTACTGTGTCTGCGGGAAGACTCTTAGATACACAGAAAAAGACAACTGACACACTGAAGTGAGTTTAGACTACGGTTCTAACTATCACAATATCTGTACCTATACACCTAACACGCTTTATATTTTTCCTATTCGCTATGGGCTCCCCGCATTTGACCAGTATTGTAAGATGAGTTGCATGATTTTCTTTATGGGCTACCTCTTTTTCTTGGCACAATACCCTTTATCGAAAAGCCTACCAATGAACGCAGTCTCCCACTTGCTTTGCCTACAACTCAGCCTATATAGTGATGACGTTTCATATTCCTAAAAATAATTACACGAAGCTATTTGTATAAGTTGACCGATTGCAGTTGTGACTCGTTGATACTATAGTCATACGATTATAAGTTTTTTGTTGAAGTACACAACTTTGCCTGTCTGAACATTTAAGACAAGTTATCAAATCTTGCACCACTTTGAAATCTGTTGATGATCTGATTAAATGTCTGAGCAGTTTTTTTCAGACAATACTTTATTATACACGACAGTATGACATACAAAAAAATCTGTTGTCATAAATATATTACATCAAAGCTAGCGTCGCATTATCCTTCCCTAGCACACATCTGAATGTATATTACTTCCGTCGATGACGCTACATGCAAGACAACACGCTGCGTCCCCCCTACCAAGCAACACTCAAGCCAGTGACAAATTGTAATTGATCCGTACAAAGTAAGCAACTGAATTTCAATACTTAAATTTTTATCGGGAGTGCAACAATTGTATAACGCTATTTGGTAGGTGGGTGCAATGGGGGAAGCACTTCCAACCGTTCGTTTCTACAAGCGCGACCCCGCGAATAGTCGTAACACTGATGCACATTGTGAGTCCAGGAACCATTAACGCACAGACACTGATCAACTCTCTGAGCTACTAGTTTAGTGTATTACAAGCTCCAGTTACCTTAATGTGATCATCTGTATCTACATCTACATGATTACTCTGTAATTCACAATTAAGTGCCTGACAGAGTGTTCATCGAACCACCATCCAGCTTATTTCTCTACTGTTCCACTCAAAACAAACACTTAAATCTTTCTGTGTGAGCTCTTGTTTCTCTTATTTTATTATGATGATCATTCCTCCCTGTGTAGGTGGGCGCCAGGAAAATATTTCCACAGGTTTCACACTCTGAGGAGAAAAGTAGTGATTCAAATTTCATGGGAAGATCCTGCCTCAACGAAAAACGCGTTTGTTTTAATGCTTGCCACCCCAATTCACGTATTATATCCTTCGCGATCTCTCCCCTAATTCGCGATAGTACAAAATGAGTTGCCCTTCTTTGAATTTTTTCGATGTCCTTCGTCGATCGTATCTGAAGCGGATCCCACACCGCCCTGCAATACTACAGAAGGCGACATAAAAGCGTAGTGTAGGCAGTCTCTTTTGTAGACCACCGTCTATGTTCGTTGTTAACGTGCTATAACTACGCACACGGCAAGTACTAGGGTAATCCAAAAAGTAAGGTCTCCTGTTTTTTTATAAGTACATAGACCTGTTTATTTCTACAATGGTTTACATAAGTTTACAGCGTGAACATTTAGCTATTTTTAGACATAATCACCATTTCTGTCGATGCATTTTTGTAGACGCTGTGGCAGTTTTTGTATGCCCATGTCATACCGACTCGCCGCCATGCTGTTGAGAAAGTTATGAACTGGCGTGATTGTTGCTTGGTCTCAAGTGTAAAGTGGTATGCCCAGGTTTCGTCACCCGTGACAATTGAGTCCAGAAAGTTGTCCTGTTCGGCTGCAAGGCGGTGAAGAAATGCGCGGGAAGCATCAACTCATTGCCGCATGTGGTCCTCAGTCAGCTTGCGTGGCACCCATCTTGCGCACTCCTTCCGGTAGTTCAATGTTTCCGTAAAAACTGTGTGAACGGTGCTTCGCGAAACCTCAGGAACCAACGTGCAGAGATCATCCAGGGTGATCCGCCGATCTTCACGCATGCTTTGCTCAACCTTCAACACTGTCTCCTCCGAAATTGATGGTCTCCCGCTCCTTTGTTCGTCGTGAATTTCGGCCCGACCAGGAGCAAACTCTCTACACCACTTACGAACATTTTTGAGATCCATGCACGACTCACCATACACTTCAGTCAATTGGCGATGGATTTCAGTCGGCGCAGTGCTCGTTGCGTCCAAAAACCGAAGACTGCGGGCAATTCGCACTTGGCGGTAACATCCAACGCGAGCTCCATTCTCAACGGCTTCCAAGCCAAGACAGCGCCTCAGCGCGGCGTGCACGTGTTTACACACAGCGAGTGAAGCAGTCTTCATAACAGTGTGACTATCTGCCACTCAATCAGAGTTATGTACTTATAAAAACATAGGAGACCTTACTTTTGGGATTATCCTCGAAACATTACTAGCAGTGGAGGATATACACTACTAGCCATTAAAATTGCTACACCAAGAAGAAATGCAGATGTAAAACGGGTATTCATTGGACGAATATATTATACTAGAACTGACATGTGATTACATTTTCACGCAATTTGGTGCATTGATCCTGAGAAATCAGTACCCAGAACAACAACCTCTGGCCGTAATAACGGCCTTGATACGCCTGGGCATTGAGTCAAACAGAGCTTGGGTGGCGTGTACAGGTGCAGCTGCCCATGCAGCTTCAACACGATACCACAGTTCATCAAGAGTAGTGACTGGCGTGTTGTGACGAGCCAGATGCTCGGCCACCATTGACCAGACGTTTTCAGTTGGTGAGAGATCTGGAGAGTGTGCTGGCTAGGGCAGAGTCAAACATTTTCTGAGTCCAGGAAGGTCCGTACAGGACCTGCAACATACGGGCGTGCATTATCCTGCTGAAATGTAAGGTTTCGCAGGGATCGAATGAAGGATAGAGCCACGGGTCGTAACACATCTGAAATGTAGCGTCCACTGTTCAAAGTACCGTCAATACGAACAAGAGGTACCTGAGATGTGTAACCAATGGCACCCCGTACCATCACGCCGGGTGATACGCCAGTATGGCGATGACGAATACACGCTTCCAATATGCGTTCTCCGCGATGTCGCCAAACAAGGATGCGGCCATCATGATGCTGTAAACAGAACCTGGACTCATCCGAAAAAATGACGTTTTGCCATTCATGTACCCAGGTTCGTCGTTGAGTACATCATCGCAGGCGCTCCTGTCTGTGATGCAGCGTCAAGGGTAACCGCAGCCATGGTCTCCGAGTTGATAGTCCATGCTGCTGCAAACGTCGTCGAACTCTTCGTACAGATGGTTGTTGTCTTGAAAACGTCCCCATCTCTTGACTCAGGGATCGAGACGTGGCTGCACGATCCGTTACAGCTATTCGGATAAGATGCCTGTCATCTCGACTGCTAGTGATACGAGGCCGTTGGGATCCAGCACGGGGTTCCGTATTACCCTCCTGAACCCACTGATTCCATTTTCTGCTAACAGTCATTGGATTTCGACCAACGCGAGCAGCAACGTCGTGATACGATAAACCGCAATCGCGATAGGCTACAATCCGACCTTTATCAAAGTCGGAAACGTGATGGTACGCATTTCTCCTCCTTACACGAGGCATCACAACAACGTTTCACCAGGCAACGCCGGTCAACTGCTGTTTGTGTATGAGAAATTGGTTGGAAACTTTCCTCATGTAGTTGTCCCCACCGGCACCAACCTTGTGTGAATGCTCTGAAAAGCTAATCATTTGCATATCATAGCATCTTCTTCCTGTCGGTTAAATTTCGCGTCTGTAGCACGTCATCTTCGTGGTGTAGCAATTTTAATGGCTAGTAGTGTATAAAGTGTGTTGGGGGAGACGCAGAAAACAGTGCAGTCGTTGTCGTAACGGGGGGACGGAGCGATTGATGTGACGTCCGAAAGGCCATGGACGCTCTTCCGAGACGGCCGAGATTGTAAACTGTTCGCTTGCCGGCTGGCTAAAGAACAAGTATACCGTGAATGGCAAAATGGCGCAGCCGAGGCTGCTCTGGTGTACCACGGGCCAGAGATGACAGGAGTGAACAACAGCTGAGGAATAGGCGTGCAAGTCTTGAGCAACTGACTGCCCAGATGAACCAAGAGGCTACCAACAGAGCCTCTTCTTGACGACCGTTCAACGAATGTTGCTGCTTATCGGCCTCTGCAAGAGGCGCCTGGTTCATGCAACCATGTTGACTACCGTTCATCGGCTGCGAAGGCTGGCATTTGCACGCCAGTACCGCAGCTGCACGTCACTGAGTGATGACTGGTGGCCTTTTCAGATGAATCACGTTTAATGCTGCATCGGACAGATGGCCATTGACGCGAACGGCGTAAAACGTCTGAAAGCAAACACCCCGCACCAATCGTTGTAAGGGTCCAGGCCTTAATAGGGAGCGTTATGGTCTGGGGCATTCTCTAGGTGATTTCGTCATTCTGGAAGGCGCAATGGATCAACACAAGTTTGCATTTATCCCAGGGAATCGTGTCCTTCCCTATATGCAGTTCGTTTTTCCTAGGCACGATTGTTTCTACCAACAGGACAATACAATGTGTCACACATCTTGTAGTGTACGTGGGTGCTTCGAAGAACAGCAGGACGAGTTTCCCGCACTCCGTTGGTCACCAAACTCCCTGGATTTTAATTCAATCGAGAATGTGTGTTAGCGTCTCAATCGGGATGTACACGCCATGGATTCTCAACCAAGAAGCCTAGCGCAGGTGGCCACGGCACTTGAGTCAGCATGGCTCCACATTTTTGCCGGTACCTTGCAGAACCTCACTGACTCACTTCCGGCACGTCTCGTAGTAATCTACACTCCAAAAGACGGGTATCCAGACTTTTTCCCAGGTGGTCGCATTAATGTGACTGGCCAGGATGGTGTAGTTTGTTGTAAAGGTCGCCAGCCTCACTTGAAACCACGACATAACGTTGTAACGTCTACATTTACACTTGCATCTATATCTATACACAGCTAGCAGTGCACGGCTGACGGAACAGCGTAGCAAAATTGTCGTTTTTCTTTCATATACCACTAGCGTACTCAGCAAGGGAAACATGTCTGTATGCCTCTGTACAGCCCCTAATGTCTCTTATGTTATTCTAATGATCCTTAAGTGAGACAGTGGATGTTGACAGTGGACGCGCGTTTTTTTTTTTTTTAACACAGGTTGTCTAAATGCAGCCAACACAGTTTCGCGAGAACATCGACGTCCTTCCAAGGATTCCCATTTAAGATCCCCAGGCATTTCTTTCAGACCTTGGTGTCGCCTATACCGACCTGTTACGATCCTAGTGGCGCTTCTTTGAATTCACTCAGCGTATCGTTGTCAGGGATATATTACAAGGGCCACAACACTGAAACAATACGCTGGAACTGGTAGCACTAACATCTTCGTTGGGTATGCGATTTGCTTTATAAATGCATTGCATTTACCCAGAATCCTTCCAACAAGTCGCCCTCCTGAATACTGATTTTACTTCACCGTTCCATTTCCTATTGCTTCTTGTTACTACACTACATCAGGGACAGCTAAGAATTTTGCACACATGCTTATCTCTTGCACGTGTGCGGAGTTCTGTCGCCCAAGTGCACACGTTTTACCACTGCCACGTCACGCTGTGTGAGCGTGAAGAGGGGAACGAGGAGAAAGAGAGGAGGAACTTGGGTCATGGCGAACTTTTCATTATTATTTAATTTCTTTGGCGTGATGAAGATATAATAACAGTTTATGACTGATACAAGCTGTCGGAATATGGATAGACACAGATAATATTGCAGTTTTTCAACACTCAGTTTTTCATGTAATCGTGACTTATTTAGTTCCATAATCGAAATAAGCTTTGACGCAGATCTGTTGATAGAAACATTGTATCTCGTTTACAACCTCATTATGGAGATGTGTAAACTGTCTCCAAGGAAAACATCATGGAACCCCTTGACAGTTTCAATGTAAAGTACTTTCCTTTTAAGGAGGAATTACATAGTTCAATCAGATCCATCCGCACATATACAGGGACGCTTCCAACTGAAACGGCAAATGGTGTGTGTGTGTATGTGTGTGTGTGTGTGTGTGTGTGTGTGTGTGAGTGTGAAATCTTATGGGACTTAACTGCTAAGGTCATCAGTCCCTAAGCTTACACACTACTTAACCTAAATTATCCTAAGGACAAACACACACACCCATGCCTGAGGGAGGACTCGAACCTCCGCCGGGACCAGCCGCACAGTCCATGACTGCAGCACGGCAAATTGTCTCGAAAACAGGTCAAAAGCAGGTATAAGACTGGTAGTGTCCTAAAAACGTTTAGAAAAGTATTGTTGCAATTCTTTTAACGTCACAATGAACTCTGCAAAATCCGCGTCTCTTTAACGCCAATGAGCTTAGAGAAGTGGACGGAATTTTACGTCCCATGCGTGTCATTTTCTTTTTAAATGCATCCGCATCAAATCAGAAATAAGTTGTCTCTCATCTTGCAACGTCCTGCTGTGGGCAGTGAGCAGTAAAGTCCACTTAAAATGTCAGGTCTGCTTTCCATTCTAGACGTCCTAATTTTCGTTCCTGCTTTCCTTTTTCTTAAATTTCGTTCCTTCTTCCTTTTCCCTTCAGAAATTCAACAGCTGTAGGTCTTAATTCAAATAATCTTTCTAGTCTGCCGTCACCTTGACTTGACTTTGCAGTAGTATGTAACATATTCATATCTTCATTCAGTTCCATCAAAAACTGTTGCCACTGACAGTACAGTAAAGCATGTGACTTCAGAAAATTTACTATTCGTATTACTAGTTTCATCACGTACCCAATGTCTGCAAATTTAGCACAAAGTGCTTCTCGATGTAGAAAATAATGACTCTAGAACAAATCTCTGTCGAGCATTGTAATTTTTTGTTCTTTCATCGTCAACTAAATCTTCAATTACTTCTTTCATGGTGTTTCAATGTTGTTCCACAGCAACTTTGCTGTACCCGTCGATTAGGCAACTGCGTAATAGATACTGAGAATTTACCTACGTCTGTGATATCCATTAATTTTTCAAGGTTTGTGACGACAAAATGACCTGTGAAATTCCTTTACGCAATGAAAAAACAGAGAAGCATAAACATTCCACAGACACGACAATTCTGTCAAACTGAAGAAAAATGTAGCACCGAAAGAGGGAAGGAGTTGCGTCCCCTCGCATCGCTAAATGAATTGTTGCACAGCAGCTAGCAGTTCCGACACGTACCGAGTAGGGCCGAGAAGGGCTGAGTCTCGGACTGCGCCCATGCAACAAATTGTGGACACGTGCAGTTTTGCACACTGTGACCGACCCTGCCCTAACATTGACACGGCCTAACGTGGTCAAGATGTTCAGCACTCATCTATTAATCATATATTGTATTAGACACATTATTTTATTCACGTTTAAGATGCCACTCATTAAAATTTCGTCCAAGAATTTCTGCAATTGCTTATGATTGTTGAAGTACTATACTTTTCTGTACACAACAGTATCATCAGCGACCGGTTTTACAGTGCTGCTTTCATTGTTATCAGGTAAAGTCCAAGACCACTTGACTAGAAACGCACAACGCTAACATTCTCTATTATACCTCCAATTCTTCGATACACCATTGTACATTGGTTAGTAATAGCTATAAGGCTTTTATGATGTTTGTATCCTCGGCTGAGGGTCTCCCTTGATACGTGGTACTTGTCAGGATTATTGCGGGAATTGGATCCATGGGGTACAGAAAGGCACGAACTACGATCTATTAACCATCACCACTTTATTTCTATGAAGGCATTTATAATAAGGTGCTCGCGACGCCGACCCGTCATAACTGTGTCTGATGCCCTACCACGAACAAATACGGATTTGTAGATACTCCGCTGTGAGTCGAAAAAAGACATAACTCCGCGTCGGGACTACACCATGCAGGGGGCTAGCGACGCGACGCGACGCGACTACTGAATGTGTGTGTGAGGCGCTCTGCGGCAGGGGTATAATGACACCGCAGTTTGGCAGCATTCCACGATAACGCCAACTCGCACTCGTACCCTCACGTGGTGGCTGCATCCAAGCCTGTGACCCTTATATAGCAGTGCTATGGTAAGATAATGAAATAAAGGTTAATAGTATAATCTGGAGTAAAGTTTCAGCTGTACTTCGTGACATCTACATTAATATTGAGCTTGCTTACAACCAATTCAGTGACCAGCTTCTACCGTGGTTTTGTACGGCATAAAGTCTGGATAATATTTCGAAGATATGAAGGTCCCATTGTCACACCAAAATCATACACTCCAGATTCGAAAATGACAACACACTTAATGGCTTCTCTATTAGAGACGGAATTCTTCGAGCTATTACCTTTCTGGTCTTCACAAATAATGCCACTAACTAGGGCTAAATCATCGCACAATCGACTCTAAAAGACGCAACTGCCATAACAGCAAATCCACTGCTATAACAGCAAATTTTCTGCCGTGAAACCACGCTCGCCGATGCCGAAACGATGAGTCACTTGTGAAACTTGAAACTGGCGATGGTATTTCGCGTCCAGCTCTCGATGGACCCGCCTTCCTCCCGCTACATGATTCCCCGGCGATTTCGTCACTTCAAACAATTCCGAAATTAGTTAAATATTGAGGCTTTTTGCCAACAGATTGATGAGCCGAAACAATACCACCTCCTGCTTAAACAAGAGTTGGTCCATCTTCGGAACGCAGTGTTTGCGGACGCTGGGCTGGTCAGATGTGTACTATCTGGTTCAGATTAGGCGAAATTGGTGGGCAAGACATCGACTTAGGTTCAGTATCAAGTTCCGCAACACACTGTGACACAGTTCTGGTCTTGTTATACCGTTATCCTGCTGGAAAACCTTCGCCGTTGGGGAAGACGTCAAGCACGAAGTGATGTAGGCGGTCCGCAGTATTCACAAACACCACTGCAGATAACGTGCCTTCCATTACTGTCATATACCACATGGAGGGCCAGATGAATGTCCACCTTAGCACAATACTGTATCCACCGGTCTGCGTCCGCGGCTATCAATGTGTGATTGCAGTTACCGTAGATACTACGTACATTTTGCGATATGTCCTGCTGTTATGGTTCACTAACAAAGGCGTGAGGTTCTTCCGGCTCTTTAACTATTGCTCATCAGGTAATTTTAAACCAGCGTTATAATATTTGTTACTTAAACTTCTTAATTCTCTTCTTATTGTCTGAGGCCTAAGTTGACGCCTGAATACACAGCCCTGCAAAAAAATATTTTTTGAAATTTGATAACTAACTTTTACGTACTTTGCAGCGCTGATTTCAAAAATGCAATCCATTTTTTTCTATCACGTCCGGTTTTCTCACAAAAAAGGGAGTATTTTGGGGTATAATAACAAAATTTAAGCAATTTATCACATTTTTTCCAACGTTATAAAATTTTATTTTATTTATAAATCATGTTCTAAACTACATTTCCAGTATACTTCCTTTTCTCTTTAAGCTCAGAAGTCCTTATAATAACGCTTCCGCTTTCTATCGAAGCTTCTTTTGTTGCTTTTCCGGCTGTGGACTCGTTGAGGATCATCTCTTTTTATCATCCAACGGTAGTCCCCTATCATGTTGACGTTCCGTCTTCCTTGATATCTTCTTCCCATTTCTTTGATGTCTTGGTGGGACCTTCGCCCTGCTCCTCACTTACATCACCAAGGATAGCAGGGAAGTAGTCAAGATGTGAGTGGAAAACATGAACTTTATTGCTCATGTTACAGCCCAGCTTCTTAAAGTCTTTGAGAATGTCTGCGACGATTGTCTTGTAGTTTGGATCTCTTTTGTTTCCTAGGAAACCGGTAACAACTAATTTAAAAGATGTCCATGCTGCCTTTTCTTTTGTTTCCATTTTGTCCAGAAAGTTGGGATCTGTCATTAGTTTTATAATGTGTGGTCCGACAAAGATTTCTTCCTTTAGCTTTGCCTCGGATAAACCAGAAAACTGTCCACAAAGGTATCTGAAACACTCCCCTGCTTTTGGCAATGCCTTAACAAATTGTTTCATCAGCCCCAACTTAAAGTGAAGTGGTGGAAGTAACACCGTTTTGGGAACCACAAGGCTTTTCCTCTCAACACATTTAATCCCTAACTGTAAGGTTTTCCTCAGGGGCCAAGCTTTTTTAAGTAGTGTTGCTTTCTGTCTCTGCTGTCCCATTCACAGAGAAAGCAAGGAAACTTTGTATAGCCACTTTGTTGACCAAGCAGCATTGAAATCACTTTTTAAATTACCACATACTGTCCATTTGTGGTCTGAATAGCAGAGTTTGCTTAAAACCAATTCAAGGTTTTCGTACCATTCTTTTAAGTGAACCGAGTGTCCAACTGGTATAGAAGCATACTTATTGCCATTGTGTAGAAGTACTGCTTTAAGGCTTCTTTTCGAAGAATCAATAGAAAGTCTCCACCCATCAGGAGCATATTCTATTTTGAAAAGTATCATACGTACAGGAACATCACTGCAAAACACCAGGTCACCTTCTTGAGAGAATAAAGATACAAACTCCTTTTCCCTCGATCGATACCAAGAAAAGGATGTACCCGAAGCCAACATATGTTTATCTTTCAATCTAGATCCTAAAACCTCTGCCGATTCCTTAGAAAGGCCTAGGTCTCTAGCTAAATCGTTCAGTTCAGATTGGGAGAGTGGAATGGGATCGGTTGTGCCAGGATCGTAGCAATCTCTGTCTTCTTCACTATCACCTTGCTGAGTCAATGGCTCGTGATCATGTATCTGGAGGAGAGGGTATTGGTACTTCAGGTCCATGAGGAACAGGGCGAATGACTGATTGAATGTTAGGATAAGAAATATCCTTTTTGTTTTTTTAATTGAAACCTCGTACGTTGCAAGAACAAAAATATTTGGGCTCTCTCCAAACCATTGGTATTCCAGAACATAAGGACTGCTTTTACTTTGAAACCATTGCCTCAGTTCTTCAACACACACTGAACAGACTGTGTGTGGGGCCAAAGGTTTATCTTGATCGCCAAACTTTATACCAAAATAGGAGAAATATACTTTTTCAACAAAATCGGAAATGTTTCTCTGTTGATTTTTAACGGTATAGTTACCACAATGTAGCAGAAGCAAACTGACGAGTTTATACATCCTCTGGTAGCCATTGTCCACGAAACAAACTCACAACACAAGAAAACAGTCACTAGTTTAAAGCACTAGTAACAACACGTGAACAGCACAGAGTGAAGAGGTGCTGTGAACTGAAGGACAATAACAGAAGTTCACTGCTCTGTGATGGCGGAGGAAGGGGCAGCGCGACAGACAGGCACTGACATGAAAATACTGCTGGTTTCTCCTAATTACTCTTTATTTTACGTATATCTAGTATAAAAACGGCTAAATAACAGTTTGTGTGGATCCTAAAAACCAAAATCCAAACTCACTAGAGTGCTGAAATATCTAAAAAAATCAAACTAGACAAGCAGTTTGTGAAATAACTGTACGTGATGGAATTTTTTCACTATTTTTCCCGAAATCAGCGATGAAAACACTATAAAAATCACTTAATAAATCTGAAACAATTTTTATGTCGCAGACCTGTGCTATCCATGTTATAAGCTAGTACTGAGTAACTTTATTGAAGCACGCTCCTTGTACTCTATGTACATTTATGATCGCGTTATAATTTGTTGTATTCCAACATCCAATGATGACAGAGTAGTCTGTTGAAACCGGTTAAGTGCAATAAAACGTCTCAACAGCACAGCTGACGACTGATTTTATTTTGTAAAAATCATCAGTATTTCAAATAAATCTGCATCGGCATTTTAGATCACTAAACGCGCTCGACTCGCACCCGGTTCGCATCCAGCCTGTACGGGAAATATTCACCGCCATTATTTGGCCGACAAGGGGTTGAGAGCGGTGGCGTAAAGTTTCTAATCATAAAACTTTGTGCCAATGTCCTCGATTAAACTTGAAACGTCTCCACAATATGCCATGGAGTGAAGCTATGTGATTTCTAATCATAATACTTTGTGCCAATGTCCTCGATTAAACTTGAAACGTCTCCACAATATGCCATGGAGTGAAGCTATGTGATTTCTAATCATAATACTTTGTGCCAATGTCCTCGATTAAACTTGAAACGTCTCCACAATATGCCATGGAGTGATGCTATGTGACGCTATGGTGATCCGTCTGTCGGATGGGGGCGCTGAGTTCGTCGGCCCCCTTGGTGCTATTCGAGAAGAGTGGAGTATGTTCCGGCACAGGTTTTCACTGTCTTCCATTATCACACGACACAAAAACGACAGCCTGCGCACACATCCATTAGTCACCTACACTGAACAGATATATTCAAGGCACATCTTTCACACACCGTGAAGAAAGGCGCCGTTGCGCGCAGAGGAAGGAAAATCCTTCGTGATCAGGCAGCCTAAACTATGTGCTAGCCAATAACATCATACGATGTTCTCTTTTTAATCAACATTGGATACCGATTTTCAAATCTCTGACTGTCTTGAACTAAATGATTATAGTCACTGCATGCAGTCAACCATTTTGTGCACGAGAGTATCACTTTAATAGTGGCAGCTATTTACTTGCATCTGATACATTTTCCATACTTTTACTACTCTTCAAAGTAGTCATCAGCATTATTTGTTACTCGTTGCTAGAAGTGCTAGATGTGTTGATAGTTCGAACGGAGCGGTCTACTTCTGGACGAACCCCTGTAGCAGTTCTGAAGTGAGTGCCATGAACTGCTTCCTTCATATTAAATCAAGCCGAAATGACAAGGGCTTAAATCAGGGCAGTGTAGTGGATGGTTGAGCCCTTGAGAGCCCCGTCGATCGAACAAATCAGAACTCGCACTATACGTGCCCCATCGCTGTCCTGTAAAATGATGGGTGGGTCCTGCAGAATGTGTGGCTGCTTCTTTCTCAAAGCTGGTCGCTGGTTGGGTTCCAAAACTGAGAACTCATATAGCGCGTTGACGGTCTGCCATTGTAGAAAGGTATGCTTCAAGATAACACCGTTACAGTGGTACAGGAGAATCACCATAACTTTTACAATTGCTGTGGTTCTGACGAACTTTTGGCCGTCGTGGCGACCTATAATGACGACATTCGTGTGATTCACCTTTCAGGTTTCGCTCGTACGATTTGCCCCTGGTCTCAGCCAGCATAACGATACAGCGTAAGACAGACCTCTCCTTCCCATTCATTGCGTAAGAACTGGGCAACGGCAGTGTCGTACCTCAGCCATTTTTTTCATTTTCACCAAATTATACTGAAAACATCTTAATCCCAATTTTCTCATGTCCAGGTGCTCCTTCAGAAAGTGAGGACCAGTCTTATGCGCTAATCCCGTCTTACAGGTCACCTCAAGAGTTGTTTAGCGTCGATCAATAGCCAGCAACGCAGTAAGAGTGGACAATACTGTACTGTACTGAACTGACAACACACAATCTGCTACATTCTGGCATCCCAGGTTGAAAGCCTTTACCCATCCTGCCTCTGTCCTGCAAGCAAATGCAGGTATTCTGCAAGCTTCGTGAAGACCTTGATGACACTAACGTGTTCTGCTGTCTCTGGCACATTTTTATCCAGGTCTGTTTTTCTCTCTTAGAAAATATCGTGACCGCTAAACGAGGCTCTGTGCTTCTCGCAGTTACCCACTGGCAAGGGAGAGTCAATTTACGCTGAGGTAAGGTATCATATTATTTGATTCCATTGCGTTCCGTCTCTAATACAACGTTGCCACCATTAAAGTTCCAACCCAAGCATATAAGTACATTGTCTTCCGAGGAACCACTTTCATTCATTATCAGATCTAAAATACTGATTTGGAAAGAGTATTACTAAGGGCTGTAATTTGTGAAACTCTGTGAGCTATTATGATGGTGTATACAGAATTATTTCCGAATTCACAAGGGCTTGCTTTCGGTAATTTAAGAAAAACGAAGTTATCTAATAAACGATATAGAAATTAGCTCTTGGTGCGCATCACGTTGGAGAAGTAAGAAGGTACCAAAAGACTGGCTGAAACAGAAAGAAATATCTTTCTTTAAAAAGGGCGATAAAAATAAATGTAGTAACCATCGAAGTATAAGTCTTCTGGATTCAACCGATAAATTATATGCCAAAATCCTGAATGCAAGACAAAAATATCATGGAAAAGGTAATATCTGAAGAACAATCAGGTTTTAGAAAAGGACGCTCAACTATTCACATTGTTTTTGCACGGCAATAAGTTACTGAAATGAGACGACAGTTAATAGGAAAAACCATCTCACTTTTGTGGATTTTGAAAACCCATTCGACAATGTGAACAGAGAAATGCTATGGAATATAATGGAATTCTTTTAGATCGTGAGACTAGACTAAATAACCTCAGATTATAACCTAACGTTGTCGGTAGATAAAACTAAAATGATGGCATTTCAGGACAGACTACCAGTAAGATCTAAAATAGTCTTGAATAATAAAATCTTGGAGAAAGTATAAAATTGTAAATACCTAGCACACGGCATCACTTACGAATGTAACCATGACGGTGACCAAAAATCGAATAAATTTACTTGCATGTGTGCAACTAGAGTAAAGTCTGCCAGCAAAGGAACCCAGCTGAAGTCTAATAAAATAATAGCAGAACCAACCTTACATATGGAAGTGAAGCATGGCAACAACAAGACGCCAAGAAAGTAGACTACAGGCTCGAGAAATGAGACTTCTAAGAAGAGTGGAAGGGCGTACAAGGGAAGATCGAAAAAAGAATGAAGATGTAACATTTAGGAATATATAAGCTAAACGAAAAAACAATTAAAGTGGAAAAATGGAAGAACTTGTATACCATATGGGTGGAGGGAGATTATTGGTAAAGCCTCTCAATTATAAATGCTCTGTATGAAGAAATGTAGGAAGACCAACAAGAGATAAAGTACTTTGAGATTTTCGTAGCGTTTTCCTAGAACGGATAGCCAAAGCAGTAAAGGCGACCGCTTGCGTAAAGCGGGAAATCCGGGGTCGAGTCCAGGTCCGGCCCAAATTTTCACTGTTGGCATTCCCCTATACAGCTGATGGTTGTTCGTTTTTGCAACATTTCATGTATTTACAACTTTTCATTTCAAACATTCAATTATTGTTCTAGGAAATATATATGAAAATCTGAAAGCAATGACAAACAAAAGAGTATGTAAATCATATTTATTTTATCGTGATGTGCTTCTCCTACTTCTTCTTCACTTTGAAACTTCTTTATTTAAATGAGTGAGTCTGTACTTAAATTGCTGAATGACTGAGACCCACAATATCCTAGCGCAACGCAATCTGACTGCTCAAAAAGAAGATAACCTGAGTTCAAATAATTAGTACAAAAGAATGGCCGTGACTAAAAAGAAATCCTAACAATAACCCGTTTCATTAAGCACTTACCTCACAGAAATCTTCATTACACGAACTATTGCAATAAAGCGAGAGTCAACACTGCCAGTTAAATAAAAGATTCTAACCACTAAAGCCACTACTACCAATAGGCATGTGGTTAGTAAAGGAACGATTTTGTTGCAGAGCAAATAATGTATTTTTTTTTACCTTAATGATGTGACATCCAGTTGAGACACCAACATAAATCGTCATTGACATCTAGTAAAAAGGTATATAATCATAAATAATATTCAGTCCCCAAGTCGAACATGTACAGATCGTTAGCCTACGCTAACACTTCAGACCTCTACCCTCCATCAATGTTAACTTCTCACATCCAACATCCATCACTGCTGGCTGTTCACCTCCAACTGCCCAACAGTACTTCCATCACTACTGTCAACTAACTTCCAACAACGAGTCCAACCAGCCACAGAGTCTCTTACTAAGAAAGCGCAGTCAGAGTTCCAATGCAAAGCGATACACAGCGCTGCCAACACAGAAGCAGCCTACTTACAACTTCACTTTATAGGCAAATTGCCTATTACGGTACTTCATCTCTTGCATGGTCTCCCTACATTTCTTCTTCTAGTGCATTTATAATTGAGAGCCTCTGTATGTCGTCATTCCTGCATCTTCTATATGCCCTTATTCTTGCGTCACAGTCTATACTGGTACATACATTACATAATTCCCATACAGGTTAGGACATTTTAACTGAAAGTTGCTGCCTGATGCCGGCCGGGGTGGCCGAGCGATTCTAGGTGCTACAATCTGGAACCGCGCGACCGCTACGGTCGCAGGTTCGAATCCTGCCTCGGGCATGGATGTGTGTGATGTCCTTAGGTTAGTTATGTTTAAGTAGTTCTAAGTTCTAGGGGACTGATGACCTCAGAAGTTAATTCCCATAGTGCTCAGAGCCACTTGAACTTGCTGTTCTGTAACTAAATAGTATTCATCACTATGGCTTGTTGCTGTTTTCTTCTTTTCAAGAATCAAGTTCTAAAAACTGTCTTGTTGGAGTTGAGTACCAGTCTGTTTCCTGGTATGGCACTTGAAACGTTCTTAATAGGAAATTTATTTTCTAATTTGTCTCGTTATTTTTTGCGGTGATGTGGTGAGCAACACAATTCTGGATAAAAATCAGGCACGAAGAAACAAAGAGACATTGGTTTTTCATTCTTCTCACAAATGTCAGATTTGACACTTAGAACCTTTCTCTTTCCAGTCTTCAATTATTGACTCCGATATCAAACTTCTGCTTACATTTTCGTTTCAAAGATCAATTTAATTAATCCTGTTTCTAGACAGTTAACATGCAAGCATTATTTTCTTCTTGTATGGAAATTATTAAATTCAAGAGAAGCTTGTTATGATAGTTTCAGTATCCTGGTGCGCCTAGTTAGAGAATTGCCTCCTTCTTTCGAAGCTTGCTAAACTGTTTCCAGTAGGTGACGACCCACGTGTGTAAAGCGTAACAGACGGTGTATATTCGTAACAGTGAACCTGTGCGTATACTAGCGGTCGTGGCAGCGCAGCTAAATGACGAACAGACGGCGGCCGTATTCCTGTTGGCGGGCGTATGTCCGGAAGGACGCTGCGCCGCGTTCTCGTCTATGGGACAGTAAATCTCACAGGCAAACAAACGGCCGTCGCGGAGGAAAATAAACGCGCTGCGGGCCACGAGCACGCAGCAACGAGTCGGCGTGTTCTAGGCTTCATCATAGACCTCATGCTGGTACAGCTTCCGAAGTATCGGAGTATCGTCGTGTGTGTGAACAAAGGCGTCTAGAAAAATACTCATATGAGGAAAAAAAATCGCAACACCAAAAAGTAACTAATGTAGAGTAATGAAAGTTCGGAAATACATTTGTTAAGGTAACATATTTAAGAGATTAACATTGCGAGATCACAGGTTAATGTAAGTGCGAGATAAGCCATTGCAAATGTGAAATGCTGGTACATTAATAACCGGTGAAAGCGGGAGAATGTAGCTCCCAACCTAGCCTAGGTGTATGCATTTCTCTGTACAGGTGTCGGATGTCAGTTTGTGGAATGAAGTTCCACACGTGTTGCACTTGGTCGCACTATACAGAGACAGTTCATACTGTTTCCGGATGACACTCGAGTTGTCGTCCGATGATATCCCATACGTGCTTGATTGGAGTCGTATATGGTGACCGAGCAGGCCAAGGCAGCACGTTGACACTCTGTAGAGCATGTTGGGTTACAACAGCGTTATGTGAGCCAGCGTTATCCTATTGGAAAACACTCCCTGAAATGCTGTTCGTGAATGGCAGCACAGCAGGTCGAATTACCACATTGTTATACAAATTTCCAGCCAGGCTGTTCCTGCTGCCATACGAAATATCACCCCGGACCATAACTCCAGGGGTATGTGCAGCGTGTCTAGCACGCAGACAGGCCCTCAGCTGCCCTCCTTCTAACCAACAAAATGGCGTCACTGGCACCGAGGCAGAACAAGCTTCCACTGGAAAACACAACAAACCTTCACCCTCCCCTCCAGTGGTCTCTCACTTGACACCAGTGAAATCGCAAATGCAGTGGTTTGGGGTCAGTGGAATACAAGCTACAGGTCGACTGCATAGGAGATGCCTTTGAAGTAACTGATTTGTAACATTCGTTGTGTCACTGTGGTGCCAGCTGCAGCTCAGATTGCTGCTGCAGATGCAGCACGATGCCCCAGAGCACAGTCCGAACACGATATCTTCCCTATCGGTAGTGCCACGTGGCCGTACGGAGTAGGTCTTCTTGCGACCACACGTTCTCATCACCACCGCTACCAGCAATCACGTACAGTGGCTACACTCCTGCCATATCTTTCTGCATTATCGCTGAGGAAACATCCATCTTCTCGTAACACAATTTCTCGACCTCGTTCCAACTCAGCGAAGTGCTGGTAATGTCGTCTTTGCTAACTTAATGGCTTTCTTGACTAACATCAATCCTTCATGCCAGGAATGTAGATGTGGCTCTAAATGAATCTTACCGGATTATCACGGGTTGCTTAAGACCTACTCCTGTGAACAAACTCCATTGCCTCGCTGGCGTAGCTCCTCGAGAAATCAGACGTGAGGTAGTTGCGAGATATGAGAAAAGTAAGGCCAACAATGAAGGAAACCCATCCACTATATGGCCGTCAGCCCGCACATCCTAGACTGAAATCAAGAAAGAGCTTCTTAACAACTACTGAGGCTCTCATCGAGAGATTATAAGGTGCGATGGCGGGAGAAATGTCGGTATTTGGGAGAATGGATGGCTCCAAAGGAAGGACTTCCCTCTGGACATTCGGAGAAGTGGTCAATATGGAGGTCTCCCAATAGATTACGATCAAACACAGAGATATGCAAGACCAATCTGCGGACTTGGGGTTTCTCTGTGGACTCAGTTCTTTGAGAGTGTGGCGTTGAGCAGACTAACAGCCATTTCCTTCAGTCTTCCTCATCGCCAACCACCTGCACCATGCAAGATCTTATGAGAACTACACCAAATGCACTTGAAGTGTCCAATTTTTGGTCTACTTTTGTGTAAAATTATGTCAACACTTACGTATTTTTTTGATCTGTACTTTTTACACGATACATGTCCAATCTGAAAAATAACCAACAGTCACGATCGCTACAAAGTGTATTTAAGGCAAACATAATTTGGATTCTCATGGTTGCGCTACTAGCGCCACTCTTATGCGACTGTCGCGAAACTGTAATAGATAGCATCTTTCAGATGTCGAAACACGCCTTCCAACTTCTGTGTCTGTTGCACAACTCCTTCTTGGTGTTGCGAGTTTTTCCATCAGTGTAGAACTGTGGCGACTTCGACGAATGATCTTCACATAACAGTCGTATTCCCGATAAACACAAACAGTTTGACCCGCTGTTAAGATATTCACCTTGTCTGAGACCTTGCTAGCTCTATTGTAGCCTCAGAGAATCGAATATGTCGGCGAGAATATAACAGCGTAATCGTCAGAATTTATATCAAACAGTAAAGCATAGATTCGTTAAAGGAACGAACTCCCATGAATAAAACAGCTCCAGACATCTGATCACATACAGTTTGGTTAATGTGTTAAATACACTGAGGTGATAAGAGTCATGGGATCCCTCCTACTGTCCGCAGCTCGTGGTCGTGCGGTCTCGCTTCCCACTCCCGGGTTCCCGGGTTCGATTCCCGGCGGGGTCAGGGATTTTCTCTGCCTCGTGATGACTGGGTGTTGTGTGCTGTCCTTAGGTTAGTTAGGTTTAAGTAGTTCTAAGTTCTAGGGGACTGATGACCATAGCTGTTAAGTCCCATAGTGCTCAGAGCCATTTGAACCATTTGAACCATCCCTCCTACTATCGTGTCGGACCTCCTTCTGCGCTTCGTAGTGCAGTAACTCGACGTGGCACGGACTCAACGAGTCGTTGGAAGTCCACTTAAGAAATATTGAGGTATGCTGCCTCTATAGCTGTCCATCACTGCCGAAGTATTACAGGTGCAGGATCTTCTGCACGAACTGATTATCTCCCATAAGCGTTCGATAGGATTCATGTTGGCCGATTGGGTAGCCAAATCATTCGCTTGAACTGTCCAGAATGTTCTTCAAAGCAATCGCGAACAACCTTGGCCCGGTGGCGTGGTGCACTGTCATCCATAGAAATTGTTGTTTGGGTACATGAAGTCCTCGATTGGCTGCAAATGATTTCCAAGTACGCGAATATAACCACTTCCACTCAATGATCGATTCAGTTGGACAAAATGACCCAATCCGTTCCATGTAATCACACCACACGCCATTATGGAGCCACCACCTGCTTGTACAGCGCCTTCTTGACAACTTGGATCCATGGCTTCATGGGGTCTCCACCACACTCCAAACCTACCATCACCTCTTACCAGCTGAAATCGAGAGTCATCTGGCCAGGCCACGGTTTCCAGTCGTCTAGAGTCCAACAGATGTGGTCACAAGCCCAAGAGAGACGCTGCAAGGGACGTTGTGCTGTTAGCATTGTCACTCACGTTGCTTGTCTGCTGCCATAGCTCATTAACGCCAAGTTTCGCCACACTGCCCTAACGGATACGTTCGCCGTACGCCGCACATTGATTTCTTCTGTTATTTCACGCAGTGTTGCTTCCCTGTTGGCAATGACAACTATACGCAAACGCCGCTGCTCTCGATCGTCAAGTGAAGGGCGTCGGCCACTGCATTGTCCGTGGTGAGAGTAACGCCTGAAATTTCGTATTCTCAGCACACTCCACTCTTGCTACTGTGGATCTCGGAATATTGAATTCCGTAAATATTTCCGAAGTAGGATGTCCCATGCGTCTTGCTCCAACTACCATTCCGCATTCAAAGTCTATTAATTGCCGACGTGCTGCCTTAATCATGTCGCGAACCTTCTCACATGAATCACTGAGTACTAATAACAGCTCCAGCAATGCACTGCCCTTTCATACCTTGCGTAAGCGTTACGGTTGCCACCTGTATGTGTGCACATCTTTATCTCATGACTTTTGTCACCTCATAGCATTTGACGTTAGGCATGTAAACGAGACAAAGTTTGGGAAATTTCCAGATTATATTTAAATTTTGTTGGGAGTCGCCATGTACACTTGTCCTAGAACACTGGGTAAGTATGCTTGGAGCAATTAGCGCCCCCTTCTAGTCAAAAGCTAGTCTTTTACGTATCTCAATGTTTATGATGCCAAATCTATTGAACCTTGTGCCTTACAATGATATAATTTTGCAGGTATATTCATGGTGTATGTGGACACTGTAAGCAAAATGTGTTGCGAATAAAGTTAGTAGAAAAGGTGTAAATATTGGAAAAGGCACGCTTGAAGCGTCAGTTTTAATGCATTAACAGAGAAAATGTAGAAAACGATAAACTCTGTTCCATTCATCATTTTGATGGGACGGAGGTTTGAAATATGTATAAAGTGTGTTGCAAGTCACTAAGTGCTATTATTCTGAAATTCTTGATGAATATAATCTCAGTATTTGCCGGCCGGTGTGGCCGTGCGGTTCTACGCGCTTCAGTCTGGAACCGCGTGACCGCTGCAGTCGCAGGTTCGAATCCTGCCTCGGGCATGGATGTGTGTGATATCCTTACGTTAGTTAGGTTTAAGTAATTCTAAGTTCTAGGGGACTGATGACCATAGTGCTCAGAGCCATTTGAACCATTTGAATCAAGTATTTGCTCGCGCTGCCTCAAAAGATATACATAGTTTCTAACAGTAATGCTTGTCTTACGGTGTTACACTTGTAATCTCAAATTATACCTCTTAATGAATTGATTATGATACCATTTTAAATTTTTAAATTCAGCCAGTAATTATATCAAAATCTGAAAATAAATTTTTGTTGCCCCTGGAAGCCGAATGAACTATGAACCATGAACCGAAGTAGACGTTTACTTATGTAGTGGGTGGAAGGGTTGCACTTCTGTCACGTTGAAAGATTCTCTTCAGTCGTCGTTGGTCACGTTCTTGCAGGATCTTTTCCCGGCCACAGTACTGTCGGAGATTTGATATTTTATCGGATTCCTGATATTCACTGTACACTCGTGAAATGGTCGTGCGGGAAAATACCCACTTCATCGCTAGCTCGGAGATGCTGTGTCCCATCGCTCGTGCACCGACTATAACAACACGTTCAAACTCACTTAAATCTTGATAACCTGCCATTGAAGCAGCAGTAACCGATGTAACAACTGCGCCAGGCACTTGTTGTCTTACATAGCCGTCGCCAACCGCAGGGCCATATTCTGCCTGTTTACATATCTCTGTCTCTGTATATGCATGCCTATACCAGTTTCTTTAGCGTTTCAGTGTATTTAAAAAGATTTAACAGTTTTCACGTAAGAAAAAATCGGAGATATTACTTTTCAGCACGCCCTCGTAAGGTGACATGCTAAATTGGATTGGGAAGAACCGGTTGTAGCTGCTCGTGGCTCTCTTTTACACTTGATGGCCGCACGGATATGCCGGCACTAAAAGACTAAAAGAGGGTCAGCAGTGGGCGTAAGAGGTAAGGGGACAGGCGGTGCAATCTGTGACCTGCACCGGCGCCTGACTGGAGTGACGTCCCGTCCAGGGGCGACTGTTGCGTCTGTCGGCCGTCTAACGTAAGCTAAAAATTACCCAGGCTGCGCCGTAGCTCCTGCCGTGGCCTTCTTACACGAACATATTTACGCCTTTCGCCTTGGCGGCCAGTCGCAGCGCCGTCATGTTGCTTCCTTTCTTCGTGGAAAAGATGTAAAAATTGATCGCCCGCATCGTTCACAGTGACCGGGTTCCCTTTGAGCGCGGCCCGGGGTATATTTTAGCGTGATAGATACGTCAGAGATACTGAAAGATGATTTACGCAGCGAGATGAAAACACAGCGTATATATTTTAGAGAGATCAAAACCGGTGAGGAAAATAACTCGTCCATGGAAAGGCGAAGATTCCATCATTTGAGCGCCCAGAATATTTTAGATTTAGACACAGACAAGAACTCGTCAACGAATTAGCTTATATACCAAACAGAAGCTATCTCGAAAAAATTAGGTATTTTCTGCTTCCAGCTAATCAAAACGAAATTAACAAGTAGTACTATTTTCACATTATGCATGCTCTGAGTGAGGTATTATAATTTACTATTATCCCCATTATTACACCTCCATATTTTTTAATATTTTCCTTTATTTTTCATTAGTTTTTATTTGGGTACACGAATGAATATACATGCATAGATCTCTGAAATTGTCATTGTGCTCTCAGCTTTACACATTTTCATACCTTAAGCGCATCAACTACCTATCAAACCATCGGTAAATTAAAACGAACGATTGCTCGTCGTATGGATATGATAAAACTTTCGTGCATATGACACTTGTTATAGACAACTATTTTTCCGTCAAGTTACGTTCATAATAATAGGTGTTAACCTTGAGGATGCGTGAGGAAAAAGGATGAAGGTGTTGCTTGAAATATGACGTCACAAAAACTTCGTAAAAATCTGTAATTATTTCTATTGTCCCAACCAATAATTCTTCAAATTACTTGTGATGGGTTGCTTAATTTCGGAGTTACATAACAACTGTGACTTAAAGACAACCAGGTCTTTATCAAGCAGGAACATAGCGCCTGTTGAGTTACTTAAACTACTTTCTTTCGAAAGGCAGCCAGTGGGATAAGAACCCAAATAATAGACTCAGGAATGTCAGATATACGTCCAAGAACCGATAACTTTTTCGAGTTACCGACTCGCTGTGCGAAGGGTAAGGTGCCCCCCAGCAGCAAGACTGTACTCGTACAGTTTCGCGATTCTTGGATGTGTGTTCTATCAAGTGTTCCAGAACAGAGTTGTCGACTCCTTTAAGTCCTCGCTTCTGGGTATTGCTTCGCTGGCCACGCACGTCAGTCCCCACACTTCGGCGGCCCCCAGCTTACAGCACGGGCTGTAGCATCAACTGTTCATACTCCAGGTTCCCCACTGTAGTGAGGCTGTCCATCTGATAAAAGTAGATTTACAGGTTAACATTCGCTTAACAAACCTTTGACGAAATATTTAAGTCATCATTCTTTTTTCCTTAAGTTTGCCTCGCGTTTCATGGCGTAGTGGCACAGATCTCACATTTTAAGCTCTGCCCAAACAAGTCAGAACTTTCGTGAATCAACACCTGTCGGGCACTTACTCAATAACTACATTAAATTTTGCTAGAATGTACACAAAATAATTGTAATTATAAATCGACAAAATCCTACTTCATTGTGAGGTTTGAGATTTTGTTATGTCCACGTTTCTCACCAGGCACTTCATAACAGTATATTTATAAAAAAAAAAGCGCACACGGCACCAAGGAATTGTGCGAACCGTGCTTGAAGTCGATAGATGTGATATACATGTACAGAAGACAAGCCGGCCGCTTGACCGAGCGGTTCTAGCCGCTTCAGTCTGGAACCGCGCGACCGCTACGGTCGCAGGTTCGAATCCGGTCTCGGTCATGGATGTGTGTGATGTCCTTAGGTTAGTTAGGTTTAAGTGGTTCTAAGTTCTAGGAGACTGATGACCTCAGATGTTAAGTCCCATAGTGCTCAGAGCCATTTGAACCATTTGAACAGAAGACAAACAGATGATTACAATTTCAGAAAAACTGTCTGATATATTAAAGATAAAGAGCATCAAACTGAGCATCAGTAACACTTTGGTCAACCTCTGGTCCTGATGCAAGCAGTTATTCGGCTTGGCATTGATTTATAGAGTTTTTGGATGTCCTCCTCAAGGATATCGTGCCAAATTCTGTCTAATTGGCGCCTTAGATGATCAAAATCACGAGCTGGTTGGAGACCCTGCCAGTAATGCTCTAAAAGTTCTCAACTGGGGAGAGATGTGGCGACCTTGCTGGCCAAAGTAGGGTTTGATAGGTACGATGACAAGCAGTAGAAACTCTCGCCGCGTGCGGGCGGGCGTCACCTTGCAGAAGTGTAAGCCCAGGATGGCTTGCCATGAAGGGCAGCAAAACGGGGAGTAGAATATCGTCGACGTACTGCAATGCTGCAACGGTGCTGAGAATGACAACAAAATGGGTGCTGCTATGAAATCCATCTACATCTACATCTATATGGATACTCTGCAAATCACATTTAAGTGCCTGGCAGATGGTTCATCGAACCACCTTCACAATTCTCCATTATTCCAATCTTGTATAGCGCGCGGAAAGAATGAACACCTATATCTTTCCGTACGAGCTCTGATTTCGTGGTGATCGTTCGTCCCTATGTAGGTCGGTGTCAACAAAATATTTTCGCATTCGGAGGAAAAAGTTGGTGATTGGAATTTCGTGAGAAGATCCCGTCGCAACGAAAAACGCCTTTTAATGACGTCTAGCCCAAATTCTGTTTCATTTCTGACACTTTCTTCCATATTTCGCGATAATACGAAACGTGCTGCCTTTCTTTGAACTTTTTCGATATACTCCGTCAGTCCTATCTGGTAAGGATCCCACACCCAGCTGCAGTATTCTAAAGGAGGACGGACAAGCGTAGTGTAGCGGTCTCCTTAGTAGGCCTGTTACATTTTCTAAGTGTCCCGCCAATAAAACGCAGTCTTTGGTTAGCCTTCCCCACAACATTTTCTATGTGTTCCTTCCAATTGAAGCTGTTCGTAATTGTAATACCTAGGTATTTAGTTGAATTTATAGCTTTTCGATTAGAATGATTTATCGTGTAACCGAAGTTTAACGGATTCCTTTTAGCACTCATGTGGATGATGTCAAACTTTTCGTTATTTAGGATCAACTGCCACTTTTCGCACCATTCAGATACCTTTTCTAAATCGTTTTGCACTTTGTTTTGATCTTCTGATGACTTTATTAGTCGATAAACGACAGCGTCATCTGCAAACAACCGAAGACGTCTGCTTAGATTGCCTCCAAAATCGTTTATATAGATAAGGAACTGCAAAGGGCCTATGACACTACCTTGGGGAACGCCAGAAATCACTTTTCTTTTACTCCATGACTTTCCTTCAGTTACTACGAACTGTGACCTCTCTGACAGGAAATCACAAATCCAGTCACATAACTGTGACGATATTCCATGAGCACGCAATTTCGCTACGAGCCGCTTGTGTGGTACAGTGTTAAAAGCCTTCCGGAAATCCAGAAATACGGACTCGATCTCAAATCCCTTGTCAATAGCACTCAACACTTCATGTTTATAGTGACATAGTTGTGTTTCACAGTAAGTTTTCTAAACCAATGTTGATTGTGTGTCGTCAATAGACCGTTTTCTTCGACGTAATTCATAATGTTCGAACACAATATATGTTCTAAAATCCTGCTGCATATCGACGTTAACGATATGGGAGTGTTATTTAGTGGATTACTCCTAGTACCTTCCTTGAATATTGGTGTGACCTGTGCAACTTTCCAGTGTTTGGTTAGTGATCTTTCGTCGCGCGAACGCTTGTATATGATTGTTAAGTATGGAGCTAATGTAACAGCATACTGCGAATGGAACCTAATTGGTATAGAGTCTGAACCAGAAGACTTGCTTTTATTAAGTGATTTAAGCTGTTTCACTACTCCGAGGATATTTACTTCTACATTACTCATGTTGGCAGCTGTTCTCGATTCGACTGACGGATCAGCATTAACAGTGTCGCATGCCCTCACTTCAAGAAACAATGCGGATAGGCTTGGAATTTAATCCATAACATAAGCTGTCAGCTGATCAGGAATTTCACACAACCACCCGTCCTGTCCTCTTAGTCGTAAAGACAAAGGAAAAATTGTCAACAGCACGCTGCGTACCCAGACGGTCACCCAGCCAAGTTCTGGCGACGCCCAACGGTGCTTAGCCTTGGTGATCCTACAGGAACTGGCCGGCACTGCCGTTGTCCCTAAACTTTGTACCTCATGCATTCACTATTGTCGAGACACAAATCCATTACTTTCGTTACTGAAGGTCATTACTAATGTAGTCACTACACATACATGTTTTCTTGCTGCCCTAGCTAGTCGCGGGCATAGCTATGCTCCTAATGTGCCATTTGAGTGGGATCCATTTTCTGAGAAGATTTTTCTCTTCTACATACTGATAAATAGTCCCCATAACTGTACCGGCATTAAATATAACAGCTTAAGTAGGAAGAATAGAGTTCACACACGCATTGATTATAAATCAACGGGGACAGTTGAAAAAGTGCGCCCCGACCGGGACTCGAACCCGGGATCTCCTGCTTACATGGCAAACGCTCTATCCATCTGAGTCACGGAGGACACAGAGGATAGTGCGACTGCGGGGACTTATTTCTGGCACGCCTCACGTGAGACCCCATTCGCAACTTATTGTCCCGCACTATATTCATAGTGCCCCTGCCAATCACACACATTACTCACGGCTTTACTGCCGATTCACGTAAGAGTTCGGGCATTGTTTGTGCATCCGCACTGAGAAGATGGTCAAATGGCCGGTGAGCCTTAACTACATATATACACTCCTGGAAATTGAAATAAGAACACCGTGAATTCATTGTCCCAGGAAGGGGAAACTTTATTGACACATTCCTGGGGTCAGATATATCACATGATCACACTGACAGAACCACAGGCACATAGACACAGGCAACAGAGCATGCACAATGTCGGCACTAGTACAGTGTATATCCACCTTTCGCGGCAATGCTGGCTGCTATTCTCCCATGGAGACGATCGTAGAGATGCTGGATGTAGTCCTGTGGAACGGCTTGCTATGCCATTTCCACCTGGCGCCTCAGGTGGACCAGCGTTCGTGCTGGACGTGCAGACCGCGTGAGACGACGCTTCATCCAGTCCCAAACATGCTCAATGGGGGACAGATCCGGAGATCTTGCTGGCCAGGATAGTTGACTTACACCTTCTAGAGCACGTTGGGTGGCACGGGATACATGCGGACGTGCATTGTCCTGTTGGAACAGCAAGTTCCCTTGCCGGTCTAGGAATGGTAGAACGATGGGTTCGATGACGGTTTGGATGTACCGTGCACTATTCAGTGTCCCCTCGACGATCACCAGTGGTGTACGGCCAGTGTAGGAGATCGCTCCCCACACCATGATGCCGGGTGTTGGCCCTTGTGTGCCTCGGTCGTATGCAGTCCTGATTGTGGCGCTCACCTGCACGGCGCCAAACACGCATACGACCATCATTGGCACCAAGGCAGAAGCGACTCTCATCGCTGAAGACGATACGTCTCCATTCGTCCCTCCATTCACGCCTGTCGCGACACCACTGGAGGCGGGCTGCACGATGTTGGGGCGTGAGCGGAAGACGGCCTAACGGTGTGCGGGACCGTAGCCCAGCTTCATGGAGACGGTTGCGAATGGTCCTCGCCGATACCCCAGGAGCAACAGTGTCCCTAATTTGCTGGGAAGTGGCGGTGCGGTCCCCTACGGCACTGCGTAGGATCCTACGGTCTTGGCGTGCATCCGTGCGTCGCTGCGGTCCGGTCCCAGGTCGACGGGCACGTGCACCTTCCGCCGACCACTGGCGACAACATCGATGTGCTGTGGAGACCTCACGCCCCACGTGTTGAGCAATTCGGCGGTACGTCCACCCGGCCTCCCGCATGCCCACTATACGCCCTCGCTCAAAGTCCGTCAACTGCACATACGGTTCACGTCCACGCTGTCGCGGCATCCTACCAGTGTTAAAGACTGCGATGGAGCTCCGTATGCCACGGCAAACTGGCTGACACTGACGGCGGCGGTGCACAAATGCTGCGCAGCTAGCGCCATTCGACGGCCAACACCGCGGTTCCTGGTGTGTCCGCTGTGCCGTGCGTGTGATCATTGCTTGTACAGCCCTCTCGCAGTGTCCGGAGCAAGTATGGTGGGTCTGAAACACCGGTGTCAATGTGTTCTTTTTTCCATTTCCAGGAGTGTATATATGAAGATGGTATATATATGAAGATGCCCAAAAGAACAGATACCATCTTAAGATATATAAAAATAGAGTTCAATGTCGTATCAAAATAAAATCCGAACTGAATCGCCAAGCCACTTCGCCAAGTAGGCATCTACAGGCTAACATGGCAGTTGTGCCGTACGGCGGGTCTCTGCAACGGCAAGGTACGCCGATTTGCCATACGGTGGAAACTGTAAGCTTGTGAGAGGAAAGAATTGTGTTTACTAACACTGTCGGATCCGCAAAAGTCTGACACGAACTGGCGTGGCAGAAAATGTATTTGGCACTCCGTGTCAAAACTGGAGGAATACGAAAACTAACGACTCGGCCCGATCCGGGAACGAAATGTCTGCATAGAAGGAAATATGCGAGTAACGAAATGTTCAGGCACCATCGAAACGCCGCGCGGGATTAGCCGAGCGGGATTAGCCGAGCGGTCTCAGGCGCTGCAGTCATGGACTGTGCGGCTGGTCCCGGCGGAGGTTCGAGTCCTCCCTCGGGCAAGGGTGTGTGTGTTTGTCCTTAGGATAATTTAGGTTAAGTAGTGTGTAAGCTTAGGGACTGATGACCTTAGCAGTTAAGATTTCACACACATTTGAACATTTTTGAACCATCGAAACGGCATTTCGGAGGCTCATGGTTTACTCCTTACTAAGTGTCATCTTGAGACTCATGAAATATACATCAAATTCGCGACCTTCTGGTTAGCGCGTATTCGCCTAAGTGAGCATAGCTGCGGCACTGGCTTATGATTACTTACGATAAAGTAGTCGCCACTCTCCCATTTTCCCTTACTGAGAACAAACGTAAATTATCGATAGTAATAAACAGACAAAAAACTCACAAAAAATTGACACGAAAGTTGAGTATTTCGTTATCACAGTATTGCTGCATGAAATTACCGAAAGTGGACTTCTGTACATATAAATGTACAGGTTTTCGGTGAACTAGATTCCAGTTAGTGCTGGAACACATCGGACTGTCAGATAGCAAACTTAGCGTCGCGACTTCATTCCGAGACAACCTGTGATGAGAAGCCTTCCCGCATTATTTTATTATTTCAACTGACATCCATACAAGACTCTTACAGCCACTGATAACTAACTATTAATACCGTGCAATCAAAGAAGCAACTTACAATTTCATACAACACTGTATACTGTTACAGGCGGATTTGCAAGTTGACTAAAACCGTGAGAAGAGTCCGTGTGTCTTGTAGTTCTTTTCCGGTGATAAATACGTTATTTAAGTTGGCCGTGGCCAGTTAGGTTTTAATAAATCCCACCCAAACAGAATTTTTGGGATCATGCTGAGTTATGCAACGCAAGAAGAAATGGTTCGCACTCTCTTCACCAGATGCACACAGCGCGAAAGTTGTATGATTGACGCAGTACAGATGTTTCTGCAAGCAACCATGACTCCAGCTCGGATCTGAAGTTCCCTCACCATTGAGAGTTATCACACCAGTAACTGGTAACGAAGGTAAATTTGTGCATAACCCGTCAGCCCAAGAATTTTCTATAAGGGCAAAACAAAACAAAAAATAGAGGAAATTTAATATGGTTGTTTTGATGCGTCAGGTGTTCTACATACTGCCCTCTCCTTCCCATTCCACCTCCCTCATCCCCAGCCCACTTGAGTATAACGCACAGAACTTACATACAAGCACGTCAGAAAGTTCTTTTTGGGATGTTGTACAGCTCGCGCGTCACATAGGCCTGAATCCCAGTTGTGTCGTCAAAGCGTTTAGCCTTCACTGCACATTGTTCTGAAGTAGATTCGTATTGATAACACCAAGTCTTGTCACTCGTGATTATTCTCTCCGGGAGAGAATTGTCCACATTCAGCATTTCTGTCAAGTAGTGGGCAGGCGTCCACGCACCGTTGTTTCTGTTCTGGAGTCAAGGAGTGAGGCACAAACTCTGCACACACTTTTCTCTTCTGGAAAACATTCTGGAGATTATCTTGAACACTTTATTTAGAGATGCTGTTCCATTGCGATTTGTGACATAACAACGTTAATACACTACAGACGCACGTCCATAATTTAACACTGCCTGCTCACAACTGGCTGGTCGAATGCACATCTGTTGTTTACAGTTGTTAGTTCAAGCTGCTACCGTATCTACAGCGCTGATGTCGCTTGTACACCAAGAATAAAATCACTCTCGGAACTTTTTGAACGGACAGTCTGAGCTAATGCCATAGCTGGGTTTCCCCATTGACTTATTTCTTCAAGCTGGAAAAATTCAGATAGGCTTATTAAATATAGTCAAGTTTTTGTCCTTTTGTTGTCTGTAGACTAAAGCAGAAATTTTTATCACTGGTTTAGTTACACGAAGGGTACCCATGGGCTGCAGTGTGCATTAGTGATCGAACGAAAACAGCAGTTTCAGTTGAAGCGTGAATAAATTATTCAGGGACAGGCGTAAGGGTTACAGAATTACGAGCGCATGCTGAAAAGTAATGGCTCCGAATTCCTTATTTTGTTTTCAATACTGGTTTAGTTATTACATGTCATGTACATTACTCGGTCGATTTCCCGCTTCGTTGACTCAAGTTGCAGCCCTCTGCCGCTAGAGGGCTCCGAATTGTAGCGTGAAACGTGGCAATGTGTAACGTAACTATGTCGATGCGTGAGAAACAACGTTCTGTAATCCAGTTTTTAGGAATTCGAAGAGTGCAGTCCATACATGCAGCACCCTCTGCTTCAGCGTGACAATACCAAGCCTCGCACGAGAGCTGCGACATCGCAAGCTGCATCTACAGGAACTGTTTTCGATTTGAAATTAGCTTACACCGACTACTTACGTGAAGTCAAGAGCCGTAGAAAAATCAGAGGGTTGGATCCCCTCATTCTAAGGCGTCAGATTGCAACGCCTGGGCTACTCTCAGGTTGGAATCTCCGTCTTCGAGGATTGTGTCCGTCCGTCTGTCTGTCTGTCTGCCCGCCGCTTACTGCTGTAGCTGTTCGTTCGTCCGTCCGTCCGTCCGTCCGTCCGCCTGCCTGCTCGCTGTCCGCTACCGCTGCTGCCTGCTGTCCGTCCGTCCGTCCGTCCGTCTGTTCGCCGCCTGGTCTTCGCCGCCGCCGCCGCCTGGTCTTCGCCGCCGCCGCCGCCGCCTGGTCTTCGCCGCCGCCGCCGCCGCCGCCGCCGCCGCCGCCGCCACCGCCGTCGCCGTCGCCGTCCTGACCCTGGTCTACGGCCGTCTTCGTCTTCATCCGTCTTCGTCTTTGTCTGTCCCCAGTTTGTGTCCTTTCCTATTCGTTCTGTTCGTTATTGTTTCTCCCTACCGTCATGTCCGCTCCCACCACCACCGCCACCGCTACCACCACCGCCATAGTTTATACTTCCCCTTCCGCCGCCTCCACCACTATCACATGGTGTGCCCAGTCCCACCCCCCTCCTTCCATCCCTCCTCTTCTCACTCTCCCTTCGCCCTCACTCTTTGTCGCCCCCTCTCCAGCTTCTTCCTCCCGCTCTTCTCGATCTGATCCTTTCCCCCCACTCCCCCAGCTTGTCACTGCAGCTCCGGCTCGGGTGGTGGCCCGTCGGGCCACTGTCCATGCCCAGCTCTCCCCGACGCCTTCGCCACCACCGCCGCCACCGCCACCGCCGTCGTCGCCGTCGCCTTCGCCTTCACCGTCACCGTCACCATCTCCAGCGCCGACTCCGGCTCCGGGACCTGCCCCTCCCCGCCACATTCCAGTTGTTCCCATGCCCCACAACTCCTCCGCCGCCGTCAAGCGCCCCAGTGGCACCCCTGCCTCGTCTGCTCCAAAAAAGGCTCCGCCTCGTCCCCCTTCCCCCACCCCTGCCCCCTCCTCCTCCTCCTCTACCCCCTCCTCCTATCGCTACCTCCTCTCCCGTCCGGATCCCTCCCTCCTTGAAGCCCGGAACCTCACCCTCTTCCTTCGCAAGAATTGCCCTGGTGCCCCCATCTCCCTCCTCACTCCTCGCCGTGATTCGGTACTCATCTCCTCCCCCAGCCCTACTCTCCACACAGACCTCCTTTCCCGCATCCCTGTCACCCGCTTTGGCCCTCATGCCTCTCTCACCCCTGCTCCCTCGCCACCTCCCTCCCGCCAACCCCAACCTCCGTGTCGCCCGCCGACCCTCACCGCCGTGATCACTCGGCTCAGTCCCGTGATCACGGAGGAGGAGGTGTTGGCGGAGCTTCAGGCCCATCCTCATCTGGAGGTGCGTGCGGTTCGCCGGATCCATAACGCTGCCGGCCCCACCCGCCTTATGCGGGTTTTTTCTGAGCACACCCCCTCCATAGACCGTCTCCTGAAGGAGGGTGCCCTCCTTTTTAACCAGCGTTATAAGGTTGACCCCTCCCGTTCCCCTCCTCAATCCCTGCGCTGCCAGAGGTGTCTGTGCTATAACGCGCACCCCACAGCTGAGTGCCGCGAGGCCCCCACCTGCCCGCATTGTAGGCAAGCGCACTTCCTCAGGCAGTGCCCTAACTTCCAATCCCCTCCTTCCTGCAATACCTGCAATCTCCCCCATCCCACCTACTCCCAAAAGTGTAAAGCCCGACCCCCTCCGACCACTCCTGAACTCACCGTCCCTGTCCGTCCCCTGGACGTCCCCACCCCTCCTGGAAATTCCCTTCGTCCCCCCCCCCCAACGCTGAGGACATCATCAGGTTCCTCACCATTTTCCTTCAAAATGTTCATCCCTTTCAGCGCCCCCACACCCTCCAGCAGATCTCCCTTGCCGCCCGTTCCATATTCCAACTCAAGATGTACGCCACCTACTCCAACAACCAGGCCCACTTCACCTTCTCCCGTCTTGACACCCTCGTCTAAATCCCTGTCATGGCGCGACAGCAACGTATCCTTTTCAACAATATCCGCTCCCTCTCCGCCAACAAGAACCTCTTCCTGCACACCCTTGCCACCCACCGCGTGGATGCCTTCCTCCTCAATGAAACCTTCCTCCAACCCCACCACTCCATCCACACATCACCCTATCTCCTCCACCGCTCCGATAACCCCCTCCCAATTGCGCGTGGCGGAGTTGCCATTGGTCACCACCGCCAGATCCCCGTTCGGCTCCAACCTCTCCTTCCCAACCCCACCGAACACCTGATCCTTAGTCTCTTCTTCCCCGGCCTTACCGTTACCTGCGCCACCATCTATGTCCGCCCTAACGCCCCTCTTCCCTTCGACTTCCTCTCCCACATTGACCGTACCTTCTCCTCCTACGTGATCGCCGCCGACCTCAACATTCATAGTCGTTCCGCTGCCCAGTTACGGCGGTGGCATAGGTTCCTCTCCTCCCTTCAAGGCGACCTCATCCCCATCCCCCAGCACACCCGTCCCGAATCCAACTCCACTCCTGATGTTATCCTCTCCTCCCCCAATCTCCTTGGCTGCATAACGGTGGATGTCCTGGAGCCTATTGGTAGTGACGGTCTCCCTGTCCTCCTCACCGTTTCAGACGGTCGTCGCCCTCGCCCCGACCCTCGTACTGACCCTCCCCCTAAGTATGTCCACGACTATTCCCGTGCTGACTGGACTGCCTACCGGGATACCCTTTCCACCCAGGTTGATAGCCACCCCTTCACCTACCACCACCCTGACGATGTCATCCATGCTGCCTCCTTTCTCCAGTAGACCTTGTCTGAGGCCGTGGAGGCCCACGTCCCTACTGTCGCCATCCACCCCCACCGTCCTACCTTACCCCCATAGGCCGTTCTCCTCCTCCGTGAATCCCGTCGTCTCTACCGTGCCTTCCTCCGCACGCGTGACCCGGACACACTACGACGCCACCGGCAACTCCAAGGCACATTCGTAATTTGCTCGCGGCTAAGAAACGCCGGGACTGGCGTCAGACATGCACCCGTTTAAATGCTACCCTACTAATCAACTCGTCCAAGTTCTGGTCGACCTTCCGTTGCCTTACCGGATCTAAACCCTCCCCCTATTATCCTCTTCTCCATGATGATCACCCTTTTCCTGACACCCTTAGTAAGGCCAATCACTTTGCCTCCTACCTCTCCGATGTATTTTCCATCCCCGATGATCCCCGGTTCACTTACACTCTCTTCCCGGATGTCCGCGATCGAACTGACACCTCCGTCCCTCCCCTCCCTCCTGGTTTCCAGTACTTGGACAACATTGCCCACATGGAACTCAATGCCCCTATCACTACACAGGATCTCATTGCTACACTCCGCACAAAACGCAACACTGCTCCTGGTCACGATCGTGTCGCCTACCGTCACCTTCGTGAAGCTCCTGTCTCTTTCTTCTCCACCCTGGCCAGGCTCTACAATGTAGTCCTGTCCACCGGTTACTACCCCGACCTGTGGAAAACCTCCCGTATCCTCATGTTCCTTAAACCTGGCAAACCGCCGTCCGCCGTCTCCTCCTACCGTCCCATCAGCCTTACCTCGGTCTTCAGCAAGGACCTGGAATCTATCCTCACCCGACGCATCCACCAGCATCTCCGCCAGCACCGCCTCCTTCCCGTTACCCAGTGTGGCTTTCGGCCGTCCTTCTCTTTCGACGACCTTCTCCTTCACCTCACTCATCTGCTTTCCGAACAGCTTAATTCCCGTCGCTCTGCAATCTTCCTCTCCCTGGACCTCGAACGTGCATATGACCGCGTATGGCATTCCGGTCTCCTCTTCAAGCTCCAAACTTTCGCCCTTCCCATTAACTACATCCGTCTGATCGGCTCCTTTCTCTCCCGCCGTCCTTCCTATGTCACCGTCCATAACACAGATTCCTACACCTTTTTCCCCTCTGCCGGTGTGCCCCAAGGCTCCGTCCTTTCCCCCCTTCTGTACCTTTTGTACACGGCGGACATGCCGCCGCCGTCAGCCCCCGTCCACCTTCTCCAGTTTGCCGATGACACCGCCTTCCTTGCCCTTGCCCCCACCCTACAGCGCTCCCAACACCTTCTCCAATCCCATCTTGCCCGTTTCACCGCCTGGTGCAACCAGTGGTTGCTCAAGGTCAATCCCTCCAAAACCCAGGCGATCATTATAGGCAAAACCACCCCTTCCTTCCGCCTCCTTGATTTCTATCTCACCATCTATGGCCGTCCTATCGCCCTCACTCCCACCCTTAAGTACCTTGGCGTCACCCTCGACCGTCGCCTCTCCTGGACTCTCCATCTCCGGAAAATCCAAGCCAAGGCACGCTCCCGCCTCAGTCTCCTCAAGCTCCTCTCTGGCCGTATGTGGGGTCTGGACCCCTCCACCATCCTCCACACCTATAAATCCCTCATCCGCCCTATCCTTTGTTATGCCCATCCAGCTTGGATCTCCACCCCCCCTACCTTTTACAAATCCCTCCAAATCTTTGAACGCCATGCTCTCCACCTCACCTATCGCATCCGTCTTCCCTCCCCCACGCGGATCCTCTACGATCTCATCCCCTTCCCCCACCTCCTCCTTTTCCTTGAAAGGATACGGATCCTGTACACCTCCCGTAAACTTGATCCTCCTCACCTTCTCGTCTCCCCGATCCTTTCCCACCCCCGCCCGCTGCCGCGCCTATATTCGCACGTCCCACCCGGTCTCCATCTCTCCACCCTCCTTACCCTCTCCCAAGGTGGCTTCCGCCAGCTCCCCCTCCCTGATGATGTCCTCGTCCCCTCCATCTACCCGTCCTATCAACTTTGACCCTGCCCCCCCCCCGCTTCCAGTGTCCTTTCCTTTCGGCACCCTCCCTCCCTTCTCTTCTCTTCCCTTCTTTTTCCTTTTCCCCCATCCCCTCCCTCCACCCCTCTTCCCCCGGGCTTCCCCTCCCCCTTCCTCCCTCCCCCTATCTCCCCTGCCCGTGGCATCTCTGCTCTCCCCTCTCGCTCTCCCACTCCCCTTCCTCCTCCTCCTCTCTTGGCAGGTCCCCGGACTCGCACACGCATAGTGAACATTCGCGCACCGGAGATCATCGCCATCAGTATCTCGTGTGTGTGCTTCGTTTTGTGTTTCGTGCAGTTACGACTCCACTGTTCACATGTGCCATCGCCGTTCTCCGTGTTTTGTGCGCCGTGTCCACAAGTGTTAGTGTTTTTATCGTCCAACGTGAACGGCTTCATGTTTATTGGTTTTTTTTGTATCTCCATTTCTTGCCCGCCGTTTTTTTGTATTGTCTGTATCACCTCTATGTCATGTTATTGTTTCCACTTAAGGCTGAAGAGCAGCGTAATGTGCTGCTGCCAGCCCGCCTGTATGGGTGATTAAAATTGCAATAAAGGAAAAAAAAAAGCCGTAGAAAACAACAATGGCAAGAAATGTGGAATGTGTCTTAACAAACAACTGTTGGATATTACGCGGGATTACAACCTCAAATTCCTAAGGCCGTCATTTACGGGTTTATTTGGACCGATGTATAATTTCCATTCGACTCCGCTTTAACCATACCTCGTTTCTTGTACATCTGTATAGAACAAATATTTACGATTCCCCTGCACATGAGTGTGATTCTGAGTCAGAGTCTGATGTAAACCCCATCTTGTTTTCGTGTTCTAAATTTGATGATAAACGATCGTTGTGAAGATTTTGTTGAGTATACGCTACATCCTCCCTCGACCAGTATCTTCTCTTTTGATTTCTAAAGGCATTCGACTATGTAAGGGGATTGTCAATTTTCTTAAGAGTACAGGGGAAAAACATGTAGCACTCCTATTTTCCTTTATCTGCTTCACTTATTATTAAAGTTAAGAAGTAGTGTGAATTGATAACATTAATATGTCCCGTTCACTTATCATTCTATTCCTTAAACATCTGTTGTGGAAAAACCGGCAGCTTGAGCTTTCATTTCTGTCTATATTTGGATGTAAATATGTGTTCTCGGTGGCTAAAGAGAATACAAACTCTGGAGACTACATAAATCAAACAAATAATCTGCAAGAATCCGTTCGCATTGGTTCACTTCATTCGTCATCCTCCATATAGTCCCTTCTTGACCCATCCGATTCTCATCTGTTTCCAAAACTTAAAGAACACCTTCGAGGACTTTACTCCACAGGGGATCGCACGTAAGACCTCCCGGGTTAGTCTGACAAATAGGTTTAAGGTGCTGTCTATGGCTGACACTGTGCTCAGCCGCATGCAGTCGCCTGTCCTGTTTCAGAGGAAACCTCTCAGCCTGCAAGATCCGGGAAATCAGAGAGAGTTGGATTATCGGTTAGGAGCTCCAGTGTTAGGAGCGTTATGAGGCATGGCTGTCAAGAAGGGGAAGAAAGACAATGTGCACTCCGTGTGAATACCGTTTGGAGTCATTCCAGACGTGAAACACGTCCTTCCGGATGCCATGAAGAGCATAGAGTGCAGCCAACTGCAGATGGTGGCTCACGTCGGTACCAAAGATGTGTGTCGCTCTGGATCCGAAGAGATTCTCTCCGGTTTCGAGCGGTTAACAGAAGTGGTAAAGGCTGCCAGTCTTGCTTGCGAGATGAAAGCAGAGCTCACCATTTGCAGCATAGTCGACAGGACCGATTGCAGACTTCTGGTACAGAGCCGAGTGGAGGGTCTGAATCAGAGGCTCAGACGGTTCTGTGAAAGTGTAGGTTGCAGATTCCTCGACTTGCGCCATAGGGTGGTTGGGTTTCGAGTTCCACTGAATAGGTCAAAAGTTCACTGCACACAGGAGGCGGCTACACGGGTAGCAGGGGTTGTGTGGCATGGACTGGGCGGTTTGTTAGGTTAAAGGTCTCGCGAAAACACACAAAGGGTTTCAGTCTCAAAGGGGGCAGGCCGAACACAGGAAGAACGTAGGTACAGGAACCATAGGTATAACAGCTGTAAATTGTAGCTGTGTTGGCAAAAATTAAAGTAGATAGTTCCTGTGAGATAGTACGGGCAGAGGTCATTCTTGGCAACCAGAATAAAATAATAATTGTATCCTTTTACCGGCCTCACAATTTAGATGATACAATTGCTGAAAGCTTCAAAGAAAACTTGAGTTTAATTTCAAACATGCACCCGATTCATACAATTACAGTTGGTGGTGACTTTAATGTACCCCCGATGTGTTAGCGCAAATACATGATTAAATCCGTAGTTTCGCATAAAACATCATCCGAAATTGTGCTAAATACATCCTCTGAAAATTATTTCGAGCAGTTAGTTCATGAACCCACGCGAATTGTAAACAATTGTGAAAACACACATCAGCAACAAATAATCCCGAGCAAATAACAAGCATCAAAACCGATTCAGGGATTAGTGAACACAGGATTGTCGTAGCGAGACTGAATAATGTAACCCCCAAATCCTCCAAAAATAAGCGAAAAATATACCTATTCAAAAAAGCAGATAAAAATTCACTTGACGCCTTCCTGAGAGACAATCTCCACTCATTCCAAATCAATAATAAAAGTGTAGACCAGATGTGGCTTGAATTCAAAGAAATAGTATCGGCAGCAATTGAGAGATTTATACCAAATAAATTAACAAACGACGGAGCTGATCCTCCTTCGTACACAAAACGGGTTAGAACACTGTTGCAGAAACAACGAAACAAGCATGCCAAATTTAAACAGACGCAAAATACCCAAAATTGGCGATCTTTTCCAGAAGCTCGAAATTTAGCGCGGACTTCAATGCGAGATGCATATAACAGTTTCCACAACGAAACTTTGTCTCGAAACCTGGCAGAAAATCCAAAGGGATTCTGGTCGTACGTGAAGTATGTTAGCGGCAAGACACAATCAATGCCTTCTCTGCGCTATAGGAATGGAAATACTATCGAAGACAGTGCTGCCAAAGCAGAGTTACTAAACACAGCCTTCCGAAATGCCTTCACAAAAGAAGACAAAGTAAATATTCCAGAATTCGAATCGAGAACAGCTGCCAACATGAGTAACGTGGAAATAGATATCCTCGAACTAGTGAAACAACTTAAATCAATTAACAAAAGCAAGTCTTCCGCTCCAGACTGTAAACCAGTTAGGTTCCTTTCAGAGAATGCTGATACAATAGCTCCATACTTAACGATCATATACAGCCGTTCACTCGTCGATAGGTCTGTACCCAAAGACTCGAAAGTTGCATAGGTCACACCAATATTCAAGAAAGGTAGTAGAAGTAATCCACTAATTTACCGGCCCATATCATTAACGTCGATATGCAGCAGGATTTCAGAACAGTTATTATATTCGAACATAATGCATTACCTTGAAGAGAACTATATATTGACACACAGTCAACACCGATTTAGAAAACATCGTTCTTGTGAAACACAACTAGCTCTTTACTCACACGAAGTGTTGAGTGCTATTGACAAGGGATTTGAAATTGATTCCGTATTTCTAGATCTCCAGAAGACTTTCGACACAAGCAGTTATTAGTGAAATTGCATGTTTATGGAATATCGTCTCAGTTATGTGACTGAATTCGTGATTTCCTGTCAGAGAGGTCACAGTTCGTAGTAGCTGACGGAAAGTCATCGACTAAAACAGAAGTGATTTCTAGCGTTCTTCAAGGTAGTTGTATAAGCCGTTTGCTGTTCCTTATCTATATAAACGATGTAGGAGATAATCTGAGCAACCGCCTTACGTTGTTTGCAGATGATGCTGTCGTTTATCGACTTGTTAAGTCATCAAAAGATCAAAACAAATTGCAAAACGGTTTAGAAAAGACATCTCTACTGTGCAAAAATTGGTAATTGACCCTAAATAACGAAAAGTGTGAGGTCATCTACATGAGTGCTAAAAGGAATCCGTAAAACGTCGATTACATGATAAATCAGTCGAATCTAAAGGGCGTGAATTCAACTAAATACCTAGGTATTACAATTACGAACAACATAAATTGGAAGGAACACAAAGAAAATGTTGTGGGAAAGGCTAACCAAAGACTGCGTTGTATTGGCAGGACACTTAGAAGTGTAACAGATCTACTAAATAGACTGCCTACACTATGCTTGTCAGCCCTATTTAGAATACTGCAGCGCGGTGTGGGATCCTAACCAGATAGGACTGACGGAGTACATCGAGTAAGTTCAACGAAGAGCAGCACGTTTTGTATTATCGAGAAATAGGGGGGAGGGTATCACTGAAACGATACAGGATTTGGGATGGACATCATTAAAACAAAGGCGTTTTTCGTTGCGACGAAATCTTCTCACGAAATTTCAATTACCAACTTTCTCCCCCAAATAGGGAGAAACGATCATCATAATAAAATAAGGGAAATCAGAGCTCGCATGGAAAAATATAGGTGTTTGTTTTTTCCACGAGCTGTACGGGATTGGAATAATAGAGAATTAGTGTGATGGTGGTTCGATGAACCCTCTGTTAGGCACGTAAATGTGATTTGCAGAGTATCCATGTAGATACAGATGTAAATGTAAATAGTGTTGAAGCAGTGCAAGCAGAGGTGATGTCGGGGCTCCATCAACAAACTCAAACATTTCACAGTCACCGAATGTTAATAAGTTTGTTTTATTTTAAAAGCTTCGAGTCACATAAAAAATTAGGAGGCATTGCTTTTCACCTCGCCATCGTAACTCAGATTTCATTAAAATCTGTGCATCACTCTCAGTAACAATAGAAAAAAGCGAGACAGCCTTCACAATGTGGGAATAGACGTGAATCCACAAGTCTGGAATACTTCTAGCACCAGCAAGCTATCCACGGAAAAAAGTATACATGAAATACCTAGGGAAATAATAATGAGAGTTTGTCCAGCCTTTTATGAAAAATACGTGGTGTATTTAGAGAGAACGAATGAAGGGGGGAGACACACACAATCACACACACACACATACACACACACGCGCGCGCGCGCGCGCGCGCGCGGACGCACACGCGCACACACGCAATTAATGAGCCGTAAGAGAGATTGAGACGAGTACGAGGGTGCTAGCAGGTTAGTTCGTTGCTTGTAACGAGTGCTTTGCAGAGCATTCGGTGGACTGAGCGCAGTTCCGGAAGTGAGAGCGTGTCGTCACTCCGACCATGGCCCTAAAGTGTATCTTCCAAAAGTGCCAACAGGTTATAATTACGAATTTACTTCACAGTAATGAAGTACAGAATTTACTAAGACTGCACGCCAATCTTCCAATGTATCGGTACCGACCGACCGCCTCAAGAAGCTGCTTCAGAGTGGCTCCGGAAGGAGTGTCTCTAGGATTTCTTGACTCGAGTGCGCCACAACAGTGTTGTTACTCCGAAAAAAAGTACTTCTGTACTGGCAGCTTGTCTAGGGAAGCAGCACTGCCCCCCCCCCTGCGGCTGTTCACATGGAGAGGCAGGGGAGACAAGTGACTCTTTACGTTGGTCATTCTGAGGAGGTGACAACCAGCACTCCCACGAAAAATAACATCTACCTATGCGGAAGAGTATCTGCAAACCAAGTTTGAATGTAACAGTCTATATTTGCAATAGACTCACAATCTTGTTACTATTTTAATTATAATTATCTTGCATAAGGCCGAAAGGGGTGGTTGGGTTTGGTCAGAAGCAATAATCTGTTGTCATCCCTCTAAAATTCTGAAACGTGTAAGATACTGGCTGTGTGCAGATTGTATACGAGGGTTGTCATCAGTCTTCGACCTGGTTTGATATTGTCCAACCTTTCCTGTATTGCATACATTAAATGTATTCGCAGTTGCGAATAACGACATCCATCAACTGTAGAATGGAATGACGGAAATGAAAATTTGTGCCGGACCGGGACTCGAACCCGGATTTTCCGCTTAGTGCGAGCGGTCGCCTTACCATTTTTTAAATTCTCATTTTGTTCGTTAGTGTTCGTTCTATTTGTTCGGGGTGGACGTAGCAGAGGACGCTTGTTCAGGTTCATCGGCGATTTTTTCTTTCTTTCTTCCCCCCCCCCCCCTCCAAGAGGGCAGCCAACTCTCTGACCGAAAATGCTGAGCTACCGTGCCGGCCCCCATTTGGCCCAAACTTCCATGTGTAGTCAACCATGCGTCTACGACCTGTACTCGTACATCCATAATGTATATTCCCGTACAGGTCGCACGTTGTACTTGAAAGTCGCTTCCCCGGCAGAGGAATACTATATTTCAGTACCTGTGTTATTCGATGCAAAATACCTTTGGGCATGCATGCACTGCAATATCGTATTTCATAAGAGCTGCATCGTAACCAGAGTAACACTGGCACTGCAATATCGTATTTCCTATAGTGTGTTGATAGTTTAACTGGCACACAACGCCTTCAACCAACGTCTTATATTATCTGTTTTGCATATTCCATTCTTCGTGTGTCCCTCTTATTTTCACCTTCTACTGGTTCTTCTTGCGCCACGTCAGTTATTTCTCGATGCCGCGGTAGATACAGACTTGTTCCTCCGTCCGGTAAGAATTTCCCATAGACTCTTTTCCTCATCTATTCTTTTTAGTACCTCCTCGTTTCATACATTATCTTCCACTTAATTTTTTTCTTCCAGTTTTCAGTTTTTTTTCTCAGATTTCCGATGGTCCTTTCTTAATTTCCATACAATTCTGCGCTCCAGATGACCAGTTTCAGGATCTTCCTCATCATTTCCATATCAGTATCTGATATCAGTAGTCTACAGCTCATATTCTTAAATACTTTCTTCGCTTGTGTCAATTATGCATCAGCATGTCGGTTCAGTATGTGAGAATTTCAATATTACGGCACAACGGTCTGTAACATAGCTCTCAGCCAGTGGATGAAGATCTTCAGCAATAAACAACTGAGCGCGCAAAGTTGCCATTTCCGTTTACCGACACAAATACTATGGGCCATGCCTTTACAAAGTCGTATACACAGCATCGCAACTGTGTGTAAACATACTGCGTAGAGCATGCTGTCGTGAACAACCATTTCGTACATTGCAGTTTGTTTCACGTGCAAACATAGATCAGATGTCTGTAACAAGTCATGTATGTAATGTTTGATGCGTTAAATCGGTTTCTCACAATGGGTAGAAAAAAAATTCCGTCTCCTTTATTTCATTATTTTTCCTGATTTATAGGAGCCCATTTAGTTTGCCACTCTCACTTTACAGTTAATACACTTGACTTGCGACTGTGATTACACAGACAGAGAAACGAGCCAACGCTAATCTTGGAGAAGTGAAAGCCATTAAGACCTGGGTAATTTCACATCTGAAACATCGGCTTTCCTCCAAACTGTTTATACCTTCCAATTTTAACACCCGCGACGTTCATATTTTATGTGCCAGATCGTAGACGTGTAATTCATTTTTACAGCTATTTCCTACTTCCACATGCTACTAGAGGTGTTTCTCTAGGGAGCGAAGTCATTGCGACGGCTCTGCAGTCGCAATTCTTAAAGAAGAAAAAGAAAGAAACCAATGTTTGATAATGAACTGTGCCGATAAAGTTACCATATTTACAATGAAAAATACTGAGATTACATGATAGTATAACATTTCAAGATTATTCGTAAGTAGGAGAGATCAAACAGATATTCGGACCCTTTTTTGATTATTTTAAGTAAAAGTTTGAACTTTACATCCACGATCAAGGTTTTTTCCTATTTTTATTTTTAGGTTACTGCAGCAAACAAAAAATGGTGGTGAATTGTCTCTCCCGTCTTCATGTAACGAAATGGTGCTCGTACTCTATTACTAAACAATCTCTGTGTCTGCCGACTGCTATCACCCAAAAAAGAATCAAAGATAGTCTTGAACACGCAGTAATGCCTCATATGTTTTCCTCGATATCTGTAATTTATTGACTTCTTATTTTATTAAATGCCACATAATGACCACATTAAAACCGCTGAGTTAGCCTTACACTTTGTCCAATACTCATTTGTTCAGTTTCTTTTTTTCTTTCATCTCTTCGGCTCTCAATTTTTTTCCCTGTCTTTTTGGAACTACTTTGTTCTGAAAACTTTCCCACCTCTTAATTTTGTTCCTATATTTTGTTCTGTTTTCAGTTTCTCGCTTATGCCAATTTCTTCGAGGTCCTCAAGTACTTTTCTGTGCAAGTTGTCTTTGCCTTTAAATTTTTCAAAATACTATCAGTTTGATAGAACTCATTCTTTGGATCTGCCCGTACAACATTACTCTTCTCTTCCTAATTTTGTCTACAACTTTTCCTACATGATTGTATACTTCTTAACTGTAATTTTTCTACTATTATTGTACTTCATAAAAATTTCTTCTCAGTTTTTCAATCTTTTTTTGTTTTTTCCATTATCTTTTATTTACTCCGGTGTTTCTGATACGCATGAGCACTCTCACCTAATTTTTTAATAATAGAAATAGCATCATGTAAACGTGTATAGTTAAGGCCTCACCGCGAATCAAATCCGCTTTATCAGTCGTCCGCGTAGCTATCTGAACACTGATATTAAAAAATGGTTCAAATGGCTCTGAGCACTATGGGACTTAACTGCTGTGGTCATCAGTCCCCTAGAACTTAGAACTACTTAAACCTAACTAACCTAAGGACATCACACACATCCATGCCCGAGGCAGGATTCGAACCTGCGACCGTAGCGGTCACGCGGCTCCAGACTGTAGCGCCTAGAACCGCACGGCCACTTCGGCCGGCCACTGATATTAAAAAAGAAATTTCATGCACAGCTGTAAAACTCTGACATTCTACTCATGGTGTAAGTTGTTTAACAGAGAGCAGTATTGTTTTGAAATGCGTGTTAAAGTTGTTATTCATTTACAGCTTCTTCAAACTGTTCCAGACAAAAATAAGTAGCCTACTTCAAATCTGAAAATGTCTAACATATCGTGATAAACATATATATTTCATTAAGAAATATGTACAGGTTTTGTTCAGTTGGTAAGTCTACAACATATAATTTACCGTAATTTTGAGTTATGGAAAAAGTAATTATCTAAGTAACGAAGAAAATGTTGGTAATTCTCTGTTTGGCGGTGGTGCAAAATATCACTGAGCAATGTTTCAAACTCTGTAGCGACATATATTGTCAAACAATGGCGAGATAAACATTTTTTGTAACTAGTATCCGTTTTCTTTCCTGTTCAAGTTATCCCCCTACTCCCTGTTTCATTTCGATCGCCACTAATTATATTCGATCGTAACAATGTGCAGTCCCTGATAAGACAGTTTACTGGTGTGTTTGGAGATCCCTTGTCTCACGCACAAGATCTCCTACTGCCGATTAATCAGCATACCCTAACTAATAGTTCATGTGTACTAAGGAGGTGATTAAAGAACTTTTTATGGTTCTGTGCGCTACACAACATCCATAAGCTACCACCCATTGCTACAGAACAGGGAGCCTCTGAATGCTTGAAATGCAGTGAGATTCGATGATGACCAACGTAAAAGTACAAACTGTATGAATTTTTCAGGACGTCACTTTGAAGAGATTATAATAATTTCTTATCCGCAGCAACTTCCCGCTGTGACACTATTTCTCTGCTGTGAAGGAATATGAGATAATTAATTAAATTTAGGACAGTCAAAGATGTTAAAACGAGAGAACTCCCTATGAAGAATTAAAAGAAAAGAAAAGTTGCCTAGACCTTTTTTTTAATCTCAAAAGAGTGCCCACTTACTTCTGGTAGTGTCCATAGGAACCTAAAATAAACGTGTAACTGTTACGCGAAGTTCAGATGGAGTATTTATGTCTTGTAGATGGTACGGCTGTGATAGCTGGACGTAGGCAAGGAGTGAAGAACTGCCGGCCGCAGATTCTGTCAGAAAACAGATTTTGCAGTAATATAGAGACGATTTCAGATTTATTTCAGTTCGTGCCAAAGACTGAAGGTAACCCTTTATAAGTTCGCTGCATTGGATGTCTTAGCATTGGACACGCTTTCTGTGAACCGTCGGAGTATGAAACATTCTTACAGTCTACGGAATTCAGAATATGAGTACCGAATAGGTCAGATGTACTTGTTCGGGTTCGTTTCATTTCCACAGTGGTTTGTTAGTTTCAGTGTTGAGTCTCGGTAATGGAGTAAAATTGTGTACGACACAGAGAATCGAACTGAGACCGTTGCTCTTCGGATATATCTACATCTACATATATACCCCACAAGCCACCGTATGGTGTGTAATGGAGGATGTTTCTGGTACCAGAGTCGTTTCTCCTCATCAGTTTCGTTACAGAATGGTGCATAGGAAGAATGATTGGCTGAGAGCCTCCCTTTGAGTTCTAATTTCTCTGACTTTCTGATCATCATCATTTCGCGATACGTAAGTGGCAGGAAGCAAAATTTTGCGCAACTGTTATTGGGACGTAAGCTCTGTGAATTTTAATATTGGGCTAAACCTCTCAGGAACGAACAAGGCATTTTTCGAATCGTCAGCCACTGGAGTTGGATGACAGTCTCCGTGATGCTTTCGCATTTACTAAACTAACCTGTGACGAAACGCGCTGCTCTTCTTTGGATATTTTCTATTTTACATATCCTATCTAGTAAGCGCCCCAGGGTGACTAAAAATAACTCTCGGTCGATCGGGGTTTTTGTAAGCTACCGTATTTCGTGTTTAGCCTAACATCCCTGACTATTTTTCTAACGAAATTCAGTGTTTCCTTTACTACTTTTGTGCAATCGTTCCTCTTTGCACGCATACTCCTAGATATTCAATAACTGGGATTGTCATATCCTACATTTTAACGCAATAAAAGTTGGCTATTATGAAACATACCTGACACTTTCGGCTACAATGTAAAACTGAACTTGTGTGTCTCTTCTCAAACCAGTCATTTCAGTTACAAATTTATTCTCCTTTTTCGATTACACTTTCTGCTTTTGGTCTCACATTTGGAAATTTTGTCTGTCATCAGTTGAACAATTATCTCACTTTCAGCTATTACGATGTGATATAAATTGTGAATACGATAATACATCCAATAAGTTAAACAAGATTCGAATTATGTGTGACACTGTACATAGAACATCAGCCAAGAAAACCAGGAAAGACATAACGACAACATTACTTACAGTAACTGCAACACCTATGCTCAGACACGAAAATGAGACTTGGGTAAAAATAAGAAAGGTCAAAAAAGGATATAGTCAACTGGAATAAATTTCTTGCGAAAAATAAAAGGATGTACTCTGTGAGATCAACTCAAAATTGTGGGATAAGGAAACAATTATACGAGATAGCAAAATGAACGAAGCAACTGAATGGATCGCGGCAAAACGAATGTAATAGACTGCAGACCTAAAAGAAAAAGAGATACATGAAGACCAAGGAAAAGGTTGCTTTCGTGAAGATACAGACTATAAGGCTATTCCTTGAAGTGAAGAAGGTGATGATGTGTAACAGTACTAGAAAAAATAGAAAGTCATAACCACCTCGTACTCGCGCCGACGTAGAAGGTATTGCGCGGAACAGTTTCCGTGAGTTAATCCCAGATAGCCCCGTGCAAAAGCACTACCCACAAAGAAAACTCCCCATCGCACCGCTACGGTCGCAGGTTCGAATCCTGCCTCGGGCATGGATGTGTGTGATGTCCTTAGGTTAGTTAGGTTTAAGTAGTTCTAAGTTCTAGGGGACTGATGACTTCTGATGTTTACTCCCATAGTGCTCAGAACGATTTTGAACCCCGTCGCACCCTCCTCAGATTTAGTGGTGAAATGGTCCATTGGATTGATCGTCAAAAACTGCGCACAAATCAAACAGGAAGAATTTGTATTGAACTGTGAAAAAGAAGCAAAGTAGAAACAGTGAATGGTCCAAGGTCAAGGTGTTCAACATCGAAAGAGGTAGAAGCAACGTATTATAGTGGTTCTGTGGTCACCGTGTTGGCCTACTAAACGGGAGATCGTGTTCAAATCTGACCCGTTCCTAAGCTTTTTTTCCACATAATTATAAACTTCCCGTCTGGTCACTGACGTGTCTGTTCTTTTTCTGTAGACCTGGTAATTGCCATACAATACATTTGTTACAGAATGATTCATAACATATGGTACTTGTGTAGAACGAATGGGAGGTACGTATATTATGTGATCAAAAGTATCCGGACACGCCCAAAAACATACGATTTTCGTGTTAGGTGCATTGTGCTGCCACCTACTGCCAGGTTCTCCATATCAGCGACCTCGGTAGTCATTAAACATCGTGAGAGGGCAGAATGGAGCGCTCCGCTGAACTCACTGACACTGTGGTCAGGTAATTGTGTGTCACTTGTGTCATACGTCTGTACGCGAGATTTCCACACTGCTAAACATCCCTACGTCCACTGTTTCCGATGTGATAGTGAAGTGGAAACGTGAAGGGACACGTACAGCACAAAAGCGTACAGGCCGACCTCGTCCGTTGACTGACATAGACCGCCGACAGTTGAAGAGGTCGTGATGTGTAATAGGCAGACATCTATCCAGACCATCACACAGAAATTCCAAACTGTATCAGGATCCACTCCAAGTACTATGACAGTTAGGCGAGAGATGAGAAAACTTGGATCTCATGGTCGAGCGACTGCTAATAAGCCACACATTACCCCTCGCTTGGTGTAAGGAGCGTAAACATTGGACGATTGAACAGTGGAAAAACGTTGTGTGGAGTGACGAATCATGGTACACAATTTGGCGATCCGATGGCAGGTTGTGGGTATGGCGAATGCCCGCTGAACGTCATATGCCAGTGTGTGTAGTGTCAACAGTAAAATTCGGAGGCAGTAGTGTTATGGTGTGGTCGTGTTTTTCATCGAGGGAGCTTGCACCCCTTGTTGTTTTCCGTGGCACTATCACAGCACAGGCATACATATGTTTTAAGCATCTTCTTGGTTTACACTGTTAAAGAGCAATTCGGGGATGGCGATTACATCTTTCAATACCATCGAGCACCTGTTCACAATGCACGGTCTGTGGCGCAGTGGTTACACTACAATAACTTCTCTGTAATGGGCTGGCTTGCACAGAGTCCTGACCTGAATCCGACAGAACACATTTGGGATGTTTTGGAATGCCTACTTCGTGCCAGGCCTTACCGACCGGAATCGATACCTCTTCTCAATGAAGCACTCCGTGAAGAATGGTCTGTCATTTCCCAAGAAACCTTCCAGCACCTGATTGAATATGCCTGCGAGGGTGGAAGCTGTCATCAAGGCTAATGTCATCTGTCCCTAGACTTACACACTACTTAAACTAACTTATGCTAAGAACGTTACACATACCCGTGCCCGAGGGAGGATTCGAAGTTCCAGCGGGAGGGGCCATGCAATTAGTGACATGGCGCTTCTAACCGCACGGCCACTCCGCGCGGTACACGAGGTATATTAGAATACTGATTTCCCCCTCACGTTCGAATACCGTGGCCACAGAGCCATGACGCCGAGGCTGTTAAAACTAGTTCGATGTCGTACATCTTGAGCTCGGCCAGTTCTCTGTTTCGATTTTTACTTCTTTTTTTCACAGTTTAGAACTCCTTCTTCCCGTTTTCATCCTTGATCTGTGTTCAGTTTAGTTTTTAACGAGATATCCACTGGGCTATCTTACCAATAAATCTGGGAGGGGAGGGGAGGGGGGGGGAACGAGGTTGGGGGTGCTATGAGGAGTTTCCGTTGTCAATGTCCTTTACGACGCCTTTCAAAAAGCCATTTCAGGCAACTGAAGTATTTCAATCAAAGCATGACATTAAAAAAAACCTAAATTCAGATAAATAGTTTCACTTAAAAGCCATTATATCAAAACATTTATAAAATTTATTCATAACTTTTAAACTATTTTTCCTTGAGTGAATCCGAGTCTGACTACAAAGTCAGTGATAGGTACAAAACATAGTCCGAAGTTGTGCCAAATGCTTTCTCTGTAAATTAATTTTAGCAGTAAGTTCAGGAGCGCCCCTCGAAGCGTAAATGTTTGCGAAAACTTACTTGACCTCTTATCAACAAGTAATCCCAAGCATATAGGAAGCATATACAGGGGTTAGTGACCACAAAGTCATTGTAGCGAGACTGAATACCTTAACAGCCAAAGAACAAAAATTTAATGCAAAGTATATTTATTTAGAGAAGCAGATAAAAATTCGATTCGCACCTTCCTAAGAGACAGTTTCCATTTTGCAGACAAACAATGTAAGAGTAGACCACATGTGGCTTAAATTGAAAGAAATGGTATCGATAGTAATTGAGAGATTTATACCAACTAAATTAATAACGGACGGAACCGATACCCCACGGTACACAAAAGAAGTCAGAACATTGTTGCAAGAAGCAACGAAAAATTCATACCAAATTTAAAAGAACACAGAAACTCCCAAGATCGGCGAAGTTTTACATAAGCTCGAAGCTAAGTGCAGAATTCAGTGCGGGATACTTTTAATAGATTCCACAACGAATCTGTGTTTCGAAATCTGACAGAAAATCCAAACAGATTCTTGTCACATGAGAAGTACACCAGCTGCAAGACATAATCAACACCTTCACTGCGCGATGCCAATGGAAATGTGAGCAGTGGCAATGCCACTGAAGCAGAGTTACTATATACGCTTTACCGAAACTCATTCACCAAAGAAGTCGAAGTAAATATGACAGAATTCGAAACATGAACTCCTGCCAAGTTGAGTAACTTAGAAGCAGATCTCCTCACTGTAGCGAAGCAAATAAAACCATTTATAATGGCATATCCAGGCTGCATACAAATTAGGTTCGTTTCAGAGCATGCTGATGCAGTAGCTCGACACCTAGCAAATATAAACAACCGTTCGCTCAACGAAAGAACCGTACTTAAAGACTGTAAATTTGCACAGGTCACGCCAGTACTCAAGAAATGAAAAGGGATCAATCCGCTGTATTAGAGACTCATACACTGACGTCGCAGTCGGTTTCTGGAACATACAATGAAGTGATAAATGCTTGGGTTAGCGATATGTACATATAAGAATGGTGACAGCATCGTGTACTTGAGGTATAAAAGGGCAGTGTATTGGCAGAACTGTCATTTGTACTCAGGTGATTCATGTGAAAGGTTATAGACGTGATTATGCCCGCACCAAGGGAATTAACAGACTTTGAACGCGGAGTGGTACTTAGAGCTAGAGAGATGAGACTCTCCGCTTCAGTAATTCAATATTCTGAGATCAACGGTGTCAAGAGTGTGCCGAGAACACTACACTTCAGGCATTACCTCCCACTACGGACAACGCAGTGGCCGACGGCCGTCACCTAACGACCGAGAGCAGTGGTGTTTACGTAGAGCTGTCAGTGCTAACAGACAAGCAACACGGAGTGATATAACCATAGAAATCTGTATGGGACGTACGACGAACGTATCAGTTAGGGAAGTTCGTCGAAGTTTGACGTTAATGGGCTACGGCAACAGCCGATCTATGCGAGTGCCTTTGCTGACAGCACGACATCGCCTGCAGCGTCTCTCCCGGATGCATCACCGTACCGTTTGGACACTACACAACTGGAAAACTGTGACCCTGTCAGATGAGTCCTGATTTCAGGTGGTAAGAGCTGATGAGAGGGTTCGAGTGTGGCTCAGACACCGCGAAGCCATGGACGCAAGTAATCAACAAGGCAAAGTGGAAGCTAGTGCTGGCTGCATAATGCTGTGGGCTGTGTTTGCATGGTATGGACTGGGTTCTCTGGTCCAACAGAACCGGTAATTGATTGGAAGTGGTTATGTTCAGCTACTTGGAGACCATCTGCAGGCATTCATGGACTTCATGCTTCATGCTTCATGCTCATGGAATTTTTATGTATGACAATGGGCCATGCCACTGGGCCACTAACGTTCGCTGTTAGTTTGGGGAACACTCTGAACAGTTCGAGCGAATAATACGGCCCTTCAGTCCGGAACCACGCGGCTGCTACGGTCGCAGGTTCGAATCCTGCCTCAGTCATGGATGTATGTGATGTCCTTATGTTAGTTAGGTTTAAGTAGTTCTAAGTCTAGGGGACTGATGGCCTCAGATGTTAAGTCCCATAGTGCTTAGAGCCAGTTGAACCATTTTTTTGATACGGCTAACCAGATAGCGCAACATGAATGCCATCGAACATTTATGGTACGTATTCGAGAGATCATTTCGTTCTCAAAATCCTGCACCGACAACACTTTCGCAATTATGGACGGCTGCAGAAGGCAGCATGGTTCAATATTTCTGTAGAGGACTTGCAACGACTTGTTGAGTTCATGCCACGCGCTGCTGCGGTACGTCGGGCAAAAAGATACGATGTCATGAGGTATCCCGTGATTTCTGTCACCACAGTGTAACCTGTGTGCGAACATTATCACCTATACCGAAGAAAACGATGTATTGGTGCACAGTCAGCACAGATTCAGAAAACATCGTTCTTATGAAACACAATTAGCTCTTCATTCGCATTAAGTAATGAGTGCTATCGACGAGTGATTTTAAACTTATTCCAATTTCTGGATGTCCAGAGGTTTTTGACATCAAATGGTTCAAATGGCTCTGAGCACTATGGGACTTAACATCCGAGGTCATCAGTCCCCTAGAACTTAGAACTACTTAAACCTAACTAACCTAAGGACATCACACACATCCATGCCCGAGGCAGGATTCGAATCTGCGACCGTAGCGGTCACGCGGTTCCAGACTGAAGCGCCTAGAAACGCACGGCCACACCGGCCGGCTTTTTGACATCGTTCCTGTCAGAACAATGACAGTAATAGTAATCGAGGGAAATTTGTAGAGTAAAACAGAGTGACATGTGGCGTTCCCCAAGGAACTTTTATAGGTCCCCTCCTGCTCCTAATCTGTATAAAAGGTTTCGGAGACAATCTGAGCAACCTTCTTGGATTGTTTACAGATGACGCTATCGTTTACCGCTTGCTAAAGTCAGAAGAATGTCAGCTGCAAAATGAGTTAGACTAGATATGTGTATGGGGCAAACAGTGGCAATTGACCCCAAATTATGAAAATTTGATGTCATCCATGTGAATTCTGAAAGGAATCCGTTAAATCACACAAATCTGAAGGCTGTCTATTAAACTGAATACTTAAGGATAACGATAACGAACATTTTAAATTGAAACGATCATGCTGTGTCCCTCCTGCAAGACATGAACCTGCGACACACTGGTGTCTCGTGCGTGGCCTTGCTTGAGGCATCGTTTTCAGCAACGGACACGAGCACCTGCAGTCCACACAGGGATTTGCACTCGTTCCGCGTGTTGGTAAATGTTGCGGACAACAACATGAACGATAGCGGCAACACGTCGATTTGTTGTCCAAGGAGTCCCTGGAAGCCGTAATGAGAGGCGCTAAGTTCGCTTCCACGGCGACAGCACTGCGATTATGGGCGCTATTTTACTAAAATATGTCACTTGTCTGCCTACTAAGACGTGTCACGTGTCTCCCATCAGTCGCTCCGTATCCTTACGCCCGAAGTTTTTTTTTTTTCCTTTATTGGGTTTCGATTCCCCCTAAAGGGGGCGGGCTGGCAGCAGCTTATTACGCCGCTCTTCAGCCTACAGAATTTGTTTTAAAAAGATGAAGATAATAAAAAATAACAACAGTTGGCGATAAAATCGGTGACTTAAAGGTAAAAATGGCAGAAAATTCTGGAGCATAAAACATAAAGCACAGGGTCGATGAAGCTAATAAAACACACAGGAAGCAGAAAAACAATAGACAGACAATTAAAAAACACGGCGACAGTCTGGGTTCTGTTCGCAAGAGATATAAAAAGCACACCCAGCGACAGCATGATTTCTGTTCGCAACACTGTGGAAGGACGCACAACACTGAACACTCACTTAAACACTGTGCTAAAAGTTGGCACAAATACAACATACCACACCCGACAGCAGGTGGGGGGAAACTGGTCAGATGACGGGAAAAAGGGGGGGGGAAGGAGAGGAAAAGTGAAGGTGGAGGGGGGAAAGGAACCAATGGAAGAGGAGGATCCATAAGAGGGGTGGGGGGTGGGTGCTGAGCAGACGGGCCAGGGATTGGGGAAGGCAGAGGAGGGGAGTACAAAAGGAGTCGGGGGGGGGGGAGAGAAAGGAGATGATAGGCGGGGAGAAAACACAGGGTGGAAGGGGGGAGGAAGAGGGAGCCCAGGGAAATGACTGAGGAAAGGAGGGGGGGGTTGAGGATCAGAGTTGATAGGAAGGATAAATGGAGGGAGAGAGGGCATCATCCGGGAGGGGGAGCTGATGGAAGCCACCTTGGGAAAGGAGAGGTAGGGTGTAGAGATGGAGGGTAGGGGGGACACAACGGTGATGACGTGGCAGGGGGCGGGGATGGGAGAGGAGAGGAGCAACCAGGGGGTGAGGGGGTTCAAGACGGCGGGAGGTGTAGAGGATGCGGATATGACGCCCGAGGGTACTTGGGCCGGTATTCAACCACAGATTTATTACATTACCTGCTCCGAGAATAATACCCTTCGCAACAGCTTGTGGATTGCACACTTCCACAACACCTAAGGTCAATCCAACCCAAGAAGATCATTATAAATAACACTCATGTGTTTAACCTTCACGCATTCCGAGTGATAGCAGCCAGATAGCAGCAACAGCAACAGCAACGGGTCGGTAGCTCGGTCTGAGCTATCAAACCGGTCGTCCCTTCGAGTTCCCTGGGCCAGCCGCCGGCGGCATCAGCAGTCAAAGCTCTCATAAGGAACCATTGTTGGACAGTCGCCGTGCAGTGTTCGTCTTCTAATCTCTACCTGCCCTAGGGCAGTGACTTTTCTCTCTTTAGACCTTGGCCTTATGCCGACTAAGTGCAAATGGCCTCCCTTTGCCGAGACCACGACTGATCGTAGTCATTTACTTCTGAACATTCCAATTGATTCTGGAATTGAACCATTTTATCACTCACTTTGGCCATCGGCCACTTCATCAATATTTGTCTTTCTTGTTCACGACCGAAAATGCCAAGCGAAACTTCAGTTGTACGTAACGTAACACTTTTTTTTTTAATATCCAAATAAAACTATTCTACATTCATAGTAAACTGAACCTGAATAAGTCGAAACAGCTGTTATGTGATGATTTAGTAACAACTGGTTTCGTTATATTAAAGCAGCATCTTCATCACTTAACACCTGTTTGCGGTTTATTCTACGTTGATTACCTAGGTTTTGTTCTCATTGCGCCTCCACTGCGGCAGGACGTATCAGATCACACAAATACCAACTTTCTCCCCCGAACGGGAAAATATTTTGTTGAAGCCCAGCTACACAGGGAAAAATGATCATCGTAATAAAATATGATAAATTAGAACTAGCGAAGAAATATTTAAGCTTTCGTTTTTCCCGCGCGCTGTTCGTGAGAGGAACAGTAGAGAAGTAGTGCGAAAGTGGTTCGATGAATCCTAATGACAGGCGCTAACGTGGGAATATCAGAGTAGTCACTTAGATGTGGAGGTAGGCTATTTCCCTAACTACATAGTAATATTTAATAGCGGTTATATCAATATTTTCTTCAATTTTTATCGACGGAACGGTTCATTTGAAAAGCCGCGGCTGATTTCCTTCCGCACCATTCCATCCTTCCCCATGCCTCTAAATTGAACCCGTGCTCGACGGGAGGTTAAACTCTAAACTTCCTGCTTTTCTTTAAGTTTTTATAGTGATATTTGTTTTTGCATATTGGCTCCTTCTGTCATATTAACTTGTAGTGCAGTCCTGCCGACTTTTTATTTGCGTCTTCCATTGTCCTCCACTAGCCCCTTTCCTTTGTGCGTTTAATAGGAAAAGAGACTGTTTAATGTAGCTAACGCCATCGGCTCGTGGAGCCTTTTTTAATTTTAGCAATTTCAGGTACTTCGCAAAGCCACTACCACATCTCCGACATTTTTGGACTGTCGCGAGAGTTAAACTGGATTGTATTGTTATATCTAGCTTAATAAGAGAACATTTGAAAACACGAGAGTTAAACTGGATCGTATTCCTATATCGAACTTTTTAAGGGACTAATTGTAAACGGAGTTCGCTTTTTCTGCTTTTGCTTTGCTACCCTCAGTTTCTAAACTTATGTCTGGGCATTATCTTTGGCTACTAAAAGCCGTTACATACTACCAGATGTTCTTTGGATTTTGTGACCCGGGAAGATTATAATATCAAACGAGGGCAGTTTATCATTTTGTGATTTACGTTTCGCAGTGTTTCGATATAAAAGTAGTTTTAGCCATTAACAGGGCTGTCACATTGGCACGACTGTACTTTTGTGTATGCTATATCGGGTTAACAATTGATTTACGGATCTATGTTTCTAGAAGCCTTTGCTTGTTTAAATGTCGTCTGCTCACCACTTTCTTTCGTACCAGTAATAGTCAAACACCCTCTATTACCGTCACCAGCCTTGCCTTACTTTCAAACCCCATAAGACAAAAACTATTAACCTACTGGACGCTCTTAGGCCTTCCGAGTACTTCCGTCTCGAAGATCTACGGCTCGTTCGCTCGATCGCAGAAATGTAGAGAGGTTATCGGCAAAAGAGTCGGCCACACTAAAACAAAAATGGTTAAAGGAACCAAAAGGGTAGACTAATTGCAGGGAAATAAATAAATGAAGAGAAATAAAAATCCAAAATAACCTTTATTTCATTTAACAGAACTGGACTCAGTGTCTACATAGTGAAATCAAGCTTTTACCATACAAACCCTACCCTAGCATTGGAAACATATATTTAAGTTGTAATGTGTCTTTCGAAAACTCTGGTGTTGCATTCTCTGTTATTACGTCACACCCTGCGCTGGACTGCCTTAGTGTCTTCAACCCATCCGCACTCGTCTAACATAGGTGACATGATCCAGTATATTCCCTTTGTGTCGATGCCCAAGCTTAATCTCTTTCATCACGTCCCTAACGTCTTCGTTCCCTCGCCACCCGCGCACACACTCGGCAACTGCCATTTTTGCCTCTTCTCCAAGTCCTCGTCTTCTCTGCCGATACCGAGCGATGTGGCGCCGCGGTCAGCGCACTGAAATACGTGTCCGACCATCCTTGATTTTCCTAAATCGGTCCATGCATGATTCGATATCGATGGGACTTCAAATCCTAATCTTCCTTCCTTCCTTTGCCGATACTTCTTCCTCATCTTTGAGCAGTCACCTACATTCCACTCTCTACCGTAAAACAACCCAATTAACAACCTCTCAACTGTTCATAACAGTACTTAGATTTTATATATATGTTCATCTTCTACGTAAAACTTTGAAGACACCATTCGTGAGTCAAGCCCTGGTCGTTCCCTTGTTTAGGTCCTTCTACACTTCAGATTTTCGCAGTGGCGGGAAAATTCACAAGCTACGATAAGTTCTTTATCTTGGCTACCAACAATCATGTGAGAGATCCCAGGCTTGCTAAGCCTCTGCACTAAGCTAGTTGCAATATCCGTCAGCGTCTTGTGGAGCTTATAAGCGAGTACCTGTCGATACTTTCACAACAGCGACTACCAGCAGCAAATATCCCTCCCAACTCATTCCCACTTCCTCTCCATCGTTTTCTTCCAATTTCCCGAAGTATCAGTCGCCTCGTCTTCCAAATACCAGGTGAACCCAAAGTCCACTAGCAAAATTTCGGAAGTTGTTTAGGTTTATTTTCTGCGTGTATTGATACGTAGCCTCCTGTTGCTCTTTATGGAGTAACTGCATTTGTTTGAAACCCACGTTTATCTCTGAATCGCACTAAAAATGTATGCACAATAGTACTAATGTGTCAACAGTATTCACTGTGTGTTTTGTCTGGAAGCAGACTTCTCTATTCAGTCACTACACTTACTGTTGACAACAGAAATGCCAATTTTACTCTTCACCCTCCAGTCTGCGTTCAGTAGTGTTCAGTTCCGTCTGGAGCTCGTCTTTCCGTTAGTTTACTTTCACGCTAACAGTTACACACAGTATCATGCGCTGGTGCATGCACTGATGGTGAGCTGGCCCATGTACACATAGTGAATTGGTTCACTGAATGCGATACAAGAGCGACATAACGACATTTTGCTGAGCTTTCGGCAGTGACGGTAACCGCGTCACAACAGTTTCGCACCTGCGCGTTGGCACCTACAAAAAACTTGATCCTTCCGTGGCAGAATGTAAGACGCTACGGTCGCAGGTTCGAATCCTGCCTCGGGCATGGATGTGTGTGATGTCCTTAGGTTAGTTAGGTTTAAGTAGTTCTAAGTTCTAGGGGACTGATGACCTTAGAAGTTAAGTCCCATAGTGCTCAGAGCCGTTTGAACCATTCTTTAGAATGTAAGATACTGGCCGTGCGAGGTACGCCAGAACGCGCTATCGGGAAGAGTATTTGTTACAAGCAACCAATAGTAGGCGAGTTGCACGAGGTCTCAACTAGGATGACCAACTGTCCCGTATTTCTCAGGATCCCCGTATTATAGCAATATCTTTTTTTATACCTCCCGCCTCCATGACTGACCGCATGTTCTCCCGTATATTTTGTCAGTGATCAAAGTTGTAAATATTAATCCTGAGAAGCACAAATCACAAAAAGTTAACTTATAGTCAGTTTTCTCTTCGTGCTTCAACAGAAAGAATACAATTTGGGTCAAGGGAAAGCGGGGACCTGAAAAAGAGTGACACACCCACGCATTTAGAGGGTCGTGAGAGGGGGAATATTTACCCGTTCCTTGTTCAGGCATATCAATGATGCGCTCGCCTCGTACCAGTCAGGAGTTGTGGTACAGATACACTGAAGAGCCAAAGACTGGTAAACCTGCCTAATATCGTGTAGAGCCCCCGCGAGAACGCAGAAGTGCCGCAGCACGACGTGGCATCGACTCGACTAATGTCTGGAGTAATGCTGGAGGGAACTGACATCATGAATTCTACCGGGCTGTCCATAAATCCATAAGAGTACGAGGGGGTGGAGATCACTTCTGAACAGCACTTGCAAGGCACCCCCGACATTGCTCAATAATGTTCATGTCTGGGGACTTCGGTGGCCAGCGGAAGTGTTTAAACTCAGAAGAATGTTCCGGAGTCACTGTGTAGTAACTCTGGGCGTGTGGGATGTCGCATTGCCCTGCTGGAATTGCCAAATCCGTCGGAATGCACAATGGATGTGAATGGATGCAGGTGATCAGACAGAATGCTTACGTACGTGTCACCTCTCATAGTCATATCTAGATGTATCAGGGGTCCCATATCACTCCAACTCTACACACCCCATACCATTACAGAGCCTCCACCAGCTTGTACAATCCCCTGCTGACATGCATGAGTCCATGGATTCATGAGGCTGTATCTATACCCGTACACGTCTATCTGCTCGATACAATTTAAAACGAGACTCGTCCGACCAGGCAACATGTTTCCAACCATCAACAGTCCAATGTCGGTGTTGACGGGCCCATGTGAGGCATAACGCTTTGTGTCGTGCAGGCATCAAGGGCATACGAGTGTGCCTTCGGCTCCGAAAGCCCGTATCGACGATGTTACGTTGAATGGTTCGCATGCTGACACTTGTTGATGGCCCAGCATTGAAATCTGCAGCAGTTTGTCACGTTGAACGATTCTCTTCAGTCGTCATTGGTCCCGTTCATGCATAATTTTTTTCCGGTCGCAGAGATGTCGGAGATTTGATGTTTTACCAGATTCCTGATATTCGCGGTACATTCGTGAAATGGTCATATGGCAAAATCCCCACTTCAGCGCTATCTCGGAGATGCTGTGAACTATCGCTCGTGCACCGACTATAACACCATGTTCAAACTCTTTTAAACCTTGATAACTTGCCATTTTAGCAACGCAGCCCATCTAACAACTGCGCCAGACACTTGTCTTATGTAGGCGTTGTTGACCGCAGCGCCGTATTCTGCCTGTTTACATATCTCTGTTTTTGAATATACATGCCTATAACAGTCTCTTTGGCGTTTCAGTGTATTTAAAGAGCTTTAACAGTTTCTATGTAAAAAAAATCGGAGATATTACATTCAACACGCCCCCGTAAGGTGACATGCTAGATTGGACTGGGAAGAAGTGTTTGTAGCTGCTCGTGAGTCTCTTTTACACGCTTAAAAATGCTCGGTATATTATTTGTTTGTCAATTGACAAATACAACACAACAAAATTTCCAACAATTGAAATGAGTTTCTCCTTTTATGAACAACAAGTGGAGTGATCATAAAAACATCAGCAGCTGAGAACTTATTGAGTTAGAACTGTTGTTTGAAATGAATTTTAATTGTAACTGCAAAGATTTTTTAAAATTGGACAGGAAGATAAAAAATTGCGAAGTTCTGCAGCTTTTATAAATAATTACTTGTAGGACATACGTAATACACATGTGAAAATTAGTTAAATATCCTTGTGGCCATAATTGTGTATTCTATGAGCTGAATAAATTTTTTATTTACGTTACATTTATTTTTCGTTCCACAGACACAAAAAAAAAGATCTCTTGGGTGTGAAACATGACAGAAAACATAATACAGCGTGAAACTTCCTGGCAGATAAAAACTGTGTGCCGGACCGAGACTCGAACTCGGGAACTTTGCCATTCGCGGGTAAGTGCTCTACCAACTTAGCTACCCAAGCACGACTCACACGCCGTCCTCACAGTTTTAATTCCGCCAGTACCTCGTCTCCTACCTTCCAAACTTCACAGAAGCTCTCCTGGGAAGTGAGTCGTGCTTGGGTAGCTCAGTTGGTAGAGCACTTGCCCGCAAAAGGCAAAGGTCCCGAGTTCGAGTCTCGGTCCAGAACACAGTTTTAATCTGCCAGTAAGTTTCACATCAGCGCACATTCCGCTGTAGAGTGAAAATTGCGTTCTAGAAACATCCCATGGACTGTGGCTAAGCCATGTCTCCGCAATATCCTTTCTTCCAGGAGCGCTAGTTCTGCAAGGTTCGCAGGAGAGCTTCTGTGAAGTTTGGAAGGTAGGAGACGAGGTACTGGCGGAATTAAAGCTGTGAGGACGGCGCGTGAGTCGTGCTTGGGTAGCTCAGTTGGTAGAGCACTTGCTCGCGAAAGGCAAACGTCCCGAGTTCGAGTCTCGGTCCGGCACACACTTTTACTCTGCCAGGAAGTTTCATATCAGCGCACACTCCACTGTAGAGTGAATATTTCATTCTATAATACAGGGTGTTTGAAAAAGAACTCCGTAGTTTTAAGTATAAACTTAATGGGGAAATTAATTAAGTATTATATCAGTGAGTACATATCATGAAAGAGAATTCATTTAAGTTTTGTTTAATGCTAGTAGACTTCAACATGGGATCCGATTGTTGCACTGCACAGGTCGAGACGATATTCCACTTCTCGTCATATATTCACGAACATTTCGGGTGTAACTGTCCCAACCGCCGCTACGATTCTTTCCCGTCAATGATTGATGTCTCCGATCTTTTCACTGTTCACAACATTTTTTATGTGGTCCCATGAGAAAAAGTCCAGTGGGGCTAAGTCTGGGCTTCGTGGTGGTCAAGGTCAGCGCTGCCTATCCACTTTCCTGGAACGCGAGTGTCAAGAGCCGCATGCACATGATTACTGTAATGAGGTGGGGCGCCATCTTGTTGGAAAAACACAAGCCCTTTTTATGCCTCAATATCGTCCATTTTGGGAAAGATGTACTCTGTCAACATGTCACAATAAACGTCCCCGTTTACTGTTTTTTCTACAAAAATGAAAGGACCAACCACACGATGTGCCATCAAACCGCACCATACATTAACTCTGGTATAGTCACGTTGATGCTGAATAACTTCATGTGGATGCTCTGCCCTCCAAATTCTGCAGTTATGACGATTAACACATTGCGCCGACTGTTGAGGAGTACACATTGTTGGTGAGTTGCTCTGCACTGCACTGCACGCACGCCTGGACTGAACAGAGGGAACAGAGGAAAAATACAGCACAGGTGCCGTCTGAAGGTCAAGCAGACCTGCCAACTGCAGGGGAGCCAAACTTGGAGAGTTGATGAATCAAACACCACAAACTATAATAGTGTATGTCATTTTGTACAGATTCTAGGACATGTTAAAACTAGGGAGTTCTTTTTCAAACACACTGTTATGTGTCGACAGAAGTGCCGACACAGTGTTATTTAGAAGGGCCGAATAGGCACGCTATCAGCTCACCCAGAATATCGTGAAGTCTGAAACAGGATGCTCAATGAATGCTAATAAGAAAAGTACGTTGCTTTGGGAATACTTAACTTTAATCCATCCTTTTTGGTATACATCGTTTATGGTGAATACAAGTAAGACTCTCTCCAGATATGGTTAACTGCGCCTTGCTAGGTCGTAGCTATGGACTTAGCTGAAGGCTATTCTAACTGTCTCTCGGCAAATGAGAGGAAGGCTTCGTACGTCTAGTCGCTAGCAATGTCGTCCGTACAACTGGGGCGAGTGCTAGTCCGTCTTTCTAGACCTGCCATGTGGTGGCGCTAGGTCTGCAAGTACTGACAGTGGCGACACGCGGGTCCGACATGTACTAATGGACCGCGGCCGATTTAAGCTACCACCTAGCAAGTGTGGTGTCTGGCGGTGACACCACACACACTGTATAACAAACATATTTAGGAACTTTAAGTATAATATTCATTTCTGAATTTACATCACAAATGAGCTTTTTTACACGCTTCTCTACCGTAAAGACTTTCTCAAGGTACCTCAAGGTACCTCAAAATATGATACCGCATGACATATACAGCAAAAGAACGCAAAATATGCCAGTTTTTCTCATTTATATCTCCCCTTGGACTTGGAAGAGCTGTTGAACGGAATGGATAGTGTCTTCAAAGGAGGATATAAGATGAACATGAACAAAAACAAAACGAGGATAATGGAATGTAGTCGAGTTAACTCGGATGATGCTAAGGGAATTAGATTAGGAAATGAGACACTTAAAGTAGTAAAGGAGTTTTGCTATTTGGGGAGCAAAATAACTGATGATGGTCGAAGTAGAGAGGATATAAAATGTAGACTGGCAATGGTAAGGAAAGCGTTTCTGAAGAAGAGAAATTTGTTAACATCGAGTATAGATTTAAGTGTCAGGAAGTCGTTTCTGAAAGTAATTGTATGGAGTGTAGCCATGTATGGAAGTGAAACATGGACGATAAATAGTTTGGACAAGAAGAGAATAGAAGCTTTCGAAATCTGGTGCTATAGAAGAATGCTGAAGATTAGATGGGTAGATCACATAACTGATGAGGAGGTATTGAAGAGAATTGGGGAGGAGTTTGTGGCACAACTTGACTAGAAGAAGGAATCGGTTCGTAGGACATCAAGGGATCACCAGTTTAGTATTGGAGGGCAACGTGGAGGGTAAAAATCGTAGAGGGAGACCAAGAGATGAATACACTAAGCAGATTCAGAAGGATGTAGGCTGCAGTAGGTACTGGGAGATGAAGAAGCTTGCACAGGATAGAGTAGCACGGACAGCTGCATCAAATCAGTCTCAGGACTGAAGAGCACGACAACAACATCTCCCCTGTCACTCATTCCAAGAAAATGCGGTGTAGTTGTGCAATTGAAATTTATTGTGACCAAATCTCCCTTAAACCTTCTTTAAAACCGTGGTCGGATCTTGATCATCTCCCTTAAAACCCAAATCAAATGCTGGTCTCCCTACCTCAACCCTCGGCAGACAACGGTTGTGAGAATCTTACATGAACAACAGTTGTGTATTACAGGCTTCATCACCGATGAGAACGTATTGTCAAAGCAGCAAAGGTAATTGGGGCAACGAACTGAATAAATCATTAATACAACAGTACTCTCTAAAGAACCACTGGAGACCACATGCCTCTCATGCCAAGACACGCAGAAAATATCCGCCAACAGTGTCCACATTTTGTCGTTGGAGCGTGGTTCACACTGCAGTACAGCTGAGGTGCTACACTGTCCTATCAGTGCTCTCATCAGACAGCCCTAAGACGAGAAGCCGCGCCGACGCAGCCTGGCGACAGCGTGTGTCCGCTGCGCTTCCCGCTTCCCGCTTTCGCGCGCCGTCGAGTCTGCATCGTCGGCCCGCCTGCTGACCGGCCGGCCCGCTGGGCCGCTGCCAGGATATACATAGCCGCGCCGGGGCACGCCGCACAGAGCCGCGCCGGCTCGGGTGTCCGCTGCCTCGGCTCGTGTACCTGTCGCACAGTGGCCCACTGGGCTGTCTAGCGGGGTACAGTGTGAAAGGACAGAAGTGGGGCAGCCTGTTTACATCTTACGTCAGGAAACCCTAAAAGCAATATTCATCAGCGAGAGTGTGACCTATCTACAGATTAATTCTGAAACGTAGTTCTTCTACTTTTTCCGTCTACATACACACTGATAAGCCAAAACATTATGACCGAACCGAGCGAAGTTGCGCAGTGGTTGTTAGCACACTGGACTCGCATTCGGGAGGACGACGGTTCAATCCCGCGTCGGGCCATCCTGATTAAGCTTTTCCGTGATTTTCCTAAATCGTTCCAGACAAATGCTGGGATGGTTCCTTTGAAAGGGCACGGCCGACTTCCTTCCCCATCCATCCCTAATCCGATGAGACCGATGACCTCGTTGTTTGGTCTTCCCCCAAACAACCCAACCCAACCATTATGACCGATGCCCTCCGCGACTTTGAATGCCACCTGGTGGTGTTGCGACAACCAGACGCGGTAAAACACTATGTAAGCGGAACAGACACTGACTGGGGTTCACACTAGCGAAGACATAGCCTGCAAATGGGGAAATCCATTGAGATAAGCGACTTTGACAAAGGGCCGATTGTTATTACGCAAACTCTGTGAACGAGTATCTCGAAAAGAACAAAGCTGGTCGAATGTCCACGAACTACTGTCGTGAGCGTCTACGGAAAGAGGTAGTAGGGTAATGAAACTACCGCCAGGCCCTAAATGGTTGGACGTCCGCAAATCTTCACAGAATGTGGGGTTCGGAGTCGCAGTAAAGCAGGCATCTCTGACGAAAGAGCACATTGCTGGTGCACGAACAAGTGTTTCAGAGCACACCGTTCATCTTACATTGTTGAACATGGAGTTCCACAGCAGACCATTTCCACGTGTTCACACGTTGCCATACTGACATCGTTCGGCCGGCCGATGTGGCCGAGCGGTTCTAGGCGCTACAGTCTGGAACCGCGCAACCGCTACGGTTGCAGGTTCGAATCCTGCCTCGGGCATGCGTGTGTGTAATGTCCTTAGGTTAGTTAGGTTTAAGTAGTTCTAAGTTTTAGGGGACTGATGACCTCAGAAGTTAAGTCCCATAGTGCTCAGAGCCATTTGAACCATTTGACATCGTTCAAAAATGGATTATTTTGCACTGGATTGTTTTGGGGAAGAGACCAAACAGTGAGGTCATCGGTCTCATCGGATTAGGGAAGGACGGGGAAGAAAGTCGGCCTTGCCCTTTCAAAGGAACCATCCCGGCATTTGCCTGGAGCGATGTAGGAAATCATGAAAAACCTAAATCAGGTTGGCCGGACGCGGGATCAAAAATGGCTCAAATGGCGCGAAGCACTATGGCACTTACTATCTGAGGTCATCAGTTCCCTAGACTTAGAACTACTTAAACCTAACTAACCTAAGGACATCACACACACCCATGCCCGAGACAGGATTCGAACCTGCGATTGTAGCAGCAGCGCGGTTCCGGACTGAAGCGCCTAGAACCGCACGGCCACAGCAACCGGCTACTGACATCGGCAGTTACGATTGCAGCGGGCACGGGACCAGCCAGATTGCACTGTCGATCAATGGAAACGTTCACCTCTTTGGGTGTATCACATTTTTGCTACCCTAGGTCGATGGTCGACTCCACAAACGCCGCCATCGAGATGAACGGCGGCTCGAAACGTGCAGGGCTCCACGGTCGCAGGCGGGTGGGAGCAGTATTATGTTGCGGGAGACATTCTCCTGCTCTTGCACTGGACCTATGGTAGAAACCCTTCATGCTTCATGTATCCGTTCTCGGAGCCAGAACAGTGCTACAGTGGTTTGGCAAGCTTTGTAGTGAACTCACGTTGATGTCACGGCGGCCAAATTCGCTTGATGTAAATCCTATGGAACCTATTTGGCTCGCTGTCGGGCGCCATCACTGGGTACGTCGAAGGAGCCACCCGTTATTTACATGACCTGTGCGTAGACATCTAAACACATACCTCCACATACCTACCAACAAACTGTTGGATCCCTGATACGCAGAATCAGTGATGTATTTCGTTCGAAAGAGGGACAAACAAGCTTTTAAGCAGGTGGTCACAATGGTTTGCCTCACCAGTGTACACTGTCTCATCAAAAGTATCCAGTCACCTGTTAGAGGGTATTAATATGGGATGTGTTCACCCAACGCCTTTATGACGCCTTGAACTCACTTTCAGCGATGTGTCTGAATGTTTGTGAAGGCATGGCACTGCACTCGTCCCCGAAAGCCGAAACCTAGACGCTGGGATCTGGAGCGAAGTTGACGTTTTGACTCATCTGAAAGATGTTTTGTTGGGTTCAGGTTGCGACCCTCAGCAGACCAGTCCATTTGAGAGATGTTATTATCCACAAACCATTGCCCCACAGCTCCTTTTTCTACCACAGGGTGCACTGATATGATGATACATACAGTTGTCTCCGAACCGTTTCTCTACTGTACACCGTACAGAATGCTGTAAAATGTATTTATACCCTTCGGCAGTGACCGTTTTCTTAAGCATAATGCTAATCAGGAAAACACATCCACAATGCAACACCACATCTCCAATACTTCACTGTTGACACTACATATGGGGCAGGTAGCTTTACCCAAACCCTTTCATCGGATTTCCACGGTATATACCGTTGAAGTTTGGTGCTCCACCGTTAGCATAATTACCTGTTGGGTGGGAGGGTCAGGCCGCAACAATAAAACGGAAATTGTAGTTCAAACACCATACACATACAACATAGTTCGATAAACATTTATTCGAAAGACTTAATTTACACGTGGCTGATAACGAAATTTCTTACATCTCGATTGTAAACCACTTACTAAAAATAAAATTTTGAACAAGAATCTTTAGACAGGAGCCTTGGGCGTCAAGAATTAATTTACACATCAGTCGTAATGAAATTACTTAAATCATGACTGTAAACCATTTACAAAATATTAGAATTTGAACAAGAATATTTAGATAAGCGCCTTCGGCTGCAGAACAAGTGACGGAATCAGTCGTCGTAACAGGATGGCCCAACAGCCCAAGAGGCTCTAATAGAAAGGCAGTTACAATCGATAACCTCAACAGATTAAAAACCAGGATTACATTTTAGTTATAAACAGAGCCCCAATAATATTTAAATTTCCTTTTTTTTAGGAAAGCTAAAACACCTTAAAATCTTAAATCGTGGCACAATAGGAAGATAATGTAAAAGTAGTCAAAGAATTTTGGAAAGTGAACTTTACCGGGCATAAACGGTGGCAAATAATTTAACCTTTCAAACATTCAATATCGTTAATAAATTTCCAAAATGCTTCTAGGAGGCCTCCTGTTTCAACAGCACTCATTATAAGAAATGTATTTCAAACAGTTAAAAACGGTTAACTTAGGAACAAATACCTACTTGAGTTTTTTTTAAATTCAGAACGGCATTTCCAGCTATGAACTATAATTTGCCGGCCGATGTGGCTGAGTGGTTCTAGGCACTTCAGTCTGTAACCGCGCGACCGCTACGGTCCCAGGTTCGAATCCTGGCTCGGGCATGGATGTGTGTGATATCCTTAGGATAGTTAGGTTTAAGTAGTTCTAAGTTCTAGGGGACTGATGACCTCAGATGTTAAGATGTTAAGTCCCATAGTGCTCAGAGCCATTTGAACCATCTGAACTACAAAAATTTATATTCACTTGCTTAACCCCAACGAAATTAAAAGTAAACCGGCCGTAGAACAGTCCCTGAGCGGCAACTGCCGTTTGTGAACTAAACTACTTACTGACACGGGTGAGTTCAGACCTCAGTGTAAGGCGTTACAGTGACTCTAAAGCGCAATTAAGACTTTACAGCAACTTCACAACTTAAGAAACTCATAAACGTTTCTAAGCAACAAAGAGCTATAATCAGTTTGCTCAAAACGAGAAGCTACATAATATCTATGACTACGGTTATTAATGTCGAAAGCGCTTTGCTCTCAATAGCACAAGAGAATAAGTTTTACCTGCTGTTGTTAAGCACAATGAAACCTAAACAGAAACACTAAGAAGGTTCGCTCAATAGTGTGGGCTCGATTGACGTTCAAAGGTGAATTACGAAATACCAAACATGCAAAGGCTACTGTGCATATGCTTTGCATCGCATTTACCCAAACTGAAAACTTCCGGCCGAACACAGACTGCAGCGGAAGAAATCACCGTTTAATTTTTAAGGTCTCCTGTAATACAATGAACGAGCTTCTACTGTAGATTTTACAGCGAATCTAAACTTGAGGCATGCGCCAACAAGCACATAAAAACTACAGCACGACGTTACAAACAAAGAGTTGCTCAGCAAATAAAATGTAGTCTTGACAAACAGCCTTCTGAAGTAATACATCCACATTCCCGATGAAGGCGGTTGACATCAAGGTGCATGAAATCCAGAGGATAACCTTACGGCCGGCCGGAGTGGCCGAGCGGTTAAAGGCGCTACAGTCTGGAACCGCACGACCGCTACGGTCGCAGGTTCGAATCCTGCCTCGGGCATGGATGTGTGTGATGTCCTTAGGTTAGTTAGGTTTAAGTAGTTCTAAGTTCTAGGGGACTTATGACCTGCCGGCCGGAGTGGCCGAGCGGTTAAAGGCGCTACAGTCTGGAACCGCACGACCGCTACGGTCGCAAGTTCGAATCCTGCCTCGGGCATGGATGTGTGTGATGTCCTTAGGTTAGTTAGGTTTAAGTAGTTCTAAGTTCTAGGGGACTTATGACCACAGCAGTTGAGTCCCATAGTGCTCAGAGCCGTTTTGATAACCTTACGGTTGTCGCGTAATCCCCACCGCACACCCTTTTTACTTTATATGCAGTTTGTATGGCATAAAATTATAATTAATTTTATAATGCTTATTGTTGCGAGCACGACAGATGAAACACGATTCTCACTATTAGTTTCTGCAGTTGAAAATATTTTAACTTCATTCACTTTGATCTATTATGTGGGGATACGCACAACATTGAAAGATTTCCTGCTGTGGACGTATGATCGTTAATCTGCAAACTATTTTTATATAACACTGATGTGGAACATGGTATCATTACTGTAACTAATTATGGAATGAAAAAAATGCCCGCGCTACATTCATCTCTTGAATGCAGAGAAAATTACTCTTATTATCTGTACGGAAGTTAGAGTATGCTATGTTCACTAAACGTAAAAGCTCTTATTATCTGTACGGAAGTTACAGTATGTTATGTTCACTAAAAGTAAAAGCTGCAGTGGATTTTTTCAAAATATATGAACACTATTAACTGCCACGACTAGCATGAGAGCATGAAACTAAAAAAAATTAAATTTTATTATTTTGTTATTAGCCAGAACAGGTTTTGCATAGCAGTATTTGGTCACTCACAAGTAAAATTTTATCACTCATGAATTATTTACGTAACTGATAACATAATAGCGGCTGCCCATGTCCACCTGAAAATGACATGAAAAAATCCACAATTTCCCTCTGAAGTCTCCAGGAAGCTGAAAGAGATAATTTTAATGTACCGTTACCTGCCCGCTATATTGCGGGAAAACTGCTTTCATTCAATGTAATTTGAATTTGCCGCGGCAGCGGCTTCCGCGATCGCTGCACGGCTCGGCGTCATGAAAAATTCCTAATATGCTGAAAACTGCTAAGAATGTGGAATGAAATCTTGGGCAAGCTAGCAATATATTATTACAGGTAATAATTTTAACAATTTCTATATTCAAAAAAATCAACATAAATTGAACGTACACACCTTTTGCAAATATCAGCCTCCAATGGCGTCTTTCTCGATCAAAAGACAAACGAACTCTACCTAAGCAATCAAGCGAGCGTCACAGGCTCTTACAACTTTAACGGCTACAAGAAGACAGAGACAGTAATGTTTTAACCTCCACTATTTATAGGCAATTTAATATGCATCTTTGTAATTACTTCTAATTATCATTGTCTACTTCGTTACATACATTCGCCGACCACAGACGTTATTTGTGAAATATAAATACATAAATGTTGCACAAATATAAAAATGAAAAATTGTTATTTCTTTTTATACATAATCTATAACCACTCATACAGTAATGATATAATAATAATAATACAGATAAATATTTATTATTTTTATTATTTTTATATATTATAACGAATTTGTAAATGTCTTGCCAGGAGACGTCACACGGTACATACCAATTACTATGCAGGTGGCTCGGTCTACGATCCCAGAGGGCAATCCGCCAGAAACTCACGTTCGCAGCCACGCGACAACTGGCCCCGGTTCGCCGCGTTTGCAGTTCGTATTAGCGTCGGCCAAGCCGTTACTCCAGTACCCGCTCGGCGGTTGAGACACTCGCTGACCGTATTTGCGCCTCCACGCCCGCCCTCCAACTTTACCAACGAGACTCACAGTCAAAGTTCACCACTCTCGTTGAAAAACAAGATCGATTGGAGCCCAGAACTCTCTAGCGTGATTCATCACACTAAATCACTCGTTTTAAGTTACTCACTGTCCAGTGGCGTTCGTTCTTTAACCACCTTAACTGTCGCCTGGCACTGACTGCAGAAATATCTGGCTTATTAAGAGCTGCTGGACCATTCTACCACATTCTTTTTAACGCCCTACGCCCAGCCATTTGCTAGCTGTACTGCTGGTAGCACTTTGGAACTCTCGAATCACTTCAGCCACTAATTTCAAGAGATTTCTTACATCTTCCCCTATGCTCAACTGTCCCTGTCCTTCAGTACCGGTACGTGACGTTTAGTTGGTTTAGTTGTGGTTGTTCCTTCGCATTTTCACTTCGCAATCACATCACCAACAGTCAGCTTGGGCATTTTAGAAAGGCTGAAATGTCCTCGATAGAGTTGTGACGTCCAGTGACTGGTCCACCTTCGAAGTCACTGAGCTCTCCTGACCGAGCCATTCTGCTATTACTGCTTCCATGCTGACAAGACAGTAGCCCCTGCCTTCTTTTATACAGGCGGGTCCTCCTCTCGTGGTCAATTCCTCATTACGTACCGGTGTCCGGATACTTTTAATCCGAGTGTGTACACTGATGAGCCAAAATATTACGACCAGTGCCCACAGAGAGACTGAATACCGAATGGTGGTGTTGCGGGCACATGGCACGGTAACGAAAGTACACACATCAAAAAAAGTTTTGCATCACCCCGGTTCCTAGAACACCTGAAGATAGACGTTGAGTGTGGATATTGTATCACAGACACAGTCCCTTTGACTGTTCAGAAATGTCACTAAACGAGCCATAGGACGTCGCGTTACGACTCAAACTGTGCGCAATAAGCTGCATGATGCGCAAATTCACTCCCAAAGTCCATGGCGAGGGCCACCTTTGCAACCACGACACCATGTAGCGCGGTAAAGATGGGCCCAACAACATGCCGAATGGCTCTTCACCGATGGGTGTCACATACGGCTTCATCCAGACAATCGTCGGAGATGTGTTTGGAGGCAACCCAGTCAGGCTGAACGCCTTAGAAACACTGTCCAGTTAGTGCAGCAAGGTGGAGGTTCAAATGTTCAAATGTGTGTGAATTCCTATGGAACCAAATTGCTGAGTTCATCGGTACCTAGTCTTACCCACTACTTAAAATAACTGAACCTAACTTATGCTGAGAACAACACACACACTCTTGCCCGAGGGAGGACTGGAACCCTCGGCGGGAGGGGCCACGCAATCCGTCACATGCCGCTTCGAACCGCACAGACACTCCGCGCGGCGGAGTGTTTTGGGGTGGTATTATGTGGGGCCGATGTACGTCGCTGGTGGTCATGGAAGGCGCCGCAACGGCTGTAGGATACGTGAATGCCATCCTCCGACCAATAGTGCAACCATATCGGCAGCATATTAGCGAGGCATTCGTCTTCATGGACAACAATTCGCGCTCCCAGCGTGCACTTCTTGGGAATGACTTCCTTCAGGATAACGACATCGCTTGACTAGAGTGGCTAGCATGTTCAGACATGAACCCTGAGTAACATGCCTGTGATAGATTGAAAAGGGCTTTTTATGGACGACGTGTCCCACCAACCACTCTGAGGGACTTACGCCGAATCGCCGTTGAGGAGTGGAACAAAATGTACCAACAGTTCCTTGATGAACTTGTGGATAGTATGCCACGACGAATACAGCCATGCATCAATGCAAGAGGACGTGCTACTGGGTATTAGAGGTATCGGTGTGTACGACAATCTGGACCACCACCTCTTAAGGTCTCGCTGTATGGTGGTACAACATTCAATGTGTGGTTATCATGAGCAATAAAAACGGCGCAAATGATGTTGAGGTTGATCTCTATTCCAATTTGCTGTACAGGTTGCGGAACTCTCGGAACCGAGATGATGCAAAACTTCTTTTGATGTGTGTGTATATAAGTAGAGACGAGTGGGGAATCATATAGCAACATTGCGGACTGCAGATGAAACCTTCTGATGTAGGCGACTTTAACAAAGGTCACATGGCCCAACCACCTGGGAACGGGCTTACCGGAAACGACAAAGCTGGCCGGCTTTTCGCGCGCTACTGTCATTGGCATTTGCGGAACGCAGTTGAAGGGCAGTGGACTAAGGAGTAGGTGACGATGTGGCGAACGTCCATGCTTTGTCACAGAACACTGAAGTAGGAGGTCTGCCTGCCATGTAAAGTAAGACAAGCCGTGGCTGATCTGACGACAGAATGCAATGCTGGTCCAGGCACAAGTCTTTCAGAGCACACAGTTCGCCGCACATTGCTGAATATTGAGCTCCGCAGCAGACGACCTCTACGTCTTCCCTTATTAATCCAGCGACTTCGTCAGTCACGATTTCAGTGGGCTCATGATCAACGGGAACAATCGATACGTGTCGTTTGGTCCGCCTAATAACGTTTCTTGTTAAGCCAGGTCGGTGATCGTGTCCAGATACGCCGTCATCAAGGCGAACGGCTGCACAGCACCACGGACACAGGCCGGTGGGAGCAATATCATGCTGTCAGGACACTCACTTGAACTTCCAAGCGACCTGCATAGTTATCGAAAGCACCATGAAAACTATTAGCTACATGGACATTATTGTCGACCACCTGTAGTTCTTCTTGTTGGATGTCTTCCAGCAGGGTACGTGACCGTGTAATGAGGCCAGGTCTTGAGACAATGGTCTGAGGAGCATGACAGTGAACGTAATTTAATATCTTGGTTATCAGATTCAGATGATACGAACCCAAAGCAATACATCTGGGCCGCTATCAGGCGGCAGCTCCTTTCCCACTAACCACTGTAAATCCGTAATTTAGTGGAAATGTATAGCCTGCGCGTAGGCGTCCGGCGCCGTCAAATAGCTTCGGAAACACACCGAGGACTTGTCGAATCCTTGCCACGCACAGTCGCTGATGTATTGCGTTCCAAAGGTCGGCCAGCACGCTAAACACGTTGGTACAAGGTTTTGGCTCCGCGAACCTGTAAAGTAATCGATAAAATGTGCAATACTCCCTGCAAAGGCTCCCTACTTTATATATCATTCCATTTACTTGAGGGGGGGGGGGGCGGGTGGAAGCACATAAAGTCCTGGAACACTTTCAATTATTTATTGCGCAAGAACCAAACTTTGGGTTGGGTTCCAGAATGAGATTTTTTACTCTGCAGCGGAGTGTGCGCTGATATGAAACTTCCTGTCAGATTAAAACTGTGTGCCCGACCGAGACTCGAACTCGGGACCTTTGCCTTTCGCGGGCAAGGAGATGAGATACTGGCAGAAGTAAAGCTGTGAGACCAGGCGTGAGTCGTGCTTCGGTAGCTCAGACGGTAGAGCACTTGCCCGCGAAAGGCAAAGGTCCCGAGTTCGAGTCTCGGTCGGGCACACAGTTTTAATCTGCCAGGAAGTTTGGGTTGGGTTGTTTGGGGGGAAGAGACCAAACAGCGAGGTCATCGGTCTCATCGGATTAGGGAAGGATGGGAAGGAAGTCGGCCGTGCCCTTTCAGAGGAACCATCCCGGCATTTGCCTGGAGCGATTTTAGAGAAATCACGGAAAACCTAAATCAGGATGGCCGGACGCGGGATTGAACCGTCGTCCTCCCGAATGCGAGTCCAGTGTGCTAACCACTTCGCCACCTCGCTCGGTAGAACCAAACATTGTACAGATATAATACATATGTCATTTTGAAGAGAAACCCTGAAAGTTTTTTTTTTCATGTAAACCGCCACAGCATAGTTTGGTAATTTTCCGATAGTCAGCGCTAGTCGCAAACATGGCGAGTTCAGGTTCTGAGCGAGCTTTCTCTGTGTTGGAGTTCGACAAAAACAAGTGTGCTACAACTGTTCAACGGGTGTTTAGAAGCAAGTACAGTAAGAAGCCACCAACAAGGAAATCCATTTACCACTGTCACAACAAATTCGTTACGACGGGTTGCTTGTGCCCGGCAAAGAGAAGCGGAAGTCCCAGTGTGAGTGAAATGAGTGTGGAGCACCTACGAGAGACATTAATAAGGAGTCCAATGAAATCGGTGCGTCGTGCCTCCCGTGAACTCGAAATGGCTAGAATGACAGTGTGGAAAGTCCTGCGAAAGACGCTGTTTATGGCACCATTCAAATTGGAGCTAGTGCAGAAGCTCAATGACGGCGACAAAGACAAGCGTTTTGAGTTTTGTTCGCAGTTACAACAATTGAATGAGGATTTTTTTTTGTGTGGGGACACATTAAAGATCTGATGTATGTACCGCCTTTACCACGTGATGTAGCAGAGCTCTGGAAGAGAATACGGGAAGCGACTGCCACAGTCGACGATGCCGTGCTGGGACGGGTATGGCAAAAATTCGGTTACTGTATTGACGTCTGCCGGGTCACTCATGGTTCGCATATCGAATGTTTGTAAAGAAAACTTTCAGTGTTTCTCTTCAAAATACAATATTTATGAGGTCTGTAAAATGTTTAATTCTTGTGCAATAAATAATTGAAAGTGTTCCCGCACGTTATGTACACCCTGTATTATTCTCATGATCCCTAACTATGGTAGACATTTGGAGTGGCAGAAGTGTTACACGGAATTCCCCCAAATACCTCGTATGTAAAATTGTGCCACCTCCTGAAAAGAACACACTACTTGCTTTGGTGTTTTGTACATTTGTACAGGGTGGTTACAATTAAACTTTCTCTATTTGGGCCAGTGCAGAGGGAAAACTATTTAGTGTATGGGTACCCAGTTCATAGAAACGATTTTCAGACTGTGCACTACAGGATTTGCTTTGTTGGTGGTGTTAGTGTCTTGACTTGCCGTTAGACGCCGGTAGTGATACGGCGACGCAGAGTTGAAAACCAAGCACCAGTGTGCATTACAGTTGCAGGGAGTTAACATGGGTCTGGACAAAGTGAGCAGAGCTTTACTGGTAAAGCTGTTTTATCAACACAACAGCAACAGTACCGGTTCTCTGCTAGAGTATTGACGCATTAAACGTCCCCATTCCGCACAGGGGCTTAACGAACGTGATTCGTAAATTCGAATTGACTAGAGATTTGGAAATTGCTCCTAGGCTTCTGGAAGAGGTCGGTGGTCCATTGCGTCAAAAATTGTTGAAGATCATAAAAGACATTCTATAGCCAAGATCGCAGAAATATTAATTTATTGCCGAAAACCGGTTTCTACAGGGTTTGCTATCAGCTTCTGGTCTTCACAATTTTTGTTACGAAACAAGTTCGTTGTGCGCTGGAACCTGATGCTAGGTTGTCAAATTAATGGATAAAATGCAGCACGTTATGCAAAGATTTGTCAGAAATAAAAGATTTACAATCATAAACCAGTTTGTGCAAGTCTTAAAAAACACAATCTACAGTAAAATGTACAAAAGCACATCTGTTTACATTAGCCTAAAATGTTCAATTCATTGATGAACGACCTTAGACAGCGTATATGTTACATCTCCTTCTGATTTCTCATCATGAGAAATTTCTATCAAATTGCTGAACGCAATGGGTGACCTTCGAGCAGTGTACAAGCTGTGTCATGGCAGCTGAACATTCCATGGCCCACCGTTCGAAAAGTGCTGCAAACGGTTGTGAAATGGTATCTGTGCAAACTTCCAGGCTGTTGTGGATACAAGTGGTCATGACAATGAGCAACGTTTGTAACCTGGAACGCAAATTCACAAATGTTAACCTCTCACGTGTTTCTTTCAACAGTTTATTCGTTATTTCTCTTCCGCATGTCCTTACTAATGTTTCCACAAAGTTTCATTGTCCTACGATCACTCGTTTCTCATGTGGGCCATCTCAAGTAGCAAAAGTGTAATTATAACTGCCGGCAGAAGTGGCCGTGCGGTTAAAGGCGCTGCAGTCTGGATCCGCAAGACCGCTACGGTCGCAGGTTCGAATCCTGCCTCGGGCATGGATGTTTGTGATGTCCTTAGGTTAGTTAGGTTTAACTAGTTCTAAGTTCTAGGGGACTAATGACCTCAGCAGTTGAGTCCCATAGTGCTCAGAGCCATTTTTTTTGTAATTATAACTACCCTGTACGTTAGGTGTAAGTGCTGCTCTTTGGTAAGTAGACTGGCAAAGGAGAAGAAGCCGTGCGAGGCCGCATCAAACCAGAACAAAAAAGAAAGAAGGAAAACACATCATTTCAGATACCACGTTTTAAAACTGTAGTTATTGATATATTCACTATTAGATACCCTTGCAAATTTTCATGTCAACACTTGTACAGTTATTCCGTAATGTTTATCATCAGTAGTGGCAAGTGTAAGCAAACAACATCAACTTTAGTTGGCTGGTTGATTTGGGGGAGGGGACCAAACAGCGAGGTCATCGGACCCATCATATTAGGGAAGAATGGGGAAGGAAGTTGGCTGTGCCCTTTCAAAGGAACCATCCCAGCATTTACCTGAAGTGAATTAGGGAAATCACGGGAAACCTAAATCTTGATGGTCGGACAAGGGTCTGAACCGTCGTCCTCCCGAGTGCGAGTCCAGTGTGCTAACCACTGGCGCCACCTCTCTCAACGTCAACTTTGTACTAGAAACGTCTGTACCACGTAAACGGTCATGTGACTCTCCACCGCTGACGGACGTCTTGTCAGTAAGGTGATGTGAATGTGCCAGTGGTTCATAAGAAATTGGCTCAGCAAGATGGATCGACGTGGAAACTTGATAAAATGACGAAATGGAGCTATCGTTTGAGGCGTGCCATGAGCACACCGTGAATGACCGGTTTGTTAGTTCATCGACGCGGACTGTCCAACGTGTCTCCATATAAAGGTGTAATACTCGAAACATTATGAAATACGGCGGAAGGACAGTCGTCGCGGAATGATCCTAACCGCTAGGGATCGGAAACGAGTCTCACGCCTTACAAAAACTGATTTCAAACTCGGAAGATTTGTTGGTGTTACTGAATGCACCAGTATCCACCGAAAATTCCGAAGAGACTGCATACTATGAACATCTGGAGATAGGTCCTCCCAAAAGGCCATCGCTTGTGGCGGTTCTCCAAATCTTGGAGGGCTCCTATAGTTGGTTGTCAGATACGGTATCTGATCGACCTACTGGCCCACAGGAACCTAGGCGCACCGGGTACGACTTATCGCCTAGGGAGATGCCACACAATGAAGTGTCCTGGACAATTCGCCTGTGTTTTTGTCGCCTAATACGAGGGGCGATCAGTAAGTAATGATACACATTTTTTTCTCGGACAATTTCGCTTGAAATAATGCGGAATTTGTTGTGGAACATTGTGGAAAACTCCCGTTTCAGCTGCTATAGTTTCATGTTCCAAAGGCGTCTGTAATAAAAGGGCATTCCAAGCAGAGCGCCCGCGTTTAGTTTCGTTTGGCGAAAACCAGAGAGTCACAGATATTGATAGGCTCTTGCACAATCTCTACGGAGACATGACAGTAACAAAAGCACAACGAGTCGTTGGGCGAGGCGTCTGTATTACAATCCAACACTTCGCTGCACAACTGGATGTCAGTGATGGTAGTGCTGACCAGCTGTTCACCAGTTGGGGTATCCGCTGGCTTCCTCACCACCTAATAGAAGAATATAAGGAGCAACGAAGGATCATCTGGCGGAATAGCTTGCGGGTTACGGGGCTGCTCGTGAAAAATTTTTGCCGAACAACGCCACAGGCGATGAAACATGGGTTCATCGCTTCGAGCCGAAAAAAAACGGCAATCCATTGAATGGCGCCACACCACGTCTCCTCCGAAGAAAAATTTCAAAGGCGTACCGTTCACCAATAAAGTCATGGCGACGGACTTATGTGCTGATGAGGAGGTTATTGATGCAGCAACACGTTGGTTCCGACGTCGGTCAGTAGAGTGGTGCCACTCGGGTATACAGACCTTCCCAGTAAGGTGGCGTAAGGCCGTTGCATGGAATGGAGGTGATATTGAAAAATAAGGTTTTGTAGTCAAAAGACTGGGGAATAATACGGTGTATTTGAATGCTCAATGTAACCAATCTGCTTTCAGAAAAAAAAGTTATGCTGTACTTATTCGGTCGTGATAGCAATTTAAACCCCGAATTAATCAAATTCTAGCTGCATACTCAGGATCGAAGGATGATAGCACCTATAGCCGTAACTGTCAAAAGTTATCAAAACCACTGAACATCAGTCTTCCACAGAACAAACAGCTTCCACGTTCATAAATCAAGGTGTTCATCTCAATGGTGAAAATATCCGAGACCAGTTCTGTGTTGCCGGCCGGGGCGGCCGAGCGGTTCTAGGCGCTACAGTCTGGAAACGCGCGACCGCTACGGTCGAAGGTTCGAATCCTGCCTCGGGCATGGATGTGTGTGATGTCCTTAGGTTAGTTAAATTTAACTAGTTCTAAGTTCTAGGGGTCTGATGACCTCATAAGTTAAGTCTCATAGTGCTCAGAGCCATTTGAAGCAGTTCGTGTTCAGACAGGTTGTAAACGCCTCACAAATTCATCTGAAAACTTCTGTAAATTCAAAATACAAATCACAGTAAAAATTGGTTTAAGTACACCTCTCTATATATTTTCTCGTATTTATAAAGCAGTGCGCCATTAATGCTCCCTAACTTGAATTGACTTGCAAGTTACAATTATGTCCGTTAGAAATCACTTAGAGCTTGACGCTTATGTCTTTACAAGACCAAGTACAACAGAGCACTCTTCTACTTTACAATATTTTAAATAACCGTCTGCTGCCTGCTGTTGCTGGCTTCTTCCACCGTCAGGATGCACACAGGGGTGCCGAGATATTTACATTGTTCCTTCTGCAACTTTCTTTTTAACTAAGATTAGACATAGAAATTCCCACCATTATGCACCTTGGTTGATTCTCCAGCTGCCTCTGCAATAAACAACATCCCCAGACAACTACACCAATGCGTTCACTAGTAAAGTAAATTAATATGCTCACTATAGAGGGACCGTTACATATCTTCCACAGGTAACGAAAATTTAACTAATAATTTGATGTGGGACGGGTCCATTGCGTTCATGTGATTATTAAAAATGGTCATTTTCACTTACTTTAGTCAAATTTTATTTATTTATTTACTTCGATTGCAGTTTCATAATTTACCCCTTATTTTCAGCTACAAGTCTCAAATACAAATAAGCACACAATAATCTGTCACATTTCTTACCTAACTGTCCAGAGGGAGAATCGGACGTAGAAAATAGGCTACTGTCTTGGTTTCTATATGGTTTCATGATTAATCGTGCACCTTATTACTTGGACACCACTTTTGCTCGCTTGATGTTGAGACTGGAGGCTGTATTTACGCCAGTGTGCATATTTGTATCTGAGCTTTCAACTCCATGACTTCTGCCTCACCATTTATAACTGTGCTATGCAGGTAATTAATACATTAAAGTATCCCGCACTAATTGTCAACTCCTCGGGCATGGATGTGTGTGATGTCCTTAGGTTAGTTAGGTTTAAGTAGTTCTAGGGGACTGATGACCTCAGCTGTTAAGTCCCATTGTGCTCAGAGCCATTTTTTAACCGTCGACTGGCAACTATCATGGAAACCTCACCCGCTAACCGTCCAACAGCAAGCCCACAATCGACTAAAACTTCCAAAACAACTAATTTCCCGAACTTAGACATTACAGGGCTCCACTTTTCTCCAAATCTTCAAACCTACAGAACCTTGATCCTACTCATCCTGTCCTAAGCAAATTTAGCTTGAACGTCCGTTCCTTCCAAATCCTTGAACGTCGTGCACTCCACCTTGCTTTCCTCATCCTTTACCTTCCCCCATATGGGCCCTTTACATTTTCATCAGATTCTGACTTCTGCTCATTCACATTGAACACCTTCGAATAAAATGGCTCTGAGCACTATGGGACTTAACTGCTGTGGTCATCAGTCCCCCAGAACTTAGAACTACTCGGGACATCACAACTACTAAGGACATCACACACATCCATGCCCGAGGCAGGATTCGAACCTGCGACCGTAGCGGTCGCGCGGTTCCAGACTGTAGCGCCTAGAACCGCTCGGCCACATAGGCCGGCTTCCTTCGAACAATCATACGCAAACTCGACTACAATAATCCTACTGTCCCTCTCTAATTACCAATCCTAATTCGGTGCCGCGGCTATACGGAGACATTCCACCAACCCTACACTTCCACTATCTTCACATCCTCTCCGAACGAAATTTCAACCGTCTCCCTCTCCCACACAATGACAACTAAATGCATCCCGACATTTACTTCTGCCAACTATAATTCAACCCTGCACGTTCCACCTAATTAGGGCTCCCTTTTCCTTCTCCTCTCCATCTCCCTCTCCAACTTTTCCCGTTACCTCCCCTTCTTTCCCTAACCCTTTTTTCCCTTTATACTATGATCTTATCGACACCCCCGACTACTCCTCGCTTCCCGTTACCCCAAAATCCACTCGTACTCCATCAATCCTTTGTCCTAATACCTAATAACATCATCTTATATGGCAGTAGTTGGATGGTGCATGGAAAAATTGATAGGGCCTTGAACAAACATTATCAAGGATAATGAAGTGAAGTTACATGCCAAGAAGGGAGACAAGGAATTGCATGAAAAGAAAAGAAAATGGTGTAAGCCATGCAAAGAGTCCAAGGGAAAACGTTATCATAAGAAGGCATAAATTACAATCGGTCAAGAGAATTTAATTTAGCAATAAGGAAGCGATTGAGAGGAAAAGTGGTAGAGAACAAATTTTGGCATGTATATCACAAATAACTTAGGACATAGGAATGCAGATATGCAGAGATGGAGAAACTGATACAGAACAATCAGTATCTTGTTTGCTCCTACGCATATCCCACGAAAAGTCCGTGAAGGTGAAGTTAAGGAGATGCGATCCCACAAGGAGACTTACCAACAATCGTTCTTACCGCGGACTATAAGCGACTGGAGCAGTTAGAAAGGGGGGGGGGACGACAGTTGTACAGAAAGTACCCTCCGTCGCACGCCATAATGTTAAGCAATCAACCAGTAAACTCCATGAGAGAGTTAGAGAGAGAGAGAGAGATATGCAAAGACCGACTTGGAATGGTGCAGTAGAAAATTACGTCCAACTGAGATCAGTACCCAGTAATTCAATGCCAGAGTTTCCGATTTCATTCTAAGGCACGTCATTCAAATTTCACGTCTTATTTGACTTGGAATGTGCCATACGGTGACGTACATTCGTCCTTACGTTTATCAGAATAGGCAATGGAGCGTCAAGAGTAAGACACAAGCGAGAACAGTGATAGGAAGATCTTCTCACAAAAAATTGATACAGAAAATTCTAAAATTGACACCTATGTCGTAGGCTATATAAATGGACGAACGTTTAAGTTAATTACAACAACTAGGGATCACTCGCACCGCTTAGAAACATGTCTCTGTAGTATAATTGTATTGATGATTGAAGTTTGGAAATTCAGATCTTAATTATTCTTGTTGCAAATATTCTGCATCAGTTCGTATGTCGTCTCCTTATGTTGCTTTAATTAGTTTCGTCAAAACAATTCGGTCGTGCGTTTAATCGGTTTTGCCTCTAGCACAATTTCATGGACTTGAACGTGTTGCAGCAACTACTGAAACGGACCACGCTTTCTCCGTTTGAATGATGAATAAAAGCACAATACTGGAAATGCCTTTACTTTACAGCACACCATTAAGTATGGTTCAGCTAACACGTGTTCCTCTTTCTTTGTGCACGCAACACATCAGCGGATTGCAACCGGCCCGTATGGTATTTCTCACAGGAAAGTGCGGACGCGGTTTCCAAAATATTTGTAGAGATAACTTCTCTGTATTGTCGTTGACACGTAGGTTTGTTTTCGGTTCCAGTATCTCCAAGATGTTTATTTACACAACAACGGGAGAGGAACTTTTAGTCTTTGGTGGCGCATTCTTCCGAAATCACGGAAAACATGAGACTGCATCGCGTGCCCCAATCAGTTACTACTTTGTTAAAGTCGACCAGAAATACATCAGTACTTCCCCTACACCTTCCCTTCGTGACTTTATGACGACGTGAGAGGAGCAGGGGAAGGGAGCTTCATCTTCTAATGGGAGCGTCGTAACAAATGAAGCGATAAGTGCGAGTGTAATGTTGTGAGGCCAACAAGAAAAATGTGATACAAGTTCACGCTCATCTACAATCTGCGGCAAGTGAATATGGAGAAAAAAGCTTTTGGACGCACAGGAAAACGCTGTTCTTGCCATTTTTCCACTGCCTCTCAATTCTCAGTCAGTAGGCCAGGGCAAACAGTAACCACCCCCCAAAGAACACTTTTCCCTGGACAGTCGATTACGTTGCATCATCCATCAATCATCTGTAAGTACTTCTCCAAATTATTCCTGTCTTTTGGCGTTACTGCTTTCTTATGGAGAACCGTATCATCTACGAATAGCATTAAAGAGCTACCGACGCATTCTACTAGATTATTTATACTTACTGTAAACAGCAACGGTCCTATCACACTTCCTTGGGGTACCCCCAAGATTAGCTTTACTTTGTCGATTTCCTTCCGTTGAGAACGACGTGTTGAATTCCATCTGCATGAAAATCTTGAATCTGGTGGCAAGTCGGGTACGATATCGAGTAAGCTCGTAGTTTTTCCCCCTTAACGGCAGCGCGGGACGGTGTCAGATGCCTTCCTGAAGTTGAGGAACACTGCATCAACCTGGGCGCCGTTGTCTACAGCGCTGTATATCCCATGGAGGAAGAAGGCGAACTGAGTTTCGCAATATCCCTGTTTGCGAAATCCATGTTGGTTTTTATAGAGGAGATTTTCATTCTCCAAAAACGTCATAATTCGTTAGCATAAAAAATGTCCAGTATTCTACAATAGATTGATTTCAACGATATAGGCCTATAATATATATGCATCTGTAATACAACCTTTCTTGAAAACGGAAATGACCCGCACCTTTTTCCAATCGCCAGGTACCCTACATTTCTCCAGCGACCTACGGTAAACTGTGTGTAAAGCGGAGCAAGTTCTTTCGCATTATCGCTGCAGAATGCTGCAGGTATTCCATCTGGTGCTGACGCATTTCCAACTACAAAGTGATTGTAGTTGTTTTTCTATTCCGCGATCAACCATCTCAATATCAGCCATTTCAAAGTTCATACGATGATGGTAAGGAGCCACCATATTACGATCTTCCGCGCTAAAACTATTTCGGAAGACCAAATTCAGTATTTCGGTCTTCTGTCTGTTATCTGAATATATGATTTCGAACCGTTTACTGATTTTACGAAAGACCAAAACCTCTTAGGGTTTTTAGTCAGGTCGGTTGACAAAATTTTACTTTCAGAATCATCGAAAGCTTCTCTTATTGCTCTGCTTACACTCATTTTTGCCTCGCTCCGATTTTGTTTGCGGCTAGGTCTTAACTTCTCTTGAGTCTGTGATGAAGCTGTCTTTGTTTACGTAGCAAAAAAATGGCTCTGAGCACTATGCGACTCAACTTCTGAGGTCATCAGTCGCCTAGAACTTAGAACTAATTAAACCTAACTAACCTAAGGACATCACACACATCCATGGCCGAGACAGGATTCGAACCTGCGACCGTAGCGGTCACGCGGTTCCAGACTGAAGCGCCTTTAACCGCACGGCCACACCGGCCGGCTGTTTATGTAGCAGTTTTCTGACACTGCTATGAAGGAAGCTACGGTGAGTCACTTCCATCCCTTCAGATCTTGCTCGGAACGTATTTGTCAAAGGTATATTGAACGATGCTTTTGCATCATTTGTGCCGGCCGGTGTGGCCGTGCGGTTCTAGGCGCTTCAGTCTGGAACCGCGTGACCGCTACGGCCGCAGGCTCGAATCCTGCCTCGGGTATGGATGTGTGTGATGTCCTTAGGTTAGTTAGGTTTAAATAGTTCTAAGTTCTAGGAGACTGATGACCACAGATGTTAAGTCCCATTGTGCTCAGAGCCATTTGAACCATCTTTGAATCATTTGTGCTCCACATCTCCGTCCCAAGCACTGAACATTTGATGTTGACTACTCAGATACCCTGCAATTTCTGTAGTGTCATCTTTGCTAACCAAATATATTTTACTACCTTACTTAACATTCGTTGTAATACCTGTAGTTATGGTGGTGGTGTTGTGGCGGGGTTGTGGTAGTATGTAAAGGGCTGTCAGCAGATTAGATTAGATTAGATTAGTTTTTCGTTCCATACATCCGTGCTGAGGAGATCCTCGTGGATGTGGAACATGTCAAAAATATTTTTTTAAGCTGAAATAACAATATAAATAGTATGAATATATACTATACATCATATGTGTCTATTGAAAAATTCGTCAATGGAGTAGAAGGAGTTGACCACTAGTAAGTCTTTCAGGCTCTTTTTAAACTGATCTTTATTTGTAATTAAATTTTTTGTGTTTGCTGGCAAATTATTGAAGATGAGTGTTCCTGAGTAGTGGACCCCTTTTTGAACTAAAGTAAGTGCTTTTAAGTCCTTGTGACGATCATTTTTGTTCCTGGTATTGTATGTATGAACTGCGCTGTTTGTTGGAAAAAGAGATATGTTATTTAGGACAAATTTCATTAAGGATTAAATTACTGAGAGGCAGTAGTTAGTATGCCCAGTTCCTTGAAGAGGTTTCTACAGGACGTCCGTGAATTTACTCCACAAATAATACGTATTACACGCTTTTGGACTCTGAAAACTTTTATTTGACTTGAAGAGTTACCCCAAAATATTATGCCATATGACATTATGAAATGAAAGTAGGCAAAGTATGCAAGCTTTTTTCAGTTTTATGTCGCCTATGTCAGCTAACACTCGAATTGCAAATACAGATTTGTTAAGGCGTTTCTGCTGTTCTATGGTGTGCTCCTCCCAAATGAATTTATTATTAGCGAGGTCACCAGCGCCCACCTTAGTCGTAGTTGCTATCAGTGCTTTATGACCACTGATACCTTCCTCTACGTAAATCGATTCCATGACTTCAGGTTTGTTTGATGTTAGGAACTCTAACATATCACCTTCCCGAGATGATTGTCAAATTATCTACTCGAAGAGATTTTCGGACAGGACATGCAGAATAATGTCACATGAACCTCTGTCTCTGGCACCATTGCTAACAGCATGAATCTCCCAATCTATACCTGACAGTTATTAATTACAACGTCGTTTGGCTCAACGGCCAGAGGGAAGTCCTTCGATTGGACGCCACTTCGGCGACTTGTGTGTCCCCGAGGCAACAGCATCTGATGTTCCCAGGCGATCACCCACCCAAGTGACCTACTGGGCCGGATGTTGTCTAACTTCGGTGATCGGGCGAGACCTGGTGTATCCAACGTGGCAACGTTAGCATCACCGTAATGGAATGACGGTATCAGGACCGTTGGAATTCCAATACGGCCGGAGAGAATTCATGGTCTCTTCAACGATATGTGCAATGGGTAACTCATTGGGAGGTATATTGCATACCTTTTGAAAAAGAGAGAAAGGGAACGTGAGTGGACACTAAACTGCTATAATTAAACAAGTGCTTTCGTGTTTACACTCCAATAAAGCCGTTATTCGTATTTAAAAATATTAAATAACTTTTCTTACCAGTAAAAGGTGTTTTGCTAGTTCTCTAGTTCATATCGACATTGTGACAAAACTGTATGTGACAGAAATGAAACTGAGATCAGGTATCGATTATGGGTCAGTGACTATCTTCGTACGTTTAAATTATTATCTAATAAAAAGTAATCAAATATTCTTGTTCGTTGGCTTGTATTTCGTTTGTATTTTAGTCATTTTTAAACATGGTTGAAGAGTGGTAAAAAATCGATGGCAGTCTACCTCTGTCGAGGGAAATGAATACAAAAAAATGTTATCTTCCAGAATGGTGAACTGAATACAATATTATTGTCAGTTCTGAAGCTGCTTTGTATACTCCCCTGCTTGAAATACTACTGTTGTTGTAACTATTCGAAAATTTATGGGACCCAGAGGACTCTTAAATATTTGCTGCCTTATACCCCTAAGTCACTCCGAGAGGCTCTTCCGAAAACTGCTTGCGTCGTCTGTCGTTAGAAGGTAGTGCAGCGTGCCGCTCTCGGTGCTGAGCGACAAAGGGGGTTGGCGCTGAAGGACGCAGAGTGGGTAATTCCGCTAATCCAAGCCGTGGATCGCGAAATTTCTGTTCTCGGGGGAGGTGTTTGTAGCTGCAGTGGTTGCGCCGAGTGACGGACTCTCCCGCGGCGAGTGGAAGGCTTATTTGCAGAGGAGCTCTCCGCAGGCAGCCGGCTGCGTTCTGCCGAACACCCGGCGCAGGAATGCAAGTGACGCACGAGCTGCCCAACAGTTGGGAGGAGAACACCCCTGGCGACAGACGCGTGGGTTCACCAGGGAGGCCTCTGACACGCTCTTACATTGCATAATGGGCACTCGTATTTTTTAAATTATAGTATCATCTCGAAAAAAAGTTACGTAGCAAATTTCTCTTTGTTTGCTGGTACATGTCTGTAGTTTGGTATACGTGGTGCTTGTGAAGGTTACTTTTGTATACACTATTGGCCATTAAAATTGCTACACCACGAAGATGACGTGCTACAGACGCGAAGTTTAACCGACAGGAAGAAGATGCTGTGATATGCAAATTATTAGCTTTTCAGAGCATTCACACACGGTTGGCGCCGGTGGCGACACCTACAACGTGCTGACATGAGGAAAGTTGCCAACCGATTTCTCATAGACAAACAGCAGTTGACCGGCGTTCAAAATGGTTCAAATGGCTCTGAGCACTATGGGACTCAACTGCTGAGGTCATTAGTCCCCTAGAACTTAGAACTAGTTAAACCTAACTAACCTAAGGACATCACAAACATCCATGCCCGAGGCAGGATTCGAACCTGCGACCGTAGCGACCGGCGTTGCCTGGTGAAATGTTGTTGTGATGCCTCATGTAAGGAGGAGAAACGCGTACCATCACGTTTCAGACTTTGATAAAGGTCGGATTGTAGCCTATCGCGATTGCGGTTTATCGTATCGCGACACTGCTGCTCGCGTTGGTCGAGATCCAATGACTGTTAGCAGAATATGGAATCGGTAAGTTCAGGAAGGTAATACGGTACGCCGTGCTGGATCCCAACGGCCTCGTATCACTAGCAGTCGAGATGACAGGCATCTTGTCCGCATGTCTGCAACGGATCGTGCAGCCACGTCTCGATCCCTGAGTCAACAGATGGGGACGTTTGAAAGACAACAACCACCTGCACGAAGAGTTCGACGACGTTTGCAGCAACATGGACTATCAGCTGGGAGACCATGGCTGCGGTTACCCTTGACGCTGCATCACAGACAGGAGCGCCTGCCATGGTGTACTCAACGCCGAACCTGGGTGCACGAATGGAAAAACGCCATTTTTTCGGATGAATCCAGGTTCTGTTTACAGCATCATGATGGTCGCATCCGTGTTTGGCGATCATCGCAGTGAATGCACATTGGAAGCGTGTATTCGTTATCGCCACACTGGCGTATCACCTGGCGTGATGGTATGGGGTGCCATTGGTTGCACGTCTCGGTCACCTCATGTTCCCATTGACGGCACTCTCAACAGTGGACGTTACATTTGAGATGTGTTACGACCCGTGGCTCTACCCTTCATTCGACCACTGCGAAACCCTACATTTCAGCAGGATAATGCACGACCGCATGTTGCAGGTCCTGTATGGGCCTTTATGCATACAGAAAATGTTCGACTGCTGCCCTGGCCAGCACATTCTCCAGATCTCTCACCAATTGAAAACGTCTGGTCAATGGTGGCCGAGCAACTGGCTCGTCACAATACGCCAGTCACTACTCTTGATGAACTGTGGTATCGTGTTGAAGCTGCATGGGTAGCTGTACCTGTACACGCCATATGCTCAGGCATGCCAATGCCGTTATTACGGCCAGAGGTGGTTGTTCTGGGTACTGATTTCTCAGGATCCATGCACCCAAATTGCCTGAAAATGTAATCACATGTCAGTTCTAGTATAATATCTTTGTCCAATGAATACCCGTTTATCATCTTCATTTCATCCTGGTGTAGCAATTTTAATGGCCAGTAGTGTAATTAAACCTTAAACACACTGTACTTTGAAGCCGCCGCACCACAGTATCATAACACGCCGCTAGATTTGTCAAAACTAAAGGGCGCAAGGAGTCGCTCATTGAAGTTTGTCCCATTACGCGATAAGTGCACTGCATAAGCCTAAGAAAACAAACTTTGCACTGCTTATCTCTCGTTTCCACCATCTTTCCCACTCATCTGACAGTGGTCATTATTTGCACTCTAAGACTAAAGAAAAACGCACCTCGAAGGAATTATCCGAATAGGACAGAAATCAGTAGATGTGACGTACAAGTACAGGCGAACAAATGACTACAATTTCAGAAAAATTGGATGCTTTATTCAGGAGAAAGATCTTCAAAAATTGAGCAATGCAATAACGCGTTGGTCCACCTCTGGCCCTTATGGAACCAGTTATTAGGCCTGACACTGATTGACAGAATCGTCGAATGTCCTCCTGAGGCATAGCGTGCCAAATTGTGTCCAATTGACGCGTTATATCGTCAGAATCATGGGCTGGTTGAAAGGTTCTGCCCATAATGCTCCAAACGCCAAGGTAGGGTTTGGCAAGAACGAATACAAGCAGTAGAAACTCTCGCCGTGTGCGGGCGGGCATTGTCTCGCTGATATGTAAGCCCAGTATGGCTTGCCACCAAGAGCAACCACATGGGGTGTACAATAACGTCGACGTACCGCTGTGGTGCAACGGTGACGCGGATGACCACTAACTGTGTCATGCTATGAAATGAAATGTCACTTCTGGCTGCGGGCCGTATGGCCGTGACAGTCAGTTTGGTATTTCAACATTACTCGGGGCGTCTCTAGACACGTCTTCGCTGGTCATCGAGACTCCGTTCGAAGCGGGATTCATCACTGAAGACAATTCTACCCAGTGAATCACATTCCTGGCCGAGGACGTGTCTGCAGACGTCCCTGGACAGCGCTGAAATACCATCCTGCCTGTCGCTGCCCGCACAACCAGGAGTGATGGTCTGTAGCGAAATTTGAAAAATGGTTCAAATGCCTCCAAGCACTATGGGACTTAACATCTGAGGTCATCAGTCCCCTAGACTTAGAACTACTTAAAGCTAACCAACCTAAGGACATCACTCACATCCATGCCCGAGGCAGGATTCGAACCTACGACAGTAGCAGCAGCGTGGTTCCGGAATGAAGCGCCTAGAGCCGCTCGGCCACTGCGGCCGGCCGTAGTTCCATTTTATTTCATAGCAGGATCCCTTTGGTTCGTGGCACCCTTACACCACAGTAGTACGTCGACGATATTCTACGCTGCGGTTTGTTGCCCTTAATGGCAGGCCATCCTGACTACATTTAAGCAAGATAATGCCATTCCGAAATGGCGAAACTTGTCTTCGTGCCTACCAAATCCTACCTTGGCCTGCAAGGCCGTCGGAAAGTGTTTGGAACATTATGAACAGAGTCCACCAACCAGCTAGGGAATTTGACGATCTGACTCGCCATGGGTTTTAGAAAATATCGTTCCTGTGAAACACAACTAGCTCTTTATTCACATGAAGTGTTGAGTGCTTTTGCAAGGTATTTCAGATCTATTCCGTATTTCTGGATTTCCGGCAGGCTTTTCACACTGTACCACACAAGCGGCTCATAGTGAAATTGCGTTTTTATGCAATATCGTCTCAGTGATGTGACTGCATTTGTCATTTCCTGTCAGAGAGGTCTCAGTTCGTAGTAATCGACGGAAAGTCATCACAAAAGTGATTTCTGGCGTTCCCCAAGGTAGTGTTATAGGTCCTTTGCTGTTCCTTATCTATATAAACGATTTGGGAGACAATCTGAGCAGCCGTTTTAGGTTGTTTGCAGATGACGCTGTCGTTTATCGACTAATAAAGTCATCAGAAGATCAAAAGAAACTGAAAAACGATTTAGAAAAGGTATCTGAATGGTGCGAAAAGTGGCAGTTGATCCTAAATAACGAAAAGAGTGAAGTCATCCACATTAATGCTAAAAGGAACTCCTTAAACTTCGGTTACACGATAAATCAGTCTAATCTAAAAGCCGTAAATTCAGCTAAATACCTAGGTATTGCAATTACGAAGAACTTAAATTGGAAGGAACGCATAGAAAATATTGTGGGGAAGGATAACTAAAGACTGCGTTTTATTGGCATGACACTTAGAAAATGTAACCGACCTACTAAGAAGACTGCCTACTCTACGCTTGGCCGTCCTCTTTTAAAATACTGCTGCACCGTGTGGAATCCTTACCAGATAGGACTAACGGACTACATCGAAAAAGTTCAAAGAAACGCAGCACGTTTTGTATTATCGCGAAATATGAGAGTGTCACAGAGGTGATACAGGATTTGAGCTGGACATCATAAAAAGAAAGGCGTTTTTCGTTGCAACGGAATCTTTTCAAGAAATTCCAATCACCAACTTTCTCCTTCGAATGCGAAAATATTTTGGTGACACCGACCTACATAGGGAGCAACGATCACGACGATAAAATAAGAGAAATCAGAGCTCGTACGGAAAGAAATAGGTGTTCATACTTTCCGTGCGCTATACGAGGTTGGAATAATCGAGAGTTGTGAAGGTGGTTCGATGAACCCTCTGCCAGGCACTCAAATGTATTTTGCAGAGTCTCCATGTAGATGTAGATGTAGATGCATAATCGGACACCCTATAACTCAAGAGGGAATCCAGCAACTGTGTCAATCAAAGCCAATGCGAATAGCTACTTGCAAAAGGGTCAGAGGAGGACCAACGCGTTATTGACTTGCTCAATTTGTGAATCTCTTTCTCTCGAATAAAAAACTGAATTTTTCTGAAATTGTAATCATTTATTTGTCTGTATGTGTAAATTTCATCTACTAATTTGAGTCCCATTCGGATAATTCCTTCATGGTGAGTGTCTTATAACACCCATTATTACTAACAAACGTATTTGTGACAAGGTCTTTTAGTTCGACTCGTGAATCGTGATATCAAATCGAACTCTGTGTGCGTGCTAAGTCGTCTCTCACTGTTCCCAGGCTTCCATTCATAATGTTACTTCGATCTAAATCATATTTCTTTAAAAATATCCCATCGTAGTGTTTCTGTCTCACTATATCTTCCCTGCAGGCTGAAAAGGATCACAATTTCAGAACAGATTCGTAATTCTATACAATAATGCAAAACAGATGCGTCTCTCTCTCTCTCTCTCTCTCTGTGTGTGTGTGTGTGTGTGTGTGTGTGTGTGTGTGTGTGTGTGTTTGTGAGTCCGCGGGTCCGGTATATGTGTCTGTTTGCGCATTCATTGGCCAATACGTGAAGCTTTATTTACAGTACGCGAAACGAGTGTAGACACCGGGTCTGGCAGCGTGTTTCGCAGACGCCTTTGAGAGGCGCCGGTACTTATTGCCCACCATCGGTCTGCAGCGGCGCCCCGCCTGTGTTGTGGCGCTAATGTGGCTGAGTCTCCTGGAACAGGGCCGGCTCATTGCTTCTTGCAATAAGCAACAGTCTAGAGGAGATTCAGATAAACGATGGATCGCGGATGAGGTAATCGGTACGCCTTGCATAAATGCATCGGATTTCCCAGAGTCACAGCAGCACACTCGTAGTTCACAAAAAATGTACCTGCTCCAAAGAGAATGTGCCCAAGTGGAGCGACGTTTGGGTTGGAGGAAGAGAGTATCAATCAAAATAAATGATTACAACGCACAGTAACAACATTTCTTGTTGTTCATTGCTTCCAGTAAACTTTACATTGAGTAGGTAATGTTGGATCCTCCGTTTTTCAAATGTGTAATAAGCTACATAACACCGAACAAAAGTCAAGACACGTTCGTAGGACTTCTCGACCTTGAAAAAGCGTTGGACAGTATCAAATGGTGCAATATGTTCGATATTCTGAGAAAAATATGGGTAAGTTATAGGGAAAGTCGGGTAATATACAATATGTACAAGGACCAAGAGGGAACAATAAGACTGAAAGATCAAGAACGAAGTGCTCGTATAAAAAGATGTAAGACAGGGACACAGTCTTTCGCCCCTACTGCTCAATCTGTATATCGAAGAAGCAATGGCGGAATTAAAATAAATGTTCAAGACTGAGATTAAAAATGAATGTGAAAGGATATCAATGGAAGATTGGCTACCCTCAGTGAAAGTGGAGAAGAATTAACAGGCTGCGTTGAGCTGAATGAACAGTCTAATGAGTAGAGAATATGGACTGAGAGCTAGCAGAAATGAGAATAGCGGGTAACTTAACAGCAGAATTTGGGATCACGAAGCAGATGAAGTTAATGAAATCTGATACCTTGGAAAAGAAGTAACCATGATGGACGGAAGAAGGAGGAGCACTGGCAAATAGGGTATTCCTGACCAATATAAGTCTACTAATCTTAAACGTAGGCCTTAATATGAGGAGAAAATTTCTGAGAATGTACGTTTGGAGCACAGCATTGTACGGCAGTGAAAAATGGGCTGTGGGAAAGACGGAAAAGAAGAGAATCGAAACACTTGAGATTTCATGCTGCAGGAGAATGTTGAAAATTAGGTCAGATAATACTGTTAGACACGAGGATGTATTCCGCAGAATCGATGGGGAAAGTAATATATGGAAAACAATGGCAAGAAGAAGGGACAAGATGATAGGACATCTGTTAAGACATCAGGGAATAACATCCGTGGTACTGGAGGGAGCTATAGAGGGTAAAAGCTGTAGAGGAAGACAGAGATTGGAATACATTCAGCAAATAACTGAGAATATAGGTTGCGATTGCTACTCTGTGATTTAAATGTTGGAACAGGAGATGAATTTGTTGCGGGCCGCATCAGACCAGTCAGCAGAGTGATGACTCAAAAAAAGAAAAAATCCGCGGGGTACTGTGGAAGCAGCTTTCCATTCCAGCCAACTGACCGTGTGTTTATGAGGAAGTATCTGTTGAACGTAGGTTAGAGAAGTGGATGTATTCATATTGCGGTTTGACATTTGTTCAAATGGCTCTGAGCACTATGGGACTTAACATCTATGGTCATCAGTCCCCTAGAACTTAGAACTACTTAAACCTACCTAACCTAAGGACATCACACAACACCCAGTCATCACGAGTCAGAGAAAATCCCTGACCCCGCCGGGAATCGAACACGGGAACGCTACCGCACTACCACAAGCTGCGGACCACTGAGGAAAGGTTAGTAATTTTATTCAGGACATTGGCGCACAGTTTGTGGATCAGGAACTTTACGCTACCATCTCTCCTCCCTTGTTGGACAAGCATTGTGGTGAATTTCTTTTAAACCCTTAAGGTTTGAAGAAGTGGCTATCCCTGGGTCGAGGCGAGTTTCACGACCTCAACTATGGAGTCGGAAGTCTACTCTCGTGTGTCAGGAGGCCACTAAAGCTACTGCCGGAGCCATTCAATAAGCGATCCGTGGAGGGAGGAAAACAGTCGCTGACACCTCGAACGCCGATGGGTGTGTTCTATGTGCAGTTGTCAGTGTAGGGGAAACCACAGCTGGTGATATTCCTAGCTATTTTCATACACGCTACGACCTACACAGAGGTGACAATAGTCATGGGATAGCAATATGCACATACACAGAAGGTGGTAGTATCGCATACACAAGGTATAAAAGGGCAGCGCACTGACGAAACTGTGATTTACGCTCATGTGTAAAGGTTTCCGATGTGATAATGGCCGCACGTCGGGAATTAATAGACTATGAACGCGGAATGGTAGTTGGAGCCAGACGCATAGGACATTCCTTTTCGGAAAACGTTTGGGAATTCAGTATTCCGAGATCGGCAGTGTCAAGAGCGTGCCGAGAGTATCAAATTTCAGCCAGTATGAGGTGCATTCAAGTTCTAAGGCCTCCGATTTTTTTTTTCTCCGGACTGGAAAGAGATAGAAACATGCGCATTGTTTTAAAATGAGGCCGCGTTCATTGTCAATACGTCCAAGAGATGGCAGCATCGTACGGCAGATGCAATTTTACCGCCAGCGGCGAGAATGATAACTGTTTTAAATACTTAAAATGGCGACGTTTTCCTTACTTGAACAGCGTGCAATCATTCCTTTTCTGAATTTGCGTGGTGTGAAACCAATTGAAATTCATTGACAGTTGAAGGAGACATGTGGTGATGGAGTTATGGATGTGTCGAAAGTTCGTTCGTGGGTGCGACAGTTTAATGAAGGCAGAACATCGTGTGACAACAAACCGAAACAACCTCCGGCTCGCACAAGCCGGTCTGACGACATGATCGAGAAAGTGGAGAGAATTGTTTTGGGGGATCGCCGAATGACTGTTGAACAGATCGCCTCCAGAGTTGGCATTTCTGTGGGTTCTGTGCACACAATCCTGCATGACGACCTGAAAATGTGAAAAGTGTCATCCAGGTGGGTGCCACGAATGCTGACGGACGACCACATGGCTGCCCGTGTGGCATGTTGCCAAGCAATGTTGATGCACAACGACAGCATGAATGGGACTTTCTTTTCGTCGGTTGTGACAATGGATGAGACGTGGATGCCATTTTTCAATCCAGAAACAAAGCGCCAGTCAGCTCAATGGAAGCACACAGATTCACCGCCACCAAAAAAAATTCGGGTAACCGCCAGTGCTGAAAAAATGATGGTGTCCATGTTCTGGGACAGCGAGGGCGTAATCCCTACCCATTGCGTTCCAAAGGGCACTACGGTAACAGGTGCATCCTACGAAAATGTTTTGAAGAACAAATTCCTTCCTGCACTGCAAAAAAAAAAAAACGTCCGGGAAGGGCTGCGCGTGTGCTGTTTCACCAAGACAACGCACCCGCACATCGAGCTAACGTTACGCAACAGTTTCTTCGTGATAACAACTTTGAAGTGATTCCTCATGCTCCCTACTCACCTGACCTAGCTCCTAGTGACTTTTGGCTTTTACCAACAATGAAAGACACTCTCCGTGGCCGCACATTCACCAGCCGTGCTGCTATTGCCTCAGCGATTTTCCAGTGGTCAAAACAGACTCCTAAAGAAGCCTTCGCCGCTGCCATGGAATCATGGCGTCAGCGTAGTGAAAAATGTGTACGTCTGCAGGGCGATTACGTCGAGAAGTAACGCCAGTTTCATCGATTTCGGGTGAGTAGTTAATTAGAAAAAAAATCGGAGGCCTTAGAACTTGAATGCACCTCGTACCTCTCACCACGGACAACGCAGTGGCCGGAAACCTTTACTTAACGACCGAGAGCAGTGACGTTTGCATAGAGCTGTCAGTGCTAGCGCACAAGCAAACTGCGTAAAAAAAAAGGCAGAAATCAAAGCGGAACGTACGACGAACGTATCCGTTAGGACAGTGCGGAAAAGTTGGCGTTAATGGACCATGGCAGCAGACGGTCGACGCGAGTGCCGTTGCTAAGTGCACTATATCGCCTGCAGCGCCTCTCCTGGGCTCTTGACCATATCAGTTGGAACCTAGACGATTGGAAGGCCGTGGCATGTTCAGTTGGGCTCCGACTTCACTTTGTAAAACCTCATTGTATGGTTCGAGTGGAACTCAGGCCCCACGAAGCCACAGACCCAAGTTGTCAACAAGGCACTGATGGTGGCTCCGTAATGGTGTAGACTGTGTTTAGATGGAGTTGACTGGGTCCTCTCGTCCAACTGAACCGATAATTGACTGGACTGGACTTGGACACCAATTCTAGCCATTGGTGGATTTCATATTCCCAAAAAACGTAGGCAGTCTTATGGATGACAATGCGCCATGTTACCAGAATTTGTTTGAAAAAAGTACCGGACAATTCGAGCGAGTGATTTGGCCACCAACATCGCCCGACATAATCCCATCGAGTATTTATGGGACATAATCTGGAGGTCAGTTCGGTACCAAATTCTGCACCGACAACGCTTTCGCAATTATGGACGGCTATAGAGGCAATGTAGCCCAATATTTCTGCAGGGGACTTCCAACGGCTTGTTGAGTCCGTGCCACGTCGAGTTACTCCACTGCGTGAGGCAAAAGAATGACCGATACAATAATAGGAGGTACGTCGTGACTCGTATCACCTCGGTATGCATTGGTGTTACGTCGACTGTTGCTCTCTTTTCGACTTTATAGAAGCTTCCGAAGATGTCAGTCCAAAAATTTTCGAAGCTGTATTAATAAGAACACGTAAAGACCACAAGATGGTTGTGTTAATGCTTCAGGGGTTCTACATAATCTCCCCCCCTCTTGATTTCAGTCCACAGAACGTTCATAGAACCGCTTGAAACTCTCAAGAAAGTCCTCCTTTGGGCTATTGTTCAACAGCTGCGACACAATTGCTTGAATGTCGGTCATTCCGTCAAAGCGTTGACCCTTCATGTCAATTTTTGCACTCTATCATTCTGAAGTTCGTTTTTGTTCATAACACCCTGGTCCCGTCACTTGTGATGACTTTTTCAGAAAATATTGTTCGCGTCTTGCATTTCAGTGAGGTCAAGCAGGTGTTGGGAATCACGTTGAGTGGGGTTAAACTTTACACAAGCTTTTCTCGTCTTCAAAAAGCTTTGGAAAATGTCTTGAACATCTGATTTAGATATTGCTCCGTCGCGATTTACGACAGAAAACTCTCGACACACTATGGTCGCATTTCCAGGACTTAACGCTGCCTGTTCACAGGTGACCGGTCGAAAGCACGTCCATTGTTCACTGTCCACTCTAGCTATCACCATTGTTACTGCGCTGATCCCACTTCTGCGCCAGAAATAAAATCAATCTCGGAATGCTCTGGATGAACGTTGTACGTGCACCAACTATGGCTCGTTTCCATCAGCTCACTGTACTTGATAATAATGGAAATACATGCTTCTTTCGTTATAGTTTGTAAGGATCACGTCCCAGTTCCACTTTTTAATCCTCTGTTGTTCTTTCCAAACGTTCCAGTGTTCCTTCTCGTTTTTCTGTGTTTCTTTATCCTGCATTCAGATTTCTTAGCACCAGTTTTGTTTTCCCCCCTACCTTCCAATTTTAATATTTATTCCCTCACTTTCCGATAGAACTTCTTCTCCAACATTATTCCTTTCCAAGTCTTTACTAATCTCTTGAACCCAGGTGTCGTTAATTTCATTTTCCGAAGATATTTAAAGATCTCAGTGAGTCTGTCTTCATCTGTTCTGTTTATAGCTATTACACTACTGCCCATTAAAATTGCTACACCACGAAGATGACGTGGGAGGAAGATGTTGTGATATGCAAATGATTAGATTTTCAGAGCATTCACACAAGGTTGGCACCGGTGGCGACACCTACAACATGCTGACATGAGGAAAGTTTCCAACCGATTTCACACACACAAACAGCAGTTGACCGACGTTGCCTGGTGAAATGTTGTTGTGATGCCTCATGTAAGGAGGAGAAATGCGTACCATCACGTTTCAGACTTTGATAAAGGTCGGATTGTAGCCTATCGCGATTGCGGTTTATCGTATCGCGACACTGCTGCTCGCGTTGGTCGAGATCCAATGACTGTTAGCAGAATATGGAATCGGTGGGTTCAGGAGGGTAATACGGAACCCGGTGCTGGATCCCAACGGCCTCGTATCACTAGCAGGCGAGATGACAGGCATCTTATCCGCATATCTGTAACGGATCGTGCAGTCACATCTCGATTCTTGAGTCAACAGATGGGGACGTTTGTAAGACAACAACCATCTGCCCGAACAGTTCGACGACGTTTGCAGCAGCATGGACTATCAGCTCGGAGACCATGGCTGCGGTTACCCTTGACGCTGCATCATAGACAGGAGCGCCTGCGATGGTGTGCTCAACGACGAACCTGGGCGCACGAATGGCAAAACGTCATTTTTCCGGATGAATCCAGGTTCTGTTTACAGCATCATGATGGTCGCATCCGTATTTGGCGTGTATTCGTCATCGCCATACTGGCGTATCACCCGGTGTGATGGTATGGGGTGGCATTTGTTACACATCTCGGTCACCTCTTGTTCGCATTGACGGCACTTTGAACAGTGGACGTTACGTTTCAGATGTTTTACGACCCGTGGCTCTACCCTTCATTCGATCGATGCGAAACCCTACATTTCAGAAGGATAATGCACGACCGCATGTTGCAGGTCCTGAACGGGACTTTCTGGATACTACTCTTGATGAACTGTGGTATCGTGTTGAAGCTGATGGGCAGCTGTACCTGTACACGCCATTCAAGCTCTGTTTGACTCAATGTCCAGGCGTATCAAGGCCGTTATTACGACCAGAGGTGGTTGTTCTGGGTACTGATTTCTCAGGATCCATGCACCCAAATTGCGTGAAAATGTAATCACATGTCAGTTCTAGTATAATATATTTGTCCAATGAATACCCGTTTATCATCTGCATTTCTTCTTGGTGTAGCAATTTTAATGGCCCGTAGTGTATATGTATTTTTCACTTCAGAGACTGCATTTTTGAATACAGTCTAGGCTATTTCAGGGTATTCCCACCCTGGCCTAGTGACCTGGCTGATTTTACAATACTTTCGCTGGCTGACTGCCGGCGCCTCTGCTCCATCGCAGCTGGCTCTCCCCGATAGCGGCTGCAGCGACCCATGCTCCGTTTTCACAGAGCCTTGCTGACCCGGGCACTTCCTGACCTAGCCCCACCCATATCCGAACAAGCTCAGCCGTCGTGCCATGCACTGCCCCTACCGATACGCTGAAGTTTAGTTCAAATGTTCACATGTGTGTGAATTCCTAATGGCCAATCTGCTGAGGTCATCGGTCCCTAGAATTACACGCTACTTAAATTAACTTATGCTAAGAATAACACACACACCCATGCCGGAGGGAGGACTCGAACCTCCGGCGGGAGGGGCCGCGCATTCCGTGCCATGGCGCCTCAAACCGCGCGGCCACTCCGCGCGGCAAGATTAGTCAGTCACTGCCCACGCAGGTCAGGCGCTGGCACCCAGATGAAGGCGGCGCTTCAGTTCTGCACACCAGACTGCAACTCTCACGGACAGTACTTCTCACACAGCTGTGGCACTGTGCTCGGCGATTGGAAGATAAGCGCACCGCCGGGCTCGCCAGAATCATGTGAGCTGTGCTGGCGTGAACTGCTGGGTGGGGCAGGAATTCAAAGTAAGAATACACTTCAAAGCGCAAAAAGGTGATGAAAACACCAATGTGCGTCATACAATCGCAGCTCTATATAAAAAAAATCTGATTTTCTGTTTAAGTGAGGACAAAAACTTCCACCCAGATTGAACATCTAAACTGACAGTGTATTAAGAATAACCCAAGAAGAAGAAACCAGTTCTGGACTCTCTCATCCAGCCCTAACATTGTATAAGGTAGGATCAACATTATTTACTATCATATTGTAAGGATCCACTTATCACCAACGCGTTATTACATTCCACGTTATTACATTCCACGAGTCCGCAGCTCGTGGTGGTGCGGTAGCGTTCTCGCTTCCCACGCTCGGGTTCCCGGGTTCGATTCCCGGCGGGGTCAGGGATTTTCTCTGCCTCGTGATGACTGGGTGTTGTGTGCTGTCCTTAGGTTAGCTGGGTTTAAGTAGTTCTAAGTTCTAGGGGACTGATGACCATAGATGTTAAGTCCCATAGTGCTCAGAGCCATTTGAACTATTTTTGAACATTCCACGTAACATTCCAGTGAAGGGATTTGTTCAATGATGTAAGTGGCAAATGAGCAACCCAGTACAGAGACGAGGTCGAAGAGGGGAAACTTCTTTGTTTTAACGGTATGAAGTATTTTACAGAGTGGTGGGAATCTTGTGGACCAACGCTGTCAACTAATAGTATGGGACTGAGTACCTGGCCATTGGCGGCGTATAACCGACGCCCCTGTCGAGGAACCCGTCAAGGATGCTACTGACGTCAAAGAGAAAATTATCGACGGCTGCGGCGGAAATGAATATAAAACAGCAAAAAAATAAAGAGATAGGTCTGTTATGTCATTATCCCTGTAATGACTGAACAGCGGCGAGATTTTCTTTAGTTGAATTTTGATTGCGATTAACTAGTCAGTGCTTTGACGGCGCATTTGTATGGCTTACGTGAAAATATAAACGTACGATTATTACTGGCTTGTGCACGTAATTTAGTAGTTTAAACAGTACCGCTGTAACTGGATGAACTGAGTAATTTCTTACCGTAGGACCTTTCAGTCAGGTTCTGGTGAATTTCCTTATGATAACTGAATTAGTGATTATTTTACAAGTCACACTATACTTATTTGGGAAGGTGAATTATTCCTTGACTTTTGTGAATTTTCCTCGTATGTGAGAGCTTCTGATTAGTCAGTCAGGTGTTACGATTAGCAAAAAATCGTTTATGTGTAGAGGATTACATTTTTGTAGTTTAGACGCTGGTTTTGTGGGTTCCCCTGAGGCGGTACTTACAACTAGAAGCCCTTTGCTTTCATATGGGTTGGACTGTGGACAGAACAGCTACTCGCAAAACAAATACAAGGCCACAATATCTAATACATGGTTGTTTACAAGTACTTTCTCAGCGATTTCAGATGGCGACTGGGTGAAAACTACAAGCATATCTGCAGGCACAAACTAATTCTTTGTAGCTACTCGGAGAGGATGATTTGTCTACACGCTCTGACACGCATGCCTAGAATGCAGTTACGCCACGGCGCGTATTACAGTTCCAAACCTGGATAGAGACTCTATCAACTGTCACGAGTCATATTTCTGTATATATTGTGGTTTTCGAGCTGTCGTCACTCTTGTAGCACTTTTGAGATTTCATCGTAGCGTAAACAGTAAGTTACGAATTTATTTAACAATTCCACCCTCAACTGCAGAATGCTGATTTTGGTATCTGGTTTAAGTAGAAATTCTGAGAAAAAGAAACACACTACACTTAATTTTCTAAACATTTGCAAATGGCACAAATTAGCAATACGGTTTCTTAATTTGTAGCAATGGATGCACGAGTTGTGCCGCCTTTATAATCTATGTCCCTAAGTGTTAAGATATGTACCAGTCTAAGTTTGAAGGACTGTTCTGTATTTTAGTTGTTACATCACTATTTGCAGGCATTGCAGTATAGCTTTTTCACTCCTTTTCCAACCCTGCTCACCTTGCATGAACCCACATTCTGCGCTTCATTCATCGGATCATTTTCTCTATTTAATCCTTCTCTAACAACTCGCTCTTTATTTCTCTGTTTACCGAATGAGTTTCTGTGGTGCCTTTCCAGTAGAGTCTCGAAAACATTTTCTTTTGAGAGGGGGAGCCGTAGTTCAAGATTTCTTCTATTTTGATTCAGTGAGCTTTTTCTTTTTTTGGCGTGGACTGCTCTTCAGCTGAAAGGCTCTTTGGCTAGGCCTTGGAAGCTTTGTTTTTGTTTGGTGCTTTCATAATTTCCTTCGGATTTCGCGATATGCCTTGGATTATACGTCTTCAGCCCAGTTATTGCCAGCAATGGCTTCTACTGCATTGTAATAAGGAGACAATCAGTTTTCTTCCGCAATGTCGAACGCGAGTTTTCTTTTATCTGACATGTTGAAACTGAACATCAGCTCTTTGAAAGAGGAACATGCACTTCCAAATTATTTTCGACTCATTGAAAAATATTTTAGTATGAATACAATTTTTTTAAATCTCAATTTCCTTTGTCGTTTTTATTTTCAGTATGTCTGTTAATTGTTCGCTTAGGCACATTTTATGTGTGTTCACATTCATTTAACCCATAATACCACATTAAGATATACTGTTACAGCTAAATACAACTTATCTGTGCTCCACTTTCAACAAAGACTTTCTATAGCACACTGTAATACAAAATAATTACAGTATTTAAGTAACTCTTTAGAATAAAGAACACATTTGACGTTTCACTACATCGTTTCTAAGCATTATGTTCCATCAATTATGATAAAAACATTTCTTAAAGCTCACTACACGAGTAAGTTTCTCAAATTGTGCCGGTAAAATATCGTAAAGCTATAGCGGTACATTGTAGGCAACGTCGCCATTTTCTCTTTGTCAGTTTCCTACAAATGAACCACAACGAATACAAGTTTATGACCGTCTGAAAACTAAGATTATTTCATGAGTTTTCTCGCATAAATAAAACATTTTGTTGCCATTTAACTTATAACAGTAATTCCCTTCGCCATTTACACAAATAGTTAGATAGCAGATACCTCAAAATCAATTATGTCTTCCGACGATCTGTTCCTCAACACACAGAGTTCATAGCTCAAAATATGTCTCCAAGAAAAACAAGTTGAAGCTGACCTCCCTAAAAAATAGTTTGCGCAAGAGGTACGAATTCTATTGCATTCGTACACATCTGTCACGCCGCGTTGATTGAGCCACTTGTTGAAACAGTGAGCTATATTATAAGAATTAACTTTGAAAACGTCGTATTTTGTATTATATGCTGACCGTGAACATATCATTGAGATATTTAGAAACGAAGTGATTATCTCAATAGGAATAACTTGATAACTCTCAGGAGAAAGCGATGGGTAGATTTGGATAGTGTGATTGTGAAAGTGATTACGATTTATGTAGGAGTTAGCACGTGAACACTGGAGCCCGTTAAGAACAACTTCCAGAATAAGGTTGATATTATTTTAACTGGTATAGTAGCAAGCACCGGTTCTCTTTATGTCGAACTTTTGTACTGGATCATTTCAGCATTTCGACAAATGGCAGAGTCATAGAGGAATGAGGAGTCGGCGTTGATGCTTGAGGTAGGTAGTTAAGTCCACGGTCGTTAAGAAACTTACTTTCGTCTGCCTTCCTGTATATTCTTCCAGCCGAGCCGCTTACACACGAAGGACCATTCGCAACGGCGGAATGAGTATGAATTCCCACTTTACCTGCGTTCCATAGATACTGAATAGAGAAATCTATATTAACGTCCCCTGAACAACAAGGCAATCGACTCAACATATATTAGCTTACTGAAGAATATACACATCAGATGTTTAGAATTGAGCCAATGGTACAGCAGTTAGACACTTTTTAGTTTAAGAGTAAGGTAGTTCAAATCACCACCCGGACATCAAGATTTAGGTGTTACGTAGTTTCTCTAAATCTCTTAAGCAAAATACGTGGTTTCCTTTGAAAAGGACATATCCGATTTCCTTCCCTATCTCTCCTTAAATCTAGCTGCTGATCCGTTACTAGCAACATAGTCTTCGACGGAACATTAAACCTTAATTTCCCGTCTTTGCTTCAATGCTGCAGCTTCCGTCAGAGTTCATTAAGATAGTGGGAAATTCGGGATTGATCGAGAAATTACTAACGAGATTCCATATCACCAAAATTATTTTCAGTGGCCCTAGAGGACGTTTCCAGATCAGTAAACGGGGGAACTGAAGAAGGAATGTGTGCTACTGGAATATATCTGGACCATCTTCATTTGACGGATGGTACTGTACAGTTTGCCTCTAGTACACTTAAGCTCCTACAAACAAATGGAAGAACGTTAAGAACAATACTTTCAAAGCGACTAGAATAGTAGGTAACTGACATTCATCATTGGGATTCCAGAAGGGGCGTCTCCACTGAACATGCACGCCAGAACTTCACCTACAACGTACAAAAATATTTCTCATAAAGGGATTTTTATGACCTACTTAATTTATTTGACCGAGCAAATCATAACATTTTTTCAAGAGCTTAAAGCTTCTGGATTTTGCATCGTAATGAATAAGTGGTTCATTCATATTTACTTCATAGTAAGCAAACGAAGGAAAATGTCACCTAAGTCCTGCAGCACTCACGATGAATCTTTTTTTGAGAGAGGGACATATTAATACTGATGTTCCACGAGGTTCAGTTCTAGGACCATCCTTGTTTGTTCTGTGTATAAATGACCTCCCATCTTACTATGATAAAACGTGATGCAAGTGTTACAATCAAGAACGACAGAGTCGCCACAACAGAGCGATCAGTAAATGATATATTAAAAAGTGTCATTAATTTGTTCTTGCTAGATGGTTTGTGACCTAACTTAAATAAGAAAAGTTCATTCAGCTCCATAGAAGATAAAATATGTTCATCATGAATTATCAACAGGACACGCGGGAAACGAAATATGAAGTACTGATTCTTAAGCATTTCCTGGGATTGCATACTGATCATAGCATGAATTGGAAACAATACTGCCGGCCGTTGTGGCCGAGCGGTTCTAGATGCTTCAGTCCGGAACCGCGCTGCTGCTACTGTTGCAGATTCGAATCTTGCCTCGGGCATGGATGTGAGTGATGTCCTTAGGTTAGTTAGGTTTAAGTAATTCTAAGTCTAGGGGACTGATGACCTCAGATGTTAAGTCCCATAGTGCTTAGATTTGAACCATTTTTGAAACAATATTTCAGACATATTTGAGATCAGAAAAATTTGGTCTGTGTGTAATTGTTAATTTGGTGATGAAAGCATTACAAAATAAGCTTATTTTGCAGTCGAATAACTGTGCCTGCTGCAGATGATGACGTAAAACAGTCAGCTAACATCAGCGTCAACAACAGATTTCTGAAAACGATGAAACGTTATATGTGCATCGCTTTTCACCTATAATGTCATTTTTAAGGAAGCTAGGAGCCCGTGCTCTCCAATACAATGTTACATGATTATTTTCATAATCATACTTGTGAGGTGGGCCTTCTTCGCAAACTTAGATCCGTAGATGTGTTTACATCAACCACAATGGATATAATTACGAATTAAATATTAACGCCATGTGTTGTTGTGATAAATTTTTCTTCCACGTTATCTTCCTCTCTGCCCCCCTTTCTCTCTAACATGCGTGTGTTTGTGAGTGTTTGTGTGTGTGTGTGTGTGTGTGTGTGTGTGTGTGTGTGTCACCAGGTGTCTCCATTTAGTAACTTTCCTCTAGCTACAATTTTACCATAAAAATTTCATCTGGTCCCTGCGTACGTGTTTCTGCAGAGATGGGGGTCAATGTCTGTAGCGGTACAATTTCGTCCAGTTAGTAAACAATTACTCAGGCTAGTTGCCAGAAAAAACTGACGGATGCATTAAACTTGTTTGTTTTTCCTTTCGATATTGCCTTCAGATTTAATATCCGCAGTGTTTATCAAGTACCAGAAGTTTACATATCCGTATAGACAGTGACTGTACGACTTTTTTCCAGACTATCGAGCTTAGCCTTCAGTAGTCTCGCAAATAAACTTGAAAGCGTCATATAGGAGAATGACACCACCAATAACATTATTAACGCTGTTACAGCCGTGTACATACCAGAATACCAGTTATGATGTTAGTAGTTGGACGTTGGTTGAAAACCACTTATACCCACGTCTGATGTACAACGCTGCTTATCTGAAGATAAAGATATCGAAAGCTGTACCTAAAAATGTAGAAAACAAAAACTATAGAAATGTTTGAGTATAACGTCGAAGTCGTTATAGAGACAAGAGACAGAAGGAGCAGTATAGAGAAACTGAACATTGAAATACATTTTTCCCAACTAAGGAATGCCGCAAATATCGAGACTTATCTACATCTACATTATTACACTGCAGTTTACATGTCAGTGTTGCAGAGAGTTTATGCAACCACTTCCAGACTATTTCTTGGCTGTTGCACTCTCGTATAGCACGTGGGACAACGAACGTCTAAATCTTTCTGTGCGAGTGCTGAATTTCTCTTATTTTATTGTAACGACCATTTCTCCCTGTGTAAGTGGAAGTCAACAAAATATTTTTGCATTCGGAGGAGAAACTTGGAGATTGAATTTTTTCGAAGACTCCCCACAGTCTGGAACCGCGCGACCGCTACGGTCGCAGGTTCGAATCCTGCCTCGGGCATGGATGTGTGTGATGTCCTTAGGTTAGTTAGGTTTAAGTAGTTCTAAGTTCTAGGGGACTGATGACCTCAGATGTTGAGTCCCATAGTGCTCAGAGCCATTTGAACTAACTTCCCATAGTAAAGAAAACAACTATTGTTTTAATTATTGCTAACGGAACTCGCTTATCATATCTGTGTCACTCTCACTTTCGTGATTACACAAAACGAGTTGCCCTTCTTCGAACTTTCTTGATATCCTCCATCAGTCCTGTACGGTAAGCATCACATACTGCACAGAAGTACTCCAGAAGACGACAGACATGCGTTTTATACAGCCAAATGCTACTGTGGACGTTTCCCACTACGAGAAGGCCCCCACAGGCCCTCTTACGCACATTTCACCCCTTCTTGTGACGCCTCTGCGATATAGGTCAGAAGCGTGACACCCAGCGTTGAAATCATGCGGTGCTCCAGGAAAACATTCCAGACATATCGCCGCTTAGAACCTGCACGAAAAGGCCTCAGAGTATGGCATAAATGGCATCTATGAAACTACACATTTCGCAGTCGAAAACGACAGTTTTCTGTGCGATGAGCAACAGGAAGACGTTCTTGACAACGTTTGACTCTACTGACACCCTCGGACGTTTCAGTTTTTCTCTAAATACATTGTGGGGCTGCATCCCCATTGAAAGTGATCGCATCCCTTTGGAGTGCAATGCGACAACAATTTTTGCTCTAGTGAACCGGGTGGAACCACTAGGGACCGTTCAAAACCATTCGACGAAACCTGAACGTTCTCCGAAGCAGCAAAAGTGCTCTTGAGCTTTCTGAGTACACCTGTTTCACGCTATCCTGTGGCGTGATCACGGAGGGGTGCGACATTGACCACAGGCGTGAATATAATGGCAGAGGGTCTGTCTAAGACCTCCCCAGCTGGGAAATAACCTCGGTGGTACCCACACCCCTTTATTGAGAATTTTAAAAGTATGCCTTTACAGAGTAAACCTTTGAAGTAGCGCTTGACACCTGCAGGAACGCTACTGGCACCGGAGGTGTGTAAAGAAAACTGACGAACTCTCTCTCCCTGTGCGGAAATCACATGACATGCGAACGATATGGACCCAGACACCAGTACAGACGCAGGTTTGAAACGGTCCTGGAGAGGTGATCGGATAGCCGAAATGGTTAAGGCGACCATTCACCATAAGTGGCAATCCTGGTTCGAGTCCCATTCTGGCACAAATGTTCAAGTGTTTCCAGTAAATGGTACAGTTGACGCATTAATACACTCCTGGAAATTGAAATAAGAACACCGTGAATTCATTGTCCCAGGAAGGGGAAACTTTATTGACACATTCCTGGGGTCAGATACATCACATGATCACACTGACAGAACCACAGGCACATAGACACAGACAACAGAGCATGCACAATGTCGGCACTAGTACAGTGTATATCCACCTTTCGCAGCAATGCAGGGTGCTATTCTCCCATGGAGACGATCGTAGAGATGCTGGATGTAGTCCTGTGGAACGGCTTGCCATGCCATTTCCACCTGGCGCCTCAGTTGGACCAGCGTTCGTGCTGGACGTGCAGACCGCGTGAGACGACGCTTCATCCAGTCCCAAACATGCTCAATGGGGGACAGATCCGGAGATCTTGCTGGCCAGGGTAGTTGACTTACACCTTCTAGAGCACGTTGGGTGGCACGGGATACATGCGGACGTGCATTGTCCTGTTGGAACAGCAAGTTCCCTTGCCGGTCTAGGAATGGTAGAACGATGGGTTCGATGACGGTTTGGATGTACCGTGCACTATTCAGTGTCCCCTCGACGATCACCAGTGGTGTACGGCCAGTGTAGGAGATCGCTCCCCACACCATGATGCCGGGTGTTGGCCCTGTGTGCCTCGGTCGTATGCAGTCCTGATTGTGGCGCTCACCTGCACGGCGCCAAACACGCATACGACCATCATTGGCACCAAGGCAGAAGCGACTCTCATCGCTGAAGACGACACGTCTCCATTCGTCCCTCCATTCACGCCTGTCGCGACACCACTGGAGGCGGGCTGCACGATGTTGGGGCGTGAGCGGAAGACGGCCTAACGGTGTGCGGGACCGTAGCCCAGCTTCATGGAGACGGTTGCGAATGGTCCTCGCCGATACCCCAGGAGCAACAGTGTCCCTAATTTGCTGGGAAGTGGCGGTGCGGTTCCCTACGGCACTGCGTAGGATCCTACGGTCTTGGCGTGCATCCGTGCGTCGCTGCGGTCCGGTCCCAGGTCGACGGGCACGTGCACCTTCCGCCGACCACTGGCGACAACATCGATGTACTGTGGAGACCTCACGCCCCACGTGTTGGGCAATTCGGCGGTACGTCCACCCGGCCTCCCGCATGCCCACTATACGCCCTCGCTCAAAGTCCGTCAACTGCACATACGGTTCACGTCCACGCTGTCGCGGCATGCTACCAGTGTTAAAGACTGCGATGGAGCTCCGTATGCCACGGCAAACTGACTGACACTGACGGCGGCGGTGCACAAATACTGCGCAGCTAGCGCCATTCGACGGCCAACACCGCGGTTCCTGGTGTGTCCGCTGTGCCGTGCGTGTGATCATTGCTTGTACAGCCCTCTCGCAGTGTCCGGAGCAAGTATGGTGGGTCTGACACACCGGTGTCAATGTGTTCTTTTTTCCATTTCCAGGAGTGTATATTTGCAAACTGCGAACACATTTAATGTGTTTAATGCGGCTGTAGATCGTCGGCAGTGGCTATTACATAAGATATGCATGCATGTATGAAGGACATTTGCGTTGGAATTTATTGACACCGTAAAATACAGAGACTGTAATAACTGCAAAAAAATTAATGCACAGGAGAATAAAAGTTACAAAAGACTAAAAAAGGCTCTCTGAACATTATGAATCTCAAGCAGAACGAGTTAATTATATGAGAGCGAAGAGGAATGAGGGCATGGAATTGCTAAAAGCAAGAACATGGATAAATGTGGACAGTCCTACTTCTAATTTCGTCATTAGTATTCTGCCGGAAGTTAGATTTTCATACGGTAACTCTACATTCACCCCTGTCTTCAGCCATCCTCTTCAGATCTGCGTAATTTCCGCTTTCCTTTTTTTCGTCTCCATCTACTATCTCCTCCTTCCTCTCAATCCCTCTCACAAACGATTCCTTCGAGAGCGTCTGTTAGCAAGATCTCGCATCTAAAAGAAAATCCTACCCAGCTCTTCCTCCTTTCTCTTATATCCTGCAGCAGTTTGATGAAGACGATGAAAATTGCCTTTGTACTCATTGCTTGAACGATACAACTGATCAAAAGGAAATCAAGAATGGTTTCCACGCCTTAGATGTAAAAGATGAGCTCACGACGATTGTGCCACAGGAAACATATTACTTTTGTGCGCATAAATTGCAGCTCGGACATTCTTTATGGATAGGTCTTTAACATTCGACCTCCTATGTACGCTATGTTATGCTAACAGGTGCAAGTTCACGAAAAAATTCATTTACTTCTATTAAAATTTTTGTATTTAACCATCTCAAAAAAAATGGTTCAAATGGCTCTGAGCACTATGGGACTCAACATCTGAGGTCATAAGTCCCCTAGAACTAACTAAACATAACTAATCTAAGGACATCATACACACCCATGCCTGAGGCAGGATTCGAACCTGCGACCGTAGCGGTCGCGCGATTCCAGACTGAAGCGCCTAGAACCGCTCAATTGTGTACAAAGTCCTATAATTTTGTTTACTGTCAGTAAAACGTATTTTGAAAATTTTAGTAGTGTGTTTTGTTTACTCATCATAGTGTTCTACGATATGCGTAAATATTCCCGCACAGGTGCGCAAACCTGCCCCATACCCCAACACGTTCAAGCACTCAACATGAGCCTATATAAAATTATTCTCTGCTCTTAAATGTAATGTCGAGTTGCAAGTATATACACCAAGTTACAGTTTAATAAGAATGTTATAAGACTAAACAATTTTAACCACAATAAACAAAAATGTTAAAAAATTCCGGAAAGAAATCCGCATAAATGTGCCTACTAGAGGCCTCTATGCCGGTATGTTATTGTACACTCTTCTTTCGACGCGATATATGCCCTACCTTTAAGTTATGGGATGTAAAAGGGTTCACTGAAATGGAGGTTAAGCAAATCCTGCCGCCTTTGTAAGGAGCTTCGCAAAAGAAATACTCATATACCCTCCTCTCTCGCAGTCCAACTTTGCCCCAGTTTTGTACTGAGAAACATCGAAAGTGTTATAGCATGGAGATCCAAATCGATATTGGTAAAACTTTGTGGACTTTTCATCCCTTTCTTTTTAGTCTTTAGTCTTCTGACTGGCGCGGCCTGCCAAGAACACATCTCCTGTGTCAACCTCTCCATCTCAGAGTACCACCAGCAACTTACGTCCCCAATTTTTTTGCTACCTGTATTCCAATGTCTGTCTTACCCTTCACTTCCTACCCTCTACAGCTCCTCCTGGGACCATGGAACTTAATCCGTGATACGTTAGCAAGTGTCCTATCATCCCGTCCCGTCTTGTCAATGTTTTCCAGAGATTCCATTCCTCGCCGATTCTACGGGGAACCTCCTCATTCCTTCCCTTATCAGTCCACCTAATTTTCAACATCCGTCTGTAACATCACATCCCAAATGCTTCGATTCTCTTCCGTTCAGCTTTTCCCACAGTCCATGTTTCTCTACCATACAATGCCGTGCTCCAAACGTATATTCTCAGAAAATTCTTCCTTAGACTAAGGCCTATGTTTGATACTAATTGACTTCTCTTTTCCAGGAATACCCTGTTTTCCAGTGCTAGTCTACTTTTAATGTCATTGCTCCGCCCGTCACGGGTTATTTTGCCGCCTAGTTCATCTACTTCGTGATCCCTAATTCTGGTGTTAAGCTTCTCGCTGTTGTCATTTTTGCTACTTCTCATTACTTTCATCTTTCTTCGATTTCCGCTCAATCCACATTCTCTACCCGTTATACTGTTTATTCCACTCAACAGTAGTTCTTCTTCGCTTTCACTGAGGATAACAATGCCACCAGCAAATCTTATCACTAAAAATAAATAAATGGTGTGTGACGAGGGTCTCCCGTCGGGTAAACCGCTCGCCTGGTGCAAGTCTTTCGATTTGACGCCACTTCGGCGGCTTGCGCGTCGATGAGGATGAAATGATGATGATTAGGACAACACGACACCCAGTCCCTGAGCGGAGAAAATCTCCGACCCAGTCGGGAATCGAAGCCGGGCCCTGAGGATTGACAGTCTGTCGCGCTGACCACTCAGCTACCGGGGGCGGACAATCATATCATTGATATCCTTTCACGTTGAATTTTAATTCCGCTCCTGAATCTTTCTTTTATTTCCATCGTTGCTTTTTCAATGTATAGATTCAACAGCAGGCTCGTGTATCCCTGTCTTACAACTTTTTAAAAACGAGCACTTCGTTCTTGGTCTCCCACTCATGTTGTTCCCTCTTGGTTCTTGTTCATATTATATAGTACCCATTTTTCCCCATAGCTTACCCCTACTTTTCTTAAAATTTCAATCATCCTGTAACATTTTACATTCTCGAACGCTTTTTCCAGGTCGATAAATCCTATGAACGTGTCTTGATATTTCTTCAGTTTGCTTTCATCATCAACGGCATCGTCAGATCTGCCTCCCTGGTGCCTTTCTCTTTCGTAAGGCCAAACTGATCATAGTCTAACATATCTTCAACATTCTTTTCCATTCTTCTGTATATTATTCTTATAAACAACTAGATGCATAATAATTCTCTCACTTGTCGGCTCTTGCTGTCTTCCGAATTGTATGGATGATGTTTTTTAGAAAGTCTAATGGTATATCACCAGTCTCATACATTGTACACACCATCGAAAATAGTCGTTTTGTTAGCACTTCTCGCAATGATTTTAAAAATTGCATTGGAACGTTATCAGTCCCTACTGACTTACTTGATCTTATGTCCACCAAATCTCATTTAAACTCTAATAACGGATCCCGTATCTCCTCCCTATTGACTCAGGTTCCTTCTTCTATCACATCAGACAATTCCTCCCCCCTCCCCCCCCCCCCCCCTCATAGAGGCCTCCACGTATCAGCTCTCTGCTCTGCATTTAACAGTGGAAATCCCATTTCATTATTAATGGTACCTTTATTGCTTTTAATTTCACCGAAGATTGTTTTGACCTATCTGTATTCCGAGTCTGTCCTTCCGACAATCTGTTCTCTTTCGATTTCTTCACTTTTTCATGCAGCCATTTCGCCTTAACTTCCCTGCACTTCCTACTTATTTCATTCGTAAGTAACTTGAGTTCTGTATTCCTGGATTTCCCTGAATATTATTGTACTTTTTTCTTCTGTCGATCAGCTGAAGTACGAGCATTTCTTCTGTTTGCCACGGTTTCCCCGAAATTACCTTCCTTGTACCTATATTTTTCATTCCAATATCTGTTATTCCGGCGTATCGACAAGCGCCGGCACGAAGGTCGTCCATCGCTTGCGACACGGTTGTAAATTCAAAGTTAAGTATTGTCAATCTTCTTTATTGTAATAAAAATTATTAATGTGATTTGCTTGAATATTTGCATAGCTATCCGAGGAAGCAGCATACTTTAGGTACCCATAAGCGACGAGTAGGCAACACACCACATCTGTGAATCCCCTTTTTTAGAGATGTCTATTCCTCTTCAACTGATCTGCCTATTGAGCTATTCATTATCGCAGTATTTGTAGCCTCAGAGAACTTCAAATTTATCTCTTCATTCCGTAGTATCGTCGTATCCCACTTCTTTGTACATTGTTGCTTCCTGATTAGTTCAAATGTTCAAATGGTTCAAATGGCTCTGAGCGCTATGGGACTTAACATCTGTGGTCATCAGTCCCCTAGAACTTAGAACTACTTAAACCTAACTAACCTAAGGACATCACACACATCCATGCCCGAGGCAGGATTCGAACCTGCGACCGCAGCAGTCGCGCGGTTCCGGACTGAGCGCCTAGAACCGCAAGACCACCGCGGCCGGCTTTCAAATGTTCAAATGTGTGTGAAATCTTTTGGGACTTAACTGCTAAGGTCACCAGTCCCTAAGCTTACACACTACTTAACCTAAATTATCCTAAGGACAAACACACGCAACCATGCCCGAGGGAGGACTCGAGCCTCCGCCGGGACCTGCCGCACAGTCCGTGACTGCAGCGCCGCAGACCGCTCGGCTAATCCCGTGCGGCCCTGATTAGTCTTTTAAACATCAGCCTACTCTTCATCATTACTAAATTGTGATTTGAATCTGTATTTCCTCCTGGTTATGCCTTACAATCCAGTATCTGATTTCAGAATCTCTGCCTGACCACGATGTAATCTAACTATAATCTTTCCGCTTCTCCTGGCATTTTCCAAGTATGCCTTCTCATCTCGTGATTCTCGAACAGAGTATTCGCTGCTACTAGCGGAAATTTATTACAAAACTCAATTAGTTTGTCTCCTCTCTCGTTTCTACTACCAAGCCCATAGTCTCCCCTAACCCTTTCTTCTACTCCTTCCCCTACAACCACACTTCAATCCTCGTTAACTATTAGGCTTTCATCTGCTTTTACATACTGAATTAACCATTCAGTATCCTCATATCCCTTATCTATCTCTTCACCTTCTGCTAGCGACGTTGACCTGGAGTATTGTGTTGGATTGCCGTCGATTCTGATGAGAACAACCCTATCACAGTATCTCGCTCTCTCTCCTAACTTCCTATTCATAAGAAGTCCTTCTCCCATTCAATCATTTTCTGCTGCTGCTGATATTGCCCTACACTCTTCTGACCAGAAATCTTCGTCTTCTTTCATTTACACTTCACTAACACCCACTACATCCGGATTGAGCCTTAGTATTTTCCTCTTCAGATTTTTGATCTTCCTACCATGTTCAAACTTCTGACATTCCACGCTCCGAACCGTAGAACGTTACCCTTTCACTGATAATTCAATCTTTTTCTTATGGTCACCTTCCCTCTGGCAGTCCTCTCCCGGAGATCCGAATAGGGGAAAATGTCGGAATCTTTTGCCAATCGAAAGATGATCACGACACTTTTTCAGTTACAGGCCACATGTCCTGTGACACACATAACGTGTCTTTAGTGCAATGGTTTCCATTGCCTTTTACATCTTCATGGCGTTGATGATTGCTGATTCTTCCGCCATTTGGGAGAATGTGGCAAGAGAGTCCGTTCCTCGGCCCTCTTTGACAAGGCCATTGTCAGAATGAGAATGACTTCTTATGCCGGAAGTCTTAGGCCGCCATTGCTGATGATTTTTATGGCTGATAATTTTTATTCTAAATTTAAGCAATGTTGAGTTTCGAACCCGGACCGAGGACGTTTTGATTACTAGTGAAGGACGCTACCCTTTTGTTCCGCGATCTTTTTCTTCCTCCCTCATTTTCCTGGTTGTAAAGGAATTTATATAAAAGAAGTTTTTTTTCCACCGCTACTTTTACCGTAAAAAAAATAGTAATATCTGCATCTTGCATGGGGGCTTAATTAAATAAAATATTATACAAATAACTGCATAAAACATGGAACAAACACTCACACCGCTTCTCGACAACTCTCCACTACATCTGAACAAGAACCGCCTACCACAACTTCTCACGAATCACTGCCTGCCGCTACTTCTCAAGAATCACTGCCAGTGGAGGCGGTGGAACAATACTCTCTGGCGCGATCTCTGGCGCTGTGGCTCAGTGTAGCCACCTTTCAATCTCTTGCCGGTGGGAGTGGTCGAGCGGTTAAAGGCGCTACAGTCTGGAACCGCACGACCGCTACGGTTGCAGGTTCGAATCCTGCCTCGGGCATGGATGTGTGTGATGTCCTTAGGTTAGTTAGGTTTAAGTAGTTCTAAGTTCTAGGGGACTTATGGCCACAGCAGTTGAGTCCCATAGTGCTCAGAGCCATTTGAACCATTTTTGCATCTCTTCAGGCGTTGGCCCTTGACTAAGCCTATCTCAACAGTTCTACCTAACCCCTTAGACTACGTGTATTATGTGGTTAAAATTTCAATCCATTCGAGTCTGAAGTCCATATCAACATCACTGTGATATGTGACCCAACAAGCACGAATATGCTATCGTCTTCATTGTGGCATGGAAGCTAGTTAACAGCCTACGAATGTCATCTTCAGGAGTTTATTGCTATACCTGAAACACATTCTGTGTCAGCTGGTAAGTAGTGTAATTTTCCTGTGTCATTCCAAACATGCTCTATGGGCGATAAATCTTGGAGACTGGGCAGGCTACCAAAGGATCCGTTCATTCCTCAAGTGCATGTGTGATGAGAAGTGCAGTCTGGTATCTTCCATTATCCTACTGGAATGTGCCGTTTGGTATCCTGGTCATGAAGACTATAACATTCCATCATTGGAATGTGCCGTTTGGTACCCTGGTCAGGAAGACTAAAACATTCTATCATTGGAATGTGCCGTTTGGTACCCTGGTCATGAAGACTATAACATTCCATCATTATCGTATAGGGTATAACATCAGCATTTACCATTTGTGCTCTACACTGGGCACCGTTTAAGAGTTACCAAATCAGTCGTTGTCATAATTAATTTCACATCACGCTATTATTTGGAAGTTGGAGAGGCTGCTTCCTGTGGCCTTCTACCAGGTCGTCTACGAGCACGTTGACATCAACCTGACCGCCATAGACCGTAGCGAGACTCATCGCCGAACAGAATCCCACTCAGTGTCCCAGTTGACTGTGGACCTACACTGTACAAGACTCTCCTATCTGTGGTACTGTAGCTAGAGATCTCAACCCGGCTTCCAATGGTTCAGGCTGATGCACTCTGCTTGTAATCTGTGCCCGGAATTCAGCTGCCGTCATTCGTCTGTCAATCAGAGCCAGTCGAACAGTCTTACGATCAGAGTAATCCTTCTGCCTGAACCAGTGCCTATTCTTCCCGCCTCACTGTAGTCCTGCGTCCGTCTCGTCACCGTCCATCTAGAGACACTGCACTGTAGGTGTGATGCTCCTGTACCATTCATGACAATGATTCGAACTCTCTCAAAGTCGGAAAGATGGTGATAAGCTGCATGTCCTATAGACATGCTTCGTTGCTCCGCCTGAGAAGTTCCAGTAACGTTACACACTCCCAATAGTCGCCATGAGCGCGCTCACCATTCTTCATCTGTAAAATGGCATTTTAACACATTATCTTACATGAGGATGAAATTTTAATCCACAAGTTTCACATTTATGGAACTGTAGTACGTTAGGTAGCGTTTGCTCAATTTGTTCATGGTGTATCACTTTCCATTTCGGTTAGTGTACGTCAATAGGCAGCGCCGAAGCCTCGCCAGACGAGTGACACGAGTGTGGGTGTGCCTGTGCAGGTGGTCCCGGGTCCTCGGGCGGCGGCAGCGTCTCAGCTGCAGAGTCCCGCCGGCTGTCGTTCCCGGAGGAGGAGCACGACGAGGAGGCGCGCCGCTCCAGGAGCCTCGACGCCGACGCCATCACCAGCCAGCTCTCCGGGAAGGTCAGTCTCGTGGGCGCTGAGCCACAGCGGATGGCCCATACGGTTCTAACACAACAGCTGGAACATCTGGCCCATACAGCTCTAACACAACAGGCAGGAAAGTTGATCCATACAGTTCTAACATACAAAGGTGGAAAAGCTGGACCGTGCAGTTATAACATGACAAACGGAGCATCTGGCCAATACGGTTCTAACATAATGGCCAGAACAGCGGGGCCATACATCTGTAACATAAATCCAGAACAGCTGGGTCATACTGAAAGTTTTCCGTCTGGCTATGTATCGTTACCTTTGTATCTCTCTTCCTCTCTTTCCTTCTAATCTTTCATTCTATCTGTGTTAGAGTGTGCCGGACGTGTGTGTCTCCAATGCGCCTCAATTACACGTGCTTACACGCTTGGCTCAATGCTCGGAAGGATTGAATTTAAGGGGACCGGCCCGACGTCTAGTTATTATGTTAACGGATAACACGGAGGAGGGCTCAAGCAACCAAGTGGGCAAATAACTAAATACCACGCTCTAACATGATCTATAAGGACTCCACTTTGTTGATAACATTTCTCTCTACACAGGACTGGGGTTTTTAATGACCACTAAATCCATGACATCGAGTTTATAAGACATTTATTATCTATATTCCCAGAAACTTTACAAACTTAATAATTGCAGCAAACAAAGCAAAGTCAAATAACTTCTAATTTTGTCTCGCACTGAACGTGCTTAAACTAACAGGCATCTAGTTGCTACTTAAGCACTGGGAAAGAGGATTGAGCTACGTTGCTACCCTTGTGGTCCGTCCGCTGGGACAGTGATCGAAATTCGCACAAAAGATTACTACTTGAACCGAATAACAAAAATTCTTTTGGCGGGAAAACGGGGGACAAAGTAGACACGAACGTCTCCCATTTACACAAAAGAAAGCAAAAAATAAAACATCCTGTGAAATATGGCACACGCAAATAAACAATTAATAGCACACGCAAGCATCCTCACCTTAACTAATTTCCTAGAACGAATTGGTAGCTCGCTGGCAGTGCAATTCGACACCACGTGGGTGACCGGTACCAACAGCTAATTTCTTTGTACTCACCCCTCTGTTCGTTCTTGCTTTCCATTCTATACAATTATTCACTCGCTCAACCTATTCTATATCAAAGTGCTGCTTGCAAATGGAGGTTAAAAGGATCCGTGAACAAAATTTATGAGATGGCCTAAAAAATTCGTCACACGCTTAGAACCTTAAGTAACTCACACGAAACACACGCATCTCTTACCAGGTTTCACACGGAATCGTCATCTAAGTTATTCATCAGCCCTTACGACCACGTGTTAAGTCAACTAGGCGGGGTGAGGCCCCAGGTTACTTTAACATTGCAAAATGCTGCTTCTAAAAGTGAAACTATACTATTTTTTTAGAGCTATTGCTGCTCTCGTGTGCTGAAAGCACCAAGTGATTGCAGCACTATAAATGGATAACGCGAGCCCCCATGCTCACCTCTGGAGAAGAAACCCTAACTGAAAACTTAAATAGTACAGGCAGAATTTCTCAAAAAATGAATGAATGGCCGTAACGACACGCTAACTAATTCAGTGCTGAAAACGAGCTACCCCAAGAGTGACTCTATCATGGCGGCTCTCAACGGCCGTTCCCCTGTTACCAACCCCGGACGACCCCCTGGCAAACAGGTGCATCATCGCGGTCTTTACTCCAGGCTTAGGTTGGCACCAAAACGACCTACAGGGTGATGACATCTCTGCCTTGGCGCTACCAGCAGACGAACTCTTGAAACAAACCCCAAAGTTAATTAACCCAAAGCAACGTAGAGGGATTAAGGAAAGAAAGTGCATTTATGTAATTATGAAAATAAACAGGTAGTCCACTTCTTCACTCGAGTTAAACTAAAAAAATGTTGAAAGTATATTCAATATAATGCAACAAAAAAAAACTAATTGTAAAGAGATGGAACAAACTGTTCCCTCTCAATACATCTGTAACAAAAGCCAGAACAGCTGGCCCATACGGTTCTAACATACAAAACCGAAAAAGCTGGACCATGCGACTCTAACACAGCAGCTGGAACATCTGGCCAATTCGGTTCTACCATTTTAGCCAAAACAGCTGACCATACAGTTCTAACATAACAACTAGGACAGTTGTCCCATGTGGTTCACATGATTTTAACAATCTGTCGTGTGTATCATACAATGTAGGCTTTCAAAGCTGGTATTTACGTCTCTGGGAATTTATGTTGCATGGGCATTAGGCCGTGGTCCAAGGCATGTTTCTGTATCTCCCAATCCTGTGGATATCATCAGAGGTTCTGTCATGTAAGCTTTCACAGCTGGTATTTGCGTCTCTAGCAGTTCTTGTTATGTGGGCAATAGATCGTGGTCCAAGGCAAGTTTCTGTGTCTGCCAATCCTGGTGACATCATAGGAGGCTACAAAGACTCAGTTACTATTTACAAACTTAAACTGTCTCAGTAAGTCGAATTTCTTATAGGCTGCCTAGTTTCACGGAGCTGCGCCAATGTGTGTTAGGGGGCTTGTACTGCAGAAGAAATGACGTGATTTGCGTCATTTAGCACCAAGGATAAGTTAGGATTAACATATCATACCAGAGAACAACCAAATTTGATTTTCCGGTACTACGGTATTATCAAGATCTAACCATTACTGTGTTAGGATGTACACAGAAGCCATACAAATTCAAAAACATAAAATGAACTTCTACAGAAAAGAAGAAGCAATAAATTTAGACACGTTTGGGCCTATAGTGTTAAATGAAGCAAACATCATCAACTCTTCCACAATACTATCAGCAGAACTTATGTCGGCGCGAGTCCTTGACCTTATGTAATCGTCAAACGACGTATGACTCGACCATTGCTTGGTTACATACAAAAAGGTTCGGCTTGTTAAGCTATTTTAAACTTTTAAATAGTAATTGAGTTCTTATAGCCTCTGAGGATGTCTCCAGCATAAGCAGACGAAACGTTAGCTACAGATACATGTTTTGGACAATGACCTAATGCCCATACATACCTCGGACCACTGCCTAATTCCCTTATACCAAAACCACCAAGGACCACCCTGTGTAGTTTCTATTTCTTTCGGCACCTCTTTGTTCGGTGTAAAATTTGTGCCAAACACAGGTTATTAACAGGAAGCAAAGTACATATGCAAGTACAAAGTGTCCAAATGATCTGAAAAATTCCACAGTTCCTTATTTCATCCACATCAAGAGAGTCCAGTATCTCTACCATTAATTCAATGTTCTATTATAAGCCTGAGAGCTTCTATCAGTCGGAAGTCAAGACCCATTGCAAATAGTCCCTATAGCAATAACTGCACTTTTGACATGGTAAGTTCACTTCATATACACCTTGACATGGTAAGGTTACTTCATATACACCTTTCTTCATCTCCTCCTCCTAATAAAATTTCCATTGATAATTTAATAGTTCACTTAATTTTTACTGTTCTGCAGTAACACAGATTTCATTGCTTCTATTCTCTTCCCCCACTATTCTCCTCATTGTCCACATTTCTACTGTAAGCGGGATGAAGCCACTCCAAAAATATCTGGTACGAGTAAATATCTCGGGGTGAGGTTTCTGCTAAGTTATAGTGGACTATGAGGCAAATTTTCTTACGTAAGCGTTCATAACTAGTGGTGACAAAGACTTCGTAATATTTAAATTGAGCTACACAGACTGATAAAAACGTGTAGCACCCAGAAGTCAAGGTTGGATATCAACACAACTTCGTACGGATACAAATCATCGGCGAGTAGGTAAATGATTAGAATTGTGACAGGTAGAACAGTCAATAGGTTTCATCAGTTTTGTTCGTGTTCAGTGTATGGTATATAAGGGGCGTGAACAGCGTTCAATTTTGAGTGATGACTGAAGGAATGGTGATGTCGAATACTTGCGTAATACAGCATTACCAGCAACTGAGAGAGTTTGAAAGGGGCCTCACTGTGGGTCTCCATTTCGTTGGTTGATCGAATCACGTGATCTCCAGAATTTTTGGGCTTTCGGACGTGACAACGGCCTGATGTTTGACTACATGGGTACATGAAGAAAGGCATACTCGTCGTCGCATCCGCGCCTCCCATCCCAGAATAAATAATGGAGTGCCTGAAACATTCTGCGTCATCCAGCACCATTGTTCGGAGACTAGTAGCAGCCTGGCTGGGCGATTATCGTCTCATGCGTACGCTATTGTTAACACCACAACACAAGTGGCTCCGTTTGGGGTGGTACTGTGACTGGGAAACGTGGACTCCTGATGAATGACGTCGAACTGTTTTCAGCATTGAACTGCGGTTCTACACCACCTCAGACGACTAACGCTGTCGAATAGGGCGGCGAAGTGGGGAGTGGTCCCATTCACCCTATGTTTTCTAGAGGCATAGCCGTGTCACTCCTGACGCCATGGTGTGGGTAATTTATCGAGAATAACTTCAGGTCAACGCTGATAGTGACTGAGCAAACCCTGATGGCAGAATGATAATTACATATATCCTGCGTCGGGATGTGTCACCTCTAATACGATGATATCGTGTGCATGGGGGCTTAATTAAATAAATAGAATGCAAATAATTTTACTGTCTGTCCGGTTACGCAGTCTCTCGTAAACGGTTGGCCCTGACTAGTATTATTACGCAATCTGACTGCATGAAACAACAACAAAGAATGAAATGAAAATTTCAGTTAATACAATTAATTAATTAAGTCCCCAGCAACTATAAAACCTACGAAGCCAACAAGGCACAAGTGTAGCTGTTCTGTGTGTGGAAGTGTGACTCAACGTACACATCTGGCACGGTTCTTCTTCAACAAGACAAGAATTTTTAAATACCAATTATATTGACGTGATAAAAGAAAATTAGAAATACTATAATTGTGCAAGAAAACCAAAATTACACTCTAATACAAGAACACAAGCCAGATGCTTTGTTGACTGAACCTGTAATGATGCATTATTTGAGACACACAAATAATAAAAGAACATAGCGTTTTATTACCTTCATATATATTGACGAAATGCACTCTGATCATTACAATATCTCCATTAGAATAACATCTGCTATCTCTCCCATCAAATAACTGCATAAAACATGGAACAAACACTCCCTACTACCACATATCCGACTTCACGACAAGCAGTGTCCACCACAACTTCTCGGCAAGAACTGCCCACCACGACTTCTCAAGAATCACTGCCAGTGGAGGCGGCGGAACAATACTCTCTGGCGCGATCTCTGGCGCTGTGGCTCAGTGTAGCCACCTTTCATATGCCCTTCCTCCACGGGCTAGAATTTGATGGTATTTTTGCCAGCATTGGTGGTGAAAATACCACCAAATTCGTCAAAAAAATACAGACAAAAATAAAAGATAATGTTAATACGTAAATATCATATAACTAGATAAAATTTTGGCTTTGCACTGACCTTTCAATAGCCTAATATATAAAATACAGTAAGGAATACAAATTCTTTCATACATATGACTTTACATAATAGTTTACACAAGTATTATGTGGTTAAACAGTTCAATCAATAGCGTCAGCAATGACGAATATGTACAGGTAAGAGTCTCATAACTTTTCACAAACAGTAATACACAAAAAATCAGTTTATACAAATATTCACATAAAATACTTTCACAACAAGTAGTTGACAGTTCCAGCAGTAGCACCCAGCAATATTGAATAGGTGCTACAGCAACAAGTGACATCATCTCAGTAGAAGCAGTCCATCAGTGGCATCCAGCATTGTGGAACAGGTGCAGACAGCATCAGGTGACATCATTACACCAGAAGCAGTTCATCAGTGGTACCCAGCATTGTGGAACAGGTGCAGACAACAACAAATGACATCATCTCAGTGGAAGCAGTCCATCAGTGGCACCCAGCAATGTTGAGCAGGTGCAGACAGCAACAGGTGACATCATCTCAGTAGAATCAGTTCCATCAGTTGCACCCAGCAATGTTGAGTAGGTGCAGACACCATCAGGTGGCATCATTTCAGTAGAAGCAGTCCATCAGTGGCACCCAGCAATGTTGAGCAGGTGCAGACAGCAACAGGTGACATCATCTCAGTAGAATCAGTTCCATCAGTTGCACCCAGCAATGTTGAGTAGGTGCAGACTCCAACAGGTGACATCATTTCAGTAGAAGCAGTCCATCAGTGGCACCCAGCAATGTTGAGTAGGTGCAGACACCATCAGGTGGCATCATTTCAGTAGAAGCAGTCCATCAGTGGCACCCAGCAATGTGGAACAGGTGCAGACTCCAACAGGTGACATCATTTCAGTAGAAGCAGTCCATCAGTGGCACCCAGCAATGTTGAGTAGGTGCAAACTCCAACAGGTGACATCATTTCAGTAGAAGCAGTTCATCAGTGGCACCCAGCATTGTTGAGTAGGTGCAGACAGCAGTCCATAATATTCACTATCACTAATCACACTGTTCATCAGAGTTTATAGGCAGAAAGTAAACATGTCCTATTGGCACCAATCATGTAGAAAAAGTACAAGTAACAGTCCATAATATTCACTATCACTGATCACACTGATCATCAGAGTTTATAAGCAGAAAGTAAACATGTCCTATTCGCACCAATCATGTAGAAAAAGTACAAGTAACAGTCCATAATATTTACTATCACTGATCACACAGTTCATCAGCAGAAATTAAACATCATGTTGAAAAGTGCAGGTAACAGTTCATAATATTCACCATCACTAATCAGACAGTTCAAGCATGAACAATAGTTTGAATACACATACAAATGCTTTTACAATGCTCTTACACTAAACATACAAATTCTAATAAACACACAAATGATATCAGATAATTGTCATATTAACTATTACAAATACACAAATACCAGTAAACCTATAATATTTATGGGTGTCAGTGCAAGCCACTACAAACAAATAAAATAATATTTAGGAAATAGGTGGGTAGGATTAGGAAAGGAAAACACACAAAACACACTCACTCATCTTTCATCCACATTGAGTACTACTGTGTAATTGAATAGTGTAAACTGTGTAAATGCAATTCTGTCAAAATTTGATGTTCATCATGTGTATCAAGCAGTAGTGGCAGCAATGTATAACAGTCAATAATAGTTAAGTCAACGTCATAGTCATCATGTCAAGCCCAATGTTTGCCAAGCCAGATCAAAATGTATGGTTGCTGAACAACTGTCAGTGTGCCAAGATATGCAAATACTTCCTCTCTACAAAAAAAATATGTACTGCTTAGTGATTTAACAAAGTGTGTGTAGACAATCTTCCTTCTACTTTAGTGTTCTAGTCTGCTATCTTCATCCTCCTTGTTCCATATAGACCAACAAAAAAAAAAAATTATGCACCTCCCTTACTTTACCTCTTATCCACCAAAACTCCAATAATCATTAGCATCACATAATCTCAATACTTCAATAATACCTCTTACGTCGATACATATAAAACTTGTCATCAATATCATTTACCTTACCTCTTGTCTACCAAAACTTCAATAATCATCAACTTCACACAATCTCAATACCTCAATAATATCTCTTCAATACGTCGACACATATAAACTTTATCGCCAATATCATTTCACTTCCATAACAACTCTTTCCTCTAGTCAGTCTCCTCGAACAAGCACAGATAAAATCCTAATGCAAACCTCATCATCCCATACAATCCGAAGACACACTGTCAACACACAACCTCTGTGTAATCCATCTGAGCCAAATCTTCTACTCATTATGAATTATAAACAAAGTAATGCATACATGACCTCTAACAGACTTAGTTCGAATAACTCTCAGTAATTAAGTACGATTACGGAGTGTGAATGATTATATTATTTCACAGTGTGTACACCACTTCAAGAATTATGGTAAACAGAAGCAAACATGTGGAGTATTTCTTGTGTCAAGTGTCACTTCCTATTTCAATTGCTCACGAAAAATGCAGTGTAATAACTGTCAATGGTCTAAACCTAATTTTGGTATGTCATGTCGTTAGCTTCCTTCCTATTAGCATAAATTTATACAGCTTCCATAAAACCTCAGCTCATGTGACTTCTATGAAGTTTCTTGTACTAATGTCGTTCGTCGGATTATAGCAGTTCATTTTCCTATCTTAAAAATTATAAGGCACTGAGCGTAAGCAAAACAAGCAATAGCGAGTAATTATACCAGTAGAGAACAGAATGTCAACAAGTGGATGCAGCACAATTCTTACAACGAGGCTCTGCCAAGCGAACAATCTGTAACTAATACCACAGTGTAACCTAAACTCTATGTTCGTACACTGTACATCAGCATTGCTATATACCAAATTAAAGAGTAGTTGTGACGACAAACAGAAATGTATAAATATGTAATCCATATGCATAGCAGTAAACATATATCTTACGTACTAAACAGGTCATTAGCATCATATCAGCATAAGCAAATAAATGTTCATATGTAATCTTAATAAGTAAACATGAAGGCGCAAGCAGATAAATCACAAAGTATAACTTACATACCTAACCACATCAGCACAATTAATCAGGTGACAATTATAATTTAAATAAATAAGCACAGCAGGCACATAATAAAAAAAAATATGACATCAGTGAAAAAGCAGTGCAGCCAAGCAATGCATAATATACACAAGTTACAACCCAGTTCATTAATAATCATTGTCAAAATCAGTTAACGTACGCAAGCACGTCGCTTCACAAGTAATTTCATAGAACATGAAATTAGCACAAAGTATGAATCACGTAATTGCGAGCAGCAAATTACGTCTAAAGTAGGTACCTAAGTGGAAATATGTTACCTGAAAAATGAACTCAATTAACAGTTACCTTTTTTTTTTTAGTTTATTAGTTTCTTCTTGGAAATTACATTCTTCCTGAAAATTTCTCGATAGCAAGTCGTCTTAACGTCGGACACGCACAGAATTTACCTGAAGTTCTTAAATATTTTATAGAACCGTATCCTGAAAAATACTGAATGTTAATAACATAATTCATCAAGTCATTACAGCTTTATACTGAATTTAATCGGAGAAATTAAACAGTGTGTAATTGTTTACGGCTGTCAGTGCATTCGCACTGAGCGCTCGATCAGCTGTAGGCGCGTGACGTAGGAAGCAATTGTTTGCGGTCAACGACTGCCTTGTGCGGCGCGCAGACTTGACTGTTGCTTTGAGTATATGCCGCCGCCAGAACACAGCGCGGTATCCTTGTATTCTCTGCATGTTTACATCTAGCTGTTAGTTTTTCACAAGTATGTCATTCTACAAAAATTTTTCAAAAGTATATCATTCCACAAAAATTTTAACGTTAGATATATGATGTATTCCCTTAGAGCGTCGAGGTTTAAGAGTTTCTACTTCGACAGTGTTATCATGAATAATTTTGCGAATTCTATATGGGCCGTTATAAAGCAGAAAAAATTTGCGACACAAGCCTTTTCCTTTGTGAGACAAACGATGAGACTTAATTAACACTTTCTGACCAACTGACAAGATTTTTAAACGACCAGGACGCTTAGCTGATTTCTCTCTTCTAGCAGCCGCAGATGTAATATTTCGTAGAGCCAGGTTGACAATTTCAGAATGCCGCAGTTTCCGTGTAGGCGGAAAAGGAAGGATTTCAGAAATGCGATTTGTCGGTGCTTTGTTTTTTAATATCAGTAAAGGCGGTAAAGAAGTTGAATCATTAGGGAGTTCATTCAGAATGTTTTCAAAAATATGAAGATACTGATCCCACGTTCTGTGATTCTGATGACAATAAAGACGACACAATTTATTGATTTCCTTCATCCATCTCTCTGAAGCGTTAGATTGGGGGTGAAAAAGTGAAATGAAAATTGGTTTAATTTTACGACGCTGTAGAGTACGAAGCCAAATTTTAGAGCGAAACTGTGATCCATTATCTGATATAACCTTATCAACATGACCCACTTCTTTAAGAAAATGTTTGATGAAAGCATTAGATACTGAACGAGCTGTTGCCTTGCGTAACGGTGTAAAACACACATATTTTGATGTCAACTCCACTGCTACGAAAATGTACGCAAAACCATTAGTAGATCGAACCACTGGACCGAACAAATCAACTGCAGCCATGTCCTTTAATTTTGCTGGAATGATAGGAAACAACGGCGCTCTGTGAGAAATTGTTGGCGGCTTAGCCTTTTGACATAATTTGCATTTGGCAAGAACAGATCGAATACGTTTTTCCATATTATTGAAGTAGCAATTTTCTCGTAATTTATGAAAACATTTTCTGGGACCAAAGTGCGCATAACTGAAATGCGTATACCAAATCAGCTTATTAACCCACTCATCAGGAATACAAACTAACCAAACAGAGTTGTCGACCGATTTTCGTTTAAAAAGAATGTCATTGCGAACTAAATAATGCTGTCTAATCGCTACGCTTTCCTTTCTCCTCCACTTCTCCTTAATGTCCTTCCAGATTGGATCCTTATTTTGCTCCTTAGCGATGTCCTGGAGTGAAGACGAAATAAAGTTCTCAAACGCAACACCTTGAATATACATCAAACAATAATTGTTTTCCTTGCAGTCCTCTTCAGCACTTTGTTTCAAACCCATAGGTGCACGTGATAAAGCATCAGCAACAATATTTGAAGAACCTTGTATGTAAACAATACTAAAATCAAATTCCTGTAGGTACAACGCCCATCGTGACAATCTGCCATGAGTTAATTTTGTTGACATGAGAAATTCCAGAGCTCGATGATCAGTGTAAACCTTAGTATGTCTGCCAAACAAAAATGTCCGAAATTTTGTAAAAGCCCAAACAATAGCCAAAGCTTCAAGTTCCGTAATCGAATAATTCTTTTCTGATTTAGAAAGAACACGACTTCCAAATGCAATAGTCTTTTGTACTACAACGCCGTTTTCTTCTATCTCTTGAAATAAGTGTGCACCTAGGCCTTTGTATGATGAGTCCGTCGCCAAACAAAAATCTTTAGATAAATCCGGATGTGAAAGAAGTGGGGCAGCAACTAAGGCATCACGAAGTTGTTCAAATTCTGACTGAGCTTCCTCATCCCAACACCAATTAGATTTCTTTCCGGATAGTTCACATAAACGAGGTGTGGCCAAATTGTCCAATCTAACAAAGCGTCTAAGAAAATTACAGACACCAAGGAAACTACGAACATCACGTTTTGTGGTAGGAACAGCATAATTACGAATAGCGTCTAATTTTTCTGGATCAGGAAGAATACCTTCTGTAGAAATAATGTGACCGAGAAATTTCACCTGAGAACGACCAAATTCAGATTTTTCCAAGTTCACTGTAATGCCAACTCTTGCAAAGATACGTAATAATGAATCCAAAATATTGTTGTGCTCACTCCAAGAATGTTTAGCAATAAGAATATCGTCAACATATGAAGTAATATTGTCACGAAGATAAACAGGTAAAATTTCATTTAAGCTACGAATGAATGCTGCTGAAGATACAGTAAGTCCAAATGGTAATTTCCGAAACTGGTAACAGTTACCAAAGACTAAAAAGGCAGTATATTTTCTACAATGAGGGTGGAATTCTATTTGCCAAAAACTTGCGCGCATATCAATTGTGGATAAAACTTTAATTCCATGAAAATGTTGAAGAAGTTCATCTAAATTTTGTGGACGGTCAGTTTCAGGAATGATGATATTATTTATCTGTCTGGAATCCAGAACCAAACGAATTGACCCATCCTTTTTAAGAACAACGTGTAATGGGCTAGTATAAGGACTGACTGCAGGCTCAATAATGCCCTGATCTAACATGTATTGAAGTTCATTCTTAACCTTGTCTCTGTAAGCCAAAGGAATAGCGTACGTTTTCCCGCGAAATGGTGTGTGTTCTTTTACTTTAAATAAATATTGTAAGCCTTGTATAGTTCCTGTCTGATGACTAAATACTGTAGCATGTGAAGTCAAAATGTGGTGCAGCTCCTCTCTTGCAACGTCATCTGGCACTTCAGCTTTCTTAACCTTTTCATTAATTAATTCTTCGCTATTAATTATATCATCCATCGCGTCTCTGTATCTATTGTCATTGTCATGACTAAACACACTGTCGTCATAATGCTCAACGAAAACATCAGAAGTAAGAAACCTTAAACATTTTGTATCTGATTCAGATCTTGCTAAACACTCGAAAAATTTCAAACATATCGGCATTCCGGCAACAGTCAAATTCACACTTCCTTCTTTAAAGTTCAAAATTGCCTTATGTGCGTTAAGAAACTCCATACCTAATATAATTTGTGTACTGAGTAATGGAACAATAATAAAATTAGCAGAAAATTCGTATCCTTGACAAATGAAATTTAAGTTGGTCTGTTGTTTAACTTCTACACTTTTTCCAGAAATCGCTCCTCGAATTGTAGTTTTAGAAACAGGTAACACAGGACAGGCAATAGTTCTTTCACATATACGAAAAACTGATTCACTAATGACGTTCAATGGGCTCCCAGAATCTAAAACTGCAGTGAACTTATTCTTACCCACACATACTTCAATAACAGGATGTAAAAATGCGTCTACATTATTTTCCTTTTCGTCTAACAAAATGTCTCTCATGTCTTCCAGCCGTACGTAGTGTAAAGCCGTAGTGTCATTACTTTCTGAACCGTCTATATTGCTGCCAGAAGCCGAAGCTGCTAGTCATTGTCGATTGTTTGTGTCACGTCTTTGATTATTCGCGTCATTTCGCGGATCCATTTCTACGATTTGCACTTGTCTCTCTGAAGTTCTGTCACGTGGAGGATGCCAATTAGGTCCCTCCTGTCTGTTAGATACAAATTCTTGGTTGTGTCTGTTATTAAAATTTCTGTTTTCCTGTCTGTCTGCATAACTACTTCTTGCGTAATTTCGACTGTCACTTCTGAATTTATTGTTGTATCTACTACCCTGATTATTTCTGTAGTAAGAATTTCTATTACTGTTTGAATAATTTCTGTCTTGATAATACCGATTACTGTTTCCGTATGATTGATCATTCCGGTACGAATTACCGTTATTATAATTGTATGTGTAATTTCTGTTAGAACCTCTGTTATTGTCATAAGGCTGGTATCTATTGTCCTGTCTGTTACGTCTGTCATTCTCAAAGTTACCCATATAACGCCCGTTCCGATCACTATCCCTTTTCTCTGAAAATCTATTGTAATTACTGTTACTGAAAAAGTTACAAGAAGTCCCGTCGTCGTTGTCATACGCAAGTTCTTGCAACAAAGTCTTAAAAGTCTCAATGTCGTCTTTACATCTTCCGGGTAAAGCAATTTGTCTTATGGATTGTGGCAGCTTAGTTAAACAAATGCGAATTAATTCAGTCGGGCTATAAGGGTTGGAAAGGAACTGATTCTTTCGAATCATGTCTTCAAAATATTCCGCTGGCGTGCGGAACTCAGACTGTTTGAAATTACGCTGCATAATAAGACTGTGTTTGACTCTGTCTTGCGTGTTTTCGGACCAATATGCCGATAGAAATGCATGATAAAAATCATTTAGGCTATTACAATCTCTAATGAGTGCGCGCATCCGCGTCGCCGGTTCGTTTTCTAAATATCCACACATAAATTCCAGTTTGTGACTTAGTGGCCAATTTGGTGGGAGTGCGTACATAAATTGATCTAACCATGCACATGGATGTATGTCATTCTTAGAATTGCGGAAGATCTTAAATTTCCGAACAGTCAAAAAGTGTTTATAGTCAAAGTTTTCGCCTCGTGGCGTCAAAGACCTACCGCGTCTGTCCCAGTCCGAATGTCGATTATTGTAAAGTTCGCGCGCCTGGCGCTCTCTTGTTGCATCCCGTAAATGAAACAAATTATTTTCTTCAAAGCCCTCTGCTATCTATGATTCTAGATTTCTTCTGCTGTCTTTTCCTACGATTTCGCCTTCAATTTGTTTGACTTGCTTTTTTAATGCCTCAAATTCTCTTTTCACGCGCTCATTAAATTTTCCCTGATTTTCAACATGCTTATTTATATTCTGGTACTCTTCGTTTTCTGCAAATGGTAATGGAGCTGTATCATCAGAATCTCTGTCCCCATTTAAACTAAGACTTGTCAATTTATCTGAAATCTCCTCAACTCTTTCCGATAAATCACCTATTTGTTCTTTCTGTTTATTTACGTCTTCTGTAAGTGTCGCGACTCGGGTTTCAGTATTAACACATTTAGTAGTTAACTGTTCATACTGTTGTGTTAGGTTATTTAATCTGTCATTTGGTACGGATTCCTCGATTCTCTCAAATATTTCTTCCTTATCGTGTGCACGTTGTAAATTTAACTCTGAAAATTTCTGTACTATCACGCGATCTCTTTCTTCCCGTTCTCTATCCTGTTCCCTTTGTCTAATCTCTACTGCAATTAATCTATTATTGTGAGAATTCAAAATCGGTTGTACTTCTTCTCTGATTTCTTTCTTTAATTCATCTTTCATATCTTTGAAACATGTCCCTATTCGTGAATCTAAACGTGTTTCCATTGTTCCCATCTCAGTTCTAATTGTTCCTATCTCTGTTTTAATTGATCCTATCTGTGATCCCACTGAGTCTAACCGTGTTTCCATTGTTCCCATACCAGTTGTAATTGTTCCTATCTCTGTTTTAATTGTTCCTATTTGTGATCCCAAATTTAATATTGCACTCATCAACTGCTCCGTATGAACTAGTTCAAAATTCCTTTCGCCCCTGACATTTCCCACAAAACCAGCTTCCTTCGTCATAGCTGTAAGGCCATCTGTGTTCGATACTATTACAGAATCTTCTGTCGTTAATCTCGTATTCTGTGAATTTTGAAATGGTTCCGGACTATTTTCCCGACTTATTACATTGTTTTCCACTTCATTATCCATCATACTGTTTTCCTCTGTTGGCGAGTTCGCCATGTTAACAATTTCGTTATTCTCACTATTCATCATTTTTGCCTTTTTCATTGATCGCGTAATCATTTACAAAATATACAAAACTCGTCACTATATGAAAATTACACACAATGACACTATATTATCAACAATATCATTCACACGAAATGTTTCCCTCAAACACGATTAACGAACAATTGAAATAATTGCACTAAATTGTCAAACGCGTATACAAGACAACAAAAAAAATAAATTTTGAAAAATACCATTAGAAGAATGACAATTACCAAATCTACACATGCAATATAGACTACAATTACTAAACTACAAATTACTACAACAATCCTACTGTCAATTATTTTACAATCAGAAGAATTCCAAGGGACGATCCGAAGCAGCGGTCGCCACGTGCATGGGGGCTTAATTAAATAAATAGAATGCAAATAATTTTACTGTCTGTCCGGTTACGCAGTCTCTCGTAAACGGTTGGCCCTGACTAGTATTATTACGCAATCTGACTGCATGAAACAACAACAAAGAATGAAATGAAAATTTCAGTTAATACAATTAATTAATTAAGTCCCCAGCAACTATAAAACCTACGAAGCCAACAAGGCACAAGTGTAGCTGTTCTGTGTGTGGAAGTGTGACTCAACGTACACATCTGGCACGGTTCTTCTTCAACAAGACAAGAATTTTTAAATACCAATTATATTGACGTGATAAAAGAAAATTAGAAATACTATAATTGTGCAAGAAAACCAAAATTACACTCTAATACAAGAACACAAGCCAGATGCTTTGTTGACTGAACTTGTAATGATGCATTATTTGAGACACACAAATAATAAAAGAACATAGCGTTTTATTACCTTCATATATATTGACGAAATGCACTCTGATCATTACAATATCTCCATTAGAATAACATCTGCTATCTCTCCCATCAAATAACTGCATAAAACATGGAACAAACACTCCCTACTACCACATATCCACTCCGACTTCACGACAAGCAGTGTCCACCACAACTTCTCGGCAAGAACTGCCCACCACGACTTCTCAAGAATCACTGCCAGTGGAGGCGGCGGAACAATACTCTCTGGCGCGATCTCTGGCGCTGTGGCTCAGTGTAGCCACCTTTCACGTGGTGCCATTTTTCAATGGGGTAATAATAATACACTGTGTTCGTGATGCTGGAGTACTTCCGTGACAGCAATATCACCAGATCTCTCCCCGACAGAACACGTATGGGACCAATTTGGGCATCAACTCCGGCCTCGTGCAGTATCCGGGATATGTAGAGTCAGAATAGATGTGGGTCAGCTTGCGTGAGGAGAGGGCACATCAGCAATGTTGTTGTGGTCTTCAGTCCTGAAACTGGTTTGATGCAGCTCTCCATGCTACTCTGTCCTGTGCAAGCTTCTTCATCTCCCAGTACGTACTGCAGCCTACATCCTTCTGAATCTGCTTAGTGTATTCATCTCTTGGTCTCCCTCTACGATTTTTACCCTCCACGCTGCCCTCCACTACTAAATTGGTGATCCCTTGGTGCCAGAATTACAATGTCATCGGCGAACCTCAAAGTTTTTATTTCTTCTCCATGGATTTTAATACCTACTTCGAACTTTTCGTTTGTTTCCTTTATTGCTTGCTCAATATACAGATTGAATAGCATCGGGGAGAGGCTACAACCCTGCCTCACTCCCTTCCCAACCACTGCTTCCCTTTCATGTCCCTCGACTCTTATAACTGCCATCTGGTTTCTATACAAACTGTAAATAGCCTTTCGCTCCCTGTATTTGACCCCTGCCACCTTCAGAATTTGAAAGAGAGTAGTCCAGTCAACATTGTCAAAAGCTTTCTCTAAGTCTACAAATGCTAGAAACATAGGTTTGCCTTTCCTTAATCTTTCTTCTAAGATAAGTCGTCAGTATTGCCTCAAGTGTTCCTACATTTCTACGGAATCCAAAGTGATCTTCCCCGAGGTTGGCTTCTACCAGTTTTTCCATTCGTCTGTGAAGAATTCGCGTTAGTATTTTGCTGCTGTGACTTATTAAACTGGTAGTTCGACATCAGCAATATGACAACCTTTCCCACCGAACCAGTGCAGGCATCCAGACCTGAGCGGGTGCAACGTCAAACTCATAAGTGGGCTCTTCTTTGTTTACACATTTCCCTACACCATCGTGGATTTCCAAGTGACCGTTAGTGGATATAGTGAAGACTGATTTGTCCTTAGTCTGTAAACGATAGTTCACCCGAAAACATAAATTTCCATAGAAACGCCCTTGACTTTGGAGTTTTCGTAGATGTCATTTGGAGAAAAATATGACAGCTGTTGAAAGAGTGCCGCGAATCTTTTGATGGAGAAATATGTGAAAAGAATGAAAGATGTTGGAACGTAGAGTCCGCAGAACTCCAGTTTGGCTTATCTGACTCGCATATTCAGACTGCCTCGTAGTAACATGTGGATTACGTGTTACCGCTGCTACAATGTTAGCTGCATTTCTCTCATGAATTACTGCTCTTTGTTGTTGGGGTATTTTATTCTTTAGTCTTCCAGCTTGATAACGATAATATTTTCAAAGACAGAACGTGAGAACTTGCAGGAAGAGGTTGTCTTTCAGCCTACAACTGCACAACTTTGCTAAGAGATTGGTGGCATCCGGCGTAAAAGAAAACCACATGTACTTTTTCGGCTGTCGTATACATTGTGGAAGCCTTAACAGCTTGTCGATCAGGTCGTCTGATTGTTAGAATAGCAGAACACAGGCTGCTGGACTTCAAGCGAGAAACGTGTTTGTTTTCAGTTAGTACAGAAGTGCAAATGTTTGTGTGATGTCTTCTCCTGACGGCGAAACAGCGGTCTGCGGCACTGTTATCTTGTTACTGTGTGCTCAAGTTCTTCATAAGACATGTATCTGATGTCCTGTTTGAATGCCCTTTCCACCGCCACACAAAAAGTACATTGTTCTACTTTAAAAACGAAGTCAGTGTCATAATTTGACAATTATTGACATTGAAAATTACTTGCGTACGCGAGGAAATTCGCCAAACTGTCCGCTATAACTCAGAGAAAACCGCACCTAAATTTATTCACTCATTCCGGATATAAAATGCCGGACAGGAAAAGTGAAGTATTCATATAGAGAGTCATTAATATATGAAATGCGCCAGCGCTGTGATTAATAATCAGCACTGGCGGCCGAAGACTTCCGGCATAAGAAGTCATCCTCATTCTGCTAACGGCCGTGTCAAAGAAGGCGGAGGGTCTGACGGAGGTTCAGGGCACTCTCTTGTCCTTGCGAAACTGCCCCTAGAGGTGGAAAAATCAACAATTATTAACGGTATGTGGATGCAAAAGGTAATGGAAACCACTGCATTAAAGACACATAACGTGTATCCACAGGACATGTGGGCTGTAATTCAAAAAGTGTCATGATCATCTCCCCATTGGCAAAAGATTCCGGAATAGTTTCCCATTCGTATCTCCGGGAGGAGATTGCCAAGTGGGAGGTGACCATGAGAAAAATATTGAATAACCAACGAAAGAATAACGTTCTACGAGTCGAGGCGTGGAATGTTAGAAGCTTGAACGGTTAGGGACGCTAGAAAATCTGAAAAGGAAAATGCAAAGGCTCAGTCTTGATTAGTGGGAGTCAGTGAAGTGAAATGTAAATTTCTGGCCAGATAAGTATAGGATAATATCAACAGCAGCATAAAATGGTACAACGGAAGTAGGATTCGTTATAAATAGGAAAGTAGGGCAAAGAGTGTGTTATTTTTTTGTGAACAGTTAAAAAATATGTCCTGTGACTAGGGCCTCCCGTCGGGTGGACCGTTCTCCAGGTGCAAGTCTTTCGATTTGACGCCACCGGCGACTTGCGCGTCGATGGGGATGAAATGATGATGATTAGGACAACACAACACCCAATCCCTGAGCGGAGAAAAATCTCCGACCCAGCCGCGAATCGAACCCGGACTCTTCGAATTGGCATTCTATCGCGCTGACCACTCAGCTACCGGAGGCGGACTGTGACCAGTTGAGTGATAGGATTGTTCTTATCAGAATCGACAGCAAACCAACATCGACAACGATACTTGAGGTATACATGGCGACGTCGCAAGCTGAAGACTAAGAGATAGAGAAAGTCTATGAGGATATTGAAAGGCTAATACAGTACGTAAAGATGAAATTTTAATAGTCTTGGGGACTGGAATGCAGTTGTAGGGAAAGGAGTAGAAGGTAGCTGCGAAGAAAAGTTGATCGATGAAAGAGGGAAGCACAAAAACGTTAAGCGAAATTCAGGAATACAGAAACATAAGAAATGAAATAAATAGGGAAGCTAAACGAAATGGCTGCAGTAAAAAAAAAGTGATGAAATCGAACAAGAATTGATTGTCGGAAGGACTGACTCAGCACATAGGAAAGTAAAAACAACGTTCGGTGAAATTAAATGCAAGGATGGTAACATTAAGAGTGAAACAGGAATTCCATTGTTAAATGCGGAGGAAAGAGCGGATAGATGAAAAGAATATATTGAAGGCGTCTATGAGGGGAAAGATTTGTCTGATGTGATAGAAGATGAAACAGGAGACAATTTAGAAGAGATAGGGGAATCAATATTAGAATTTAAAAGAGCTTTGGAGGACTTAAGATCAAACAAGGCAAAACGGATAGATAACATTCCATCAGAATTTGTAAAATCATTGGGGGAAGTGGTAACAAAACGACTATTCAAGTTAATGTGGAGAACATATGCGTCTGGCGACATACTATCTGACTTTCTGAAAAATAATTCCGAAGACTGGAAAATCTGATAAGTGCGAGAATTATCGCAAAACCACCTTAACAGTTGATGAAGCCAAGTTGATGACAATAATAATAGACAGAAGAACGGAAAGGAAAATTGAGGATGTGGTCGGTCAGTTCAACTTTAGGAAAGGTAAAGGCACCAGAGAGGCAGTTGTGACGTTCCTTTTGATAATGGAAGCAAGATTAAAGAAAAATCAAGACACGTTCATACGATTTGTCGACCTGCAAAAAGCATTAGACAATGTAAAATGGTGCAAGAACTTCGAAATTCTGAGGAAAATAGGGGTAAGCTATAGGGAGAGATGGGTAATGTACATTGTGCAAAAGAGCCGAGAGGGAATAATAAGAGTGGACGACCAACGTTTTTGTGACACCTGTTCTTCAGGATAAGCTTGCTGTACACCTCCGAAAGTGAGGTTTTCTTTCCTCCGTCCAGGCTGTAAAAAGCTGAAAGTGTTCTCCACGATTCTTGCTATGTTTGAAATAGTTTCTTTGTTTCATCCACAATTTCTACCTTTTTGTTCACAATGTCATAAAACATTTTAGGCACATACAAACGTTGGCTTTCCAATTTTCACGAGACAAAAGCAACGTACTAAGCCTACGAAAAGTCCAAAAAGCGTAAGCTGCGGTACGAAGTGCGCATGCACTTCCCTCCATATAGTGTCGGAGGGAACTAATTTATTCACTTAATGCCTGTCCAACCCTCAAATTATTTTTGTACTCGTTCAAAAATACTTAAATACAGGCCGGAATTCGTTAATGTCTTCACGAAACAGTCAGTGAGCTTGAAGAAAAAAACGTTTTAAAATGTGAAATGTTAAAACCTTGACTTTGTTTCATTCAACAATCACCACTTCAATTCCTCTCAAGTTCCTGTCTTAATTCGTATAGAAGATGTAATCTTGCAAAGTCAGATGAATCTGTTTCAAACATTCTTTACTACAGACACATAGCTATGCACAGTACTAATACAATAAAGAGGTAAATGCATGTGTCCAACAATTTTATATCGGTAGGAGATGGCGTGCCACGAATTCACAAACGCTACATCGTGACGCAGCTGGTACCAGCGTTGTTTACTAACCATCAGTTGACTTATCTGCCACCGTCCATTTACTCGCTGCAATACAGAAAGTGATTCATCTGAAAAGTACTCCATGGTAGTCCATGATATACAACTTTTAATATTATTTTGAGCCTCAGTCTACTTTTCTCATCGGCCCGTTGTTGATAACAATATTTTTTCGAAGCATTCTGTGTTTTCCCCTGTGTAACCTACTGCACTTGCATTTCTACACATACCTTATTCATTCTGCGCAGGCGCTATTTACCACTGTCATAAACGACTGTAGTCTCTTCACAGCTCCTTCTAACGCTCAACGAACACTGATACACTCTCACTGCTAACGTGTGGGAACAATGCGCAACGTTTCTTACGATATCCAACAATGAAACGCGTTTATCTTTGCCCCACAATAACGAAAGCGCATAGTGTCTAACGTGCGTGCATGCCTTACGTCATTGGCCACATGAGTGTACTGCAAGACATGTCTGGTGTTTTTTTTTGTTTTGTTTTCTTGGTTTTTTTTTTTTTTGTTTTTGTTTTTAATGTGCCTAGGCATGCAGACGTGCATACACGTAGACGCGTTCATGTGTGCTTAAGTGTACCTAGTTATGTGAAACTCGTATATCAGTTCATGATATACAGTATTACAAATTTACTCTTTCTGACGGACACATGTCCAGATCGTCCGCTCTCAAAATTCTGCCATCTCTCTCCCCACATCCACCACTGCTGGCGGCTCACCTCCAACTGCCCAACGCTACGTGCTGTTCACATCCAGCTGCCCAACACTACAATGGCAAAAATTCCAACAATGCAAACCAGCCACATACAGCACACAGCACAGCCAGTGATTTTCATATAGAGCGCTACGTGGCGTTACCAACATAAAAACCTAAACAGCCTACTTACAAAATTTGTTTTGATTTTTCTTTACGCTGACGATCATTTCTTTTTCGAATTTTTCACATCTTTCCTGCAACCATTTCGCCTGGGCTACCCTGCACTTGCGATTTATTTCATTTCTAAGGACTTTATATTGCTGTAGCCTTGAATGTCCCTGAGCGTTTTTTGTACATCCACCTTTCGTTGATCAGCTGAAGAATTTCATCATTTACCCAAGATTTCTTCGCAGTCACCTTCCCCATACCTATGTTTATCAGTCCGACATCATTGATTTCCCTTTTTAGAGGTGTCCACTCCCCTTCCCCTGAACTGCCTGATCTGATGTTCCTTATCGCAGTATCCGCATCCTTAGTCAACTTCAAGCGCGTCTTGCCGTTCCTCAGTACTTCTGTATCCCTTCCTTCCACCTTTATTATTTCCGGACGATTTTCTTAAATTGCAGCCTACTACTCATCATTACTAAATTGTGCTCTGAGTCTATATCTGGATACGCTTTACAATCCAATATTTGATTTGGGAATCTCTGCCTGACCATGAGGTAATCCATCTGTAACCTTCCCGTGTCTCTGGGTTTTTTCCAAGTACAGCTCCTCTTCTTGTGATTCTTGAACAGAGTATTCGCTACTGTTAGCTAAAATTTATTGCAGAAGCCAACTGATCTCTCTCCTCTCTCATTCTCGCTGCCTAGCCCACATTCTCCCGTAACACTTTCTTCTATTCCTCCCCATACAATCGAGTTCCAATCCCGCATGACAATTAGTTTTTCAATTCCCTTTGCCTACTGGATTACCTGTTCGATAATTTCAAATACTTTTTCTGTCTCTTCCTATGCTGTTTGCTTTGTTGGGAAATACACCTAAACTGTCAGTGTCGGCGTTGGTTCGGCTGTTGAATCTGATGAGAACAACCCTATCACTGAACTGTTCGCACTAGCTCACTCTCTGGCCTACTTTTCTATTCATAACAAATCCTACTCCCATTACTCAATTTTTGTAGCTGATGATATTACCCTACATTCGTCTGACCAGGAATCCTTATCTTCCTTCCATTTTATTTCACTGAGCCTATTACATCTAGACTGATCCATTGCATTTCCGTTTTCAGATTTCCTACCACATTCAAATTCCTTACATTCTACGTCCCGACTCGTAGAACGTTACTGTTTCGTTTGTTATTCAGTCTTTCTCATGGTTACCTCCCCTTTGGCGGTCACCTCCAGGAGATCCGAATGGGAAACTAGACCTTAATCTTTTGCCAAGAGAATGGTTATCCTGACGCTTTTTCAACTGAAGGCCACATTTCCTGAGGACATATATTATGTGTTTTTAAGGCAGCGGCTTCCATTGCCTTCTGCATCCTTGTGTCATTGATCATTACTGATTTCCCGCCCAACGGCAGGAGAGTGCCTTGAACCATCTTTCGCTTTTCCGCCCTCCTTGACAAGGTCGTTGGCGGAACGAGGGTGACTTCTTATGCTAGAAGCCATCGGGCGCTCTTGCTGATGATTTTTATTCAAAATTCAAGCAGTGGCTGGGTTTGAACACGGAACACAGGACGTATTGATTAATATCCAAAGACGCTACCACTAGATCACAGGGAGCGAAAGGTTAGTTACAGCTTGAACAGAAACCTGGTTGCAGTCGCGCAGGACATGAAAAGGGGGCAGTAGTTGAGAAAGGGCTGTGGCAACGTTGTAGGCCATACCCGTGTTACTCAATATGTACATTGATAAAACTTTGTATGAAACGAAGGAGAAATTTGGAAAAGGTCGTTTGTAGAGAAAAAAAAAACTTTTTCCAATAAGAGTTTCATCGTATGAGACAGCAAAGGATCTGCAACAGCAGTTAAGCGGAACTATTTGTTTCCTGGAAAGAAACTGTTACTTGAATACCAATAAAAGTGAAACAAGGTTAATGCTATATCACCGAAGTAAGTCAGATGATTGTGAAGGAACTAAATTATGAAATAAGATTGAAAATAGTTTTGCTATTTAGGTAGTGACATAACTGACAATGGCTGAAGAGGTCATAAAAAGGAGACTGGAAATTTAAAGAATTAAGTTTTGCTGAAAAAGAAAAATAGAATAACATCGAATATCGATTTAAGTGTTAGGAAGACGTTTCTGAATTAATGTATTTGGAGCGTAGCCTTACATGGAAGAGGATAGTGCACAGTAAACAGAACAGACTAGAAGAGAATAGAAGCTTTCGAAATGTCGTATTACAGAAGAATGTTGAAGATTAAATAGGTAGATCAAGTACCCAATGAGAAGGTACTGCATCGTGGCAAGGAGAAAAGATCTTTAGCGCACAACTTGACTAAAGGGAAGGATATGGTGATAGCATACATCCTAACGCAACAAGGAATAGTCAAGTTTGGTAATTAAGTGCGTATATGTGGGAGGGCGGGGAGCAGAGTAAAAAAGCTAGAGGATGACCAAGAATTCGACTATAGAAAACAAGTTCAAATTAATGTAGGGTTCTGTGGTTACGCAGTAATGACGAGACTTGGATAAGATAGACTACCCTGAAGAGCTGCATTGAACCAGTCTTACTCTGAAACTCACAACACCAACAGCATTACAGATAAAATGAGTACAGAAAGCGTAAACGTAGGCATCTAAACCAGGGCTAACTACTTTTTTTTTACAGTAGTAACTGTGGACAATCTTTAAAATTAACCGGCATTGTCGACTGTTCAAACAAACACGCATGTGGGGCGAGGTGGTGGTTTCCCACCTGCTCACCTCCAGCCTGTCCTTTTCCACACCTGCTACTTGTTGCACATTTCCCACCTGTTACTCACGCGCGTTCTGCGTTGGGCACATGGGTGACAAGCTCGCAGACACGACTGATAGACTTATGTAAAAAGACTATATCAAAATCAGTCAGTATATAACCTATTCAAGTTAGCACTTCCACAGGTTTCTTTATTCGGAAGCAGATATATCTACGAGCAGATTTATTTATTTATTTCTTGGAGGGGGGCGGGGTGTAAAAGGTAAATTCTAAAACGAGATCCTAGCTACCAGATGACCATCTGGCCGGAATTCTCAGAATTTTGACATCGAATATCTCTCCAAATATAGAGGAACTGTGCAATAAAAAAAGTATATGTCTCATAAAGTTTTCGTTTTCTTCGTCTCATAAAGTTTTCGTTTTCTTCGTCTCATTTTTCATTCATTTTTAGTTACATCGTAAGTTAATAATAGTCTAATATAAATACATATAGTCCGCCTCCCTAGAAAAACGTTTTATTTCCATTGTTTTAGTTCCTGTACAAGGTCTATTTTGATCTGGCCTGTCATAGTGATAAAAGTTAATAATATGGCCCACTACGAAATTTAGTTGGACACCCCTGATCTATACCACATGTTTCCCATCCGGCTCACTGCGAAATTCTTATTGGTACATATTAAAATGAAAAGGAAACGGTGAGCACTACACCAGGTTGTGCGGTCCAGTCCTCGAACGAGGAAGAAGATAATGAAGGATCCGTAACATTCTTCGTAAGTCTCCGTTGCCAGACACGTGGATGCGAAATTCGATCTAGAACTACGAGAACTGTGCGCAGCTCCGTATTTCGAAACACCGCTGGCATCGGCACTGTATTTTGGTTCCTCGCATCTTCCAAGAACAACGGGAAAGTTCTCCGGTTGGGCAACAGCATAGTCAAAATACTTCCTTGATTCGCAGATGTCCAGTCGTATTTTAGCAGCAACTTATCTTCATTGTTTTTCGATTTCGCTTTCTGTTTCCTTAAACAATTTTCGTGATGGAAACAGACGAAGAGACTAATTATTTAAGTGTATCTATTCACTACTACACCATTTGGTTTCATGTAATTATGTTTTAAATAAAAGAATCATTTTCTAACAAATGAGGTTAACAGATTAAGCTACACCTCAGCATTTCGTTCCTCGTTCGTTCGGAGTATAGGACCAAATATTAATTACAATAGCTATGAGAAAGACATTAATTTGAAATGGATAGTTAGCTCCAAAACGCTCCTCGCTCCAATGATTTTACTCTGTTAGTGGGTTACAGTTCAGAGCTGTGCTTCCCTGCAGAGTGGAAGTTTCATATCAGGAAAGCTCCACGCTGAGCCCAAGCTATTCTCTGCCGTCTATATTTGCTAGTGTTATTTGCCAGCCAAATTTTTAGACTGTTTTGCCATAATATGAACTATCACGTTGTTCAGGGTGCGCCACGTGGAGGCTAGCTTGCTGTGCGCTCTATTGATCTCTGGGACCACAAAATTTACACCCACATATCGTTTTCCGGTGCTGGGCGTACCCTCTTATGGCGAACAGGGTGGGAACAAGTAATGCACCCAGGAACTTAAGGCATGATCGTTTTGGTGGTCCACGTGTTATGGTGTGGAGAGGCGTAATGTTGCACGAACTGATCTCCAAATAACCTTTGAACATGGTACACTCACCGGTCAACGTTACTGCGACACTCTTCTTCTCCATATGCGTATTTTCAGGGGTTGCATTCTGCCCTGAGTTCATTTTTATGGACGATAATGAGCGATTGAATCGAACTGCACAGGTTGAGGAATTGTTGAAGCGAGAGGATATTCGTCGAATGCACTGTCCTGGCCATTATTTCGACTTAAATCCATCTAGCATGTGTGACATGCATTGGGGGAGACGTACTGTAGTATGTTCACATGCACCTTCGACCATCCAGTAAATGTCAGCCGTGCTGGAGGGGAACTGGAACCCCTACAAGAAAACTGATTACCAAAGGTTTGGCCAACATGGGTGCACGTTAAAGAGCATGCATTGCCATCCTTGATGATCGTACACTCTATAAGGGCCATGCCGCGCCTTTTGCAACATCATCATAAATCGCGGTTATATTTCAATGTAATTACTATCTTTGAATAAAGTGTCACATCTGATCGTCTCATTGCGTATTTCTTTTAATTACGTTATGTACTATTCGTACCAGTTCTTTTTATGTGTGGTCAGAGTTTCATCGAACGTTGTTACTTGATAGTGATACATCATGTGAAAGTTACTTTGTAGCGACGTCTCGAAATTTGTCGACGGGTGCCTTGTGTTTATAGCCAAAACTTCGTGATGATTTTAGCTAAGTTTATAAAGTGCTTAAGGTACCAAGAATCAATGCTAAGTCTAACGCATGGCAGTCGTACAAGGTGATCAACCAGCTACAAAAGCGGACACCAACGCATTATTTAACAAATATTCTCTTAACTGAATAGTGTACTACTTAAATACTGACACAAAGGCATTAAAAACATTGATTTACATCAAAGGGGCAAGTTGAAAATTTGTGGTGGACTAGGATTCGAACTGATGTCTCCTGTTTATTAGACAGAGGCGCTGATCACTTCGCCAGCCGGACAACTCCACGGACTGCCCTACCGCCCTTCCAGTCAGACCCATATTCTCAACTTAACACCACACATTACTGATGCAGTGCACCTGTCCATTAGCCTCATTACTCGCGGCATCTCGCCAATTCCCGTAATAGTTCGGGCTTGGTGTGCATCTGCAGTGACGGATCATCCGCCGTCATTACCTTAATTAATTATGTTCCGAAAGGACATTTGACCCTGCAGTCACTATGAATCAAGACACAAAGGAAATAAGCCATTAACTGCAAGTGGGCATTGATTTACATCAATGAGGCATATAATTAAATATTGTAGTAAACAGAAATTTTGCTGTCCAGTACCAGTGGGTATACGTACAGCTGAAGGCATGTGACTGGATTTACTCGGTAGATTTTTACCCGTCACTGCCACCATTCGTTCATTAGACGAATTACGAGGGCTAGGTGAAACGTTCGCGGCTTGATTCAGAGATGGCTCTAACATCAGAATTTTGTTATTGTGGTTTGATGTTGTACAATAACTATAAAATGATGAGTAAACATGATTTGCAAAGAAAATTTTGCTTAAACGACTCTTTAAAATAGCCGTACTGGGCTTGTTTCATTCAAATCGATAAAAGGGAATATTGTTCCGCCATAAAATTCAATTTACTTGCAGATCTTTTAATTTTTAAATTAATATGGCAAAGTTTTTATAAAGAAGAGAGGGACAAAGTTTACAACACAGATCTAAAGCCTGTCCTGTGGAAAGTACGAAGTGGACGCTTTTGCCGTAATGAAACTGCAGTCCACGCAGTCAGTTGTATGATTACGAGAGGATCTCCACACTCACACACACTTCCCTTCCATATAGCTGCACGTTTTCCTCAGACCAATGAGCGATTTAACGTGCGCATCATAGCATTGTGTCCACGCATGGTAGGATTACTGGTAGTATTGGTTGCATTGGTGGGGAAAGAAACGTATATGAAGGGTGGGGGTTAGGTAATTTGGGGGAGGGGACCAAACAGCGAGGTCATGGGTCCCATCGGATTAGGGAAGGATGCGGAAAGAAGCCGGCCGTGCCCTTTCAGAGGAACCGTCCCGTCATTTCCCTGAAGCGATTTAGCGAAATCACGGAAAATCTAAATCAGGTTGACCGGACGCGGGTTTCAGCCCTCGTCCTCCCGAATGCAAGTCCTGTGTAAACATATACGAACGAAGGAAACTGGGAGCAGACAAATTCTTTTCGCTTTTTGTTTGTTTGTTTGTTTTGCACGTAATTAGAACCACACTTCGTTCAGTATTAATCCATTGTGTCTTTTATATCCCTACAAAGTATAAATTGCATTTTATAAGTAATAAAATTCAGTTGATCGCGTAACTTCTGCCCTTTTATGTAACCAAAGCAATTACCTTTGTACTCAATAGGTTCTTCATCATGATCAAATGTAGGAACTTCCTGTTATTAATGATAAGTGCGAACGTTGCTTACGAATAACCAAAATTTGTTTTATACAAGCTCGTCGAAAAGTTGAAGCTGCACTTTATATATCCTCGCCCAGTTTCTAGACGATTCACAGCTTCCGATTTCTACTGGAATCTAAAGACACTCATTACTTACTCAAACAAAGGGATCGAAATGAGATAACGCCCGATAGGTATGCAACGCACCTAGCGTACAGGCAATGCTATTGCCTTCTTAACTGATCAAGGATATTAGAAAAAACTACCATAGTCTACACTTACTTATGACAGTCTACAGTAGCCTACGATCGTTTTACACCTCTACTCGTGCCTGATTCTTACTTCCGCACAATGCATTAGCAATGACTTTACAGAACGACAGCAATATTTGTCCTCTGCTACAGATATTACGTATCCATTCAGAATTTCCGGTCTTCTTACAGTTTACATTAACAAAATTCACGAACAATGCTAATACTTTGTTTCTGTTGTGGCTTTTAGTCTGTAACTGGAAGTGATGCACCTCTCCACGATAATCTATCCTACACAAGCCTCTTCGTCTCTATATAGCGCTGCAGCTTACATCCAGTTGAATCTGCTTACTGTATTCGATTCTTTGTTACTCTCTACAATTTTTACCCCCCCCCCCCGGATACACACTTCCCTGATAATTTCTTGGTGTCATGTTGTGTCATAAATATATTTTTTTACCCAGTTAGATTCAGTACCTCGTCGTTAACTACTCCATTTACCCATTTAATCTTCAAGATTTTTCTGTAGCACCACATTTCAAAAGCTTCTATTCTCTTCTCGTCTGAATTGTATGTCGCCCACGTTTAACTTCTGTAGAAAGCTGAAAGCAGACACATAAATTTAGAAACGACTTCCCGACACTCAAATTTATCACTATTCATAACCGCAAATTTTTCTTTTGTCAGTCTACATTACATGTCCTCTCTAGTTCGGCCATCATTAACTACTCTGCTACTCAAATAGCACAACTCAGTGTCTCATTTACGAATGTAATTCTCTAAGCACCACCTACATTCCATTACCCTAATTTCATTTAAGTTGATGTTCATCTTATAAACTTTTTTCAAGACACTGCCCACTCTGCCCAACCACTCTCCCAATTCCATTGCTATCTCTGATACAATTAGAATGTCATTAGTAAATCTAATAGGTTTTGCTTCATTTTCCTGAACTTTAATTGCCTTTTCAAAATTATCCGTGATTTCCCTTACTGCTTGCTCAACGTACATATTGACTAACATCGACAGACCACAAGTCTGTCTTACTCGATTCTGAACTACAGCTTCTCTTTCATGTCATTCGGATCTTATAACTGCACTCTGCTATCTGTACAAGTTGTGAACATGCTTTCGCTCACTTTATTTCTTCCCTATTACCTTCAGTTTCAAACAGTGTATTCCATTAAACATAATCATAAGCTTTTTGTAAATCAAAAAATGTCGTAAATGTAGGTTTGCATTTCTTTCACCTAAGCTCTATTTATTAAAGCTCCACTTGGTCTCACATTTCTGCGGAACTCAAACTGGTCCTTCCTGAGGCTGGCTTCTACCAGTTATTGCATTCTTTTGTAAATAATATATGTCAGTATTTTGCAGCGTTGGCTTTTTAAACTGATAGTTCTGTATCTTCTGCAATTAAATGCTTAACTTTATACCATACTTTCTTTACGAAAGGATATAGAAAGTTTGACAAATATTACGTACAGGTCCCGTAGGAGAAATTTTGAACACTATGCCAAACTGAAGATCAACAAGAAAAAAATTAAATTATTTCTATAGCGGCTGTGTTGCAGTAAAAGTAAAGTAAAGTTGTATGGCATTTTTGGCTAAGAGACTACGAAGGGCACGTTCAGCCCCCTAACTGAAAAGGTTTTCCAGTCCCTCGCGCACAATGGCACCTTTTCTACGGGTAGTGTGGGTGTTGTGTTGTTAAATGTGCCTGATAAATGCTGATCACTGCTATGGCTGTGCGTAGCGTGGTGTCCTGTTTGTGTTGTATGATGATGAGAGAAGGAATAGTGTGGAACACAGAGCCGACCATAGCCTGCCCCTCTCGATTGGCACCAAGGGAAGCGCCAAGCTTAACGTCTCGATCCGACGGAAGGATCGTCATCAAGAGTGTCACACTGCGGAGAGATTTGGAACTGAATCCAAAACACAGGCTCAAAGTCTGGTAATCGGGAACTTTACGATATCACCCCTCCTCTCCTTCCTCTTAAAGCCAAAGGGAAAGTACCCAACAGTACGTGACGTGCCCAGGTCTTTACGCACCCAAGTAATGGCCACACCCGAACGTTGCTTAACTTTGATGATCGGACGAGAACCGGTGTTTTCAACAAGGCAGTTGGCTGTGTTGCTGTGAGTGGATATTATTAGCACAATTGTCGGCAAACATTGAGGTGGCCTTCACCGGATGACCTGACAGAGTTTCCAAAATTAAGAAAATTACGGCCAATTCGACAGCGGAAAAAGCACGAAACAGCCAACATCCACCGGAAGCTCGCACGGTCATTTAGTAGTGTCAAAATAAACAACCACTCTCTACTGAGACGGCCGGCGGATGTTTCAAATCCGGACGCTCTAAAGCAGACAGGAGGAAGTTTCCCCAAAGCACAGCTGAATACTAGGGAGGCAGTCGCGCTTCCTGTACGGCCCCCTGCTACGTCACGCGGGCTCCGCTATCGACTGCGCACTTCGGCCCGCCATGTGACTCATCTCCAGACCTGCAGACGACTGCGTAGGTGGCTGCCGTGTTCCCCGTCTGCGGCCGTTTCTGCTAATTATATCCGCGTAGCAGCGCTGTTCTTTCCATGTGCTGTTTAGAAGCTTATCCGCCACCCCATGAGCGTAATTTGTTTTGTGTTGCAGCACATTTCGAAGTAAAAAGAAGGAAGATTAGGGTGGAACGTCCTGTCGACATAGAGGTCATTAGAGGTGGAGCAAACGTAGCATGGTGAAGGAAATCGGCTGTACCTTTCAAACGAATGTTTCCGGCATTTGCTTAGAGCGATTTAGGGAAATCACAGAAAATTCGGTCGAGGATCTGAACCGTCGCTCTCCCAGATGCGAGTCCAGTGCTCCACCTCGCTCAGTGCATTTCGAAGAAGTAGCTGAAAAGTTTGCTCGGTGCAGTAGGCAACTCAGAAAAATACCGGCTGCTAAGGAGGCGTGTAGAGGGAGAGAGGATGATGTTTGGTTTGTGGGGCGCTCAACTGCGTGGTTATCAGCGCCCGTACAATTATCCAATCTTTGCTCAGTCCAATTTCGCCACTTTCCTGGATGATGATGAAATGATGAGGACAACACAAACACCCAGTCATCTCGAGGCAGGTGAAAATCCCTGACCCCGCCGGGAATCGAACCCGGGACCCCGCGCTCGGGAAGCGAGAACGCTACCGCGAGACCACGAGCGGCGGACTCGCGCGTGTAGAGGGGACATACCCTTTCCCTTTGCTCCCTTCCGCCCTAGCTGGTGCCATTGGTCTGTGGTACTAACTCTCCGAAAAATAATGCATAATTTGTAGACTGCATTTCCAGTATTGTTTATAGTCTCCAAATTTCTTTTATTTTTTTGTGTTGGGAACTGCATCATGCAATACATCCGGTATATTTTTTTTTTTTTTTGACTCATGGACGTACAGATATTTTGATCACATTCAAACATCTTCGAAACATGAAATTTAAACATTAATATGCCTGGGATAACCCTAGAACTTTATCTTTGGCTACAACTGCCCAAAGACTTTCACAAATACCATTGGACAATGTACTAAGTAGTTCGGGACACATTAATGTTTACATCTGAAAACAGAACTACGAGAATATGTTTGTGCCCTTTCAAAGGAACCATTAAACCCAAGTAGAACATCCCAAGAACGATTAGTCATTGTGACTGTAGACTTACAGTTAAATAAGTCTTTGACGGCACAAGGATGGTCAGAATGCGACCAAAATCGATAATCAAAATAAAAATAAGGTCAGCTGCGTATTGGAAGAAGACTCTACAATTGACTGTGTTGTTAACATAAAATAAAACGTGCTTCATGATAGAAAACGAATATGTACGCAGCAATAGCATTAATTAACTATTTAGACTGCAGCTATTGATTCCGTGGACAAAAAAATGAAGAATTTGACCGATACTATTCCAGAAGTGTCAGAGCGGTTAAGAGGTGAGACGATTTATTACACTGCCTGACAAAAAAGTGAGCACCCAGAAACGATTTAGTATCAATCTAATTCAGTACACGCACACACCATCGGCGGACATGTAAATTATTAGAGGTGCAGTTCTCTGTCACTGCTAGAATGGCCACCAGATTCCATTAATGTTGGTTGTATTTAGTATTGTTACGAGCTCTGGCACGTTACATATGGGACACTAACAGCGTCAGATGTTGAGTGATCACTGTGAAGGCCAGTGCAGATAGAGCGTACCCGTATGAGACAGCGTTATCAGCACCACACACAGTTTGAAAGGGGTCTCATTGTGGGTCTCCATTCGGCCGACTGATCGAAAGAAAAAGGAAGATTATGATTTAACTTCCTGTCGACATTGATAGAGGCAGAGCACAAGCTCAGACTGTTATAAGGTCGAACCGTGCAGTGTCGAGATGTGTGTAGCATTCTTATCAGACTGTGGCCCAATGTTCGGCTGCCTGGAAACATGAGGGCAGATACATTCGTCGTGGAGATTCCAGTCAACCACGCCTGACCACCACGTTGGGCGATCACCGTATTGTGTACCAAGTACGTCGTAACGTCGCATCTGTGCCTGTCAAATGAGAACAAGTAATGGACACTCTGTAGGATGCTGTGTCTTGGTCTGGGTTGGGTTGGGTTGTTCTGGGGGAGGAGATCAGACAGCGAGGTCATCGGTCTCATTGGATAAGGGAAGGACGGGGAAGAAAGTCGGCCTTGCCCTTTCAAAGGAACCATCCCGGAATTTGCCTGGAGCGATTTAGGGAAATCACAAAAGACCTAAATCAGGATGGCTGGACGCGGGATTGAACCGTCGTCCTCCCGAATGCGATGTCTTGGTCTGAGACTAACTGTTCCGGACTAGGGAATTTCCGTTCCTTGTGTAAACTCCCGTTAACACCACAACACCAACGGCTGTGTTTGGAGTGGTACCGCGATCGGCAAGCATGAACTGATGATTAATGGGTTCACATTGTGTTCAGCGACGACTCGCTGTTTAGCGCTACCCCGGATGATCACTGTCGGCTATTATGGCGGCAACCTGGCGGGTGGTCTCATTCTTCCACTGTCTGGAAAAGGCACAGTTTTGTCACTCCAGATGTCATGGTGTGAGATGCCAGCGGGTGACAGCTTGTAGTGACTGACGAAATTCTGACAGCTCAGCAGTTCATCACGGACAATGCTCAGCCACACGTGGCACGTGCCTAAATGAATTGTCTGTGTGATGCTGAGGCACTACCATAGTCAGCAAGACACAAAGACCTGTTCCCAATAGAATATGTGTGGGACCAGCTCAGACGTCAACTCTGTCCCAGATCCATTGTCCAGAGTATCAAGGACAATTTACAACAATTGTGGGGCACAGCTTGCCTGTGGAGAACATAGAATAGCTGTATGACGCCCTTTCCAACGGAATCAGTGCATGCTTCTAGGCCAGAGGGATGCTACGTCATACTGATAACTAGGCTCATATTGCCAAGTCATTTGTAAATTTGATACGACTTTAGCCGGCCGCGGTGGTCTAGCGGTTCTAGGCGCTCAGTCCGGAGCCGCGCGACTGCTACGGTCGCAGGTTCGAATCCTGCCTCGGGCATGGATGTGTATGATGTCCTTAGGTTAGTTAGGTTTAAGTAGTTCTGAGTTCTAGGGGACTGACGACCACAGATGTTAAGTCCCATAGTGCTCAGAGCCATTTGAACCATTTTGATACGACTTTGAACCTCACCAAGTCAAATACTTGACGTAATTAAATTCATGAATACATTTTCAGAAAGATACGTATTATTCTGCTCTAGAGCACATCACACTGCACCCTCAACTTACTGTCGCATTCCTGTCGCACGCATTCTTCACAGCATTGGGCAGTAGATACAGCGCCGGTGTATGTGCGGTCTGGGATGAAAAGACTGGCGCAGGAGAAGAATGGTAGTGGGCCACATGAAACCACAAACCAGTAATAAGACTGGTGAAAAAAAAAGAAAGAAGAACTTCAAGACAAGATCTCTCTATGATCTACACAGGTGAGACACTGACTTATCCTGCGAACAAGCAAACAGGAGAAACATTTCTCAAGTTTCTCGAAAGGTTTCACCTGAAAGGTAGGTGTTTACTGAAAAACCGAAAACGTTTAACTGTTTGAGTGGAACTTACCAGCGATGTCCTCCGTTCCGCGAGGATTTACCTGCGCGGATTCTCATTGGCGGCTGACCGACGCACGTCAGGCCATTGACGTATACACAACTTCCTTAAAAATCAGATAACGTCGTGACAAGGCCCAATGTTGTGGTAAACTTTATCCTGAATCTTTTGCGCAGCGGAAAGTCTTCACAAATCAGTAAATGTGTCGCGTTCCGGCACAGATCCAAGCTACCAATATAGAGTTGATGTGGCTTGTGTCACGCAAAAAGGCTGTTGACGACACTATTGTTTCGTGGTGCTTTTCCCTAATTAATCTATATAACGCAGTCGAGAGGGAGTAGGATCTCCTTTGTTTTTTAGGGTTAGTGTTGGAGAACGGAGAAGCATCTTTGACAGGGACAGTGATCTGCCAAAACAGAAAGGTGATACGAACTTTTCCAATAATTTTATTTATCATTAGACATATTTATATATGAGGTAATTGACCGTCAAATCCATTAAAACACACATGCATGAGTTATGTCTGATACCGACGTTTTGCTATCGAAACCCCTCTCACTATGATTCCATCGTATGCCACATGAGCTTCTTACTATCAAGAGACGAGAGCCACTTCGCTTCTTGTTCTAATCAATATGAAATACACACTTCATTACTTTCCCTAAGTCAGAGACAAGTGTAATCGTTCCAGTTTCCTCTGCCGTCTACTGAAGCAGTGGCCACTTGGTCTAACTACTAAATCATTGGCCGCTTGGCCTGTATACTGCCATTTGACTCACAGAGTGACTGTCTCTGTTAAACGTTATTGAATGAATCATAAATCAGGTTCTTGTAAGTTATTTTTCTTCTTATTCTTCTCCTCGGGCATTAGGTGAAATTGCGTGTTACGGAAACTATCATCGCCGGGGCCTTCCTTTGTCTCTCCTTCCACGACACTTATAATTTCTAGCCTTTAAGAGGAGTCTATCACTCTCCATTCTTTCTAGGTGTACGTTCCATTTTCTCCTATAATCTAGAATTTTATCATTAACACTAAAATTATTTATGTCTTCTCTAATATCTTGATACCTTAGTCCGTCTTCTATTCTGCAACCTTTAGCTCGTCTCAGGAATTTCATTTCCTGTGCCTTAATAAGACTTTCTTGATTTTTTATTAATCCCCACGTGTCGCTTCCATAGAGCAGTGTGGGGTCTGAAATTGTCTTGTAGAATTTGAGTATCTTTCCGAGTTTTGTTTTTAAGATTTCTGTTAATTGTTCCACATATCCTGCTGAATTTACTAAGGTTAATTTCTATATCTGTGCTTCAGCCATATGAGACGTCACATTCTAGGTTACTGAAGTGGTTAACTTGCTCTTAAATCGTCTGATTCCCCGTAAGTCCATTGTCTTAGTCTTTTCTGATGGCATCTCGATGTCAAATTTCGCACTTTTTTGTTTCTGTAAGTAAATTCCGTCCTATGGACATTATCAAAAGCTTTTTTTTTTTTTTAAATCGATAAAATCGATGTATGTCTTCATTATTTTCTCTTCATTTCCGTATTATCTGTTGTATAATAAAACCCATTTGTTTCTCATACACTACTACTTCTGTTACGTTTTTAAGTCTTGTGTTCAAAATCTTAGCATTTATCTTGTATGGTCAGTCTAGTAAACTTATTCGAGGCTACTGCAGAGACTTTTGTAAATTTTTCAAAAAATTGATATAACTCTAGCAATTTTCCAGTGTTTGAGGATACTCTTGCTGCTGTCAAAGTTTCTGGCTCCTTCGTTCTGTTACAGCAGTGCTAGTCTCTGTCACTGCAATACTCTGCTACTTGCCTGTACTGTCTTGTCTTGATGCTGGCTATGGTTGTAATTTTCTGCGCTTATTAATGGCCGTTTTCCACTTGGATTTCGTTGCACACAACCATCTTTATAAGATTTCTGGGCTGCTGTAATATTCAGTCCCCAAGTGAGTGTCTCAATGCCGTACGCTGGCCGAGATACGAAGCTGTACTCTCCCTATCCTGAGTTCGGCCTCTACTTCTCGCCTTCTTGGCGGTTTTGACAAGTCGTAACCACGTACGTGAATGGCATCTTGGCTGACCTTCAAGAGATAACTTGGTACCAGCTGTGCCCAAGCACGTTATCTTACAGACATATTCCTGTTCACCGTTGTGTCTCCCGGCAGCACCCACATGCGTGCCTGCCAAGAAGTTTCATCAGAACTACTCCACTTATTCTCTCACACTGAATGCACAGAACTGCACATCAACATCACTGACGTCCGTCTCTTGAAGTTAAGGCGCACAAGGAATAAAACAAGTTACTGTCAAAGAAAGGGCACGGCTTCAGGAAAAACCATGAGTGTGAAGCACGGCTTGCTTTATTCGAACACATGTTCTGCAACAGGTTTCCGAATGGTCTTACACCCTGTACCACCTCGCGTCTACTTAGGTACGATCATACGTAGTCTTTTCACAGATACGTGATTGGCTCGAGAAACATCTGTGTAATGGAACACAGTATGCTATACCGGACGGCGAAGTTCCACGGAGACGGAAGTGACATTTGGTGTGCCCCAAGGATGTTTAATAGGGCTACCAACGTTGTCTGTGAACATAAACTATTTATGGGATAGGATCAGCACTTGTGTACACTGAAGTGTTACTATTGGCCGATCGTAAGGAAGTTCAGGAAGACTTAGACTAAATTTATATGTGCTGTAATGAATGATGGCTCTCTTTCAATTCAGATCAATTTCATATAATGTCTGTAACAAAGGGAAATAAGCTGATAGTATCTGATTACAAGATTAATGTTGAACATCTTGAACTTGCCGAACCGTGTAAGTGTTAAGTGGCAAAGGCTAAGAAGCAAAAGAAGAAGATCACATAAAATCAGTATTGCGGAAAGTGAATGGAAGGCTTAGATTTGTTAGAAGGGTTCTGGGAACATAGAAAGCATCTGGAAAGGAGATTTCACAAAAGACGTAGACATAGCAGCAGGCATTGATCGATATCAGAAACGCACTGCCAGGATCATAACGGATCGATGTAGCCCGCACTACGCCGTGCAACAGAATCAAAGTATCACTTTTTCAGAACACCTTAATTGTCTCCCATTCCCAAGTACGAGTGATCCTTTAATTCTGTTGCGCAGTGTAAAATATAACAGTAATATTTAGGGAACTTAAATGGGAATCTTTGGAATAGACAACGTAGTTCTGGTGAAACTCGTTTCTGTAAATTTAGAGATCCTGTATCCGAAGAAATCTGTACGACCATTACACTGCCACCATCGTATAGCTCACACAGTTATCATGAGAATAAGTAAGGGAGGTCAGAGTATGTACAGGCGCATAAATTCAATTTTTCTTTCCTTGCTCAGTATTTGAGTGTAACAGGAAACAAAATCGATAATAGTGGTACGATATACCCTACGCCAAGTGCTGTACAGTGGCTTGTGTTAATATAGAGGATAATTCATCTCCCTCCACCTATGGTTTTTATGCAACATGCAACGCCTTCAAAAACCATTCGCGAAGTTTTCATATTCTCTTGCTACATACAAGCTATTACTCATACAGAAAAATGAACAGAAACTTTGTGGAGGAAACTTAATGTAGTTAAATTTTGTACTTGGGTAGGTTTTCGCTGTAAGCCATGGGTTTCGAACTATTCGAGAGAAATCTGTTTGAAGGTCACTTTTATACTTTTTCTTGAATAATTCGAAAACTACGGCGTCTGGCGAAAACATATCACAGTACAAAATTTAACTGTATTAAATTTCCTACAAAAAGGTCCTGTTCAATTTTTTTTTTTTCTGTTGGACTAATAGTTTGCGCGTAGTGAGCGAGAGGATATGAAAATCTTGAATGTGGTATCTGAAGGTGTGGCGGGTTGCATAAAACTCACAGGTGCGGTGGCTGAATCACACCGTATAATATGCAGAAGCAGAGAAAAATCATGAAATATCGCAGTGGATGATTAATGAACCAAAAGGCACGGTTACGACTCTCAGAAGTATAATTAAAAAGCCTCTCTTTCCTATGTGACCAGGTGAAAGGAAACTCGACTTCGCTGGATCAACTGGGATAACTGTCAGCAGTAAGCGCGATTGATATCGTACACGTTCGGATAACTTCAGCTATTATCGCTATCCTGTTGTAATTCATTCATGTTAAAGTTGTCTTTATTATTTAAGAAAGTCAATCTAAAATGTTAGTAGTGCTTAAATTCCAGTAACCAGCGTGCGATGAAGCTGTTTCCGTATGGACTATATAAAGTATATTGAGATACCTGCTTAAAATGCACACAGCACCGTTACCTTGCCGTTTCGGGGTACCTAGTTCAGTGATCTCTTGCATGGCTCCATCAGAACTCGTTTCGACAGAGCTTGCTGTACGAAATCCTCGTGTTACTCGCCTCGCATCAAACAAGAAAGCAACTTCACGAACAGTACCAGGTAATGATGAAAATGTGACATTAAATGAAACCGCAATAGAGTATTGACACCAAATCAAGTCACAATGACGTAAAATAACATATTAATATTACAAGAAACTGCCACAATCTTTCACGAGAAGTTTAGGAAGAACTGGTACGAAAGCGACGCCAGTTGATCTTTCTTATGAAGCGTATGCGGTAACAGTCTTCCTACATATCAGAAAGCAACGAGTAGTAAAAGATAAAGACAGAAAATAAATCCAGACTACAGAAATATGATTCCTGAGATCAGTGCTGGGTATCGCGAGAGTATAGAGAACAAGATAAATCTGCAGTTGTGACCACACAAACGAAGCATTTAAGAGTTTAGAAGGAGCCTATCAAAAACATCTGTAACGCTCAAAATACAGTTTATGTGATACATTCGATACAATTAATAATTTTGTGAAAAGTGAAGTGCCACAACATTAGTAATTTCAATAAAATAATAATATGTACTTCAAATAAAACTGGAGTGTTTTTCGCACTTGTTAACAGATATTTATTGGTTAAAATGTATTAATATATCTGTAGCTTCAAAATTACTAATGTAAATATTAATAATTGTCGATGTCTAAACAGAAGTGCCTAACCAAAATTTTACTTCATTTTAAAACCACTTCAATAATGAAACTACCTACGGCCGGCTTAGCAGTATCGCGTTGCGAAATTTGTCGCCAGGTACCATATTACTCAAGATTCTACTTAAATATTGATCAGCACATTTGATGTTGTAGAACATTGCTCTTAAAACACCAGTAGCACCCTGATGCCCATGAGATCGAAGAGTTCAAACTTTCCGCTATCAACACACTGTTGGGAGCTTCAGGTAATTTTATTTACGATATCCTCCATTCTTCAACACTTAAAGGTTAAAATTTAAATTCAGCTAACTGATCCACAGTTTTCGACCTGTTTGAGTATCATGACAATAACAGTCGTCCCTCTAAATCTAAGACAATGCGCGTTGTAATATCACAGAACCGTTCCAATTACAAACTGCTTCAATATATATTCCACAATTTTTTGTATAATATTCTATCGGTAGAAAACCCACTAGGCCCTTCTGGGTCAGGGAGTTTGGCGTTGGCAGTTTATTTTGTTACTTTCAAAATTTCATGCAAGGGTTTGGTTCTGTCCTTTTCTCGTAAGTATGCACTTTAGTAATTTCTTAGTTTTACATTTTCGGTAACTCTTTCGTAAGTCCGCTTATTTGTGTGAAACAGTGGTCTTTCATATTTGCTATTGCCCACAGAGTCAACAAGCCACATACATTTTGTGTTACATTAAACGCTCCCACTGGTGAATTTACAAGTAATTTCCTCACAAAAACAGTTCACATCAGTTTTGCGACGTTAACATGGCTGATACACGAAACAACAAAGACCGCATTTTCATCATTGTGCAGCAGTCCCAATGGTAAGCATTAGTTCCATTCTTCATTCCAGTAATGGGACATAATCATTTACATCGAGACCTTATCCTCTAAAAATAAAGATCATGTCATGTATTTCACGGTTTAGAAAAGTTTTATGGAAGCATTAGCCAAAACTGGAACACCTCCATAGCGTAGCGGTAGCGTTTCCGCCTACCACGCAGGGGGCCCGGGTTCGATTCCCGGCAGGGGACTGGGTGTTATGTGTCCGTCATCATCATTGACCCGCAAGTCGCCGAAGTGGCGTCAACTAGAAAGGACTTTTAATACGGCGGCCGATCTCCCCCGCATGAGGCCTCCCGGCCAACAATGCCATACGATCATTTCCATTATATATATATGTGTGTTTGTTTAGGGTGAGAGGAAAGCGCTTAGCGTCTCATGCATATTCTGCAAACATTATCAACAAGCTGCGGGGCACTGGCGCAACACTCAATGAAAAGACAGCCATTCCGTTAACAAATCTTTAATGGTTATGCTTTTCTGCCATGTTCTATCATACCGCACAAAAAATCAGAGCTGTAACAGTACTGCTGGAAAACACCTAACAGTAGAGCCCCATTACATTAAATGTGAAAACCTCGAGCCATGAAATACAATGACAACAGAGTAAAATCGTAACTTTCTGGAAGTAATGCTGCTTCAGATAGATCAGCCTGATAGTCACACTATGTAATTTCAAACACTTCTTTTTTAATTTCTGCGCATACAGGCAACTTTTACAATATACCATGTAGGAAACTGTTGCGGATGACGGAGCCTGGCATAAGACTTCACAAATTAAACAGCTATACACTTTACGAAATTTTCTTTTAGTTACATTTTCAAATTGTTTGTTGACACATCGTCGCATTAATGATGTTTTGCGGATGACGAGGCAACTAAGAGCGTAAACTCCTCATTCGACTCCGAATATCCCTTAGTTTCATGGTCGAACTTCTCTGGGAACGGATCCTTACTCAAATACGTACCTTTCAAACGCTGATACCCTTTAAACTTCCGGAAATTTTGCATGAGAATTGCTTGGTTGTTGTAGCTCAAAAACCAGTGGGTAGTCGTTGATGAATTTCCAATAACGTTGAAGCATACGCTCTAAACTTTGAGGTGAAACGTGACTCATAAAATTGTAGCAATTATTTCAGTACCCATAATATTTTTTATGAAGTTTGATAGTGGAAAACTGTGTCTAGCTTGGTGGTTTGCATGTAACGTGAAAAAAAAAAAAAAAAACAGAAATAGATTTTAGAAGAATGAAATATCCGAAGTGTTATGACTGCTTTTAGAGGAGTAGGACGACAAAAGAACGGGACTCTGGTTCCACGTCACCAAATTTCGCATCACGCCTACCAACAGTAAATAAAGTGGGAAAGTGTGAGTAGGAATCACGCACTGAGGGTTGCGTACAAACTTAATATATATACAGTTCATCCGTCCTGGTAATCGAGAATCTCCAGCTCCAGGGGATTCAAATACAATATCAAAATCTCTACAGAAGTTCCTCAATCTAATCCGTACACACAAAAAAGAAGCTTCATTTTATGATATTCATACATGTAGATGTAGATATACATGTAGATCGAGAATATATAATAGGACACTTTATTTATTTACTGAAACATGATAACAAGTTACATTTATGTTTCCATGCAGTAATGTTCGTTTGTTATGCTTTCGATGAATGATGAATGCAATGTATGTTCAAATGGCAAAAAAGGCATTTCTGTGTGCTATAATTATAATTTAACTATGGTTACAATTTAACTATGATTACAATTTAACTAGTTTCAGATTTTTTCGCTTTACTTGTAGTGTGAAACCTTGCTTCTTGTCGAATTTCATAATTCTACATCAACGGGAAGTGCGCTATAGGTTTGATGGGTGAGTTTGCGAGTATCAAAATATATGACATAAATCGATGAATCCTTTGATGGCATTGACTTGGAAGCTTCAGTTCCTTACATCGCTAACGGACATTAGTCTTTAATATATGACATAAATTTGTACTTGATACGAAAACTTATTCCAGTGAAAAAGAGATCTTAAAACACGGACAGATGGGCAGACGGATAAAAAACGACAAAAACATATTTTTTCGTGTGATATAAGTACAATTTCCAGATTTTTTTTCTTTTAACTGCATTGTGAATCCTTGCTTGTTGCCGAATTTCATGATACTAGATCAACAAGAAGTACACTAAAGGTTTTGATGAGTGAGTTTTCGTTTATCAAAATATGTGACATAAATGGTTGAGTCTTTGATTGCAATGACTTAGAAGCTTAAAATTTTTACTCTGACGAAGGACCATTTTCTGTAATATGTGACATAAATTTGAACTTGATACGCGTAAAAAAATGTTAAATGTGTGTGAAATCTTATGGGACTGAACTGCTAAGGTCATCAGCCCCTAAGCTTACACACTACTTAACGTAAATTATCCTAAGGACAAACACACACAACATGCCCGAGGGGATACGCGTAACTGTTGCAGAAAAAATAGTCTTAACAGTCGGACAGACAAACGGACAACAAAGCGATGCGGAACCCTTATTTCTGCCGTATTTCTGTTCCTCCTGAATCACAAGACTTGTAATTTTGAAGACTGACTTTTCACTGGTTTTCCTCTGCCTCTGAGTAATTGCTGACCTCTGCCGCAGGATATGTCGCCACTCTCGAAGAGCCCTAGCGGTAAGGCCCACCGCACTCCGTGGGGAAAGGTCAAGGACATCATCATCCAGACGCGCAAAGACAGCTTGAAGCGTCGCGGCGCTGGCTCCACCGACGCACACCTCGACTCCGCGTGTGATGGCGCTATGGACGGCAACGCGCTGCAGTCGCAAGACGCAGACAGCTCGGTAAGTACCTGTTTGCGACGCATTGCCTGTGCTCAGCAGCCATTCTCGCATTAGAACATCTCTTCACTGAGGTACCTAACTTACTTTTGATTAAAATCACTCCGTTTATTGCGAGCATTAATTGTGATCCGTACCAGCTTCAAGTGGTGTAAGCTTTCAACTTTTCTCGGTGCGTGCAGTGAATGAAACGGCTGGAGAGCTGTGACATACGTGCCCAACATTTACGTGTCAAAGCCAGCTGTCATATCCAGTCGAGCTTATGGACTCAAGCCAGTAGCCATCGCTGCCGTACGTAGTGGTGGGGCAACATGTTCATCTATCTGAAATAAGAAGTACTTCACATTTAGGGTACACAAAAAAGAAAAATACAAACGTGAATTAAAGTGCTGTCTTTTACGTTCTGCTTGTGCATCGTTTTTGTTTATTTATTTTATAGATTTTTCTATATTTCGGATTGGATTATCATTTTCTTTGTTTAGGTACATGTCTGTTACATAGAAGTAGATACTACAGGTACTGCTGGGTATGGTTACAACGCATCCTGACAATCCTTCAGTCCTTCTTCGCAGCGTATCGCGCATTCTTTCAAGTAGACCTGGCTCCATGGGGCTGCGTCACACGCATTGTTTACACGCTCCTGTAACGTTTGCACATTAACGATTGGTCCCCGTGGTTAGAAACGCAACGGAATCATGTCCGGTGAGCAGAGAAGCCAAAGTTCGAATCTCCTCGATTAACCTATTGCACTTGAAATGTTCCTCTGAATGTCCCCATGGCCACAAGTCCAGCGGATTCAGGTATGCTAAGAAGAGGGGCCGTCGTCCGTAGAACGTAGCGTTGAATACGGTTCCCTGCAAGGTAGAAAATGGAGAGTTGGGCCGTCATGCATAAACCACAGTTCGTGTCTTTTTGTAAGGGTAACGGTCTCTAGCAGTGCTGGTAATTCATTGCTCACTAAACTGTAACGATATGACGGCCTATACAACGCTGAGTGGTGCACATTACTCATCGCAAGCAAAACAGCCCATATCTCAACAGGTACTGGATTTCGGACATATAATTACAGGAACTTTTCTTCTAGTTTTGACCAATATTACCTACTAGCTTAGCGTCCACCGCTTCGCTTGCGCAGACTGTATAGACTGCAGATATTTTATTTTTCGTTTTTCTTTAATCGAATTTGTATGTTGCTCACGAATTGCAACACGTTCTAAACATTTCACGCTAAGTAAGGCAATAAAAGCATGGTCTTTTCTGAATGTACTTCTTATCAAGACAGAGATCCTGGTTGCTGGAGTCCAAGGTGTTTGTTAACCATGCCTTCTGTGTCCCTTTGGTGATATTTCCATAGGAACTTTCATCCCTTAACACATGTTTCTCTGTATCCAACCGTGAAATGAAATGCGAATTTTCATAGTTTTAGCTTTAACTTTTATTTTTACTGTAACGAAATACTGTCTTAAGAATTTGCATCCCCTATTTAACCCCATTAGAAATTGAATTTCCGCAAACAGTGCAATACATATTTTTATTTCCAACGAAGAAGCAAAATACAAATTGGTATAGCTTCGCCTTTGAAAACGCTCTCAGAGTGAAATAATGTGATAAAACTTTTCGTTTCGTATTTCAATCTCTTAGGGAGGTGAATTTCTAAAAACACTGAAACACGTATTTTTTCATTTCTAACGGAGAAGGTAAACAGCACTTTTCAAAGATTTAGCTTTAAAAATTCTTTCGCATTGAAATATTTTGATAAAACTTTCCACCCCCTATTTGATCTCCTTAGGGACAGAATTTAAAAAAAAAAAACTTTTTCATTTGTAACCGAGAAGTCAAATACCAGGTTTCATAAATGTAGCTTTAAAAATATTTCAGTAGTTCTTTAATAAAGATTGTGCAAAAAAGCTTTCGCCCATTACTTCAGCCCCACAGGGGTTTAAAGTTCCAAAAATGGTGAAATACGTATTTCTTTATCTCCGGCCGAGAAACCAAATATTAACGTCTAGCTTCAAATTTGCCATAGCAACGACATACTTTCAAAAAATCATATATCCCCTGTTTCATCCACTTAGGGGTGGAATTTCGAAAAACCTCTTCTTAAACGATTCCTACAATATAAGACCAACATCCTCTCAAAATTTCAAGATCCTATCCTCATCGGTTCGGGCTGGGCGATGATGAGTCAGTCAGTCGGGAGATGATCTTATATATCGGGTGATCAAAAAGTCAGTATAAATCTGAAAACTTAATAAACCACGGAATAATGTAGATAGAGAGGTAAAAATTGACACACATGCTTGGAATGACATGGGGTTTTATTAGAACGAAAAAAAAACAAAGTTCACAAAATGTCCGACAGATGCGGGTCGTTTGGTGATGATCGTGTGCTCACCTGCCACTTTCGTCATGCTTGGCCTCCCAGGTCCCCAGACCTCAGTCCGTGCGATTATTAGCTTTGGGGTTACGTGAAGTCGCAAGTGTATCGTGATCGACCGACATCTCTAGGGATGCTGGAAGACAACATCCGACGCCAGTTCCTCACCATAACTCCGAACATGCTTTACAGTGCTGTTCACAACATTATTCCTCGACTACAGCTATTGTTGAGGAATGATGGTGGACATATTGAGCATTTCCTGTAAAGAACATCATCTTTGCTTTGTCTTACTTTGTTATGCTAATTATTGCTAGTCTGATCAGATCTGTCGGACATTTTTTGAACTTTTGTATTATTTTTTTTTTCGTTCTAATAAAACCCCATGTCATTCCAAGCATGTGTGTCAATTTGTACCTCTCGATCTACATTATTCCACGATTTATTCAGTTTTCAAATTTATACTGACTTTTTGATCACCCGGTATAACTCCCATGCGAATATGTGGTACTTTTTTTAAACACCTTGTACGTTATAAAGACAGCCGGTGGCGAGCCTCTTAAGAGTCTCGAAATGGTTTTACTTAATGCTCATGTATTTTCAAAGTCGTTTTTTTTTTTTTTTAAGTACATTGTGCTGCTTTAGGATTCTGGTGTCCAAGCTCAGAGGACTAGTCGAACAGGTTACCTCTTAGTGTCAAACGGACAGCACCACGTGGTTGTTCCTTTGTGGACACTGTGCTGCCGAGTTGTTGCGACCAGCCGAGTGAGACGCTGCCTGCGAGCCGGCGTGTGGTTGCAGAAGGCGGGGCAGGCGCCGCGGCTGACGCTGACGCTGGCCTCCAGCGAGGAGCTGCGCTGGCCCGAGCACCAGTCGCCGCCCCCCCGGCCGCCGCCCAAGCCGTCGCCCTCGCCCGTCACCGACCCGGAGGACGACCGCCGCCACAACCAGCAGGTAGCCGCGCGCGCCTGCTGGGCTGCCCATTCTTACCGCATACGATCTTCCGCAGCGACACTCTAATATTAGAGTACGCACCACACTTGGAAGACATTGCTAAGCTAAGGTATGCACGTGAAGGTTTTGCACTCCCAGAAACCGTTTGCGAGTAAAACGAGGTCTATTCAAAAAATTCCGGTTCTTTATCCACAAAATTTTTCTACGCTTCTTCTTCAGTAGCTCTACAGCCCTTGGTGAGCCTTGGCTTCTTCAACAATCTTCCTCCACACTTCTCGGTTATTTGCTGCTCTTTTCCACCCCCGGACTCCCATATTGCTGATATCCATTATTACCTCATCGATCCATCTTCTTCTAGGTCTCCCTTTTCGCCTAACTGAATGGATCATACCTTTCATCATTTTCTTTGGAATTCTATCCTCTGCCATTCTCTCCAAGTGTCCTAGCCATCGTATTCGCTGTGATTTCACAAATTTTACTATGTCCCTGCCTTGTATTAACTCTTGTAATTCGGCATTGTAGCGTATTCTCCAGCCTTCTTCCTCCCTTATTGGCCCATAGATTTTGCGTAGTATTTTCCGCTCAATGCTTCTTAGAGCATTTTTATCGTGTTCTGTCAACGTCCATACCTCTGAGCCATATGTGATAACTGGGCGGACTAGGGAATTATATATTAGCAGTTTAGTTTTTCTTGTAACAAGGCTATTTTTGAAGAGCTGCATATTTGCAAAGTAAGCTCTGTTTCCTGCTTGTATTCTTTCCCTTATAGCCTTTCCAATACTGTTATCATTTGTTATTAGGGCTCCCAAGTAGTTAAAAGAGGACACTCCATTGAAGCATTTCCCATTGATGTTTAGGTTTTTAGGGGTTCTTCTGGCCTCAGATTGTGACATTACCATATATTTTGTTTTGTTTTCATTTACTATGAGGCCAATTTTTAAGGCTTCTGTTTCCATTGCCCGGTATGTTTCTAGGAGTGTATTGGTATTTCTTCCTACTATAGCAATGTCATCAGCGTATGCACATATCTGGCTAGTTTTCATAAATATGGTGCCTCTTTTGTTGATTTTATTTACTGCACTATGCAGGGCTATGTTGAATAGGACAGTGGAGAGACTATCCCCTTGCTTCACACCTTTATTAAAGTCAAAGCTATCACTAGTTCTGCTAAGGACCTTTACTTTTGCTCTTGTCTCTGTCATTGTCATTCTGATTAGTCTTATTAATTTAGCACATATACCAACTTCTTTCAGAACTCTATATAGTTCTTGCCGATTTATGCTGTCAAAGGCTTGTTTGAAATCTATGAATAAGAAATGCAGATCTATATCGTATTCATAGAACTTTTCCATCATTTGCCTTATCACAAATATTTGATCAGTTGTTCCTCTGCCTGGTCGAAAGCCACACTGATATTCCCCTAGTATGCCTTCTGCACACTTCTGTATCCTTTCGTTTAATATACTTGTGAAGATCTTATAAGCTGTACTTAGGAGTGTTACACCTCTATAGTTTTCACATGCTGTTCTGTCCCCTTTCTTATAAATGGGGACTATTATTCCAATTTTCCAATTATCTGGCATAGTTTCTGTTTCCCATATATCTGATATTAATGTGTGCAGTTCCTTTATTACAGCCTCACCACCAGTTTTTATTAATTCAGCAATTATGCTGTCTTCCCCAGGGGCTCGATTGTTTTTTGACTTGTGCACAGCCTGGGAGACCTCTTGTAGTGTTGGTTTTCTTGCCTCATTGGTTTCATTGTCTACTTCCAGCTCCACTCTTCCCTCCTGTGCAGCTGTCTCTTCATCTTCTAGGCTGGTGCTTAGTGTATCTTTGAAATACTCTGCCCATCTTCCCACTATCTGTTCTTCCTCCCTTATCATTTTCCCATCTTTACTGGAACAGGCCGTTATTTTTGGTTGGAATCTATTCTTCATTTTGCCTATGGCATGATAGAGCTTTCTTATTTCACTCTGTTCCTTTAGTTCTTCTAGTTCTTGAAATTTCTTCTTATTCCACTCTCTTTTCTTTCTCTTGCACAGTCTGTTAGCTCTTCTCCTTAATTCTCTATATTGTTCCACATTATTTCTGGTTTCTCTCTGTAGCACTTTTGTTCTTGCCCTGTTCTTTTCCTCTATTGCTGACCTGCAATCTTCATCAAACCACTCCTGGGTTCTTCTGTTCCTTCTTATGCCTATTATTTCCTCTGCAGCATCCTTAATGGCTTTTTCAAACCTGTTCCACCTTTCATCTACTCCTACTGTGGTCTCTTCATTGCTCAGCTTTCTGCTTAGTGTTACTTGGTATTTTTTTTTACTTCATCAGGGATGTTCAGTTTGTCTGTATTCCATTTCATCATCTTTCCCATTCTGTTGCCCTTTGTTAGTGACAGTTTCTCTCTCAAGACTGATTTTATCAAAAAGTGGTCTGAATCACAGTTTGGTCCTCTGCAGCTCCGTACATCCGTAACTGACGTGGAGTGGCGTGCAATCACTAAAATATGGTCAATCTGATTGACTACTCCATTGGCTGCAGACTTCCAAGTACCCAGATGGATCCTTTTATGTGGAAAGCAGGTACTTTTAATAATCATATTATTCCTTGCTGCGAATTGGCATAGTAAGTCTCCATTCTCATTGTTTTCTTCATGTAGTGAATATTTTCCAGAAACTCCATACGGATGTTCATTCCTCCCTATTTTTGCATTAAAATCTCCTATTACTAGCATCAGGTCATATTTAGGTACTGCACAGCATACTTTTTCCAAGTCTTCGTAGAACTGTTCTTTAATTATATCCTCTTTTTCCTCTGTTGGTGCATGTGCATTAACTATTGATATATTCCTAAATTTACCTTTTAGGCTGAGTCTGCACATCCTTTCATTTATAGGTTCAAATTCTAGAAGGCTTTTCCTAACTTCCCTAGTTATTATAAACCCTGTTCCAAGTTGGCCTGTTCTTTCTTCTGGTCCACTATAAACCAATGAGTACTCAGGTTTATCTATCTGCCCCTTCCCCTGCCATCTTATTTCCTGTAGCCCTACAATATCATATTTGAATTTTAAAATTTCATTGGCTATTTCTTTCATTTTTCCAGGCTGAAGCATTGTCCTCACATTCCACGATGTACTGTTAGATCCTTTATCCGTTTCCTTTGCCGGGGTCGTGATACATGCTTTCCATCCAGTTTCCGAGGCTTCTGTTGAATTTCCGTAATATTCTTTTTTTTACAGTATGGGGTTATTAGCCCCATGCCCAACCCCCAACCTGGAGGACCAGGATTTGTATGAGGTTTACTCCTCTAGGGAAGCTGGCTTCACTACGCCTCTAGAGCCCTCCCTGCCCTATGTTGTGGGACACACTTTGTCTGCCTCCTCTGTCGAGACCTGTCCGGCTTGGGAGACCCTGCCAGTAGCTATGCTACCGCCGGCATAGCTCTCGACTTCACCGAAGCACGCAAACCCTCCTGCCCGGCACTGAAGGTGCCTACTATAAGGCGGTGTCCCCTGGGAGGGTTTTCTACGCTTACCTTCTACTTATTGTGCATGGTCTCCATCGAAATACTCTCCTGCACAATTAATACACCGCTCCCAACGCCGTTTCCACTTCCGAAAGCAATCTTGGTACGCCTCCTGCTGGATAGCGTGAAGCGCCGTCTGAGAATTTTATTTTATCTCATCTGTTGTTGCAAATCTTCGTCCTTTCGACAGGGTTTTCAGCTTCAGAAATAAAAAAAGGTCCGCAGCGGCCAGGTCGGGAGAGTACAGAGGATGAGGCAGAACAGCGATTTCGTTTTGTGTACATTAGTCACGCACCAACAGCGATGAACGAAATTAAAGTTTTATTAATACCTTCAGCTGCTGACGGGCGTTGATATATATCAACGGGGACAGGTGAAAATGTGTGCCCCGACCGCGACTCGAACCCGGGATCTTCTGCTTACATGGCCTCCACCTGAGCCACCGAGGGGACGGAGGATAGTGCGACTGTTGGGACTATCTCGCGCACGCCTCCCTCGAGACCCACCTTCTCACCTTATATGTCCACACACTACATTCGTAATGTCCCACCCCAACACACTCATTACTCGTGGAAGACATTCTTACCAAGTCCCGTAAGAGTTCGGGGAATATATCTGCATCCGCACAGAAGAAGAAGGTCATGGCCGCTATTGCCAGAACTGTATACTTATAAGGATATGGTGTCTGTCCTTTTGGACATGTCCCAAAGGACAGACACCATATCCATATAAGTATAAACAGCGATGAATTTGGTCTTGACTAATGAGCCGTGAGACGAACTTAGCGGCAACACGACGTTTTGTCAGGATTTCATGACATGATCCAACTGGAATGTCACATTCTTCTGCAGTCTCTCGCACAGTCGGTCTTCGACTGGCACGCACAATTTCGTTGACGTTCCTGACACGAGCGTCGTCGGTAGACGTCAAGGGACGTGCTGAACGAAGGTCATATTTAACTTCCGTCCAGCCATTTTTAAACCGCGTGAACCATTCGTAGCACCGAGTATGGCTTAAGCACTCCTCACCGCAGGTTTCCTGCATCATTTTGTGTGTCTCTATAAATGTTTTCTCAAGTTTCAGGCAAAATTTAATGCAGACACGTTGCTCCTCTAACTGTGCCATCTCGAAATTCGCAAACTGTGCGGCACAAAGTTCTACTCAATACAGCACTGAACAATAACAGACATACAACAATGAAACTTCCAATGTGTGCAATGTTGCAAACGCGATTCGCCCAAACACACCAATGGCGCGAAATTTTTTGAACAACCGCAGAGATTCAGCTCGCCGAGTGTCCGAGAGAGGGGACAGATCTCAGACAGCCGCACGCTGCGAGCTTAGCCCTCGCGCGTAGCCGGTAACCTCCATCTCTCGAGAGCTGCTCGCCGTAACCCTCAGACGAGGAAAACCAGACCAGCGTTGTCGGGAGAGCCAAGAGTGCTGAGCGGCGATTGTACAATAACCAATCATGTTAATATACTACTGGCCATTAAAATTGCTACACCATGAAGATGACATGCTACAGACACGAAATTTAACCGACAGGAAGAAGAAGCTGTGATATGCAAATGATTAGCTTTTCAGAGCATTCACACAAGGTTGGCGCCGGTGGCGACACCTACAACGTGCTGACATGAGGAAAGTTTACAACCGATTTCTCATACACAAACAGCAGTTGACAGGCGTTGCCTGGTGAAATGTTGTATTTCTCATACACAAACAGCAGTTGACAGGCGTTGCCTGGTGAAATGTTGTTGTGATGCTTCGTGTAAGGAGGATAAATGCGTACCATGACGTTTCCGACTTCGATAAAGGTCGGATTGGAGCCTACCGCGGTTGCGGTTTATCGTATCGCGACATTGCTGATCGCGTTGGTCGAGATCCAATGGCTGTTAGCAGAACATGGTGGGTTCAGGAGGGTAATACGGAACACCGTGCAGGATCCCAACGGCCTCGTATCACTAGCAGTCGAGATGACAGCCATCTTATCCGCATGGCTGTAACGGATCGTGCAGCCACGTCTCGATCCCTGAGACAACAGATGGGGACGTTTGCAAGACAACAACCATCTGCACAAACAGTTCGACGACGTTTGCAGCAGCATGGACTATCAGCTCGGAGACCATGTCTGCGGTTGCCCTTGACGCTGCATCACAGACAGGAGCGCCTGCAATGGTGGGTGTACCCAACTACGAACCTGGGTGCACGAATGGCAAAACGTCATTTTTTCGGATGAATCCAGGTTCTGTTTACGGCATCATGATGTTCGCATCCGTGTTTGGCGACATCGTGGTGAACGCACATTTGAAGCGTGTATTCGTCATCGCCATACTGACGTATCACCCGGCGTGATGGTATGGGCTGCCATTGGTTACACGTCTCGGTCACCTCTTGTTCGCATTGACGGCACTCTCAACAGTGGACGTTACATTTCAGATGTGTTACGACCCGTGGCTCTACCCTTCATTCGATCCCTGCGAAACCCTACATTTCAGCAGGATAATGCATGAAAGCATGTTGCAGGTCCTGTACGGGCCTTTCTGGATACAGAAAATGTTCGACTGCTGCCCTGGCCACCATATTCTCCAGATCTCTCAGCAACTGGAAACGTCTGGTCAATGGTGGCCGAGAAACCGGCTCGTCACAATACGCCAGTCAGTACTCTTGATGAACTGTGGTATCGTGTTGAAGCTGCATGGGCAACTGCACCTGTACACGCCATCCAACCTCTGTTTGACTCAATGCCCAGGCGTATCAAGGCCGTTATTACCGCCAGACGAGGTTGTTCAGGGTACTGATTTCTCAGGATCTATGTACCCAAATTGCGTGAAAATGTAATCACATGTCAGTTCTAGTATAATATATATGTCCAATGAATACCTTTTCATCATCTGCATTTCTTTTTGGTGTAGCAATTTTAATGGCCAGTAGTGTATATTTTGCCGTACTCGTGCACACATTAACTAAAATTACCCACGAAACTGTGCGTTTTGAGCAACAGTATGTGACCGTGGCATGCTCCTGAGCGAAGAAATCGCCCATTTTACTTGCTAGACGAAAAGTACGAGCAAATAGCCAGTTTCGAAGGTTCTAGACAACGTATAAAAACATTTTAGACATGTTATATAGCACTAACAAACGAAAATAGAGAAATAGTCACTGGAGAGAGACTCGATTCCACTTTATCTGAAACTGTGTACTGTCATTGGTGAGAGAGTTGAGACTACCGTCGTGATTGATATGCACTGTGAGCGAACGTCAGGGTGCTCCCAACGATGCTGTTTAAATAAATGATGGTATCACTGATATACCAGTAGCTTTAGATGGCAGTTGGCAGACGTGCAGCTACAGTTCTAAGAATGCTGTTGCTACGGTGATCAGTGTGGAGACTGGAAAGGTAATAGATTTCCGTATTTTAACCAGTCATTGTTATAAATGTAAATCAGGCGGTGAAGAAGGGCACATATGTGACAGAAATTATGAAGTAACAAGTGGTGGTATGGGGGCCTCTGCAGCTATTTTAATTTTTAGTCGATCTGTGAACGAAAGAGGACTGTGTTAGACTAAATTCTTAGGTGATGGAGGCTCAAAAGCATATAACAGTGTAGTAGCCGCTCAGCCTTCTGGTGAGAAGGTTATCGCAAAACTGGAATGTGCTATCATGTCCAGAAGAGGATGAGCACCGGGTTGAGGAAGTTGAAACAAAGTCTGAGAGACGAGAAACTTTATGATGGTAAAACCGTAAGATGCAGGCTGACAGACAAAATGATTGATGAACTACAGCAGTATTATGGGTTGTCCATTAGAAATAATACTGAGGATTTGTTTAAGATGAAGCAGGCAGTATGTGCTACCTTCTTCCACAGGCTGTCAACTGATGAAAAATCGGTTCACTACCATTGCCCCCCGGGACCTGATTCACGGTGCAATACAGCCATAAACATTCCATCCTAGCAGCAGTCATGGATATAATAAAACCTATTTACAGAGACCTGGCAAATCCTGAATTACTGAAGAAGTAAGTGTCTGTATGGTCAGAGCCAAAATCCCCATGAGTCGTTCAATAATGTTATATGGACTCGCTTACCAAAAAATGCTTTTGTTGGAACGAAGGCACTGAAGTGGAGGGGGGAGTCTGTGATGCTGTTATTGCTTTTAATGATGGCAACATTGGTAGCGTGAAAGTGCTACAGCATATGGGAATTAATGCTGGAGCAAACTGCATCAGAGAACTTGAACTGATGGACAAGGTCCGCATTGATAAAGCAGAGTATGCAGCACAGTTGGCCACTAAGCAGTCCACAAAGAAGAAAAGAAGAAAGAATTTGGAAAAGATCAAGAGAATTATATACAGAATGGTGCAGGGTGCTTCTGAACGACTAAAAATAAAAAAAATTAAGCATATATTAAGTGAGTTACAGTCTTTTGAAACTTTAGGTGGCCATTCCTGAAAATTTACATTTTTTGTTGCATTTTTCCCTAAATCTCAGAAACAACTTCGAGTAGAGTGTTCAAATTTTCAGGGAGTAATAACATACATATCCTGCGTCTACTGAACTAAAATAGGAACAATGTTATGTATAATTAAAATTATTTAGGATAATGTACAAAAAAGTATACAAAATTTTAACCGTGTAATTAAATAACTGTGTTTCCGAAAGCAGTAGTTGAAATGCAATTATTGTACTTCAGTAGACTCAGAACATACAGTTTAATGTCCTGTAGAAGTTTCATCTCAATTACCACAGTGATTCCTGAAATACAGGGAAGGCAAGTCACTAAATTTAACTATGTCGGAACAGGGCGTTCCAATTCCCCTTAATTTAATATTTTGATTCTATTTGTCTTGAAAATGAGTGAGTCAAATTTTTCCATCTTTGTTTGATTTCTTTATTTATCGGATGAAATAATAGGAATAAAAAAATGAAAGTTGGTTATTTCAGAAAACAGTTGTTTTGAGCGGTCTTAACAATCAGATTAACTGAGGTGGAAAAAGAAATCGATGTAACCACTGCTTTGGTGCAGACTTAGCGACCAAGGTTATACAAATATTGCCCCAATACTTGCATCAGAATAACAAGGCTATTCGCCGCTAGTTGTTTGTGTTACACATACCATATGTCCAATTAACGAGAGCATTAAAGCGGTCGTAGTCTTGATTGGTGCCACTCTCCGACTTTTCGATTGTCCACGATTTTGTTATTCAGGTGCAGGGGTCCAGTTCCGACCAAGGGTTCCGGGGGCTTTTCCTTGGTTAAGGCAAATGCTGGTACTGCAAATCCCCCTCCCATATATTCTTAGCTGGGACCCCCATAGCCCCAGTCCCAGGAACACTCGACATACACAGTTCGAGATCTTTTTAAATAAACGCTTCAATTACAAAAATGTGAAATGGCTTAACGAGGAGACAGCTGGAGACGGCGTCAGTGCGTTTTTTAAGCCTGCAGCTGCGCTCTGTCTGACCTGGTGCCCTTGCCGTGTGCTCAGGGGTCCCCGCCGCCTTGCCGCAGGCACTCTTCCAAGTGGACCAAGGTGAAGAAGGCGTTCCTCACGGCCCGCCAGGAAGATGCGGGCTCGCCGCCCTACAGCCCCCGAGACCACGCAGCCTTCGAGTACGCCGCACAGACAGGTAACTCCCACTGTATCTGTTGTTCGCTCGTGTTAACATTCAGCAATAGCTTTGTAGGGTCAATTGAACCTACCGATACAGGTCATCAGCTTTAGCCCGCGCTATAGAGATGTAGCGGGACACACGGGGGATGCGGGCCCCGCAACGTATTGGTGACATCACAATAGCCGCCTTGTCCGCCATATTTCGCGAACGCTGGCTCCGTGCAGGGCCCACAACAAATCAATTTGTCAATGAAAAGTTACCCACCCAAGCTCTTAACTTTGTCGTACGCTACCGTGAGGTTGATGCATTTAAACGAGCGGTTAAGAATTCTTAAACTACTTGCTCCCCGTCGGAGATGACTGCTGGCACTTTTCAAGAACTGCAGTGCCACGTGCTGTGACGTGCGCGCCCCGGCCTGTCTTTCTTATTGGCCTAATCTACAGGGTTATTACAAATGATTGACGCGATTTCACAGCTCTACAATAACTTTATTATTTGAGATATTTTGAAAATGCTTTGCACACACATACAAAAACTAAAAAAGTTTTTTTACGCATTCACAAATGTTCGATATGTGCCCCTTTAGTGATTCGGCAGACATCAAGCCGATAATCAAGTTCCTCCCACACTCGGCGCAGCATGTCCCCATCAATGAGTTCGAAAGCATCGTTGATGCGAGCTCGCAGTTCTGGCACGTTTCTTGGTAGAGCAGGTTTAAACACTGAATCTTTCACATAACCCCACAGAAAGGAATCGCATGGGGTTAAGTCGGGAGAGCGTGGAGGCCATGACATGAATTGCTAATCATGATCTCCACCACGACCGATCCATCGGTTTCCCAATCTCCTGTTTAAGAAATGCCGAACATCATGATGGAAGTGCGGTGGAGCACCATCCTGTTGAAAGATGAAGTTGGCGCTGTCGGTCTCCAGTTGTGGCATGAGCCAATTTTCCGCGGGCTACGCGTGAAACTTGCCCGCACGCGTTCAACCGTTTCTTCGCTCACTGCAGGCCGACCCGTTGATTTCTCCTTACAGAGGCATCCAGAAGCTTTAAACTGCGCATACCATCGCCGAATGGAGTTATCAGTTGGTGGATCTTTGTTGAACTTCGTCCTGAAGTGTCGTTGCACTGTTATGACTGACTGATGTGAGTGCATTACAAGCACGACATACGCTTTCTCGGCTCCTGTCGCCATTTTGTCTCACTGCGCTCTCGAGCGCTCTGACGGCAGAAACCTGAGGTGCGGCTTCAGCCGAACAAAACTTTATGAGTTTTTCTACGTATCGGTAGTGTGTCGTGACCATATGTCAATGAATGGAGCTACAGTGAATTTATGAAATCGCTTCAATCATTTGTAATAGCCCTGTATTAGTATGTGACTCCATATATGCGTGAACAGAAAGGCAATAATACACTGACAATATGGTCTTACTTTTACACTTCTTTTGGAATGGGCAAGTAGGTCGTGATGACAAATTGATCTGTAGTGGCGGATACAGAAAAATCTCGAGCAGGGGGCGCTAAAGATATCTTGAGCTACCTTTACTTTTACCGTAATGAAAAATAATCCAGTCACATGCAAAGTTTAAGACAGTTTTATTTAAACTGATTATACACATATACACTACTGGCCATTAAAATTGCTACACCACGAAGATGACGTGCTACAGACACGAAATTTAACCGACAGGAAGAAGATGCTGTGATATGCAAATGATTAGCTTTTCAGAGGATTCACACAAGGTTGGCGCCGGTGGCGACACCTACAACGTGCTGACATGAGGAAAGTTTCCAACCGATTTCTCATACACAAACAGCAATTGACCGGCGTTGCCTGGTGAAACGTTGTTGTGATGCCTCGTGTAAGGAGGAGAAATGCGTACCATCACGTTTCCGACTTTGATAAAGGTCGGATTGTAGCCTATCACGATTGCGGTTTATCGTGTCACGACATTGCTGCTCGCGTTGTTCGAGATCCAATGATTGTTGGCAGAATATGGTATCGGTCGGTTCAGTAGGGTAATACGGAACGCCGTGCAGGATCCCAACGGCCTCGTATCACTAGCAGTCCAGATGACAGGCATCTTATCCGCTTGGCTGTAACGGACCGTGCAGCCACGGCTCGATCCCTGAGTCAACAGATGGGGACGTTTGCAAGACAATAACCATCTGCACAAACAGTTCGACGACATTTGCAGCAGCATGGACTATCAGCTCGGAGACCATGGCTGCTGTTACCCTTGACGCTGCATCACAGACAGGAGCGCCTGCGATGGTGTACTCAACGATGAACATGGGTGCACGAATGGCAAAACGTCATTTTTTCGGATGAATACAGCTTCTGTTTCGGCATCATGATGGTCGCGTCCCTGTTTGGCGACATAGCGGTGAACGCACATTGGAAGCGTGTATTCGTCATCGCCATACTGGCGTATCACCTGGCGTGATGGTATGGGGTGCCATTGGTTATACGTCTGGGTCACCACTTGTTCGCACTGACGGCACTTTGAACAGTGGACATTACATTTCAGATGTGTTACGACCCGTGGCTCTTCCCTTCATTCGATCCCTGCGAAACCCTACATTTCAGCAGGATAATGCACGACCGCATGTTACAGGTTCTGTACGGGCCTTTCTGGATACAAAAAATGTTCGACTGCTGCCTTGGCCAGCACATTCTCCAGATCTCTCACCAATTGAAAACGTCTGGACAATGGTGGCCGAGCAACTGGCTCGTCACAATATGCCAGTCACTTCTCTTGAACTGTGGTATCTTGTTGAAGCTGCATGGGCAGCTGTACCTGTACACGCCATCCAAGCTCTGTTTGATTCAATGCCCAAGTGTATCAAGGCAGTTGTTACGGCCAGAGGTGGTTGTTCTGGGTACTGATTTCTCAGGATCTATACACCAATGTAATCACATGTCAGTTCTAGTATAATATATTTGTCCAATGAATACCCGTTTATCATCTGTATTTCTTCTTGGTGTAACAATTTTAATGACCAGTAGTGTACAAGACAATGCCATCTTATGATATGAGAAAAGTTACAATTGTGGTTCTCTTCCTTAAGCGATGAATTCTATGCGCCTATTCTTCCTGGCAAATTGGTTAATTACAGGTTCAATAGGACAATCAATGTCAGGGTGAGTATTAAACAGAGATAAGCCATTAAGTCGATCCTCCTTCATTGTCGACCTAAGCCATCTCATTTATATGCCAAATTGTTGAAACACTTCTTTCTAGCAATAGATGCAGGTAGATACGCAAATATTTTGTACACTGTGTGCAAAGTAGGATAGTCGTATCTAGGACAAACGACAACGCTTGCACTTGCTACCACTAGGACTTTTTACATATTCTTTCTTCAGTCTTAATATTCCTACTTCTTAATGTAATCTAGCTTCCTATATGGCGAATAGTCCATATTTATAAGGCTTCGTATCGAAGGTTCTCTGGACAGGAAAACAGTAGAATATTCGCTAGTTTTCTCGAACAAATGCCAGGCAGAATAACGTATCGAGATCGTTAGAAAGGCCGCGAATTTCCTCGTAGGTATGTGTTAGCTATCTATGCGCCAGACAGAAAGGTATAACATGCGATGACGCGGACGCGCGTGCTACATAGGAAAGTACAACTACTCGGTAACTTTGAACACAAGTCGACTGACGAAAGAAACGAACGAATAGCGTGCGAGATGACTGGCAGGGTCGGCGCGGGTAGCAATGCGTGCGGCCCCGCAAGGGGTGGGGGGGGGGGGGGGTGGAGGAGGGGCGAGGCATCCCCATATGTATCCGCCAGCGGTGTAGCCCGAGTTCTAAGCAAGGTTGAAGAAGACGCAGGGTGACCCAAAAGTCAGCTAAAATTTGAAAATTCAATACTTCACGGAATAATGTAGGCTGAGAGGTAAAAATTGACACTCGGGCTTGAAATGACAAGGGGTTTACTGAAACAAAAAATAAATGCACAAAAAAACGAACAGATGGCGCTCCATACGATACAAAAGCAATAATTAGCATAAAAATTTATTTTCAGCAAAGACGATGTTTTTTTTTTTCATAACGAATGCTCAGCATGTTGGCCGTCATACATCAACAGTATCTGTAGTCAAGGGACAATGTTGTGAACAGCATTGTGCATCAGCATCCCGATGACTTCTGGTAGACCGAGAGACCAATCATTGTCTAAATTCAACACTGAGGAATCATGAAACCTTTGCACTGATAAATTGGCCCCGGAAAAACTCATTGTTCCGTTTTTTTATTATTTAATTTTGGCTTACCTGTTGCACAACGGAAACACGGTGACACTGCTCTTCTCTTGAAAGCGAGCCTTATTTCCGGAGCTACAACTAACTACTAAGATGCCCCTGGTGCAATGCATTCTCTTTTTTTTTAAAAAAAAAAAAAAGAAAAAAAAGGCAAAGCATATTTGGTTCCTAACAAATCTGAAGATAAATGATAACTCATATTTTGGCATGGATTTTGGAGCGGACAATGACTTGGAATAAGTTGTAACGTCAAATGTAATTAGGTTTCTGATTAAGTTCTATATTGGAAAATTATCTCTTTTTTTGTTTCACAAACATTAATACAAAAAAATTACAGTTTTTGATTGTACAAAAGTAAGTAGTCTTAATTATCAAAAGATAAAGACATCAAACATTCAACATTTATTACTACCCCTAAATTCAAATTGAAAATTATGCATGGCTCTTTATCTTTGCCTATACTCAAGTCTGGACGTCTGAACCAAGAATGCGTAACTACAAGCTGCTGCAATAATGTACAAAATCTGAAGTCAATTACCTTAAATTAAATCCTCTTATGTTACTCATCAAAATAATCGTAATAAAATATTCTTCTCAAAATGCCACATTCTCTTTCCTCATCTCAAATAATTAATAAGTAAATCAACATGTTCCACTTCCTTAGAATATAACTGCAACCGTACCATCTGCCTATGCCGTACTGCTATTCATGACACACCGCTGCGTCTCCTCATCTCACGATTAACAGTGTGCGACATCTTCCGCGCATCTTGCAAAGCAGAGATGGTCCAAGCAATACTCCAGGCGCAAAAGTATCTCTTGTGAGACTGAGCGTTTATAGTTTCAGACAGTGCAAAGACGCTTACGCGTTCGTAACATCCAACTACTGAAGAAATGGCGATGAAATTATCTACAGCCTCCAACAAGATATTTCACGCAATATGGGATGGAGTGCCATCCTGCATAAAAGTCATTACAGCAGATGTTTTTGATCCAGCCTAGGGATGATCTGACTCCCTCTCTTACTACAGCACATGATACACACGATGTAACATACTGTTCTGTGACGTAGCGTGATGTCTCTGTTAGTTTGACGGGTACCAGTTTGGCTGTGCGTTGGCCAAGCGGTATCGAAGACTTCAATTAGCAAACGTTGTCATTTAACAAGGAAGACGTCACTTTGCAGCTCATATACCCTTAATCTGTGTTTCGTTACAGTAAACTCTGTACCATTATCCTCGAGAACTTAAGTAAATCAAAAGAATACGCCACCTCCGTACACTTTCGTCCTCTTAGGTATAGAAAGCACGGACGGAGGGATAGGGTTTAATATATCGCCGATGACGGATTCCTTAGAGACAAAGTATTATTGACGCCTGCCTAAATACTCGATCTATTTATTACGATCTTCACGGTCCATTCACATTAATGTAACCACCACCTATGCTTGGCGTCAACGGGCAATAACCACTCACAGACGGCAGGTGGCAGCACTAGCAGTGGAGGGTATGAAAAGCATATTGGTGTGATGCTAACGACAGTGCAGTCGTTGTCGTAATGCGGAAACGGAGCAATTTATCTGACGTCCAAAAGGGCATGATCATTATCTTTCGGGCCAAGGGTGGGAGCACTTCCGAAACGGCTAAGTTTGTAAACAGTTCGTGTACCTCCTTGGTTAAAGTACTCGTTGACCACGCTTTTCAAAGTGGCGCTATCTAAAACTGGCGCCAAGACAGCTGTAGCGCACCACGGACCATAGATGACACGGGTGAACGACAGCTGCTGAGATGTGTACGGGCGAATAGACGTGCAGCTGCTGAGCAGTTGACCACTCGTGTGAACCAAGGGGCTACCAACAGAGTTTCCTCAATGACCGTTCAGAGAGCGTTACTGGGTATGGGTTCCCACAGAGGCACCTAGACACGCATCCATGCTGACTACTGATCATCAGTGACAAAGGCTGCAATTGGCACGCCACTATCGCAACTGGATATCCCATAGATTTTCCACCACCAACTCCCTTAGTGTCTTGTTGACAACGTGGATCGATGGCATTCTCTATAGAATGGCCGGCAGCTGTGGCCGAGCGGTTCTAGGCGCTTCAGTCTGGAACCACGCGACCGCTACGGTCGCATGTTCGAATCCTGCCTCGAGCTTGGATGTGTGTGATGTCCTTAGATTAGTTAGGTTTAAGTAGTTCTAAGTCTAGGGGACTGATGGCCTCAGATGTTAAGTCCCATTGTGCTCAGAACCATTAGAACCATTTGATCTGAGTGGCGACAGGTTGCCTTTTCAGATGAACCACGTTTTATGCTCCATCAAACAGATAAACTTTGGCGTGTACGGCGTTAAACATCTGAAAGGGAACACCTTGTAACGATCGTCGCAACGTTCCAGGCCGGAGGAGGGAGTTTCTACGGTCTGGAGAATGTTTTCGTGGCATTCTCTGGGTGATATCGTTATTCTGAAACGAACAGTGGAGCAACACAAGTATGCATATGTTCTTGGGGACCATTCCCACCCCTTCATGTACTTTGTTTTTGCTCAGCACGATGGCATCTACCAGCTGGACAAGTAACGATTCAGATAGATAGCAGTGTACGTGCGTCGTTCGAAAGGCACCAGGATGCGTTTATCGTACTCCGCTGACAAACTAACTCTTCATATTTAAACCCAATCGAGCGTCTGTGAGACTACCCCGATTGGTCTGTTCGCGCCTTGGATCCTCAACCGAGAAACCTAGCGCAGCTGGCCATAGCAATGGCGCTGGGTGGCTCCACGTCCCTGTTGGTGCCTACCAGAATCTCAATGACTCTCTTCCTTCACGTCTCGCAGCGGTCCGCACTGCAAAAACTGGTTATTCACCCTTTGATAGGTGGGCGCATTCATGTTACTGGATGGCGTAGATTCCTATGTGTCTGTGGGTTACAGACAGCCCTCCATAACTTCAGAAACTTTTAAGCCCATGCATGACGAAAAGAACGAAATAAAATTACGATTTAGTCACCGTCGACCACGATTTTATTAACAACAGAGCACAAGTTCGGATTAAGAAACAATGAGCAAGGAAATCGGCCGTGTCCCTTCCGAAGGTTCAAACGCCTCTAAGCACTATGGGACTTAACATCTGAGGTCATCAGTCCCCTAGACTTAGAAGTACTTAAACCTAACTAACCTAAGGATATCAGACACATCCATGCCCGAAGTAGGATTCGAACCTGCGACCGTAGCATCATTGCGATTCCAGACTGAAGCGCCTAGAACCGCTCGGTCACATGGGCGGCCCTTCCGAAGAAACCGTCCAACATTTATGGGGACAACAGCCGGGACAAACATTTGAGAACCTTCCTTCCCAAAGCAAATCCAGTTTCTCAACCACTAGCACCATCTCGTTTGGTCTTTGAAAAAAATTTAGTCTGAGTGAGTTTACACTTTTCTCCTGAGTGGTGCCTGTTTGCTGCAAAAGAATGTAATCATCGTGAAGTCGATCGTCACGCAAAGTCTTTGTGTTTTACATTGTAATTACAAAGGTTGTTCAATAACTAATGAAACACATTCTTTTCTCGAGCATTTTCGGTTGAATAAATGCGAATTTGTTGTGAGACATTAGGAATATTCCCGCTTCACTACCTATCGTTCCTCATGCATCGATAAATGGCGATACTATACGTAGCCTTCAAAATGGCACCTGTAACGGAGGTGAGTTCCAAGCAGAGAGCTACCATTGAGTTTCTTTTGGCGGAAAACCAGAGCATCGCAGATGTTCATAAGCGCTTGCAGAATGTCTACGAAGACCCGATATTGAATAAAAGCACATTGAGTCGTTGAGAGAGGCGTTTGTGATCATCACAAAAAGGTCGCGCAAGCTTGTCCGACCCTCCGCTTGCCGGCTGCCCGTACACAGCTGTGACTCCTGCAATGCTGGAACGTGCGAGCACGCCCATTCGAGGTGATCGACCGATCACAAACAAACACGTCGCTTCTCAACTACACGTCAATGCTGGTAGTGCTGACACCCTCGTCCACCAATTGCACTCAAACGTGTGTGCCCGCTGGTTTCCTCGCCGCCTAACAGAAGACCATAAAGAGCACCAAAAGTCCATCTTTGTGGAATTGCTTGCGCATCATGAGGCTGATCGTGACAATTTTTTGTTGAACATCGTCACCTCCGATGAAACATTTGATCATCACTTCGAATCGGAAACAAAACGGCAATCCATGGAGTGGAGCCAAACAACTCTCCGCCCAAGAACAATTTCAAGGCCGCAACCTTTGCCAGTAAAATCATGGGGACCATCTTCTTGGACTCTGAAGGCGAAAATGTAATGCGCTACCTTCAGAAAATTGAAGAAACGACTTCAGCGTGTCTGTCGCCACAAAAATGCAAACGATCGTCTCCTTCTCCATGACAAATGAGGCCTCAGACAAGTCTGCGCACCCGAGAGGAGCTCACAAAATTTCATTGGACTATTATTCTTGATCCGCCCTGCAGCCCGGATATCGCTCATTCCTACCTCCATCTTTGGCACAGTGAAGGATGTACTCCGCAGAACGTAGATGATGGGGAGGTTATTGATGCAGCAAGACGTTGGCTCCGACATGGACCAGTAGAGTGGTACGCTGGGGGCATAAAGGCCTTAAAAACAAGGTGGCGTAAGGCCGACCTGTTATGTTGGAAAACCGCGTTTTGGTAGCCAAAAGAGTGGGGAATAATATACCATATAGGAATTCTGAATAAAATAAATCGGTTTTCAGAAAAAATGTGTTATATTGTTTATTGAACGCTCCTAGGGGTTTCGGCAAGAATTTCATCATCACCAATGGGATTTTATTCCAACAAAATACGCAATATAAAGGAATATAAAGTGATACTGAGTTAAAATGATACTTAAATCGAAACCCTTAGCTGCCGACATGTGTTTTGACGTACACCCTTAGCTGCCGACAGGTGTTGTTGACATACATCAATGGGGAGAGCTAAAATGTGTGCCCCGATATGGACTCGAACCCGGGATCTCCTGTTTACATGTAAGCAGGAGATCGCGGGTTCGAGTCCCGGTCGGGGCACACATTTTCAGCTCTCCCTATTGATGTATATCAACAACACCTGTTCTTTCGGGAACAGATACCGTCTTCATATTATACTGAGTTCATTTATTTGCATGTCTATGGGTTCCGTCTCATTTTCCTCTTTCTTGCCCTTACTTGTCCCAGACTGTTGCACTCTTCGTACACCATGTCAATAGTAGCTATAGTCATTGCAGATTACAATTGGCGTTAAATAGCCGCTGCTATTTTATGAAACTGCGATTTTACGATAATGGCATAAAAGACAATAAGATGTGTTAAGAGTGGTTTTTTCTTTTTTTTTTTTCTCGCGAAAATAAACCTCACACTGGTCAATTTGTCTATATCCCACTCCTCATTTAGCTATAAAAATTCGGAAAAAAACCATTATGTAATTTCTAGAGAGATTTTTTTTCGCACCGTTCGAACATTTGATCAGCACAGATTACAGAGACAGCACAGTTTCCGTTTTATATCACCCTCTCCACACGTTGTTGCAAAATGATGCTCCAGGAATGGTATAAAACATCTTCCAGCTATAAAAGATTTCATCGAGGAATTGATACCACTCATTTCGGTTAGCCGTCCGGAGTGGCCGTGCGGTTCTAGGCGCTACAGTCTGGAACCGAGCGACCGCTATGGTTGCAGGTTCGAATCCTGCCTCGGGCATGGATGTGTGTGACGTCCTAAGGTTAGTTATGTTTAATTATAAGTTCTAGGCAACTGATGACCTCAGAAGTTAAGTCGCATAGTGCTCAGAGCCATTTGAACCATTTTGCACCATTTCGGTCAATGAATCGTTCTTGCCGCATTCTGTGTATGGAAAATACACTGCCGGAAAAAAATAGTACATCCGCAAAGACGACTTGGATTTTGATTGGGTGTTGCCATATGCCACCTGGGGGATAGTAGGTGTACTGATGATAGTTTCAGCGTCATCCGTCAACAAAAAAAGTTCTGGAATAGATACCAGAGCGCCATCTGTGTCTACCCGTTAGTGACTGCTCGCAGCCAGAAGGCTCAGTGTGATGCAAACGTATGAAGCGAGCAGGCAACCATGTCACGGAGACGAGCTCGTGCTACCTAGAGCCAAGCAAGAGAGTCTGAAAGGGGTCAAATTGTGGCCTTTCGAGTGGAAGGATGCTCCTTTAGAACTGCTACACAAGCTGAACGTGCTGCGTCAGCTGTAGAACGATGCTGGTAACAGTGGTCACGTCAACATTCTCACACCCGTAGACGAGTTCCTGGACGTCCGCGCAACACAGACGCCAGCCAGGATCGTCATATTTGAAGGGCAGCAGTGGCAGATTGCAGAGCTATGGCAGAGCGTAGAGCTGTGACAGCACAGATAGGGCTTCAGGGCGCTCACACCTCTATCCCCTCTTCTACTCACGCCACACCTCAACTGCGGCCGACAGGATTACTTGGAAGATGTGATGGTGTGCCGTGGTCTTCATCGATGAAAGCAGATTCTGTCACCATGCAACTAATGGTTGTTTCTGCGCATGACACTGGGCGCTGTCTCGTGGAATGCATTCGTCCCAAACACGCTGGCCCCACCCCAGGTGTTACGATGTGGGGTGCACTAGGCTACAACTCTGGCTCACATTTGGTGTTTCTGGAGGTGACACTAATCAGCGATCGGTACGTGCAGAATGTTGTTAGATCAATTCTTTTGCCGTTCTTTTACCAGGAAGGTGATGTATTGTTCCAACAGGATAATGGTCGCCCACGCTCTGCCCGTGAAACTCAACGCCTCTGCTAAATGTTAAAGATGTGCGGACTTGTCTCGAATCGAGCACGTGTGGGATATGACGGGACGATAAGTGGCTCGTGGAGCTCAGTTAACATCTGTTATAAACTGAAGAGCCAAATAAACTGGTAAACCTGCCTAATATCGTGTAGGGTCCCCGCGCGCCCCCGCAACACGACATGGCATGGACTCGACTACTTTCGGAAGTAGTGCTGGAGGAAACTGACACCATGAACCCTTCATGGCTGCTGATAAATCAGTAATCGTACGAGGAGTGGAGAGCTCTTCTGAACACCACGTTGCAGGGCATCCCAGATATGCCCAATAATGCTCATGTCTGGGGAGTCAGAAATGTGCCCCTGGAGCCACTCTGTAGCAATTCCCGACTTGTGGGGTGTCGTATTGTTCCGCTAGAATTGCCGATGTCCGTCGGAACGTACAATGGACGTCAATGGATGCAGATGATCATACAGGATGCTTACACACATTTCACCAAGGGTCCCATATCACTCCAACTGAAGACGTCCTACATCAATACAGAGCCTCCACCAGATTAAAGTGTGCCCTGCTGACATGCAGGGTCCATGGATTCATGAGGTTGTCTCCATACCAGTACACGTCCATCCGCTCGATACGATTTGGAACGACACTCCTCCGACCTGGAAATATGTTTCCAGTCATCAGCAGTCCAATGTCGGTGTTGACGGGCCCAGGCGAGGCGTAAAGCTCTGTGTCGTGCAGTCATCAAAAAAAAAAAAAATTCAAATGGCTCTAACCACTATGGGACTTAACATCTGAGGTCATCAGTCCCCTAGACTTAGAACTACTTAAACCTAACTAACCTAAGGACATGACACACATCCATGCCCGAGGCAGGATTCGAACCTGCGACCGTAGCAGCCGCGTGGTTCCGGGCTGAAGCGCCTAGAACCGCTCGGCCACAGCGGCCGGCACAGTCATCAAGGGCCACGAGTGGGCCTTCGGCTCCGAAAGTCCATGTCGATGATGGTTCTTTGAATGCTTCGCACGCTGACACTTTTTGGTGTCCCAACATAAAAATCTGCAGTAATTTTCGGAAGGGTTGCACTTATGTCACGTTGAACGATTCTCTTCAGTTGTCGTTGGTTTCGTTCTTGCAGGATCTTTTTTCGGTAGCAGTGATGTCGGAGATTTGATGTTTTCCGGATTCCTGATATTAAGGTACACTCGTGAAATAGTCGCACGGGAAAATCCCCACTTCATGGCTATTTTGGAGATGCTGTGTACCGCCGCTCTTGCGCCGACTATAACACCACGTTCAAACTGCCTTAAATCTTGATAACCTGCCGTTGTAGCAGCGCCGGCTGGTGTGGCCTAGCGGTTGTAGGCGCCCCAGTCTGGGTCCGCGTGACCGCTACGGTCGCTGGTTCGAATCCTTTTTCGGGCATGGATGTGTGTGATGTCCTTAGGTTGGTTAGGTTTAAGTAGTTCTAAATCACTGATGACCTCAGATGTTAAGTCCCATAGAGCTCAGAGCCATTTGAACCATTTGAACCATTGTAGCAGCAGTAACCGATCTAACAATTGCCCCAGACACTCGTTGTCTTATAGAGGCGTTGCTGACCGCAGCGCCGCATTCTGCCTGTTTACATATCTCTGTATTTGAATATGCATGACTATACCAGTTTCTTTGGCGCTTCTGTGTATAACTACGCTAAATGGTCGAGCAGGCATGGCATAGCGTATTCGCCACCTGTTGGACCGACTATACCAGTTTCTTTGGCGCTTCTGTGTATAACTACGCTAACTGGTCGAGCAGGCATGGCATAGCGTATTCGCCATCTGTTGGAAAGACTGGGTGCCAGAGTCAGCATCTGAACCGCCGCCCGTGGAAGGTGCACCTTGTACTAATATGCATGTTTCAGCATGGGTCGATACCTTGTTCCTCAGTACAATTTGTGCTATTTATCTGTAAATGTAATCATTTCATATACTCCATATGCACTCTTACACCAATAAATCTTGAGTGAATTGAAAAGCTCAAAAGGGTGCAGTAATTTTTTCGGCCAGTGTATGTTGCTACTTCAGTAGGACCGGCGTATGCAATTTGTAGACAACGACTGCTGTATTTGAATGAGTTCACGTAAAGCCGTATCTTATATCAGACCATCCAGTATCTTATTTCAGCAGTTCAGAAGGTAAACTCTGTCAGATCACGGGCTGGAGGACTCTGCCCTCGCGAGCTAATCGCTCCTGAAACGCTCGCGCGCTGTATGCAGCAGACGGTCGTTAAAGCCAGCTGTGCGCCGGGCGCGACTGGCTTTCAGCATCTCGCCGGTGAAGCGCCATAAAAGTGTATATATAGACATGTTGATAAACAGCAGGCTGCCGGAAACTGGGCCACCAGGCGGCCATTTATTTTCCCCGGCGCCGACTGATTTATGTAACGAGCGGCGAGCAAGCGCTCCGCACGCCGCACACCGCGCGAAGCGAGCGGGCGCCGCGCTAAACGCCCGCTGACGGCCGCTCCGCCCTGCGCTTCCTCGCCCCCGCTCCCCATTTCCGTCCCCGCTGGCAACGATTACACGCACGAACATACGCTGAGGTGCAAAAGTCGTGGGATACCTCCTAACATCGGGCCGGAACTCCTTCTGCCCGGCGTGGTGCTGCAACTCGATGTGGCATGGACTGAACAAGTGCCGCGCGGGATTAGCCGAGCGGTTCTATTTATGGGCAGCGTAGACGATATCGTGATCGAAGGAGATTTTAACTGTACATTATCTCCGTCTGATCAGCAGCCACATCACGTCCCGCGTGCGGAAATGGAAATGCTAGTGCGCGACCTCCACCTGATCGACACGTGGCGCCACATCCATGGCCCAGCTCCTGGTTACACCCATTATACAAGTCATTCATCAAGTCGGTTAGACAGGATTTACGTCACACGCACCCTTTCGACGCCGAGGAGAGGAGCAGAGCTCTGGCCCACTGCATTCACCGACCACACAGCCTATATTTGCACCATTGCCCTCCAACCTGCACGTGTGTGGCGCAGTAGGCCCCCCTGGAAACTGAACGTCGCCCATCTGGACGAGCCGGCATGTAAAGGTGCTATCGAAGAGTCGTGGAAAGCGTCCTTACAGCGTCGTGGTCGTTACCGATCGACCCGCAGTTGGTGGATTGAATGTGCGAAGCCTGTTCTTAGGCGCACCTTCATGGCTTACGGCCGGGAAGCGGCGGCATGGAGGAGGAGCACGGAAAACTTTTATTACACCGTCCTACGGGAATGTCTTGCTATGGAGCCCTCACCTGACAGGCAGATCATAGTCAATCGCACGAAAGCGCAGCTCGTCTCCTTAGCAAGTCATCATTTACAAGGCGCTGTTATACGGTCGCGTGCTCCAGACATGATACAATCAGAAAGGCCATCTATGCACCACGTGCTCCTCGAACGCAGGAGGCGCCGTAGGACACTGGTAACCGACATGATAACGGACGACGGACGACACGTGGCAGAACAAGCAGATATAGCAGAAGCCTTCTATGGGCATTACGCTCAACTTTATTCAGCAGTGCTCCCTGATATGGCGACGGTACACACCGTTTCAGCACATGTCCACGGTACAGTTCCACCAGACATGGTACCGACTTTACTGGGAGAAGTGACAGAAGAGGAAGTGCTCGACGCCATTGGTAAAGGTGCGCCCCATAAATCACCAGGAATCGATGGATTACCATTAGAGTTCTATCGAGCATTTAAACAACTGTTGGTACCGTGTTGGGTTGAAATTTGTCAAGAATTGATGTCCCCGGGTATACCGTTGCCTGCACCGTTCTTGGAAGGACTGATTGTCCCCATCCATAAGCCGAAGGGACGGAATCATGTCCGCGATTATCGCCCCTTAACGTTATTGAACAGCGACTTCAAGATCTTTTCGAGGCTGCTATCAGAACGTCTTCGCGGCACACTATTGCACGTCCTGTCCAGCGATCAGATGTCCTTGGGGGGACCCAACAACATCAGAACTGCGTTATGTCGTTACAGAGATCTCATCTCCCTTGCACGGGTGAGACGTTTGCCGGCAGCCCTGGCGTCTATCGACTTTAGCCAGGCTTTTGACCGTGTGGGCCACACTTTCCTCACGGCCGTTCTACGGCGCATGGAATACCCCGATCCCTTTATCACAGTGCTGACACGCCTTCTGCATGGGGCTACTTCTCGAGTTCTTGTTAATGGAAGACTGACGGCACCCATGCCGATCCGCCGATCAGTACGACAGGGATGTCCATTATCAACATTGTTATTTGCATTGGCCTTAGAACCCTTGTCTCCGAGACAGGCTCACTGGGATACAGTTCGGCGGCTCCATCTATCGCTGCACCGCATATGCGGATGATTTGATGATCGTCATACGGGGAGCTGACGATATGGCCGCGGCGTTGGACTGGATTGCAACCTACGGTACAGCTTCTGGTAGCTAAATCAACGTTGACAAGTCTGTCGCCTTGAGCATCGGGATTGGGCTACCACAGGAACACATTGCCCCCTTACGCTTCAGTGATACTGTCCGCTGCTTGGGCTTAGATTTCATGAACGACATGCGACGCGCGACGACGCTCGATTATCGACGCCTTCTTAACCAAATTAGTGCCAGAATTGCAAATCAGCGCTTGCGATCCCTCAACATCGTTCAGCGGGCGTATTATGCCAATGTATACCTCGCGTCCCGCATACCGCATGTCGCCCAAACGCTACCCATTCCGAAACCCTTGGCTCGTAGCATTATGGCAGCGCTGGGGTACTTCGTCACCGCTGGTATGTTACTGAAGATCAGATGCGTACCCTCCCCAAGGAAAAAGGTGGTCTCGGCCTAGTTAAAGTCCATGATCGGGCCATTGCCCTCTATGTTAGCTCACATTTATGTCTGCTGCGCCGTTGTCCTACGAGCCTCACGAGTCTGCTTCTGACGGCGCTATGACCTGCTTCACTAAGAGCGCCGGTGCCACTACAGGACATCCCAGCGCCCCTCTTTTGTATAGGACGTTTCTATTTAGAACAAAGTTATTGCAGTGTAGGGCTCACGACACCACAAATGGCCACAACTCGACGCCTATATCATGACATGCTGCAACGCCGCCCCCTAAATGTGGTCGAACTAAAATATCCTGACGTACGGTGGCGCGTGGTGTGGAAGACTGTACACGATGCCATGCTTGATTCCGATGTTGTTTCCCAATGGTACGTAGTCGTTAATGGGAAGCTGGTGACGCAAGAACGTCTCTATAATATCCACATGGCAGAATCTCCCAACTCTGTAGATTCTGACGAGCACCACCTCAACTGTGGAGAGGCGGAACCGGTTTGGCACCTAGTGCGACAGATGCTGGCTTATCTCTTGCGAGTTAGGCCGGAGCATATATCTGCAAGCACGTTGTTGTTTCCGGATGAGACATTTTACCCCAAGACTCGAACCAACTCCGTCACCTGGATACGTGGACATGCGGTCCATTACCTCTGTCGTGACGGACACAAGATTTTCCTCGACTTCTGGCTCTATTTGCAAGAAAGACATCATGCTATTTCCGGGCATACCAGATATCGACAGTGCTTCGCAAACTACCTATGGAGTGCCTTTCACAGCCCGCGGTGCAGCTGGAATGTTCCAGGCAGTGGCAGATGAGGTCAGGACGAACTGCAAACGAGCATATATTGAACAATCTTTATCAGTGGGCGCAGTCGCTGGGAAGCCTAACTACGACGTGGTAGCTTTCTTTTTATGTTATTTATGTTTCATATCTTCGATGGTGTCTTCATTCTGTTTTAGTTTTCCAGACTTGATTAACTATGACTGTTCGCACATTGATATCTATATACATAAAAAAAGATTAAAAAAAGTGGGCAGGAGACCTGCGTTCGAATCCAAATAAATACACAAGAACAAAATGACCAACAAATAAAATAAAACAAAGTATTATACCTTTTCCTTTCTCCTTTTACTTTTTATAAAAAGTTCAGAGGCATATTTAATTTTTGTTCGTTGGCGGAACCTGAAGTGGTGGCGAACGGACGTCCTAGTTAGCTTTAGGATGAAAGTGGCGGTGGCACTAGCTTTGTTTTTATTTTTAGGCTAGATAGGTTTTTAGGGGTAGTATGGGTGATAGGGGCCAACGCCTGAAGTGGAAGAGGTAATTTTCTTTCTTTATAAAACAGAATAAATAAATTAAAAATAATAAAAAAACGACAAAAAATTAAGATTAATATAAACAAAAAATAAAGAATAAAAAAATAAAAAAGAAAAAAGTGGAAATCTTCGTGCATTCTAAGCTTATGGTCGCCTGTTCGCATCCAACTGTTTTTTTTTACCACTATTCAGTCTAAAGTTATGAGTCTGATAAAAAAAAAGAAGAACAAAAAAAAGAAAAAGCGGTCTAAAGGCGCTACAGTCATGGACTGTGTGGCTGGTCCCGGCGAAGTTTCGAGTCCTCCCTCGGGCATGGGTGTGTGTGTTTGTCCTTAGGATAATTTAGGTTAAGTAGTGTGTAAGCTTAGGGACTGATGACCTTAGCAGTTAAGTCCGATAAGATTTCACACACATTTGAAAAATTTTTGGGACTGAAGTTGTTGTAAGTCCCCTGCAGAAGTACTGAGCCATGATGCCTCTACAGCCGTCCATAATTGCGAAAGTGTTGCCGGTGCAGGATGTTACGCACGAATTGACCTCTCGATTATGTCCCATGTACGTTCGATGAGATTCATGTCGGGCAATCTGGGTGGCTAAACTATTCGCTTGTCCAGAATGTTCTTCAAACCAATCGCGAACAGCTGTGGCGCGGTGACGTGTTTGGGAACATGAAGTCCATGCGTATTTGCAATGGTCTCCAAGTAGCCGAACATAACCATTTACAGTCAATGATCGGTCCAGAGGAACCAGTCCATTCCATGTAAACATGGCCCACACCCTTATGGAGCTACCACCAACTTGGTTCAAATGGTTCAAATGGCTCTAAGCAGTATGGGACTTAACATCTGAGGTCATCAGTTCCCTAGACTTAGAACTACTTGAACCTAACCAACCTAAGGAGATCACACATCCATGCCCGAGGCAGGATTCGAACCTGCGACAGTAGTTGCAGAGCGGTTCCGGACTGAAGCGCCTAGAAGCGCTCGGCCACAGTGGCCGGCCCACCAACTTGCATAGAGCCTTCTTGACAACGTGGATCCATTGCTTCTTGGAGTTTTCATCGTACTCGAACCCTACAATTAGCTCTTACCAACTGAAATCGGAACTCATCTGACGAGGCCATAGTTTTCTAGTCGTCTAGGGTCCAACCGATACTGTCACGACTCAGTAAAGGTGCTGCAGGCGATGTAGTGCTGTTAGCAAAGGCACAGAAGTCCATCGTCTGCTGCCATATACTATTAACTCCAAACATCGCCAAGTTGTCTTAACGGAAATGTTCTTCGTACGTCCCACATTGCTTTCTGCGGTTATTTCTAGCAGGTTCACTTATCTGTTAGTACCTACAACTATACGCAAAAGCCACTGCTGGGGCGTCATTGAGTGAAGGCCTTCGACCACTACGTAGTCCATGGTGAGACTTAATGCCTGAAATTTTGTATTCTCGGCACACTCTGTGGATCTCAGAACACTGAATTCCCTAACGATTTCCGAGATGGAATGTCTCACGATTCTAGCTCCAACTACCAATCCGCGTTACTTCCCGTCGTGCGCCTATAATAACATCGGACACCTTTTCACATGAATCACCTGAGTGCAAATGAGAGCTCCGCCTATGCATTGGACTCTTATACACTACTGGCCATTAAAACGGCTATACCAAGAAGAAATGCATATAATAAACGGGTATTCAGTGGACAAATATATTGTACTAGAACTGACATGTGATTACATTTTCACGCAATTTGGGTGCATAGATCATAAGAAACCAGTACCCAGAACAACCACCGCTGGCCATAATAACGGCCTTGATACGCCTGAGCATTGAGTCAAACAGAGCTTGGATGGCATGTACAGGAACAACTGCCCATGCAGCTTCAACACGATACCACAGTTCATCAGGAGTAGTGACTGGCGTATTGTGACGAGCCAGTTGCTCGGCCACCATTGTCCAGACGTTTTCAATTGGTAAGAGATCTGGAGAATGTGCTGGCCAGGGCAGTAGTCGAACATTTTCTGTATCCAGAAAGGCCCGTACAGGACCTGCAACATGCGGTCGTGCATTATCCTGCTGAAATGTAGGGTTTTGCAAGGATCGAATGAAAGGTAGACCCACGGGTCGTAACACATCTGAAATGTAACGTCCGCTGTTCAAATTGCCATCAATGCGAACAAGAGGTGACCGAGACGTGTAACCAATGACATCCCATACCATCACGCCGGGTGATACGCCAGTATGGCGATGACGAATACACGCTTCCAATGTGCGTTCACCGCCAAACACGGCTGCGACAATCATGATGCTGTAAACAGAACCTGGATTCATCCGAAAAAATGACTTTTTGCCATTCGTGCACCCAGGTTCGTAGTTGGGTACACCCACCATTGCAGGCGCTCCTGTCTGTGATGCAGCGTCAAGGGTAACCGCAGACATGGTCTCCGAGCTGATAGTCCATGCTGCTGCAAACGTCGTCGAACTGTTCGTGCAGATGGTTGTTGTCTTGCAAACGTCCCCATCTGTTGACTCAGGGATCGAGACGTGGCTGCACGATCCGTTACAGCCATGCGGATAAGATGCCTATCATCTCAACTGCTAGTGACACGAGGCCGTTGGGATCCAGCACGGCGTTCCGTATTACCCTCCAAAACCCACCGATTCCATATTCTGCTAAGTCATTGGATCTCGACCAACGCGAGCAGCAATGTCGCGATACGATAAACCGCAATCGCAATAGGCTACAATCCGACGTTTGTCAAAGTCGGAAACGTGATGGTACGCATTTCTCGTCCTTACACGAGGCATCACAGCGACGTTTCACCAGGCAACGCCGGTCAACTGCTGTTTGTATATGAGAAATCGGTTGGAAACTTCCCTCGTGGCATGTAGGTGTCGCCACCGGCGCCAACCTTTTGTGAATGCTCTGAAAAGCTAATTATTTTCATATCACAGCATCTTCTTCCTGTCGGTTAAATTTCGCGTCTGTAGCACGTCATCTTCGTGGTGTAGCAATTTTAATTGCCAGTAGTGTACGTTGTTTACACGATACTACTGCCATCTGTACATGTGTACGTTGCAATTCCATGACTTTTGTCACCTCAGTGTAATTACAAACAAGCTAGTCACATTATAGCCCCTACGACTACGGTTCCGGAGTAGAGGCGTGCCACATATAATAGTATACAAAACTGGGAAGATTGAAAGGTCGTATTTACGCTAAGTCATTTGATAAGTCTGGCAAACTTCTACGAAAGAATGGAACATTTTTCTTGCATCTTCATTGTTGGTAAGCTTCATTAGTCCCCTTAACGTATAAAGTAGGTGCGTCAACCTTTTAGCTTACCTAGTCCACAGGGGAAGAAGACGGGTATTTTTGGACCATACATAGTATACTTAACACTAAGAATAACCGCCCAGAAGAAAATAAAGTCGTCTGGCGGGAGTTTGAGTTTCAGATCAAAAATATTCGTTTTATCATAAGTTGACATAAACAGAATGTAAATGGGATTTATTTTTATTGATGGTGTGATAGATGCTCACTTCTTAGGCCGCGAGTTGGACACCCCTGATATAAATTATTTCAACAATGTACAGTATGTTTTATTGTTGATAGCCGTCTCATTTGGTCAGCATGTCGACTGCGACTGAAGATGGAGAAAACCGCTTTTCGTGTTGTTATCAAACATTTTCAATTGAATGATTAGACTGGCGTACAAATCAGAACAGAACTCGATGAAGTTCACGCGGACTCTGCACCATGATCGAAGACCATTTACCTTTGGATTACTTAATTTAAACGTGCTCGTATAAATGCCGAGTACGAAGAGTGCTCCGACTGTCCAGTTAAGGTCACCACAAAGGAAACCATTGACCAAATGCATGGTATTGTAATGCAAGACCGACAGATAAAAGTGCGTCAGACTTCTGAGACTGTATGCATTTCAAGTGAGAAACTGCACAATGACCTCCATGGAGAATTGACTATGAAGAAGCTGGTGATAGATGGGTGCCGCCGTCGACCAAAAGCGCATCTGACACATTTCAACACAATGTGTGGCGATGTTTAATCGCAGTCCGCCAGACTTTCTGCGCCGATTCGCTGCTGTTGATGAAACGTGGCTCCGTCATTAAACACCAGTGTCAAAGCCGATGTCAAAACAATAGACAAAGGCAAGTGAAATTGCACCGAAGAAGGCTAAGACGATTTTGTAAGCTGGTAGGATGATGGACTCTATTTTTAGGAAATAGTCCTCACAGATTACTTGGAAAAGACAGAACCATAACTGGACCTTATTATGCTTCAGTGTTGTATCATTTGAAACTTGCGTTGGCTGAAAAAGGACCAAGATTGGCACCCAAAAAAGTGCTCTTTCACCAGGATAAAGCACTATCACACACATCAGCCATAACAATGATGAAAGTGATTAACTCGGCTTTGCAGTGGTTTCTCATCTACCCTATTCTCCAGATACAGCCCCAAGTGACTTTTTCCTATTCCCTGGACTGAAACTTTGGCATGCTAGGAAGAAATTTTCATCAAATGAGCAAATGATATATGCAGTCAACGAGTATTTTGCGAACTCTGACATAATCTAATTTTCGATGAGATGACAAAGCTGGAGGATCGCTGGACCAAGTGTATATCCATCAAAGTCGACTGTGTCAAGAAGATATGTGAGTTGTTTACGAAACAAACATTTTACCAGACTTATCAGACCACCCTCGTATTGCAGGTTCGAATCCTGCCTCGGGTATGGATGTGTGTGATGTCCTTAGGCTAGTTAGGTTTAAGTAGTTCTAAGTCTAGGGGACAGATGACCTCAGATGTTAAGTCCCATAGTGCTTAGCGCCATTTGAACCACGCTCGTACATGCGACACAACTTGCGGAAAACGAAAATGAGATTGCAGAATATAGACTTTTCATTGACGAGCCACAAGACCTGCCACCATCCTCTGCTGCGGCATGGTTCAAATGGCTCTGCTAAGTTCCATCGGATTTTCGCATTAGTTTCCATTTCGTGCCTAATCGGATCTTACTTTCCGAATAAGCCTCGTAATTTCTGAGGGAAATGCTGAGGTACACGGCGCTCGGCGCTAGCAACATAAACTGCTACGTTTAACTTCACCACGTAGTTCTGACCCTACAACTGGCGTTTACAGAAATGAAAAAACAGGGAAGTCGACATGAAGTGTTCAGACAAATCCGATATGTGACGAAACCGAACGACGAACCCATCGGACACCTTTTATTGTGCCACTTACACGCAGTTACCATTGTTAGCGAAGTGTTTATCGTCAAGCAAGAACATGCATCGTTTTCCTTTCAATTCTTGCTCTAAGAGGGATAAGCAGGCTACTAGTTTCTTGACGTACAGAATATATAATAATAAATCAATACTTAAATGTACAGCTCTAAAACCGGCTGTATATTTACAATGTGCAGCCGTTTCGTCGATATTTCTTCCGTCGATATATCGATAAGTCTTTCGATACATCGAGGGCTGATAATTATACGTTTTAAGTATCGATTATGGGATTCCCAATATTTTTAGAAATATCAAGAGTCCTACGCATTCGACAGTTCACGCAGTACGGTGTTTGACGAAGGCTGCTGTGGAACTGATTAGTGCGACATTTCATGTGATACAGTAACATGTCTGCAAGATACCGTTTGACTGCTTACGATTGTACACGAGCAGTTCGGCGGCTCTAATCTTCTCAAAGTGCCCCTATTGTGGACAAGTAGTGGGTTTGTCCGAAAGTGTCATCCCGCGATTAAAAAAGACTGACGATGGTGGAAATGCTACACGAAAGCTTGACGGTGGTCGAAGAGGACCCACTACACTGCAAGAGGATTGATATGTAGCCCTACTGGCGAAAAGGATCAGACATCGCACTCGTACGCAGGTCGCTGCAGACCTCGCGAACGCTACCGGCAAACACGTCTCTGCCAGAAGCATTTCGCAGTGATCAAATCAAGCTGGTTTGTATGCTCAGCAGCGTGATAAATGATGCCTTCTTCAAACACGCGATCGTCGGGACAGTTTGAGGGTGTAGGCAACATAATGTTTCGGGTCAGCTACAGTGGTCCAGAGTGATGTTCTCCGGCGATTCCCACTTCACTGTGGCAAGTGATTCTGGCCACCAGTTAAAATATGAAGAGAGTGGGGAACACGTTACACACCACAGAATGCAGGAGCGTCATCGGCATGTCCTAGGCGTTATGTTGTTGGCAGGCTTTGTGCACAGTGGCTAAATTCTGTTGCATATCTTTACGCGAGGTACCATTCTAGCGGTATTACAGACAGATTAAGCTGTAACCCTTCCGAATGTTTATGGGTGCAGTAGATCCCGACTTTCTGTTTGTGGACGACAATGCCACCCCACGCAGAACCGCGGAGCTGTCGGACACACTGGAAAGTGAAGATATTCAATGTATGGAATGGCCTGCATACTCCTCAGACCTTAACCGTGTAGAGCATGCCTGGGATGCTCTTGGAAGACATGTATCTCAACTGACATCCCTCCGTGAATACTGCAAGAATTGAAAACAGGCTTGAAAGGGGAGAGGTCAGTTTAGCCCAAGGACTTCAGAACAGTTTGATAGCCAGCATGAATAACAGGTGCTAAAGGTGCATTAGTGCTTGAGGAGGATATATTCCTTTTTAAGAATCCAATATCGACCTATACGTTGGGAGTCTGACCCACGTGAAATATTAACACTATTTGAGTCTGTTATTCTGCTTCCTCATGTGTTAAATCTGTACCATATTTGTTATATCAACCCACCTCTATTACGTATATACTGTGCTTCATGTAGTCCATAACCTGTGATTATTCATCTCCAACAATGCGTCTGTTGCTTAGCAATTGTCAAGCAGTGTACAGCTATACAGTACAAACTATGGTAATGTGCATGGCAGAATGTTCTTTCCATTGTACCACGGTTTAGGGTTTCTTCCCGTTCCCTTCGCCTGCGAAGCACTGGAAGTATTACCGCTTTAATCTTACTCGAGTCTTGCCTCGCGCTCCCTACTGGAGCGACACTTAAAGGGTTGCAACGAATTCCTAGATTTCTCAGTTAACACCGGTTCTTGAAACACTGTAGGTAGACTTTCACGTGATAGTCGACGTCTACGTTCAGAGCATTTGTAAGTTCAGGTTACAGTGACACTCTTCTTTGTATTCGATCAATAGTCTTTGTTAATGCTTTTTGGTAGAGGTTCCAAACATGTGACCTATATGTTAGGATGGATCGTACAAGGGTTTTGTAAGCAGTCTACTTTGTATACTGATTGCGTTTTCCTAGTATATACAGAAGCCTGCTCCTTGCTATATCTACGAGTGAGCCCATGAGATCGTCTATTTCACAACCGTACAAGTTGTTGCACCCAGGTCTTTGCATGAGTTGACTGAATACAATTGTGACTCATCGAAATTGTAGTCATAGGATATTACGTTTTTTTCGTTATGTGGAGTGCACAATTTCACATTTCTGAACATTTAAAGTCAGTTATGAATCTGTGCACCACTTTCAAATCTTATCACTTCTGTCAGGATATTTGTGCAAATTTTTCCGTAAAGTATTTCATTTTAGATAACTGTATAATTTGGAAAAGTCTGAGATATTGTTTACAGCTCGTTAACACACAACATGAACAGCAAGGATCCCAAAACATTTTCCTAGCGCAAGTCTGAATTACTTCCACATCTGTGTCATTCTAGGTCTACCTGGCGTTGGAAGCTCTCGAATAGTTCTCGGCTAATGAGCCGGGTGGCGTCACCTAAAAGCCGCAATATTTCGGCAAGACGACTTCTTGACATCTTCAGGCGTTCCTGATGATTGGATGATATCTGCTGGGCGCCGCCTTTTGTATCCTCTTCCCCCCCCCCCCCCTGCCCCTTCCTGCCGCCTCCAGCCAGGAGGTGCCGACTGGAGGCACTAGGAGGGGGAGATGTGAGAGGACATAAAAGCAGCATCCAGCAGATGTCACCTAATCATCAGGAACGCCTGAAGATGGCTAGAAGTCGGCTTTTCGAAATATGACGCATTTTAGACGACGCCCCCCGGCTGAATACCCGAGAACTATTCAAGACTTCTACATGTGATTTCAGTGACACTTAGTAACAATTCCTCACTAGCCAAACCTTATTACCACCTCCTTAATAGATGTGTTGGTCCACTTTTGGAAAACAATACAGCGGAGATTCTGCGTGACAAAGATTCGACAAGACCTTGGTATTTTTCCGTAGGTATGTGACACCGGATGTCTCAGCACAGACCACGCAACTCCAGTCGCATTTACATCAACCTGATTTTGTGGCCAAACTTCAGCGTGAGTTTTCACTATCTAGCTTCTCAGACCACTGAATTACGATTCTGGCTTTGTAACACTGGGAGTAATCCTGCTGAAGGATACTATCGCCATCGTGGAAGACACTAGTCATGATGGTATGCAGATGGTCCCCAGTAATGTTCACGTAGTCCACATATGTCATGGTGTCTTCGATTATTATCACAGTGCCCAGAGAAACACGTGTGAAAGTTCCTCATAGTATAGTACTGCCCCTGCGGTCTACGTCCGTAGCACGTTGCCCGTTTCGAGCAATAGTTCGTCTGGATGACAGTGTATCTGCACGCGACCATCGACTTGCTCCAACAAGAAATGTGATTCATACGACCAGGCGGTACTTTTCCACTGATCCACTGTCCATTCTGGACGATCCCGCCACTACTGCAGTCGTAGTTGACGGACTCTTTGAGTCAACATGGGAACACGTGTGGGTCACACGCTGCAGAGCTCCATGTCCAACAATGTGCTCATAACGCTGTGCTGCGAAACTCTTGAGCTGCATCGGCGTTGTACATTGTCATCAGATCTGCTACTGAATACCGTTTATCCTGATGCAACCTCCATTTTCTGTGATCAGACGAACACGTCTAACACCTGAGTCGCCTATTCGTGGTTTCATCATCGACACATCCCATACATGTTCACGATAGCAGCACGTGAATAGCTGATCAGCTTCGCTGTTTCTGGGATGCTCGTTCCCAAGTGCCAGGTCATAGCAACCTGCCCACTGTCAAAGTCGCTCATGTCAATGGATTTCCAAATTTGCAGCACATATGTTGATATAATGAATCCCCATTCACTTCTGCACTACTTATATAATGAGGGACGTTCAATAAGTAATGCAACTTTTTCTTAAGCTGGTTAGTTTCATTCAAGATTCCAGTACACCACATTTTCCCCACTTTTTTTATTGCGAAACCCTATTTTTCAACATAATCTCCGTTCAATGCGACGGCCTTAAGCCACCTTACTAACAGGGCCTTTATGTCTGCATGGTATCTACCTATTGGCCAGCGTCTTGCTGCATCAAAAAACTCCCCATCATTGACTGCTTCCCACAGAGTGTATCCCTCATTGTGCCAAACATGTGGAAGCTCTTTATGGTCTTCTGTTAGGCAACGAGGAACCCAGCGGGCAGTCACTTTTGAGCGCCCGAACTGGTGGACGAGTGTATCAGCACTACCAACAGAGTCGTCCAGTTGCGCAACGAAGTGTTTCTGATCCGTCAATAACCTCTAATGAGAGTGTCCACACGTTCCAGGATTGCAAGAGTCACAGCTGTGTGCGGCAGGATTCACGCTGGAGATCTAGCAATTTTGTGCGACCTAGATGCGATGGTGACAGGCGCCTCGCCCAACGACTCACCGTGGTTTTGTTCACTGCCAGGTTTCCGTAGACATTCTGCAAGCGCCTATAAATATCTGCGATGCTCTGGTATTCCGCCAAAAGAAACTCAATAACAGTTCTCTGCTTGGAACGCCAACCGTTACAGACACCATTTTGAAGGCTACGTATAGCGCCGTCACCTATCAGAACTCCATGGAAATACGGGGTCTAAAACATGAATATCCCAAGACGTTCCACAACAAATTCCGCATTTTTTCAACCGAAACTAATCGAGAAAAAATTGTGTTCCATAATTTACTGAACGCCTCTCGTAACTTCCTTTGCGTCATGTGCCCTGAGCGCCATCAGACGCCACTTAATCTTGCAGTGAACAGCGATCATAATTTTTATTTCAACAGAGTAGTAACTTACGTGTAGCTATCAGAGGCGTAATGCAGACAACTGGCTACATCCACCAAAACAAATTCTCTTATAATGCAAAGCGTCATCTGAAGATGAGGAAGTTACTCCTCAAAACGCGTCGTGGAAGAAAATAAAAATGACTGACATAAATAACTGTTTTACTTTGTCTTTTCTATCACAAGCAGTCGCAGTATTAAATAAGGAGACATCTACATCTGCATTGATACTCTGCAAATCACATTTATGTGCCTGGAAGAGGGTTCATCTAACCAACTTCACAATTCTCTTTTAATCCAAACACGTATAGCGCGCGGAAAGAACGAACACCTATATCTTTCCGTACGAGCTCTGATTTCCCTTATTTTATCGTAGTGATCGTTTCTCCTTATGCAGGTCGTGGTCAACAAAATATTTTCCAATTCGGAGGAGAAAGTTGGTGATTGGAATTTTGTGAGAAGATTCCGTCGCAACGAAAAACGCCTTTCTTTTAATGATGTCCAGCCCAAATCCTGTATCATTTCCGTGACACACTCTCTCCCATATTCCCCAATAATACAAAACGTGCTGCCCTTCTTTGAACTTTTCGATGTACTCAGTCAGTCCTATCTGGTAAGGATCCCGCACCGCGCAGCAGTATTCTAAAAGTGGACGGACAAGTGGTGTAGGCAGTCTCCTTAGTAGATCTGTTACATTTTCTAAGTGTTCTGCCATAAAACGCAGTATTTGGTTAGCCTTCCCCACAACGTTTTCTATGTGTTCCTTCCAATTTAAGTTGTTCGTTATTGTAATACCTAGGTATTTAGTTGGATTTACGGCTTTTGGATTAGACTGATTTATCGTGTAACGAAAGTTTAACGAATTCCTGTTAGCACTCATGTGGATGACCTCACACTTTTCGTTATTTAGCGTGAACTGCCAATTTTCGCACCATTCAGATATATTTTCTAATTCGTTTTGCAATTTGTATTGATCTTCTGATGACTTTATTAGTCGATAAACGACAGCGTCATCTGCAAACAACCTATGACGGCTACTCAGATTGTCTCCCAAATCGTTTATATAGAGGAACAGCAAAGGGCCTGTAACACTACCTTGGGGAACGCCAGAAATCACTTCTGTTTTACTCGATGATTTTCGGTCAGTTACTACGAACTGTGACCTCTCCGACAGGAAATCACAAATCCAGTCACATAACTGAGACGATATTCCATAAGCACTCAATTTCACTACGAGTCGCTTGTGTGATACAGTGTCAAAAGCCTTCCGAAAATCCAAAAATGCGGAATCGATCTGAAATCCCTTGTCAATAGCTCTCAACACTTCATATGAATAAAGAGCTAGTTGTGTTTCACAGGAACGATGTTTCCTAAACCCATGTTGACTGTGGGTCAATAGACAGTTTTCTTCTAGGTAATTCATAATGTTTGAACACAATATATGTTCCAAAATCGTGCTGCATACCGACGTTAACGATATGGGCCTGTAATTTAGTGGATTACTCTTACTACCTTTCTTGAATATTGGTGTGACCTGTGCATCTTTCAAGTTTTTTGGTACGGTTCTTTCGTCGAGCGAACGGTTGTATATGATTGTTAAGTATGGAGCAAATGCATCAGCATACTCCGAAAGGAACCTAATTGGTATACAGTCTGGACCAGAAGACTTGCTTTTATTAAGTGATTTAAGTTGCTTCACAACTCCGAGGATACGGGTACGTGTTTGAAATCGAACTTAAGTTTTCTTTGAGCCTTTCAGCAACTGTACCATCTGAATTGGGAGGTCGGTAAAAGGATCCAATTATATTTTATTCCGGTTGCCAACAATGACCTCTGCCCATACTCACAGGAAGTATCTACTTCAATTTCGCGACAAGATAAACTACTTCTGACAGCAACAAACACGCCACCGCCAACCGTGTTTAGCCTATCCTTTCCGAACACCGTTTGCTTCTTCGCAAAAATTTCGGCTGAGCTTATATCCGCTTCAGCCAGCTTTCAGTGCCTATAACGATTTGATCATCAGTGTTTTCCATTAGCGCTTGGAGGTATGGTACTTCCCCAACACAGCTACGACAATTTACAACTGTCATACCAATGGTTCCTGTATCTACGTTCTTCCTCTGTTCGGCCTGCACACTTTGTGACTGAAGCCCTTCTTGTGTTTTCCCGCACGCAACGGGGTAGAGAAATTAGTAAGGATACAGTAACACCGCAGTTGGTTACCTGAATTATGGAAGGAGTACACACCGATGACTGGACACGGATACGTCGAAAAAACATGACACGATCCATATAGTTTGACCATTGAGGCATGTTTATATGAGTTGAGTTCCCATGATGTAATTGTCACCAGCTGTCCTATGACGTACATTCTTTTGTTCACCAGTAGCACCCTGCAAGCCAGTTGCACCTTCAGAAAGACATTGTGTGACCTCATCGTTCCCGAATTGTGTTGAAATAATCTGAGGAACTTTCCATGGCCATGAGGATGCTTCTGTGATACCATAACGTCATGCGCTCTCAGTCGTATTGAGTGCACCTAAAGTGCCATCGAATGAAATACACTTGCATTGAACCCAGCTCCAACCGGACTCCAAACGTTTTGGGCAGCGGTTGAGCAGTGTAATGGTCTCGGCGGCTGTATTCAGTGTCGACCTCATAGGAGGGTGGGGTAGCAGGTATACGCTTGTCAGAGTGTCAGTGACGTTTTCCAACCTCCTGAACCCGGGCATTGGTGTTCACTAGTGGGAGCAAGAGCAAGTTCAGCAAAACTCATGTTGCAACCAGACAGCATACAGCGATGCTCAGGGCCCAAGTCAATAGGCAGGGTGAGTGCGTGTAATACACAGTTCTTGGCGGCAGTACGTTTAAAATTTCCGACCTCATGGCCGAAGAGTGAAGCCTGCTTGCAGCGTAGGTAGCTTGATCGGCAGATGGAGCTGAATCAGTATTTGCGGCACAGCCACACCTCACAGCCAAGCAGGTCGCAGGTAAGGTTCTGTTGAGAACCTACCCAGCAGTGGCTTGCAGCGAAGACTGTGTCACCCAGCCAACTCCAGCCTCCTTCAATGTCTCGTTAGCGGCGTCTGGAGACGTTGCTAGGCAGGTCAGTGGCTACTAGGACCCCGGTTCGACTCTCAGACCCATTGCTGCGCGATGGAGGGCCATATGGAAAATGGTCCCGTTGAACGATACTGACAGACGTCGATGGCTGCACCAGTGGGCGTTGATTGAGCGAAGGTCCGTTGTACCGCACGGCAGCATGCACTCTACAGCAGCTGCCAACTTGATTCCTTTTGCCGGCTCAACCGGACATGCCTCGACGTGGCGTATTTTCATGTAGACGCCCCAGGTGTCATGTAGTCACCTCTCATAACGCCTAAGTGGGGTTCCGGATTTTGGCAACGCTGCTGGTTGTTAATCGGGTGGTCGTACCCATGTACTGGGGATGGACAGATTGCGTAATGCTGAAACAGCTGCCTGTAGCAATCCGCGGTTGCTACAGTACCATGAGACAGTGACCTGCAAGAGCTGGCAAGCCGCCATTACAACGGGCATGAATAACGAGTCTTCAACGTCTTCGGTGACTCGGGGAGTTCATGCCATCAAGCGTCATCGCCGTCATCACCACTCTAAAAGAGATTATTTGTAATTTCTACAAAGAGAGCGCTGGAGATACCAGAAGCACAGTAAGATCCACTGCTGGACCGTGTCCAAGATAAGCTCCCAGCAGCACAGCTAAAACTGCTTTAAGCTCTGCTTCCCCGACAATGAGAAACCTTCAAATCTCTTTCAAGGATCGCTGTTTCTGTATTGACAGAGACTTAGACGTGAATCCTAGGGCTTTAGTGGCTGCGGATACAGCACGTAAGTTTATTGCACTGCATATCACTTCTCCATCTTCGCCACAGTAACTACAAAAATAGTATAACTAAAGTTCTAAGTAAGCTGCTAAGTTTGATTGCTTTATTTTTACAATCGGCATACGTCGGACTAGTTGCTATTATCAGGTTATCTGTAAGTAATGGTAGATTATTTTGGTCTATTATTCCTAATTTTATAGATAATTATTAAATATGTTTCATTATTACGCATTTTCATACAGAGTGATGGTTTTGACATCCATATGATATCGGGGGTTGAGTCACTATCTATTTGTTTGTTAATTACGTTCGTTTGGTGTTCTGGAGTAATAATGGTTGGTTATCAACTTATCTGACTTACTCCTTTATGTAGTTGTCAGATTATATTCCTCGTATTAGTATTTTCGTGGCAGCTTATTTGACAGATAATCGAACGATACTGTATGGTTACAAACAGATCTGTTTATCATTGCTGCTGTGTGAGTATTAATCTTTGCTATTGTTACACTTTTTCTTTTTCTGTGTATTATATCAAAATCTATATACTTTCCTTTTTTTACAATTGTACATATTTTTAGCTTTCGGTATTATTTACAAAGTTCGGTAGTTCTGTATTTTCATTTATTACTTATTTTGCTTATTAATTGGTGTGCTGAGTCCTATGTGTTCGTTTGTATTCAATTACAAATGGAATTAAACATTTCTTTCTTGTTATTTTTGTGCTATACTTTCTTTTTAATTTTCGTAGGTGCGTCTTTCTATCTGCTTGTTGTCAGATTTTCCAGTGATGCTGTATGGATGCTGCATTTTTTTGTTCTTATCAATATCTTGTGAATTTAGGCATAATGTTAATCAGATTGTCTTGTATTATTTCATTTTATGTATCTATCCGTTTTCCTTATGGATAATTTTAATGAAGTAATAAGTCAGATAAGGTGATAACCAACCATTATTACTCCAGTAACAGCTAAGGGACGTAATTAACAAGCAAATAAAAAAAGACAGAACCACCAATGTTGCGTGAATGTCAAAACCATCAGCCATATGTAAAAATGTATAGTAATGAAATCTGTTTAATAATTACCTGTAAAACTAGAAATATTGCACCAAAATTATGTACCACTACTTACAAATAACCTGATGATGGCAATTTGCCTGAAACAGACCTATTGTACAAATAAAGCAATCAAACTTAGCAGCGTACTTGGAACTACAATTACAAAAAAAACTAAAAAAAACTTTAAAAAAATTAATTTAGAGTAATTAAATTTCGAGAATACATTTGTCTGGGCAACATATCTGAGTGATTAACATTGCAAATTCACAGGTTAATGCAAGCGCGAGATAACCCATTGCAAATTTGAATGCTGGTACATTGATAACCGATTTAATGGCCAGAATATTAAATGTAAGAACGCAAACGCACATGCGTTGTAATGCACAGGTGACGGATGTCAGTTTGTGGCGTGGAGCTTCATGCCTGTTGCACTTGGTCGGCCAATACAAGGACGGTTAATGCTGGTTGTGGATGACGCTGAAGTTGTCGTCCAATGATGTCCCATACGTGCGAGATTGGAGTACCAAGTTTACAAACATTTATGAAGCTCCAGCATACTAACGCAGGCTAGGAGCAGCAACTGGATTGTTAAATTCTTTATTTTCTTCCAATCTCCGTCACAGCTGTGATAACAGTCGTTCCTTTGTGTTGACTAGTCCGTTTTCTACCATGATCTACAAAATATTTTATCGTATTAACAAAGGCAAAATTGCAATATACCTCCATGATTGTACATACAAGTTGAACGTTACATAAAGCATCACAAATACTTCACATCTATGCAACACACGTCTCTACTTATCTTAGAAGTAAGTGTAATCATACAGTTTCCACCAGTGTATAAGGGGTGTTCAGTAATAATGCAACACGTTTTTTCTCTACCAATTTCAGTTGAAAAAGTGCAGAATTTGTTGTGGAACACCATGAAATATTCTCGCTTCAGATCCTATAGTTTCATGAAGTTCCGATAGGTGGCGTCCCTATATGTACCTTCAAGGGGGCGTCTGCAGCGGAAGTGCGTTCCAAGCAGAGAGCTGTCACTGAGTTTCCTTTGGCGGAAAACCAGAGCATCACAGATATATATCGGCGCTTGCAGAATGTCTACGGAGACCTGGCAGTGAAAAATAGAACGGTTATTCATTCGGCGAGGCGTCTGTCATCGTCGCAACAAGTCGCGCAAACGTCCGATCTCTCGCATGCCAACTGGCCGCACACATCTGTGCTACCTTCAAGAAATTGAAGAAACGACTTAAGCGTGTTCATCGCCGCAAAAATAGAAAAGAACTTCTCCTTCTCCGTGACAACTAAAGGCCTCACACAAGTCTGCGCACCTCGAAGGAGTTTACAAAATTTCACTGGACTGTTCTTCCTCAACCACCCTACAGCCCCGATCTCGCACCTTCCGACTTCCATCTGTTTGGCCCAGTGAAGGATTCTCTCCACAAAAAGCAGTATGTAGATGATGAGGAGGTTATTGATGGAGCAAGACGTTGGCTAGGAGGTCGACCGGTAGAATGGTACCATCGGGTGTTCCGACCTTTCCAGTAAGGTGGTGTAAGGCTGTCACTGTGAACAGAGTTTGCGTTGAAAAGCAGAGTTTTTTTATCCAAAAGACAGGAATAATACAGTGTACTGGAATCCTGAATAAAACTAACCTGCTTTCAGAAAAAATTTATTGCATTACTCACTGAACACCCATCGTACATGTGAGTTACAATACATCTGCATCTACATATATATACTCCACCAGCCACCAAGCGGTGTGTGGCGGAGGGCATAATTCGCGCCCAAGTCATAAGTCATATTTATTTCCCCCCCCCCCCCCCCTATGTTCCACTCGCAGATCGCGCGAGGGAAAAACGACTGTCTGAACACCTCAGTACGAGCTCTAATTTCCCTTATCTTTGAATGGTGATCATTGCGCGATTTGAAAGTTGGTGGTAATAATATATGCTCTACATCCTCGGCGAAGATCGGATTTCGGGATTTAGTGAGCAGCCCCTTTCGCTTAGCGCGCCGTCTATCTACAAGTGTGTCCCACTTCAAACTTTCTATGAGATTTGTAACGCTCTCGCGATGGCTAAATGTACCAGTCACGAATCTTGCCGCTCTTCTTTGAACCTTCTCATTCTCTTGAATCAGACCCAACTGGTAAGGGTCCCTTACAGGACGAACTAACGTATTGTAAGCTATTTCCTTTGTTGAAGGACTGCATCGCTTCAGGATTCTACCAATAAACCGCAATCTAGAGTCCGCCTTGCCTGTTACTTGTGTAATCTGATCATTCCATTTGAGATCATTTCGAATAGTCACACCCAGATACTTGACGGATGTTACCTCTTCCAAAGACTGGGCATTTATTTTGTACTCGTACATTAATGGTGATTTTCGCCTTGTTATACGCACTAGGTTACACTTACTAACCTCACCATTACCTATCACATATATACAAATACGCGCATTTGTAACATAATTACAGCCACTTGGTGCGTGAATAAGCATGAACAAGTAGTCTTTGAACCAACTGATGATATGTGGAAATAATGTGTTATGGTCAAGATATTATAAAAGTATGCCACTTTTGGTAATTTATGGTTGATGGTTATTTTAATAAAAATTTTAAAAAATTATTTTTTAATTGCTGTTTATTATATGCGTCATGACAGACAGATATTTAGTTTTGAGCACGCCACATTGCGGCGCTGCTTTAGTTATATTAAAAAGTGTGACGTCACAAATGTGTATCTAAAAGAAATATAAATGTGTATAATTAATTGTAACATTTGTAAACCGACTAAAAGTGCATGTGGCGTTTTAATTGCGTGTGAAGCTGTCGCATACCACTGCTAAAGACCTATGCAGAGGTTGCGAGGCGACTAGGGTAGCACAACGCTTCTTTTTGTTGCGTTCAGTTGGAAAGAATTCACATCGTAGGCTCATACGAGGATTATCACGTTGTACATATGTAACCGTTAAAGGTGAGGAATAATGCATATTTCGTTACTCACATGTAAATTGGTGAGAACCGTATGATTACAATTATGTCTAAGATACGTAAAATGTGTATTGCTCATATGTGAAATTTTTGTAATGCTTGATGTTGAAGCGGTACTATGACTGCCGCTTCAAGAATAACCCAGCTAATGGACATGCAGAAGGCAACTAAGTTTCATTTTTATTTTGATTACTTTTCCAATGTGTCACACTTCCTCGTCCACTCTGTACCTATCCGGTATGGTACAAATGGTTCAAATGGCTCTAAACACTATGGGACTAAACACTATCAGAGGCCATCAGTCCCCTAGAACTTAGAACTACTTAAACGTAACTAACCTACGGACATCAGACACATCCACGCCCGAGGCAGGATTAGAACCTGCGACCGTAGCAGCAGCGCGGTTCCGGAATGAAGAGACTAGAACCGTTTGCGGTATGTATTAGGGCATATTGTGTGAATGTGTCGGGCTTAGAGAGTTGAAGGGCTGTCAGAAAGATTGTCAGTAGATGCAGTAGGTTTCTCGAAAGAAAAACTAGGGAAACTAAGCACAGGGATGCTTGAGGCACTTCGGAAATATCGGTTCTGAGGAGTGAAGAGGGCGGAGGTTGGCCTTCAGCCAATAGGGACGTGGCAGTTCGAACAACGGCCCGGGTGGACGGTCTGTAGCGTGGCGGGTAGACTGATAGCCGGGACGTGCTGAGCATAGGACGCAGTGCGGAGACGGTCCGCCTGGAAGGTGATAAGATGTGAAATGTAATATAGTAAAAACAGTTCGCGAACCAACTTCCCCTCTTTCGCTCGTCTCACGAGCGCACTTGAAAATTATGTGCTCGAGCAACTATGTGGGTAGCTTCCCAGCTCTATGCGGTCGTGCTTTTGCATTAATTTATGTAGTACGGCGTTTCGCGTAGTGCTTCGCGGTGTGCTTCAGCGTGGCGACACATGGAAGGATTGTGGCCTGGTGTGTGGTAATGAATGCCCTTCAGCCTCCCTATAGTGTGACCATTGATATGATGATAATACGAGACCAATTAGCTATTTCAGTACTTGTCAGCACAGATAATAGTATGAACTAGTGATTCCAGATTACGCTCAGTTACAACATCTAAATTTGTAATAAAATTTCAGTCACCTAAAAAAAAAGTGTTGGAATTTTCAGATAATTACGTCTCGTCTCCCAAAGCTCAAATGCATATTTATAAGAGTAAGAACCCCCTTATTACCGTAGTAAGAAACGCCAAATCAAGTAGCATGTCCCCTTCTTCATAACCCAATAGGAATATGAGCGTAGGCCTAAAAAAAATGCTAGCGGTTACCGCTCGTGTTACTGACAAGGGAACCTCCCCATCGCACCCCCCTCAGATTTAGTTATATGTTGGCACAGTGGATAGACCTTGAAAAACTGAACACAGGTCAATCGAGAAAACAGGAAGAAGTTGTGTGGAACAATGAAAAAAAAATAAGCAACACCTACAAACTGAGTAGTCCATTCGCAAGATAGGCAACATCTAGGGTAAAATAAGCTCAGGAGCGCCGTGGTCCCTTGGTTAGCGTGAGCAGCTGCGGAACGAGAGGTCCTTTGTTCAAGTGTTCCCTAGAGTGAAAAGTTTAACTTTTTATTTTCAGTTTATGTGGCAAACTCTTACGTTTTCATCACTTTTTTGGGAGTAATTATCACATCCACAAAAAAACTTAAATCGGGCAAGGTAGAAGAATCTTTTTACCCATTTGCCAAGTGTACAAGTTAGGTGGGTCGACAACATATTCCTGTCATGTGACGCACATGCCGTCACCAGTGTCGCATAGAATATATCAGACGTGTTTTCCTGTGGAAGAATCGGTTGACATATGACCTTGCGATCAAATGTTTTCGGTTCCCATTGGAGAGGCACGTCCTTTCGTCTACTAATCGCAAGGTTTGCGGTGCGGTCGCAAAACACAAACTTATTACAGTGAACAGAGACGTCAATGAACGAACGGAGAGATCATAACTTTGCGAAAATAAAGAAAGTAAACTTTTCACCCGAGAGAAGAGCTGAACATAGAACCTCTCGTTCTGCAGCTGCTCACGATAACCACGGAACCACGGCGCTCCTGAGCTTACACTAACCTTGATGTTGCCTATCTTGCGCATGGACTCCTCAGTTTGTAAGTTTTGCTTATTTTTTTCATTGTTCCACACAACTTCTTCCTGTTTTCTCGATTGATCTGTGTTCAGTTTTTCAAGGCCTATCCACTGTGCCAACATATAACTAAATCTGAGGGGGGTGCGATGGGGAGGTTCCCTTGTGAGTGCGTTGGTTTGTGTGTGTCTTGTTATCGACTGCGTGCACTAGTGTTTCATCAATAATTAAAAATCAGGGTCGTACTCACACGAAATATTATGACACACATTCAACGACAGCATCCAGTAGGGGAGATAAGAGTGCTGTGTCATACTAGAGTATGAACACCAAACAACCAAGCACGCAAGCAGCACAGGCCAGCAACGTAAACAAGAAAGACGGTTACTGCCCAACGTTCAACTTGTGCGTACATTCATAGAGGTACATCCCCATTTTACCTTTATTAACGCCATAAAATCTGTTGAAGGGCATAGTTTAAAAATTGCTGTGTTTGTCCAAATCTAGTCACCACTAAGAAAAGAGTATTATCGCAACTGTAACGGATATTGAAGGAAAATAGACCACAGACATGTACCCGTAAACTGTAACGACACGACCCTAGGCATGATGAACTCGATGCTGTAAAGTGGGCCATTACGGAAAATCGCTGACCCAACATTGCACCGCGGCACTTACTGGGTGTCGTCATCTGCCTGGCGATCAGTGTCCGAACGGTTGCCGTAACCAGGTATACTTTCTCAAGCAGCATGCCTCAGTTCTGCAACTGTATTACCACAACAAACCTCTTTTGGCCTATATGGACAAGCTGGGTAAGCACCGAAAAAGCGGGTCACTGAGTCATCAAATGCCACAGTGTCAGGATCCGCAGCTCTGCCGTCTTCCAGACAAGACCGCTTCTCAGGGAGGTCCAGACGCCACGTGATGGACAAAGAGTCCAACTGAGTCCCCCTAGCCACCAAGCCATTCGGATGCTCAGAAGCGCCAGTCGCCGCCAACCAGCCGTAGGTCTGGGATTCGCTCGCTGGATGCCTGCACCCGCCACTTGCCACAGACGTTCGGGACTCAAGAGATCGGCAGTCAGCAGGCCATATCAGCCTGCAGTATCAGCTGTGATGTTGCGCAACTTGGCTGGGTTCATTGATTAGGCAAGCTCGCACCACACCTGGCCCGCACGGCCGGATTCCTGCTACCGCGCTTCACTGCTGGGGTCTGTAAGTCAAGATTCGCTTTCCAGCACCGACGATTGTCTCCCTAAGTTGTACCACGAACTATTGCGTGTAGCAAATGGAATATTCAGCCTCCGAACCGGTTCTGAATGACCTCCATGCACCACCTCCACCAAAGCATACCCATACCCTCAGCAAAACAAACATAAAATTATTGCCTTAATGGTGACAGTACCTCACATTTGTTGTTGTTGTGGTCTTCAGTCCTGAGACTGGTTTGATGCAGCTCTCCATGCTACTCTATCATGTGCAAGCTTCATCTCCCAGTACCTACTGCAACCTACATCCTTCCGAATCTGCTTAGTGTATTCATCTCTTGGTCTCCCCCTACGATTTTTATCCTCCACGCTGCCCTCCAATACTAAATTGGTGATCCCTTGATGCCTCAGAACATGTCCTACCAACCGATCCCTTCTTCTGGTCAAGTTGTGCCACAAACTTCTCTTCTCCCCAATCCTATTCAATACTTCCTCATTAGTTATGTGATCCACCCATCTAATCTTCAGCATTCTTCTGTAGCACCACATTTCGGAAGCTTCTATTCTCTTCTTGTCCAAACTATTAACCGTCCATGTTTCACTTCCATACATGGCTACACTCCATACAAATACTTTCAGAACTGACTTTCTGACACTTAAATCTATACTCGATGTTAACAAATTTCTCTTTTTCAGAAACGCTTTCCTTGCCATTGCCAGTCTACATTTTATATCCTCTCTACTTCGACCATCATCAGTTATTTTGCTCCCCAAATAGCAAAACTTCTTTACTACTTTAAGTGTCTCATTTCCTAATCTAATACCCTCAACATCACCCGACTTAATTCGACTACATTCCATTATCCTCGTTTTGCTTTTGTTGATGTTCATCTTATATCCTCCCTTCAAGACACCATCCATTCCGTTCAACTGCTCTTCCAAGTCCTTTGCTGTCTCTGACAGAATTACAATGTCATCGGCGAACCTCAAAGTTTTTATTTCTTCTCCATGGATTTTAATACCTACTCTGAATTTTTCTTTTATTTCCTTTACTGCTTGCTCAATATACAGATTAAATAACATCGGGGAGAGGCTACAATCCTGTCTTACTCCCTTCCCAACCACTGCTTCCCTTTCATGTCCCTCGACTCTTGTAACTGCCATCTGGTTTCTGTACAAATTGTAAATAGCCTTTCGCTCCCTGTATTTTACCCCTGCCACCTTTAGAATTTGAAAGAGAGTATTCCAGTCAACATCGTCAAAAGCTTTCTCTAAGTCTACAAATGCTAGAAACGTAGGTTTGCCTTTCCTTAATCTTTCTTCTAAGATAAGTCGTAAGGTCAGTATTGCCTCACGTGTTCCAGTATTTCTACGGAATCCAAACTGATCTTCCCCGAGGTCGGCTTCTACAAGTTTTTCCATTCGTCTGTAAAGAATACGTGTTAGTATTTATGGCTTGTATTATTGGTGCTTGTTCAGATGCACAGGTTTGTGCATCGTGTGTAGGGAATGGACGAGAAGTAAGGCGTGCGAGGTGTGGATGTTGGAGTGTGTGTGTGTATGTGTACGAAAGTCCAGCGCTGTCCTTGCAGGTGACGGAGAGGAGGTGACGAGCGAGAGCCTGCACGCGGAGATCCAGCGCAGCTACGAGGAGCTGCAGCACAAGCTGAGCCTCGAGTTCCACGAGAAGCTGGCCGAGTGGGAGCGCGCGCGCCTCGCCGTCGCCGCCTCCGCCTCCGGGGCCCCCGAGGCCCCCACCGGCGGGGGCGGCGGGGGCGTGCTGGGGCTGGAGGAGCAGAACCAGCTGGTGGCGCTGGCGCTGCAGCAGCGCGCCGGCGACAAGTGCTTCCGGCGCAAGATGGACGAGTGGGAGCGGCTGCGCCAGCAGCAGCAGCAGCACCCGCTATCCGCGGACTTCCGCAAGAAGCTGCACGAGTGGCAGCGCCGCAAGGACGCGGGCCCGGGGGCCGGCGCGGGCCGCCACGCCTCGCTGCCGGGGGTGGGGCTGGCGGGCGAGGGCGGCGGCGGCGGCGAGGGCGGCAGCCCCAGGTCTGCGCGCAAGGCCAACAAAGAGCTGCTCTGGCTGGAGAAGGAGCTGCACAAGATCGCCCGCGAGAAGCAGCGCCTCGAGCGCGAGCGCGACAAGTTCCTGCAGAGGGAGGCCAGGTACGTCGCTGCGGGCGCCCGGTGTACAGATGCGCTGAGTAGGGGGTGGTTATCGCTAAAACGACTGGTTTTCGGGTATATCGAATTTTTCATCCCCAGGTTAGCTTCATTGCCAAAACCGGTTTGTGAAATAACCAACTCTGCGTTTTTGTTGCTATTGTTTCTCATAATAAACGTAGACATCGAACAAAGATTGAAAAAAATCTAAGGCTCTCTTAGACTTTTACATTACACGTTTCAAGATACCTATAACCAAGGTAACAAATAACATGGCAATTTTTCTTTTTTTTTTTTTACATTCTACTCAAAAGTTACTCTGTGATCGAGGCTCACGCAGCTGTGTGGGCATTACGAATAGTCACTGCTAAACGATAAAAACTTCTACATCTACATCTACATTTATACTCCGCAAGCCACCAAACGGTTTGTGGCGGAGGGCACTTAACGTGCCACTGTCATTACCTCCCTTTCCTGTTCCAGTCGCGTATGGTTCGCGGGAAGAACGACTGCCGGGAAGCCTCCGTGAGCGCTCGAATCTCTCTAATTTTATATTCGTGATCTCCTCGGGAGGTATAAGTAGGGGGAAACAACATATTCGATACCTCATCGCCCGCATCTCGTGGTCGTGCGGTAGCGTTCTCGCTTCCCACGCCCGGGTTCCCGGGTTCGATTCCCGGCGGCGTCAGGGATTTTCTCTGCCTCGTGATGGCTGGGTGTTGTGTGCTGTCCTTAGGTTAGTTAGGTTTAAGTAGTTCTAAGTTCTAGGGGACTTATGACCACAGCAGTTGAGTCCCATAGTGCTCAGAGCCATTTGAACCATTTGATACCTCATCCAGAAACGTACCCTCTCGAAATCTGGACAGCAAGCTACACCGCGATGCAGAGCGCCTCTCTTGCAGAGTCTGCCGCTTGAGTTTGCTAAACATCTCCGTAATGCTATCACGGTTACCAAATAACCCTGTGACGAAACGCGCCGCTCTTCTTTGGATCTTCTCTATCTCCTCCGTCAACCCGACCTGGTACGGATCCCACACTGATGAGCCATACTCAAGCATAGGTCGAACGACTGTTTGTAAGCCACCTCCTTTGTTGATGCACTACATTTTCTAAGGACTCTCCCAATAAATCTCAACCTGGCACCCTCCTCACCAACAATTAATTTTATATGATCATTCCACTTCAAATCGTTCCGCATGCATACTCCCAGATATTTTACAGAAGTAGCTGCTATCAGTGTTTGTTCCGCTATCATATAATCGTACAATAAAGGATTCTTCTTTCTATGTAATCGCAATACATTACATTTGTCTATGTTAAGGGTCAGTTGCCACTCCCTACACCAAGTACCTACCCGCTGCAGATCTTCCTGCATTTCGCTGCAATTTTCTAATGGTGCAACTTCTCTGTATACTACAGCATCATCCGCGAAAAGCCGCATGGAACTTCCGACACTATCTACTAGGTCATTTATATATATATATTGTCAAAATCAATGGTCCCATAACACTCCCCTGTGGCACGCCAGAGGTTGAGAACAACATGCTGTGTTCTGTTACGTTGTCCGTTTCTAAGGGCTGCATGTTTGAAACACTCATTTCTAGATGACGCATGGGCTTTGTGCTAAGCAATGCTCCCCTCTGGAGTTCCAAGTGCCAAGAGTCAAGATCTCCATATAGCTGAAGCACAGTTTGCGTCCTGAGTAGAACGAATTTAAGCGTTAGATTGCATCAGAAAAACCCTTTTCTAATGGATGGAGATAACCTGGGTTTTAAAATTAGTGAAAAAGAAACCAGAAGCCGTATGCTCAAAAATTGTCTCCTACTTATCAATCGCAAATAGCTATTAAAAATTCTTACTCAGAAATACAATAATGGAAGGGTGTCAATGTATTCAGAAGAAGGAAGACCATGGCTGATTCATGCCAAGCTGTGCTTCATCTGAAAGAACAGCCTTGTTTGTCAACTACAAAAGATAAATACCTATTGACAATGTTGTCATTCTTTCCTCAATAGCGCAAGGAGTTCTACAGTAAAATTTGCGACGTCTGGTCGCAAGACTAGAGTTGCTTCAGAAACAGAAATTATCACTGAAAGATTTTCTTCTTGAATTTGATTTAGTTACTCTGTTGCAAATATTTAAAACATGTGAGTAATGGTTTCTGTTGACTACATTTATACTAGTTAAAACATTACTGCTTGATTTTTGTCCTTGTTTACTCACAAATAAAACGTAATGCCTCTGTATTAATGGCACTTCAAACAAAAACTTACTCTTTGGCACTTAGAAATAGTCAGTTCCCTGGTATGGCACCTAGAACATTGTTTAAAAATTATTTATTTTCTGTCTCATTTTTTGCAGTGATCAGGTGAGCAATATAATGCTAATGGCAACAGAATTCGTTCACAATGTTTTGGATTCACATTAGTTATGTACGAGAATGAAGTACTGTTTTTTGATTCTCAGGACGAATGTAACATTTGGCACTTAGAACGTTTGGCATCTCCACTCTTCGATTAGTATATAAAATCATCATGGTATAGTACAATTTTTTGCTACATATTAATCACGAGTTAATTTATGTACTTCAAACTTCGTAAATACTTTTAATTTTCTACATTTCATTATACATAAACGAGGGGCTTTCAAAAAGTAATGCAACACATTTTTGTCGGCAAATTTTGGTTGAAAAAACGCGAATTTGCTGTGGGAAGCAAAGTAAATGCACACACGGCGGAATACTGAAATAAAAAACAGCAGTTGCCACGTACCAGCGTGGAGCAGAGGGAGTAGTGCTGGTCGCATCTCTTGGTTACAATCAGCATGTCGAGTTCAGATTCAAAATCAAAGGAGATGTGGTTCTCTATTATTATTATTAAATGAGATACGAAGAAAATTCTTAATTCATCTGAGCATCCAAAGAAATATAAACTGCAGTCTGTATGTAGTAGCCAAAGAGCTGCAAGAATCAAATTCGAAATTTGTAGCTTGTTGTAGAGTGACTGAATACCGCTACAGTGATCTGGCATAGTTCATTTCTTCCCCGATACCATAGCGTTACTTTTACTTTGAAAACACAAATTTCTTTATACAAAAAAGGGCAGTGATGGTGGTTTGCCCTCGTTACATCATATGTACGAGTATGTGAACACGATTGTGTTTACACGCATCGGAGATTTGTGGCTTTGCTGTTGTTTACACAGCCGTTTTTAATGTTAGTTTCCATTGTCAACGTAATATAATAGAACGACACAGGCTGCTTTTCACACAAAGTATAGTCTCGGTATGATTTACATTTGTTTTGTACATTTACTCCTAATGATGTACTGATAATTTTATTTTAAACAATTGGTGTACATTGCACCATATACACAGGGTAGTTCAGCCGCCCTACTGACGTCGCTGTAAGCAACCCGCAAGTCTACATATGGCCTTCAAAAACTACGCCAAGGTTTTCATATTCTCTCGTTTGCTGCGCGCAAACTACTGGTCTTACAGAAAAAATGAATATGAGCGTTTTGTAGAATATTTAATGTAGTTAAATTTTGTTCTGGGATACGTTTCTGCTAGATGCCTTGGTTTTTGAGTTGTTCAAGAAAAACTTACAAAAGTTACCTTCAAACCCATCCCTGATCCGTCCGGATTTCTAGTATATTCTTCGTGGCATTCCCTCCTACCAATCTACAAAATTTGCGACTACTCGAACTACACCGGATATTCGACATTTTTAGGTCTATTTACTCGTTTATTACACCACTAGCATAAAGTAGTGCTGCTGTTAAGATGACTCTTGTGTATACTATTGTTTATACATGTTTGCCGATGTTGGCGCTGATTTTGTGTTCAGCATTTGACGATGCCACTATGCCTCCAGTATATTAGGACATGTTTTTATAAAACAGATCTGAAGATGGTCATTATGGACCTAATCCAGTAGTGTGATGACGTAAAAAGTTTGTGGCCGCGACGTGAAGTAATGGAAATTTATGTAACGACACAAGTTTCGCGGCCTTATTTCATCTAACCGTTCGTTAACTTGTCGCTACATTGTGACATTTATGCTATAGTTTTGTAGTGCACTCTATCGAGAAAATTACAAACGTAGCATGTCTTTACTACACTGCATAGAATTTATAATGATGCCAGAAACAAAAGTTTAACATTATGATGCGTTAATAGGTGGAATAAAATATCCTCTGGTGTCTTACCGTGTCAGTCTGCAGTGTGTACGTTTCAGAAGGAAAGTTCTCTCTTGCCATCTTGTGGCGAATTGCTCAAGTCTCGCAGTCCGTCTCTGTGCGTACACTATGTGTTCAAAAGTATCCGGACACCCCTATGCAACGTGGAACTGACCATCAGATGTCACGAGAGGCAGCGCCGCCTGTATAAAAGGACGCGGGGAGTATTGTGTTGTCAGTAGAGAAGCATAGAATTTATAATAATGTCGGATAGGAGAGCTCAGCCAGTTCGAACGAGTAGTAGTAAGTGGATGCCACCAGAGGAACACAACATCAAGGATGTTTCCGCTCTTGTAAAGTTGCCCAAGCCCACTGTTGTTGACGTGAATGTGAAGTGGAAATGCGAAGGAACAGCCACAATAAAACCAGGATCAGGCGCTCACATACGGACGGGCACGGATCGTCGAGTATTGTGAAGGACGGCTGTATGAAGTTGCATGAAATCAGCGGAAGGAACCACTCGTGAGTTCCAAAGTGCTACGAGCTCAGCTGGCCAGCTAGCACAACGATTGTATATAGAGAGGTAAGAGGAATGGGGTACAATGATCAGCAGTTCTTCGTAAGACACACATTTACAGGGTGTCAGTCATTAAACTATATGCAATAAAATCGTCATAGCCTCTGAACGGTTTGTGTTACGAGGTTCAGACTGCACGGCTGGTCGCGGGGCATGTGGGAATTAGTATGGGCATGCGTGGTTTGGTTTAGCGACGAAAAACACTTTCATTTGGATGGGTTCGTCAATAACCGAAATTGGCGCATTTGGGGGACTGAGAGTCCGCATTTCACGATCGAGAAGCCTCTTCACCTCTCAATCTTTCAGTGATAATTTCTGTTTCTGACGCAACTCTAGTCTTGCGACCAGACGTCGCAAATTTTACTGTAGAACTCCTTGCGCTATTGAGGAAAGAATGACAACATTGTCAATAGGTATTTCTCTTTTGCTGTTGACAAACAAGGCTGTTCTTTCAGATGAAGCACAGCTTGGCATGAATCAGCCATGGTCTTCCTTCTTCTGAATACATTGACACCCTTCCATTATTGTATTTCTGAGTAAGAATTTTTAATAGCTATTTGCGATTGATAAGTAGGAGACACTTTTTGAGCATACGGCTTCTGGTTTCTTTTTCACTAATTTTGAAACCCAAGTTATCTCCATCCATTAAAAAAAGGTTTTTCTGATGCAATCTAACGCTTACATTCGTTCTACTCAGGACGCAAACTGTGCTTCAGCTATATGGAGATCTTGACTCTTGGCACTTGGAACTCTAGAGGGGAGCATTGCTTAGCACAAAGCCCATGCGTCATCTAGAAATGAGTGTTTTAAACATTTGCTCCATGATTTGGTTCTTGCAACAACTATAGGGTAATGCAATAGAGTACCGAGAACACAATAGTAACGGAAACAACCCATTTTGCAGCATATCCATGTATGACATTCCTGTCACAGTTTCCTCCGCTAAAAATAAAGTTCCATAACCTTTCTGGACAGAAACCGCACAAAACATATTCAGTTTCTGTGAGTCCTTTTGATGTTCGGCGACGACGCCAGGAACTTATGCCCCCAGATTCTTACATTATGGCGGTTTACATTGCCCGGTAGATGAACCGTCGATTCGTCCGAAAAGATGAGTCGTTCGGAAAAAGTGTCCTCTGCCGTATCCTGGAGAACGAAAATGTGTAATTCGTACCTTCTTTTATGGTCGCCGGGACACAATTACTGCAGTAACTGCAACTTGAAAGGCTTCATATGCAGGCTTTGGTTCAGAGAACGTCACACCTCTCATGAAGAAGAAGTAACGCCTGTCCGTCTTGTGTGTGGTCCAATTTTTGGGATGAAGAAAATGCTAAACACTGAAGAATATGAACACATTTTACGGCACTGTGTACAGCGTACAATAGAGCAACAGTTTGGAAACGATGATTATATCAGCGTCACAATAAATCCTGTCATAAAGCGGCATCTGTGAGGAACAGTTTATGGACAATAATGCTCCTGAAATGTACTGGTTTGCCCACAGATCCGACAGGAACGCAGTTGAACACATTTATGATGCGGCAGAACGTTCAACTGGTTCTCATAATTTTTTCCGCCCCACGTTTTGGGAGCCAGATGAAACGTTTTTCTATTTTCTGAGGAAGAACGGGCTGCCATTCTTGCACACACATACAGACTGCAAATTGAAAGTGACCCCACCAGTTTTGAGGCTACTATAAGGACGAAGGGTGGCCATACCCTATAGTAATGTCATGTAATAAATGTGTGGATTATCATAAATGTGTTCAACTGCGTTCATGTCGAATCGGCAGCAGAACTAAAATCGCGATCGCTTTGTTCACGGTGTTTAAAGCTAATCTCTACGAGCTAATTGAGACAGAATATTTTCATGTTTCTTTGCATAGCCATCTTCCGCAGGAAAAGTTCAGTTTAGCAGTGAAAGCAAACTGTAGTTTCTAGCTGTCTTTGGTTACCTGAAGCCGTCTTCAGACTGGCAACGTGGGATGCCTCATTACCAACCGGTGAGCAATCCTAGTCGGCCTTTGGCTACAGATTATAGGCTACACAAGCAGATTCCAAGCACAAAAATAATGATAGGGACAAAAATAAGATCAAATAAAAAAATCAATGAGATGTTGAAAATGACGCTGCAAGAACTAGATATAAAAAAATATATTTAAACCAACTAAACGAACAAAAATGATTATCAAAGTGTTCAGATTAAAATTAGAAAAACTTCGCGTCATTCGACGAAGTTCGAACCTTCCACTTTCTGCCCAAGTATGTACGCAAACCACTACTCAGTGCCATTACACCGCAATAGGCTCTTGTATTTAAGTATGACTGTGATGTCGCAGTTACAACGATTAATTGGCAGCCTTCAAAACTTTGGCTACACGCAATGTCGCGCGAACTTATCTCGTGTAAGCCGATCTCTGTGATTACAATAACTGTATACACAACGTAGAATCGCGTCTTGTGCGGATCCAGTAGTGTTCGATTAGCGCTGTTTATAAAAGTCGTGCATTTCGTTAGGATCGTTGTGTGTGTGTAAGTGTGTGTGTGTGTGTGTGTGTGATGAAATACGAAATAAAAGGGGCAGACCCAGGATTGGGGATCCTAGCATATCAATAGAGAAAGCCTGAGACGGAACTAAAGGGAAGTAATTGTTGTGGCAGTTTGGCAACGGCGAACGGTTCGGCCGTGACGTGGCACGCTCTGATTGGAGGAAACCAGCTACAACACATGAAGTGATTTTAATCGGACTACAGGAGAAGTAACGCAAGAAATACCACCAAAAAACTGGCCTAATTCACTGCGTGCTGCATTACACTGTTAGACTGGGAACTAATTCGTGATTCTGTGTAACAGTTACAGCATTCTTCCGGGAAATGCCACTTTCCCCACCACGATCGCCCCGCCCTTAACTTTATAAACAGCCTGTACCGGCAACCTTCTTTCAGTTGTTCAAAAACGGTTCAAATGGCTCTGAGCACTATGTGACTTAACATCAATGGTCATCAGTCCCCTAGAACTTAGAACAACTTAAACCTAACTAACCTAAGGACATCACACAACACCCAGTCATCTCGAGGCAGAGAAAATCCCTGACCCAGCCGGGAATCGAACCCGGGCGCGGGATATTCAGTTGTGCTTCAAATCTTTTAAAATAGGCAATATTATGTAAAACCGCCGCAAGGCAATTAAAATCCTTATCGTTGTGCAACTTGTATCGACGGTTTGTTACCGTATGACAGAGGAAAAGTTCAAAATAAGTAGATAAATATATTTCGAAATTATAGACATGTGATATACACCATCGTGAGGATAAACCACATCCTTCCCCATCTGAAATTTTAATGGATGTCATTTGTTGCAAACTTTTTATGGACTTGAAATTCTCATTGGATGCGTAGAATTATAGCTTATGTAAACATCATATGAGCCACAAGCTCGATAAATCCTGTTTTTTTTACTTTAATGTGTTGTTGTTGTTGTGGTCTTCAGTCCTGAGACCGGTTTGATGCAGCTCTCCATGCTACTCTATCCTGTGCAAGCTTCTTCATCTCCCAGTACCTACTGCAACCTACATCCTTCTGAATCTGCTTAGTGTATTCATCTCTTGGTCTCCCCCTATGCTTTTTACCCTCCACACTGCCCTCCAATACTAAATTGGTGATCCCTTGATGCCTCAGAACATGTCCTACCAACCGATCCCTTCTTCTGGTCAAGTTGTGCCACAAACTTCTCTTCTCCCCAATCCTATTCAATACTTCCTCATTAGTTATGTGATCCACCCATCTAATCTTCAGCATTCTTCTGTAGCACCACATTTCAAAAGCTTCTATTCTCTTCTTGTCCAAACTATTTACCGTCCATGTTTCACTTCCATACATGGCTACACTCCATACAAATACTTTCAGAAATGACTTCCTGACACTTAAATCTATACTCGATGTTAACAAATTTCTCTTCTTCAGAAACGCTTTCCTTGCCATTGCCAGTCTACATTTTATATCCTCTCTACTTCGTCCATCATCAGATATTTTGCTCCCCAAATAGCAAAACTCCTTTACTACTTTAAGTGTCTCATTTCCTAATCTAATACCCTCAGCATCACCCGACTTAATTCGACTACATTCCATTATCCTCGTTTTGCTTTTGTTGATGTTCATCTTATATCCTCCCTTCAAGACACCATCCATTCCGTTCAACTGCTCTTCCAAGTCCTTTGCTGTCTCTGACAGAATTACAATGTCATCGGCGAACCTCAAAGTTTTTATTTCTTCTCCATGGATTTTAATACCTACTCCAAATTTTTCTTTTGTTTCCTTTACTGCTTGCTCAATATAGAGATTGAATAACATCGGGGAGAGGCTACGACCCTGTCTTACTCCCTTCCCAACCACTGCTTCCCTTTCATGTCCCTCAACTCTTATAACTGCCATCTGGTTTCTGTACAAGTTGTAAATAGCCTTTCGCTCCCTGTATTTTACCCCTGCCACCTTTAGAATTTGAAAGAGAGTATTCCAGTCAACATTATCAAAAGCTTTCTCTAAGTCTACAAATGCTAGAAACGTAGATTTGCCTTTCCTTAATCTTTCTTCTAAGATAAGTCGTAAGGTCAGTATTGCCTCACGTGTTCCAGTATTTCTACGAAATCCAAACTGGTCTTCCCCGAGGTCGGCTTCTACTAGTTTTTCCATTCGTCTGTAAAGAATTCGTGTTAGTACTTTGCAGCTGTGGCTTATTAAACTGATTGTTCGGTAATTTTCACATCTGTCAACACCTGCTTTCTTTGGGATTGGAATTATTATATTCTTCTTGAAGTCTGAGGGTATTTCGCCTGTTTCATACATCTTGCTCACCAGGTGGTAGAGTTTTGTCAGGACTGGCTCTCCCAAGGCCGTCAGTAGTTCCAATGGAATGTTGTCTACTCCGGGGGCCTTGTTTCGACTCAGGTCTTTCAGTGCTCTGTCAAACTCTTCACGCAGTATCGTATCTCCCATTTCATCTTCATCTACACCCTCTTCCATTTCCATAATATTGTCCTCAAGTGCATCGCTCTTGTATAGACCCTCTATATACTCCTTCCGCCTTTCTGCTTTCCCTTCTTTGCTTAGAACTGGGTTTCCATCTGAGCTCTTGATGTTCATACATGTGGTTCTCTTATCTCCAAAGGTCTCTTTAATTTTCCTGTAGGCAGTATCTATCTTACCCCTAGTGAGATAAGCCTCTACATCCTTACATTTGTCCTCTAGCCAAGTCTGCTTAGCAATTTTGCGCTTCCTGTCGATCTCAATTTTGAGACGTTTGTATTCCTTTCTGCCTGCTTCATTTACTGCATTTTTATATTTTAATGTGATATGTTGAAATACAGCATCACCAGTCCAACTATGTTTTTTTTTTTTTTTGCTAAAGGACTTGTAGTCCGGGGTGATAGGTTACAATACAGCATCACCGGTCTATTGCGGTCTAACTGTGTTGGTGGCAGTCACTGCAATTCACTTTGGAGGTGTGGCGGTGGGACTCGTGGTCCCGTACCACCCTCTGACGGTGATAGTACTACATGAGTCAGGCAGAATTTATTGCCTAGCATGTGCAGGTGAAGGTGTGGCGGTGGGACTTGTAGTCCCGTACCGTGGTGTGGGGAGGACGTGACCAACTATGCTATTTAAATGGACTTGTAGTCCGAGGTGATAGGTTACAATACAGCATCACCGGTCTGTTGCGGTCTAACTGTGTTGGTGGGCCAGTAAATTTCCACTGTGCAGTGCCTTAAATTAGCTTTATATGTAGTGAAGGTGTACCGTAAATAACTGCGAGAGAAATTATTGTGGTTGTGTCCGTTGTATACACATCGACAGTAACGATAGTTTTCTTTTCAACAGAGACAAAACATTTCCCCCATATATGTGATTTACAAATTTTGAGAACATTGTTAAGTGCTTATCATTTTCTCCTATTAGTTTCTATAGAACTAAAAAGGCTGTCTGTCACACATATTGCTTTTCACTATCAAGAAATCTAATTTTAAGAATTTGTGTGGTGAGCGATATTCCGCACGTGCTCTGGGAAAGGCAAATATTGAAGCGTAGAGCCACGTCAGTAAACGCACCACTGTCAAGCATTAATAGGTATTCAAAACAAATAATAATAATTTCAAAGTTTTAAATAGGTGAAAGTAAATTAATTTATGTATTATTAAATGACGTAAATAATGTGTCACTAAGATCAATTCGTTGGTTTCCGCCTGATGAGACTTCCTGTATTTCACATATTCATTTTACACTCTTTTCTGTCAGTCCCCTGAAAAACGTGAAAGAGGGCTTTACTTTCTATTCCATACAGTAATAAACAAAATGCTTACAAAGAACTTCCATAATTCACAATGAATCCATTAGAGCAAATGTTTGTCACAAATTTCGCTTGTTAGGACACACGCGTCGGGAAATGGTTGGGAGCATCCTTCACAAGGAAAAATATCTAATGCTGTAACGCCTGGAAACCTTGGGGGCCAGGAAATGAGTCCTCCTCGTCCTACCCAGCGTCCTATCCAAAGTCTTCTTATCGATCGAGGCTCGGTGAGGAGGGACACCATATACACTACTCGCCATTAAAATTGCTACACCACGAAGATGACGTGCTACAGAAGCGAAATTAAACCGACAGGAAGAAGATGCTGTGATATGCAGATGACTAGCTTTTCAGAGCATTCACACAAGGTTGGCGCCGGTGGCGACACCTACAACGTGCTGACATGAGGAAAGTTTACAACCGATTTCTCATACACAAACAGCAGTTGACCGGCGTTACCTGGTGAAACGTTGTTGTGATACTTCGTGTAAGGAGGAGAAATGCGTACCATAACGTTTCCGATTGTGATAAAGATCGGATTGTAGCCTATCGCGATTGCGGTTTATCGTATCGCGACATTGCTGCTCGCGTTGGTCGAGATCCAATGACTGTTAGCAGAATATGGAATCGGTGGGTTCAGGAGGGTAATACGGAACGCCGTGCTGGATCCCAACGGCCTCGTATCATTAGCAGTCGAGATGACAGTCATCTTATCCGCATGGCTGTAACGGATCGTGCAGCCACGTCTCGATCCCTGAGTCAACAGATGGGGACGTTTGCAAGACAACAACCATCTGCCCGAACAGTTCGGCGACGTTTGCAGCAGCATGGACTATCAGCTCGGAGACCATGGCTGCGGTTATCCTTGACGCTGCATCACACACAGGAGCGCCTGCGACGAACCTGGGCGCACGAATGGCAAAACGTCATTTTTTCGGGTGAATCCATGTTCTGTTTACAGCATCATGATGGTCGCATCCGTGTTTGGCGACATCGCGGTGAACGCACATTGGAAACGTGTATTCGTCATCGCCATTCTGGCGTATCACCTGGCGTGATGGCATCGGGTACCATTGGTTACACGTCTCGGTCACCTCTTGTTCGCATTGACGGCACTTTGAACAGTGGACGTTACATTTCAGATGTGTTACGACCCGTGGCTCTACCCTTCATTCGATTCTTGCGAAACCCTACATTTCAGCAGGATAATGCACGACAGCATGTTGCAGGTCCTGTACGGGCCTTTCTGGATACAGCAAATGTTTGACTGCTGCCCTGGCCTGCACATTCGCCAGATCTCTCACCTACTGAAAACGTCTGGTCAATGGTGGACGACAACTGGCTCGTGACAATACGCCAGTCACTACTCTCGATGAACTGTGGTATCGTGTGGAAGCTGCATGGGCAGCTGTACCCGTACACGTCATCCAAGCTCTGTTTGACTCAATGCCCAGGCGTATCAAGGCCGTTATTACGGCCAGAGGTGGTTGTTCTGGGTGCTGATTTCTCAGGATCTATGCACCCAAATTGCGTGAAAATGTAATTAGATGTCAGTTCTAGTATAATATATTTGTCCAATGAATACCTGTTTATCATCTGCATTTCTTCTTGGTGTAGCAATTTTAATGGCCAGTAGTGTAGCTGCAGCATGCTGTCAGGTTGTAGTTCTTAGACCTGCGGGAATGCAGACTGTTCAACACATCCAGATAAACAGTCGAGGTTATTAACGCTACTAAAAAAGTTAAACCATACAACCACATCCGCACGCTCACCTTTGGACTGACACGCAGATCCTCACACTGTGTCAGTATAAATTGCCAGGTACATGAAACCAAGCTTCTTCCGCCAACATCATTTTTTTACTTTAATATGGGTCATCGTCAGTGCAACTCATGACCTCAACTGCTAATAATTTGCTCTTTGACCTGCCACCAGATTGATTTTCGTGTACCACGTCGTGGTCGGATGTGGTGGTGGTGTCCAGAAGCTCCGTTGGACCTGGGGGTCAAATTTGGCCTCTGCCATCCGCTGGAAGATGGCCTTTTTCTTCAGTACCTAATCTGAAAATAAAACGTTAGCTGTCTGTGAGCACCATGCCGCAAGTCGCATTTTTCTACCAATTTCAGCTTCTGAAATATACGCGACCGAAATTGTAAAGATCTATTTGGGACTACATGTATTAAGAGCAGAAAAAGAATCTTTATCATAATAATAATGTGCAAAACTTCGCTACTCAGATGTCTGCGGTACTTAAAATAAAACTGAATTGATATTGGCCGCTTCCCGTTAACTATCTACCACTTTCTGTCACGATGAACTGACACCACACACGAACCACTGAGACGATTATCAGCTGTAGTTGTTCTTAGCCACCTTTTCACGCGTTTGAGAGTGCTAGAAAGAAACATGGTGTGTTGTGTATTAGATCTTACACGACAATATTCTTCAGTTACCTTCCTAATAATGGTGTTTCAAATAAGATTAAAAATCATTAGAAGGAATAAAAACAAACTTTTGTAAATAGAGTTACTATTTAAAATGATTTAAGAATTTTTTCCAAAGTGTTTCTCATTAAGTAATTACAATCAAATCAAACTGTAGATATGATAAGTACCTGAACGATCTTACCACGCATATGATGATTGCTGACAAGCTTAGAGTTACCTTGTGGGCTGAAGCTACGGTGGACAAGAATTTGACGTTATCCAATAAGTCAATCAGACTTAACTCAGCAATATCCCTTTTAGTTATTGTATCACGTTTCCACGTACTGATCCATGTGCGCGCTTCTTCACTGAAATTGTCTAGAAGAGCGCCGTAAAATCTGTTGTTATATTCAATCATTCTTTCCATGTCTAGGTCTCTTTGAGATATTATTACCTTTTGGACGCGAGTAGAAACTTCCAAAAGGTGCCTTGTTTTCTTCTGAAAGTCATTCTTGCGACTGCTGAAATAGGAAATCCAAATACGTAATAACAAGATGTTTTCTGTAGTACTGAGTGACAGAATCGTGTGGGTCATTCCAACAACGCATTTCTCGTGCAACGTACTGTTGTCAAAAGCCAGTGCACCTTTTCACAGGATCTAAAATCGCTTTCTGCACTTTTTATGATCATTTCAGATTAGGATTCCAAATTTTTGTTGTCCTCCATTAACATTTTAACGATTTCTTGGATATGTTCCAAAACTAGTAATAAGTTAATACTTACTGCTTGTAGGTCATGGCGAAATTTTCTAGTTTGGCTGAATATTTAGCACTGACTTTTAGCATAACAATGAATGTTGAAGAAATAAGTGTGCAGTAAAGTTTCCAGGCTTTCTATCTAGTTTCACGGTCTTCTTCTTCATGTAAAGTCGTTAGTGCTTTATCAGTTCCTAGAAATCATTCATTAAATTTCCTTCAAAGACATGCTTCGTGGACCAATGTGCCACACACAGTTTTACAACCTTCGCAACTAGGACTTTCCCTTGTATGCTTCTAGGAAGAGACAAACTGCTTATTCGATGGTCCCAATGACATTTCTAACCTCTAGTAAGGTGTTCAAATTATCAACATCTAAATTAAGCTAGTACAATGACAAAAACATCTTCTGTACACTGCAAATTTTTGTAGTCATTGTACTGCATCCATCATAACCTCATAATCTTGACCTAATATTTCGTCGACATTTAAAACCAAAGCAGATAAAGTGGATATTATAGTGTCGGAAAAATGTTTCTCATCTTTCCATGTTAAATGCGTAAATCCTAAGAAACCTTCCATGGCAATAATAGTTGCACATCTAAATGACGTGCACAAAGTTGTTCTGTGCCTACAATATCCATCAGTTCGCCTGGCAAAATCAAAAGTTATTTGCTGTTAATCAAATCGTTCCTTAACACTTCGGAGCATTCTACAAATAAATCATTTTGGGTTGTATGAGAAACGCTCTCTAAGACACAACAAAACGACCCGACTCGAAGGAATTACCCTAACGGGATGAAAATCGGTGGATGTGATGTACATGTATGTATAGACAAACAAATGGTTACTATTGCAGAAAAGTTGTATGACTTATTCAAGAAAAAGAGTTGCACAAACTGGGCAAGTCAGTAACGCCTTGGTTCACCTCCGGGCCTTATGAAAGCAGTTATTCATCTTGGTACTGACTGAAAGAGTTGTTGGATGTCCTCTTGAGGGATATCGTGCCGAATTCTGTCCAAGGGAGCGTTAAATCGTCAGCCCGGTCCATACAGCTCCAAATGTTCTCGATTGAGGAGAGGTCCGGCGACGTTGCTGGCCAAGGTGGGATTTGGCAAGCACGAAGACAAGCAGAAGAAACTCTCGCCATGTGTGGGAGGGCATTATCTTGCTGAAATATAAACCCAGGATTTGCCATAAACGGCATCTTTACCGGGCGTAGAATATTGGTAACCGCTTTCCTGGAAGAGTGCCATAGACGACAACCAAAGCGTTCCTGCTACGAAAAGAAATGGTACCCCAGACCATCACTCTTGGTTGTCAGGCCTTATGGTAGGTGACAATCAGGATGGTATCCCACTGCTGTCTGGGGTGTCTCCTGAGACGTCTTTGCTGTCATCGGGGTTCAGTTCGAAGCAGGACTCATCACTGAAGATAATTCTACTCCAGTCAATGAGACTGCAGGCCGACGAGATGTCTGAGACGCTCTGGACATCGGTGGGATATCAACCTGACTGTCGACCGCCATACGGCCCAACAATCAGGAGTGATGATCTGGAGTGCCATTTCTTTTCACAGCAAGAACTCTTTGGTTGTCATCCGTGGCACCCTTACAGAACAGCACTACTTCGACAATACTCTAAGACTCAATTTGTTGCCCTCTAGGAAAAGTCATGCTGGGCTTACATTTCAATAAGATAATGGCCGCCCGCGCAAGGCGAGAGTTTCTACTGCTTGCCTTCGAACTTGCCAAACCCTGCCCTGGCCAGCAACGTCACCGAATCTCTCCCTAGTTGAAAAAGTCTGGAGCATTATGAGCAGTGCTCTCCAACCAGCTCTGGATTTAGACGACCTAACACGCCCTCTGTAGAGATTTTGACACAATATCCCTCAAGAGGATATCGAACAACTCTATCAATCAATGCCAAGCCGGCTCACTGCTTGCATAAGGGCCAAAGGTGGATCAACGTGTCATTGACTTGCTCAATCTGTGAAGCTCTTTCTCTTGGATAAATCATACAGTTTTTCTGAAACTGTAATCATCTGTTTGTCTGTACATGTACATGACATCTACCCATTTCTGAATCTTGCGGATGATTCCCTCTTATTGCGTCGTTTTTTTTTCCTGGAGTGTATGTAAGTGACATTTTTAGGGACTCTTTCAAAATATTTCGTTACATGACGGTACCCTAAGCTACAATAAATAATAAAACACAGTATTTGAATACTTTTCCCTTTTACAGATACGTCATGTAATGCAAAAAAAAAGAAAAAATGTGCAAGAAACAATCGATTTCTACTTAGCGCGATTAGTTTGCACTAATTTTGAAAGATTGTCCTCCACGTGTTCTTTTACGATCTCACTTCTTCTTGTCATAACATTAACAACAATACTTGATTTATCAGTTGCATCTTTATAGCGTTCGGTTTCATATGCATTTTTGCAGATTCGTGAAACTTTTCGAAATTCGTGAATGGATGGTTTAAGGATGTTCCACGTTATCATACGTTACAAGTGGCCGGAAAAGGGCACACGACGTAAGAAGTACACATTTCACTTTTTTAGACTAAACAAACCATAGATATAATGACAGCCGGTCCAATCAAATTATTCTCTTTAGGCCAGCTACGTCATTCTTGAAATTATCATTGTTGTCAGGTTGCCATGGATTCAATCAAATCGTCAATCTTTTTTTCGACTTCGGAAATGCTGACCAGGAGACTACTATCATTTTCATCTAAGCACTTCCAACCAGCTGTGGTACTGGCTAGATCTAAATTTTTGTATTAGTACAATTACTGCGATTTTTAATACTGATATTTGAGTTTGACCCAGGCTGTGCTTGCGATAGTTCATCGCTTGTATTTTTTTTTCGATTCCTTCCCTTTCATTTTCGGTATACACTCGTTTACGATGTACCAAAATCTTTCGAATATTGCTCATTTGTTGCACTTTATTCACTATGCTTTTTCACTTCACGCTACACAAAATTTTGCGTAAACCACAGTCATGCACCACTTCTTACTTACACCTCAGTGTTAGGTACGAAAAAATTGAGGAATAACTTCATTCACTGCCGACAACATTCTCGCGCCGTGCCCATCAGCTGGGTTTCGAGAAGGTGCATTATAGAGAGGTTCCTGATCGAATGTCAAGCTTCCTTGCTATTGTTATTATTTAATTAATTAATCGAAGGCTGTTGTAGTAAAGTTACTCGATAAGTGCTACCCACTGTTAGATGATATAGATTGGCAATAGTTCCAATGACAATGACTTGGCTACATCTACCGATAGATTCTGATCAGCGGAGACACAATATGATTGAACGAAATGAACACCCCAAAACAGCAAATGAAGGGAAATATAACACGATATGCTACTTTAAATTAGCACCTAACGGTTGTTAACTATTTTTTGTGACTGCTTTGTTATACCAATAGCCATTTGAAATTTATGAAGAAGTGTGCACCTAGTGACATGATAAATTCCCTAGCAGAACAATATTTCCGAGAAGGAACTCTTTCTATGGATATTCTTCTTTACGGGATAGTTAACAAATGTAATACACTCATGCTCATAAATTAAGGATAATACTGATACATGGTGGAACAACGCTCTGGTGGGCAGTTTGCGGGTTTAAATCACCTCGGAGTATGACCATGCGGTGCATTTGACCTGCGGTCGTCTCACGGTGGCCCTGGCAGTAGTCCACATACGGAGAGGTGTGTTGGTGCATGTCAGAGTACAATGCAGCGAGTAAGTGTGCAGACGTTTTCAGACGTGCTAAGGGTTACTGTGTATTGAAAGTGGCTCAAAGAACATGTATTGATGTTATGAGGGTTAGAATACTAGGGCGACTGGAGGCTCGTCAAACACAGAAGGTCATAGCACGGGCCCTCCGTGTGCCACAAAGTGTGATCTCAAGATTGTGGCAGCGATTCCAGCAGACAGGAAACGTGGCCAAGCGCTACAGTACCGGATGTCCACAGTGTACAACACCACAAGAAGACCAATATCTCACCATTAGTGCCTTCAGACGGCCACGGAGTACTGCAGGTAGCCTTGCTCTTGACCTTACCGGAGCCACCGGAACAGTTGTCTCCAGACACACAGTCTGTAGACGACTGAAAAGACATGGTTTATTCGCCCGGAGACCTGCAAGGTGCATTCCACTGACCCCTGGTCACAGGAGAGCCCCTAAAGCATGGTGTCAAGAACACAGTATATGGTCATTGGAACAGTGGTCCAAGATTATGCTCACGGACGAGTCCAGGTATAGTCTGAACAGTGATTGTCGCCGGGTTTTCGTCTGTCGTGAACCAGGAACCAGATACCAACCCCTTAATATCCTTGAAAGGGACCTGTGTGGAGGTCGTGGTTTGATGGTGTGCGGTGGGATTATGACTGGTGCACGTACACCCCTACATGTGTTTGACAGAGGAACTGCAACAGGTCAGGTGTATCGGGACGTCATTTTGCACCAGTACGTCCGCCTTTTCGTGGGTGCAGTGGGTCCCACCTTCCTCCTGATGGATGATAATGAACGGTCGCGCCGAGCTGCCATAGTGTAGGAGTACCTTGAAACAGAAGATATCAGGCGAATGGAGTGGCCTGCCTGTTCTCCAGACCTAAACCCCATCGAGCACGTCTGGGATGCTCTCTGTCGACGTATCGCTGCACGCCTTCAAACCCCTAGGACACTTCAGGACACTTCCGACAAGCACTGGTGCAAGAATGGGAGGCTATACCCCAGCAGCTGCTCGACCACGTGATCCAGAGTATGCCAACCCGTTGTGCTGCCTGTGTAGGTGTGCATGGTGATCATATCCCATACTGTTGTCGGGGTACATGCGCAGGAAACAGTGGCATTTTGTAGCACGTGTGTTTCGGGACGGTTTTCTCAACTGATCACCAATACCGTGGACTTACAGATCCGTGTCGTGTGTATTCCCTATGTGCCTATGCTATTAGCGCCAGTTTTGTGTAGTGATACGTTGTGTGGCACCACATTCTGCAATTATCCTTAATGTATGAACGTGAGTGTAGTCTCGTCATTCAGCCGATCCGCAACTTCACTTCATTTTATTATACACTGAGGTGACAAGTCATGTGATAGCGATATGCACATATACAGATGGTGGCAGTATCGCGTACACAAGTTATAAAAGGGCAGTGCATTGACGGAGCTGTCACTTCTACTCAGCTCAGTCACATGAAAAGGCTTCCGACGTGATTACGACCCAGACAGTAGACGCGGAATGGTAGTTGTAGCTAAATGGATGGGACGTTCCGTTCCGGAAATCGAGTGAATTCTGTACTCCGAGATCCACAGTGTCTAGAGCGTGCCGAGAATACCAAATTCCAGGCATTACTTCTCGCCGCGGTCAACGCAGTGACCGATAGCCTGCACTTCACGATCGAGAGCAGCGGCGTTTGCATAGAGTTGTCAGTGCTAACAGACAAGTAACATTGCATAAAATAACAGCAGAAATCAATGTAGGACGTACGATGAACATATCTGTTAGGGCAGTGCGGCGAAATTTGACGTTATTGGGCTGCAGCAGCAGGTGACTGACGCGAGTGTCTTTGCCAAGAGCGCGAATTTGCCCGCAGTGCCTCTCCTGGGCTTGACCGTATCGGTTGGACCCTAGACGACTGGAAAATCTTGGTGGTCGAATTAGTTCCGATTTCAGTTAGTAAATTCTGGTAATACTGTTCGAGTGTGGCGCAGACCCCACAAAGCTATGGACCCAGATTGTCAACAAGGCACTGTGCAATCTGGTGGTCGGTCCATGATGGTTGGTTGGTTGGTTTGGGGAAGGAGACCAGACAGCGTGGTCATCGGTCTCATCGGATTAGGGAAGGATTGGGAAGGAAGTCGGCCGTGCCCTTTCAGAGGAACCATCCCGGCATTTGCCTGGAGTGATTTAGGGAAATCACGGAAAACCTAAATCAGGATGGCCGGACGCGGGATTGAACCGTCGTCCTCCCGAATGCGGTCCATGATGGTGTGCGCTTTGTTTACATGGAACGGACCGAGTCTTCTGCTTTAACTGAACCGATCATTCGATGGAAATGGTAATTTCGGCTACTCGGAGATCATTTTCAGCCATTCATGGTCTTCATGTTCCCAAACAAAGATGTAATTATTATGGTTGGCAGTGCTCTATATCATCGGGCCACAATTGTTCACGATTGATTTGAGGAACATTCTGGACTGTTCGAGCGATTGGTTTGGCCACCCAAATCGCCCGACACGAATTGCATCTGGAACATTTATGGGGCATAATCGAGAGGTCAATTCGTGCACAAAATCCTTTACCGATAACACTTTCACAATTACTGACGCCTACAGAGGCAGCATGGCTCAACATTTCTGCAGGGACTTCCAACGCCTTGTTGAGCTCCATGCCACGTCGTATTGCTTCACCTTGCTGGGCAGAAGGAGGTCCGACACGATATTAGGAGATATTCCACGACTTTGGAGATGTCCCATGACTTTTGTCACCTCAGAGAACACTTCAGACTAAATATAAACATTTGCTCACTTGCAGAAGAACACTTAAGTTAATTCATTACGACTACAACTAAAAGGAGGTATCAATGAAGGCATTCTTTGGCGACGAAAGGACAGTCCGTAGAGATGGAGGGTACTAAAACATAAAAATGCTCAAAAAGGAATAGCGTCTTGAATAAGTAATCAAAATCCCCTGGGTCCCGGGCTCGAACCTGACCAGTGCTTTAATTTTAAATAAAAGTCATCAGCAATAGTGTCTAAAAATTTTCGGTATAAGAATTCACCCACGTTGTACCAACGCCTAGTCAAAAAGGGCGGAAGAGCAGACAAAGCTTCAGGGCATCCTCTCGCCATTTGGGTGGAAAACTGTCCCTAAAAGGAGAAAGAATCAGCAATAATCAACAGCATGTGTTTGCTAAAGGCTATGGAAAGCTCTGCATTATAAACACATAATTCGTATCCGCAGTACATGTGTCCCGTAATTGAAAAAGTGTCATGATAATCTCTCCATTGGCAAAAGTTTCCGGGTTAGGTTCCCATTCGGATCCCCGGGAGGTGGTTGCCAAGGATAGGTGGCCATGAGAAAAAGATGCAATAACAAAAGAGGAGATAACATTCTAGGAGTCGGTATGTGGAATATCAGAAGTTTTTACGTGGTAGTAAAGCCAGAAAAGAAGGTTAGAAACTGAGTTACTGTGAACAGTTCAATGTTAGGTTTAGTCTCATCAGAATCGACGGCAAACCAACGCCGACAACAATAGTTGAGTTATACATACCAACGTTGCAAGAAGAAATAAAGTACGTGAGGATATTGAACGGGTAACTCAGTACCTAGGCAAAGGAATACAAGAAAGGGTTACGGGAGAATATGGGCTTGATACTAGGAATGAGAGCGGAGAAAGACTAATTGAGTGCTGCAGAAAATATCGGTTAGTAATAGCGAATACCCTGTTCAAGAATCACAGGAACAGGAGGTACACTTGGACAAGGATCGGCGATACGAGAAGATTCCAGCTGGATTTCATCACCGACAGAAAGCGATTTTGAAAGCAGACGTTGGATTTCAGTAATGATGAAGAGCAGAAAATCGTCCGGAAAAATCAGTGCAGAAGGAAGTGGGATACTGAAGTATTTAAGAATAATGATACGCATTTGAGGTTCGCTTAAGAAGTGGATATTGCGATAAGGAATATATCAGTAAGTAGTTCAGTTGCAGAGGAGAGGACATCTCTAAAAAAATAATCACAATGTTGGAAAAACAAACATACATATTAGGATCGTAACAACGGAGAAACCTTGGGTAACAGAAGAAATTCTTCAATTGATCGACTGAAGAAGGAAGAGCAAAAATATTCAGGGATGGACAGGAATGCCTCCAGCATACATAAAAGTCAAAATAACATCCCGTGAAATTAAAAGCGAGGTCGGCAAAATTCAGAGTAAAATGCTGAGAAGAGAACGGATACATTGGAAGAGTACGAATGGAAATGAGCGTATGGCGTCAGTGGCCGGGAATTCCCAGTCGGGAAGTTCGGCCGCCAAGTGCAGGTCTTACTGAGTGCGACGCCATATTGGACGAACTGCGCGTCGACAATAGAGAAGAAATGATGACGAGGACAGCACAACACCCACTCCCTGAGAAGAGAAAAATCTCCCTCCATAGCCGGGAATCGAATCCGGCCCCCCGTGCGTAGCAATCCAACGTGCTGACCATTTTTTTTAATATCATTTTTGTTCTACGTTGTTCGTTGCGGACGTCCGATGAGAGACGTTTAGTTTGTCCGTTGATCCGTTCACTCCGTTTTTTTATTACAGAAGTTAGCTAAACTCTCTGACCAAACACGCTGAGCTACCGTGCAGGCTGCCATTTAGGTAATGGGGCGGACTGGAAGAGTACATTGAGGGTCTCTAAAATGGGGAGGACTTACCTGATGTAGTAGAAGAAGAAAGAAATCGAAGTCGATATGGAAGATACAGAAGTATCTAGTATTATAGTCAGAATTTAAAAGGGCTTTGGAAGACTTAAGGTCAAATAAGGCAGAAGGGATAGATAACATTCCATCGGTATTTCTAAAATCATTCGGGGAAAGTGGCAACCAACCGATTATTCAGATTCGTGTGCAGAAACTGTGGGATTGACGACATACCATCAGACTTTCGAAAGAACGGTATCCACATAATTTCGAAGATGTAAAGGCCGATAAGCGTGAGAACGATCATATAGTCATTTTAGCAGGTCACCTTGCTGACAAGAATAATACACGGAAGAATGAAAAAGAAAACTGAAGGTGTGCTAGGTGACGATCTATTTGGCTTTAGAAAAAGTAAAGGCACCATAGAGGCAGCCCTGAAGTTGCGCTTTACAATGGAAGCAAGACTGAAGAAAAATCTGGACACTTTCATAGGATTTGTTGACCTAAAAAAAGCGTTCGACAATCTAAAATTGAGCAAGATGTTCGAAATTTTGAGAAAATTATTGGTAAACTATAGGGAAAGACGAGTTTTGTACAATATATACCAGAACCAAGAGGGGAGAAATACTGGAAGAGTAAGAACGATTGAAAATGGAATAAGACAATGATGCAGCTTTCAGCCCGTACCTCTTGAGTCTACACATCGAAGAAGCAATGAAGGAAATAAGATAAAGGTTCAAGAACGGGATTAAAATTCAGGGAGAAAGGATACCAGTGATAAGATTCGCTGATGACATTGCTACCCTCGGTGAAAGTGAAGAATTACGGGATGTGCTGAATGAAATGAACAGTGTGATGAATAAATCGACGAAAGACGAAAGCAATGAGAAGTGTCAGAAATGAGAATAGCGAGACACTTAATATCTAAACTGATTATCACAAAGTATACATAGTTAAGGAATTTTGCTACCTTGGAAACAAAAAACCCATGACGACGAAGCAAGAAGGAATATAAAACAGAATGGCACTGGCGAATAGGGCATTCCTGGACAAAAGAAGTCTACCACTATCAAACATAGGCGTTCATTTGCGGAAGAAATTTATGAGGATGTGTGTTTGGAGCACAGTGCTATGTGGTAGTGAATCATGCGCCGTGGGAAAATCGGCACAGAAGAAAATCGAAACGTTTGAGATGTGGTGGCTTCAGAAGAATGTCGAAAAGTAGGTAGGGAATGAGGAGACTCTCCACAGAATAGGTGAAGAAAGGAACAATAGGAAAATACTGACAAGAGTAAGGGACAGGATGGTTAGACATGTGTTACGACGTCAGGGAATAACTTTCATAGTACTACAGGGAACTGCAGAGGAAGACAGGGACTGAAATACATACAACAAATAATTGAGGACGTAGGCTGCAAGTGATACTGTGAGATGAAGAGGTAGGCACAGGAGAGGAATTTGTGGCGGACAGCATACAACCTGTCAGTAGGCTAATGACAAAAAAAGAAAATTAGGAGAGAGAGAGAGAGAATAGTTACGAGTATTTGATGCAAGACGATCGACGAGTGTGCGGCCCATCTCTCTGTGGTGTGCAGACAGCGACGCAACAATGGGAGCCACTGTCTCCACGCCCGAGACTATCCAGCAGCGGACCAGTCCCAGCGTCCTTGGGTTCAAGTGTAAAAGGAGCTACAACACATATCGCAGATCAGATGGGGGTAGGTCAGGGGGCTATTTCGTCACCAATTGGTGTGTTATTAACGATCAGCTAACCGGCGTGGTCTGAAATTTTAACACTAAAAATGTGTATTGTGGCAACCGGAATAAAATAATAATTGGATCCTTTTACCGACCTCCAAGTTCAGATGATACAGTTGCTGAAAGGTTCAAAGAAAACTTGAGTCCGATTTCAAACACGTACCCGACTCATACAATTGTAGTTGGTGGTGACTTTAATTTACCCTCGATATGTTGGCGAAAATACATGTTTAATTCCAGAGGTGCGCATAAAATACCACCCGAAATTGCGCTAAACGCATTCTCTGAAAATTATTTTGAGCAGTTCGTTCATGAGCCCACGCGAATAGTAAACAGTTGTGAAAACACACTTGACCTCTTAGTAAAAAATAATCCTGAGTTAATAACGAGCATCAAAACCGATACAGGGATTAGTGAACACAGAGTTGTCGTAGCAAGAATGAACATAGTAATCCCAAAATACTCCAAAAATAAACGAAAAATATACCTATTCAAAAAAGCGGATAAAAATTCACTTGCGCCTCCCTGAGAGACAACGTCCACTCCAAATTAATAATATAACTGTAGACCAGATGTGGCTTCAATTCAAAGACATAGTATCGGCAGCAATTGAGAGATTTATACCAAATAAATTAACAAATGACGGAGCTGATCCTTCGTGGTACACAAAACGGGTTAGAACACTGTTGCAGAAACAATGAAACAAACATGCCAAATTTAAACAGAAGCAAAATCCCCAAGATTGGCGACCTTTTACAGAAGCTCGAAATTTAACGTAGTCTTCAATGCGAGAAACTTTGTCTCGAAACCTGGCAGAAAATCCAAAAGAGATTCTGGTCGTATGTGACGTATGTTAGTGGCAAGAAACAATCAATGCCTTCTCTGCGTGATAGCAATGGAGATACTATCGAAGACAGTGCTGCCAAAGCAGAGTTACTAAACACAGCCTTTCGAAATGCCTTCACAAAAGAAGACGAAGTAAATATTTCAGAATTCGAATCGAAAACAGCTGCCAACATGAGTAACGTAGAAGTAAATATCCTCGGTACAGTGAAGCAACTTAAATCACTTAATAAAAGCAAGTCTTCTGGTCCAGACTGTATACCAATCAGGTTCCTTTCGGAGTATGCTGATGCATTTGCTCCATACTTAACAATCATATACAACCGTTCGCTCGACGGAAGATCCGTACCCAAAGACTGGGAAGTTGCACAGGTCACACCAATATTCAAGAAAGGTAGTAGGAGTAATCCACCTAATTACAGGTCCATATCGTTAACGTCGATATGAAGTAGTATTTTGGAACATATATTGTGTTCGAACATATTGAATTACCTCGAAGAAAACTGTCTATTGACACACAGTCAACATTGGTTTAGGAAACATTGTTCTTGTGAAACACATCTAGCTCTTTATTCACATGAAGTGTTGAATGCTATTGATAAGGGATTTCAGATCGATTCCGTATTTCTGGATGTCCGGAAGGCTTTTGACACTGTACCACACAAGCGGCTTGTAGTGAAATTGCGTGCTTATGTAATATCATCTCAGTTATGTGACTGGATTTGTGATTTCCTGTCAGTGGTCACAGTTCGTAGTAGCTGACGGGAAGTCATCGACTAAAACAGAAGTGATTTCTGGCGTTCCTTACGGTAGTTGAATAGGCTCTTTGCTGTTCCTCATATATATAAACGATTTAGGAGACAATCTGAACAACCGTCTTACGTTGTTTGCAGATGATGCTGTAGTTTATCGACTTGTAGTCATCAGAAGATCAAAACAAATTGCAAAAAGGTTTAGAAAAGACATCTCTACTGTGCAAAAATTGGCAGTTGACCCTAAATAATGAAACGGGAGAGGTCATCCACATCAGTGCTAAAAGTAATCCGTTAAACTTCGATTATATGATCAATCAGTCAAATATAAAGGGCGTAAATTCAAATAAATACCTAGGTATTACACTTACGAAGAACTTAAATTGGAAGGGACACGTAGAAAATGTTGTGGGGAAGGCTAACCATAGCAGGACACTTAGAAAATGTAACAGGTCTAATAAGGAGACTGCCAACACTACGCTTGTCCGCCCTCTTTTAGAATACTGCTGTGCGGTGTAGGATCCTTACCAGATAGGACTGATGGAATACACCGAAATAGTTCAAAGAAGAGCAGCACGTTTTGTATTATCGCGAAATATGGGAGAGAGTGTCACAGAAATGATACAGGATTTGGGCTGGACATCATTAAAAAAAAGGTGTTTTTCGTTGCAACGGAATCTTTTCACGAAATTCCAATCACCAACTTTCTCCTCCGAATGCGAAAATATTTTGTTGACACATATAGGTGTTGGTTCGTTCTTTTCCGCGCGCTATACGAGATTGGAATAATAGAGAATTGTGAAGGCGGTTCGATGAACCCTCTGCCAGGCACTTAAATGTGATTTGCAGAGTATCCATGTAGATGTAGATGTAGATGGTGACGATTTTTTCGTTGTTGTTTTGGGACTTATACGTAATCAAAGAAGTATAACGAAAGAAACATTTGATTAATAATCAATTTAGAAAAAAAAGTGAAACAAAAACATCGGAAACTAAAGACATTATAAAAATATTGTTTTTCTGTAAGATCTGTTTTCCAAGAAAAAACTTATAAATAAAAACATTTATATCGTATACACGTTTGGTAAAGTCTAAACTATAAGAAAAGAGCATACATCCAATACTATAGGAAAACAGTAAAATACTGACGACGGTCCAAATGAGCATTTAAAAAAAGATAATATTTAGGAGTCGTAGATATGCAATTCGTTGAACACACAAGCTTCGTTTTCACTTTCAGTTACCTACATCTCATCTTCGTCTGAATCATAGCCACAAAATTATGTTGCTGTTTCGTGAACACTTGGAGTAGCATTTTCAATACTAATGTTGTTGTCGGGATAGCCATCTTGATCTGAATAGTCAGCTCCAAATTTCTCAGTCCATCGCACAATGAACCCCTTGAGTGCGAGGCCGCAAAAGACCAATGATGTTTACAGCATTCGACGCCCCACATAATGTCTACCATACAGCCACAATATTGACTGCTAATGGCAACAGGGGGCGGGACTGGAACTGGAGGTATCCAGTGGTGAGCGCAGCATGAGGCTATGGACCACAGTTGAACTGCTTAGTCGACGAGTAACAACAGTGCTACAACACTCGTGGTGTTGATACAAAGCAGAGCAATGGCAGTGATAAACAAAGCAAACATTGCATTATATCTACAACAACAGTTGCCGATGTTGAAAGTCCGCCAGAAATTAAACCAAGCAATTTCGCAGTGTGAGAGAGAAGTGGCAGATAAAATATTAGCGTTTCTGCAAGATGATTCAGTGGAATGTGTGGTGTCGTGTAAGCTGGACTGTGTGAACAATGTACGTGAAGAGTACAATGATGACAATACGTGCTTAACAAGTGAAAGTGATATTAAAACAAGTGTCGAGACATGTAGTTCATCATCCTTGTCTGACAGGGAGCCACAAATCTCGCCTCCAATGAAACGCAGTAAAGGACGATCGTTGTCCAAGAAGCGAGTAGTAAGCATCATTACGTACATGGAAGATCATCCGTAGCATAGTAAAAAAACAATTACGGACAGATTTCGTATAATATGACCGTGTAGTTCATAAGAAAAACTACAGATATTCAAGGGAGGCCACGGCGCACTTAAAAAAAACTGCTATTTGCACGTTTCAAGGGACCATACAATTCACAGGCTGTGCATGATCGTGACCCACTACGTTATGCGCATAAAATTGTGCGCGACATAGATTACAGTGATTTCAAGGGAAGCGGCGGATGGTTGCATAACTTCAAACAGTGCTACTTAATTAGAATACACAAGGTATCGAAATTTCAAATAAAGTGTCAGCTTGATGATGCACAGCAAACGGCGGTATCGGTCCGAAAAATCGTAGGTGAGATAAACAAGCCTATCCCACGCACAGAATCCAGTGAGACAAGCGTCTTATGAAACGACTCTACAGAGACGTTTCAACACAACTCTTTAAAATGAGCCTTACTAACGACCCTGCACTTAAGGAAATCCTTATTAGTAAAATTCCTCAAAGTTAGGATCTGCAGCATTAACGCTTTTTGAATTCACGAACGTATCCACTAAACTGAAAATATTACACTAACTGCATCGCGGAGTCCCGAGGCCTTTAAGTTCGTTATTTACAATGCTTGTCTTGATAACAGAATACAGTCGCCCGCCCCATAGACCCATAGAGAGGCACTGAACTGCGCATGCTTCCTGATCAACAAATACGGAAGTTACTACAACTGCATGCTTTCCTGAATCCCAGAGACTCCGCAGCGTTGGTTAAAAGAAATGCAGATGATAAACGGGTATTCATTGGACAAATATATTATACTAGAACTGACATGTGATTACATTTTCACGCAATTTGGGTGCATAGATCCTGAGAAACCAGTACCCAGAACAACCACCTCTGGCCGTAATAACGGCCTATATACGCATGGGCATTGAGTCGAACAGAGCTTGGATGGCGTGTACAGGTACAGCTGCCCATGCAGCTTCAACACGATACCACAGTTCATCAAGAGTAGTGACTGGCGTGTTGTGACGAGCCAGTTGCTCGGCCATCTTTGACCAGACGTTTTCAATTGGTGAAAGATCTGGAGAATGTGGTGGCCAGGGCAGCACTAGAACATTTTCTGTATCCATAAAGACCCGTACAGGATCTGCAACATGCGTTCGTTAAATATCCCCCTGAAATGAAGGGTTTCGCAGGGATCGAATGAAGGGTAGAGCCACGGGTCGTAACACATCTGAAATGTAATATCCACTGTTCAAAGTGCCGTCAATGCGAACAAGAGGTGACCGAGACGTGTAACCAGTGGCACCCCATACTATCACGCCGGGTGATACGCCAGTATGGCGATGACGAATACACGTTTCCAATGTGCGTTCACCGCGATGTCGCCAAACACGGATGCGACCATCATGATGCTGTAAACAGATCCTGGATTCATCCGAAAAAATGATGACGTTTTGCCATTCGTGCACCCAGGTTCGTCGTTGAGTACACCATCGCAGGCGGTCTGTCTGTGATGCAACGTCAAGGGTAACCGCAGCCATGGTCTCCGAGCTGATAGTCTATGCTGCTGCAAACGTCGTCGAACTGTTCGTGCAGATGGTTGTTGTCTTGCAAACGTCCCTATCTGTTGACTCAGGGATCGAGACGTGGCTGCACGATCCGTTACAGCCATGCGGATAAGATGCCTGACATCTCGACTGCTAGTGGTACGAGGCCGTTGGGATCCAGCACGGCGTTCCGTATTACCCTCCTGAAACGACCGATTCCATATTCTGCTAACAGTCATTGGATCTCGACCAAAGAGAGCAGTAATGTCGTGATACTTTGAACGGCAATCCCGATAGGCTACAATCCGACCTTTATCAAAGTCGGAAACGTGATTTCTCCTCCTTACACGAGGCAGCACAAAAACGTTTCACCAGGCAACGCCGGTCTACTGCTGTTTGTGTATGAGATATCTTGGAAACTTTCCTCATGTCAGCACCTTGTAGGTGTCGCCACCGGCGCCAACCTTGTGTGAATGCTCTGAAAAGCTAATCGTTTGCATATCACTGCATCTTCTTCCTGTCGGTTAAATTTCGCTTCTGTAGCACGTCATCATCGTGGTGTAGCAATTGTAATGGCCAGTAGTGTATATTTAATCCATTTGTCTTTTCTTTGTCGTCTTTGTTAGTTCGATGGACATGCTGGAGTCGGCGGTTCCAGGGTTTGGTTGTGGTCATTGGTTGCGGTTTGGGTTGTCTATTTGGTCATAAAATAAGATAAACTAAAATCAGCTGATATTTCCTTCTTGTATATCTGTCAAGTAAATGGAGTATGTGATGATAATCAATGGAACATTTGAACAAATTACGTATTAATCAGGAAATATTCTTATGAAATTTTAGCGTGTATTGGTCAAGAAACTTTCTTATAACGTTTGAGGCTTTATCTAAACAGTAGTTGCATGCATGTCTGAAGGAAAAGACATTGTTGACGATCTACGACTGAAGTTATATTACGGAATTTTTATCACAGTTGCTAATATTTTTGGCTTCAGCTGCATTAGGCATAAAAATCATACCTGTTGGTCACACATGAAAATTTGTACCGGACCGGGTGTCTGGATATCCCGCTGTGACGTAGAGTGAGTGGGGTCGGTTCTGGAAGCGTGCATGGGTATCCGCTCGCGATTAGCAGGAAATTCGGGTTCGAGTCCCGGTCCGGCAAAAATTTTCATGTACGATTTCCATGCCTAATACAGCTGATGTCAGAAGTGTTCGCAACTGCCACGAAAATCTCGTAGCAGCAGTTCTTAAGTTTTACTAGTTATCTTTTCCACTTATAATTTACATTTGTGTTTAAAAAATTTAATTGTCAGGTTTTAAAACTTTAGATGTGCAATTTTTTGGTTTGAACCTATTCGGGGAAAGATAATTTGTTAACGATATTGTCATATAACATGTCCAGAAACTTCTTACTTCTTACGTAACCTCATGCTCCGTAAGACACAGTTCTTTCACCTTCCGATGGCCAGACTAAAATCAGAGTTCAGTTCGCTACTAATTCTTTATATGTGCCTCGTCTGTCGCCTGAAATTAAAAGATTATTCATTCTTCTTATCTTCTTTTCTTGAAATCTTCGCTAGAAACGATGAAACCATAGTCATTGCCCGGCTGCTAGCAAGATATTCTTCAATAATTCTAGTAGTACCTCATAGAGAAAAATACGGTAATTTCCTCCGCCGAGTCTGTTGGGCAGAAGATACGGCTCAATCACAGTAACGAAAACTGATCCTTTGTTGCAGTAAAATGTAATTGTGTTGCAGGCCAGATTCCACTGTGAGTGTGAAGAATACGGAGCAGTAGAATCAAATGCAAACGATGACCCATGGGAAATCCAGCATAAATCCAGCATCAATAACTCCAAGGACCCTTGCAAAGAAACGGTACCCTCGTGACATTTTTGTCACATAAATAAGTATACATATACAGGTTGTCCCAGACAACCTTCGAGGAGTTGTAGAGGCTGTCTTGAAGAACAAACAGAGGATATCAGCCCGTGTCTGGAAACGTCACCCAACGAAGCTTCAAAGCGTCCAAGCCGTAGACGCCGCCACCTGCCGCTAGGCCAACTCTTCAGGAGCAAACGCAACTTTGTGCACTCGCGCAGTTTATTTTTCTCCAGTATACTGGAAAACATTGGAGATTTTTAGAGAGTTCCAGGAGGAAAAATAAGCTACAGATGCAAACCCGGGTCCGAAACAGTCATCCACCGAGGCGACAGAGCATCGCATTCATAGGAGACAAAGGCTATCGAAGCAGCAGCCAGCTCCATCTTCTCTACTGGCGACCCTAATCGTCATTCACGAGCAGTGAATAAAAGACAGCGATGTGAGACGTTCTGCCTACGCTTTCTCAGCTCACAAAGTCACGTTTACTGCCAAAGGAGTGAGCCATTGGCAGGCGCTGGGGCCTATGGCTTCGAAGCTCTATAGCGTCGCTGGATGACGTGTCCAGAAATGGGTTCCTATCTTCAATTTGTTCCTCAAGACACACTCTAGAAGCCCTAGAAGTTTGTCGCAAACATTTCAGCGACACCCAGCGTGTATACTGTACACAGGGTGTTCCATGAGGAATAGTAAATATTTAGCAATTGGTAGTATAAACTAATTTCAACAAAATATTCCGTATAGCCCATTTTTTTGGCCACAGACATGTAACTGATTGTAGAACTAATTTTTCATTTCACGTTTTGGTATTTCCATTGCTATGGATCTATTTACTGACCGTCGGTTTTATTTTGAAGTTGAGGAGATATGCTTCAGTTTACAAAATAGAATTTTTCAACTGTGTTTGCAGTTGTGATTTGTTGGCCAATTCTGTTGTATCGTTTAACCGTCCCACACATATTTACAAATGCCGAGTATGCCAAAAAAGTATTTGTGTACTTTTCTGATGCTTGTAGAGAATACAGTAAACTATGTTATAACCACAGTGTGCCAGATTCGAGTAGTCATGTCTTAACTAACCTGCATGAGACCAGTGGCGTCCTCAGCAGCCATATCTCATTTGAAAGCGCAAATGAACAGTGTGTGGATGAAGTGAAAGACAGTATTCAGTTGTTAGCATGTAGTCGAATTGCGACAGTGGGTTAGGGATGCCGGTACCGAGCTCAGCGTGTTCGGTCAGAGGGTTAGCTGCCCTCTGTAATAAAATTGAACGGATTAACGATGAATTTGAACGGATGTCATGGGACGTCTGCCCCGACAAATGCGACGAACAATAACGAACAAATGAGATAAAAAAGGGGTGGCGTCTTTGATTAATAAACAGAACGTCCTCGGTCTCAGATTAGCACCTTCGCACCTCTTAAATTTTGAATCAAAATCGTCAGCAATGGCGGCCGAAGACTTCCGGAAAAAGAAGTCACCCTCATTCAGTCAACGTCCTTGTCAAAGAGGACAGAGGAGCAGACAGAGTTTCAGGTCACTCTCTTGCCCTTAGGGTGGGAAATTGCCTCTAAAGATGGAAGAATCACCAATAATCTACGGTATGAGCAAGCAAAAGGCAATGGAAAACACTAGATTAAAGACACATAACTTGGCAAAAGATTCGGGAATAGTCCCCGATTCGAATCTCCGGCAGGCGACTGACAAGGGGTAGGTGACCAGGAGAAAAAAAATGAATAGCAAACGAAAGCATAACAGCCTACGAGTTAGGGCTTGGAATATCACAAGCTTAAACGTGGTATGGAAGCTAGAAAATTGAAAAGGGAAATACAAAGTCTCAATCTAGGTATTGTGGGGTGAGTGAAGTGAGATGGAAAGAAGACAAGGATTTCTTGTCAGATGCGTACACGGTAATATCAACAGCAGCAGAAAATGGTATAACGGCAGTAGGATTCGTTATGAATAGGAAAGGAAGGTAGAGAGTGTTTTACTGTGAACTCTTCAGCGATGGGTTGTTCTCATCAGAATCGACAGCAAACCAACTCCGAAGACATTGGTTCAGTTAGCCATACCAACGTTGCAAGAAGAAGATGTAGAGATAAAGAAAGTACATGAGGATACTGAACGGTAATTCAGTACGTAGGGAAAGGAGTAGAAGAAAGGGTTAAGAGAGAATATAGGCTTGGTGTTAAGAATGAGAGAGGAGAAAGACTAATTGAGTACTACAATAAATATCAGCTATTAGTATGAATACTCTGTTCAAGAATCACAAGAGGAGGAGGTACACTCGGAAAAGGCCTGGAGATAAGGGAAGATTTCAGTTGGATTACATCATATTCAGGCAAAGATCCCTAAATCAGGTTTTGGATTGTAAGCCATATCCAGGAGCAGATATAAACTCAGACCAAAATTTAGTAGTGATAAAAAATAGGCTGAAGTTTAAGAGACTACTCAGGAAATTCAATATGCAAAAAAGTGGAATACGGAAGTACTAAGGAATGAACAAAGAGTTCTAGATTAATCTAGTTTAAGACAGCTACAGAAAAAAACAATGAACAAAGAGTTCTAGATTAATCTAGTTTAAGACTGTTTATTTTTAAGTAACATTTCTCTATATGTATGTATGTATGTATAAACGCCTGAAGATGAACAGAATATGTTCGAAATGCGTTGCATTATGTTAGATTAAGCATAAAATAAAAAGTGACTGGTAGCAGAAACTTGAAATAAATAATTATCCCATAGAGTCACGGTGCACAAACATAGCCAATATGGATGAAAATACCCATACTGTTTACTAATGAAGCCACTTTCATTCGTGATGGTATCATCAGCACTCGTAACTCACATTGGTGTTCTAACAAAGACACACAAACCATTGTGAGGACGCTTATAGGAACGATTCTCTGTAAATGTGCTGTCTGATATGACAGACAGTCAGTTGATTGGGCTTGTTGTGTTACCGCTTCGTCTTACAGGGCCCCTTTATGTAAATTTTCTTGAAAATAAGCATCCACCGTTACTGGAAGACGTTCCTTTAGCTACAGTAATGACTATGTTCCTCCGTCACGACAGGTTCGCCCCACACTCCCGTCGTCAGGTGATATATAGTCTAAATTTAAAATTCTCCCGAAGATGAACAAGCAGAAATTGTCATATTTCTGGACACCAAGGTTTGGACCGATGACTTCAGATTTTTACCCGAGGAAGTTGCTGAAAGACAAAGTTCATAAACATGTGCCATGAATTAGCAATTCACAGCACAGTTGATTTCCCACCACACTTAGCAGGCGGGGTATTCTTGCCACTGTTGGGGGCACACGAATCTGCTAGTTTGTAAATGCGAGCTCTTTAGTTTCAACATTTTTGGGGGAGGTAGTTCTGATCAAAACACGAAAAAAGTCCGATAAATATCGGCTCTAAAATGCATACCTTAAAAGCTGTGGGCACTCGTTGGGAAGAGACGTATCTCACATTAGCGAATGTGAACAAGTGCTCATAGCTCGTAAGTAATGCATTTTAGATCCCATGTTTGCTAAACATTTTTTCTTGTTTTGGTCCATAGTAACAGACATCTGAAAGTTGTCTACCCCACAATCTTAGCAACAACAGTACCAGTACATGTATTTCACAGTCAGATGTACGAAAACTATTTTCGTTTGCAACTTTCGACTCAGTCGTTTCTGGATCAGTGTCTCTGACGTCAGATTGATACATTTACCGTTCTCAATCATCCCTGAAAGTTTATAACATCAGTACGGAATCACCAACTACATGATATAAAGTGGTGTACCAGAGCTTCAAAACTTTCATGTTAAACGGCTCTTGTCGCGGAAGCCTACGCAATTATAGCTTCTACAGCTGCCCAAGTTGACTATTGGTGACGTAATTCGAAAGAATAAGTCAAGAGTTATAAAATGCTACAAGCAGTCCAGCTAATACAATTAATGCGTGTATGGCGCGTCTCCTCATAAGCCACATATATCCGTGGTCAGCGCTAAGTGACGTATGAGGCGCTGCAAAGAGCGACGCCATCGAACAGTGGACGACTGGGAACGGGTGACTTGTAGTGATGAATATGGCAGTCAGATGGAAGGATTTGGGTTTGGCCAATGCCTGGAGAACGTTATCTGGCATTATGTGTAGTGACAACAGTGAAGCACGGAGTAGATCTCATTACAATATGAGGGTGTTTGGTTCGATTCCCGGCGGGGTCAGGGATTTTCTCTGCCTCGTGATGGCTGGGGTGTTGTGTGCTGTCCTTAGGTTAGTTAGGTTTAAGTAGTTCTAAGTTCTAGGGGACTGATGACCATAGATGCTAAGTCCCATAGTGCTCAGAGCCATTTTTTTGAGGGTGTTTTTCGCGGTTAGGGCGTAGTCCCCTTATTGAGCCTAAGTAAACGCGGAAGGAAATCAACTCATTTTACATCGTTGTGTACCGCGTACAGTAGAGGAACAGTTAGGAGACGATGATCATTTGTACGAGAATGACATCGCCGTCTGTCATAAAGCAGCACTTGTGAGGCGATGGTTTTAAACAATAACATTCGTGGCATGCCTGCTTTATATACCTTCCACTGTTAGTGGTGCGGCTTGCCGTCTGAGTGGTTACTGCACGTTGACCTAGAACAAAGGTGGTGGCCACATTAATGTGACCGGGCCGTGTAGATAGTTGCTGTGGTAGAGATGGTCCTGTCACCATACCATCCATAAATATACCACATGAAACGAAAGTGAGGAGCAGCGGTCATAGTTATATCGGGCGTTACAACGTCTTTGCATCAAACGTCCAGGGGTGATAGATCGCACCACGGGGAACATACATTAATCCTTGTTCCATAGATCATGAATACGATATTTCGTAATGATGTGGAACGTGTCACTTTAAGATAAGTTTTATTTACACCAAATAATTTGTTTTCCTTTTTTTACAGTTACTACTTCATGTTTGTATTTTGTATCGGTTATGCCACTAAGAGGCAGCAGAGTGTAGGCGCCTTGTGGTGCGCGTGTTCCTTGTGTGTTGCCTATAATCCAGTTAACTGCTCCATATGAAAATAGGTAGGCCGAGTTCCTGATTCGCCCTAAAATATCTTTCTCTGCTTAGAGACGCTCATTCTTAAAATTTTCTTTTTGAAAATGACTATCTCGTTACTGGGGTAGATACTATGCAGAAGCACCGCAGCTGGTTAGTAGGCCCCTGTAATTCGGCGGAATCTGTCACGGCTTCGATAAAAGGACGAATAGCGCCGCCGGGAAGCGTCTCTAACAAAAGTTATTTACAATGACGTGATCCATCACATATAGGATTTTGATGCAAAGACTTTGAAACACCACGTTTAATTTTATTATGCGTTTACCTTGACCACAAATATTTTATTAATTTCTTTCTGCAATTAGTCCACAAGCCATTTTCAAATGCACATGAAATACATTGATGCAAAACACCTCATCAGTGTTGTCAGTACAAATCATACGTGTAAAAAACGTCATTTCGACTCAATCACTATCGAACCAGTGTTGCTCATTGTGATACTTTCGCTCTTCTCCGCCATCACTGAACGTTTGTATAATCGACAAGAAAATACCTTGCAAGTCGTTGTATGCAGGGTAATTCAGCTATCCACATCACTGTAGTTTTATGCAACACGCAATGTTATATGTGGCCTACGTAACCCACGCGCTTGATTGTTATATTCTCTAACTCGTTATACGAAAACTGTTGTGGATTGGCAAGAGAGCCAACCCTGTATGAGAGGAAGCCGAAAGGCACACGTTTTAGCTCACGCAGGCTGGCGTGAGGTCTGGAACAGGACAAGGAAATTAGACTGTAGAAAAAACTGACGTAGCTGATGGAATACTTAACTTTAATCCATAACTGGTGAACATCGCTCTTGACGGTACATGTTTTACAGCATCAATAGTAACTGGTAATGGCGCCTTGCTAGGTCGTAGCAAATGACGTAGCTGAAGGCTATGCTAACTATCGTCTCGGCAAATGAGAGCGTATTTTGTCAGTGAACCATCGCTAGCAAAGTCGGCTGTACAACTGGGGCGAGTGCTAGGAAGACTCTCTAGACCTGCCGTGTGGCGGCGCTCGGTCTGCAATCACTGATAGTGGCGACACGCGGGTCCGTCGTATACTAACGGACCGCGGCCGATTTAAAGGCTACCACCTAGCAAGTGTGGTGTCTGACGGTGACACCACAAAAACTATTAGTTCTCCAGACAAAATGAGGAGGACATTTTTCTAGGAAATTTAATGTATTTAAATTTTGTATTGGGATACGTTTTTGCTGGCAGCCACGGTTTTCAAGAAAAACGTACAGAAGTCACCTCCAAAAGCTTCAAACGCACCTACGAGTACACTCATCCCTCACCAGTCTGGGTTTCTAGTATATTGTTCGTGGCGCTCATTCCTACCACTATACAAAAATTTCCAACCATACGAACTACTCCCGATATTCGACGTTCCTTGGTCTCTCTTGACTGGACTGTTACGCCAACAGCGTGGTCGGCTAACTCATTAACTTTATTAATTTAAACGTGCCCTTGGGGGTAATGAAAGAAAAACGATTTTCGTAAACGTTACCTAAAACTGATTACGTTGACAATTTGATCGAAACTTAACCTTCATAAACGCAGTAGTTTTGTAGTCAGAAAGCCCGACGAATAAAACAGTGTAATTGAAAACGAAACATATTACCCCTCGGTCACAATTTTTAGTCTTGTGGACCAGGTTTTAACACTTCTAAGAGTGCGTTCATCAGAATTAGACATGCAAAGTGGTTTATAACATAGTTACAAATTCGTGTAAGAAAATTTTTTTATATATAAAAAGTGTAAGTACTGACTAACAATACCAGACAGGAACAGTGCTCTCATGTCAAGTATAAAATAAATAACAGGCCAGAAGGGCTTTAGTCACAAAAATTGAAAAAGGAATGTGTGAAGGCGAGCCTCTAAGGACTGCTTATGCCACTACAGCCACAGGTTGCAACGGACTCTCTGATGAAGACACTCTTTAAAAGTGTTAAAACCTGGTTAATAAGACTAAAAATTTTGACCGAGGGCTCATTTGTTTCATTTTCAATTTATAAACGGTTACTGAACCAAGGAGCCATGTTTAAAACAATGTAATTGCTTATTTTATGCTATTAGAATTCACAGAGTCGTTAGGTAAATTTTACTCAAACGTCAATTTTACAGTTTTTAAGTGCTCGACTAAGCCGATGGTGTAATAAGGCCAGTCAATGAAGACCAAACACGGTAGAATGTGGAAAGCAATTCGTGCAATCGCAAATATTTGTACAGTGGTAGGAGGGACTGCCATGAGCAACGTACTAGAAATTCTGACCAATGGTGGCTAAGTTTGAGTGGGGATGCGTTTGAAGGTCACTTTTGTACATTTTTCTTGTATAACTCATGTTAATTTTTTTCTGTAGGACCAATAGTTTGCGCGCAGCGAGCGACAGAATATGAAAATTTCGCGCGTAGTTTACGAAGGACAGCTAAAACACTGCGAGTTGCATAAAATGAGATCGGTAGGGGCAGCCGAATCGCACTGTATGTAGTTTGATTTCAGGCAGCAAGCGCCGAGTGACAGTAATAGTGTACTTGAAATGATAGTTGCTTTCTGTGACGAATCGGCGACACTCTACTGCAAACCTGATCACGTGATTGCTTGCTTTGGTAGAAGCTGTCACCAAATGGCTGAACACTATAAAAATTGTTCTCACAAAAGGTGGGTTCACAATCACCCAAAAAATTACGCTGCGCACACAGGTGCTTGTCCGTGAACTGTTGGTCGGATAGTAGGAAGGGATGGGACTGACACATGAATGATGTTAACTTGTGCCATTGTTGCTCTGCTATTTCCCCAACACAGAGCTGAAAAGCAATCGATGAACTGTAGCAGTCCGTCGCACCATTTGTAATTATGAGAAAGAAAGACTCCAATCGATTGTCATATGTGAAATGCACATCACCGATAATAATCAGCATCCACAAGGAAGGCGCGGCTAGACGCCAAATGCCAAGGAAAGAAATATATCCCCTCACGCGCACAGTGTCTGAAGCGTGCGCCGTTAACTAGGTCTCTCCAACAGACCGCGGCTGCGGCACGCATTGCGAACAACGGTCCCGGATTTCCACAGAAATAGAACTCTGCCAGCATTTCCCGACGCTATTTCTGCAGAAACTAAGACTGAATAGCGTTTCGGATTCCGAAGAATGTGCAGCCCGGCGTACAACGGCCAAAATTCAGATTCTGGAAGCAAACTGCGGCTTCTTTGCGAGTCCTGATTTTCTGTGACCGACTATGCGTTTAGAGATTCAACTGTCATACACGGCTATGAATAATACATCGTTACTACTTATAACAATATCTACACATCACACAGAACATACCAAAATAAATAATTAATCTCACTGTCTGCCACTGAGCTTCTGAAAATATAATCAACATTTAGCTCAGAATCAGAATACCCCCATTGAAATTATTCTCTTCATAGTCGGGTCCACAGCCTCAATATATTTTCTGAAGGCCAAAGCATTTTTCTGTTATGGACTGCTGAGTTTATAGGAACAAGTTGAACTTTTACCAGAACGCTGCGATTGAGGGGGAAGGTTGTTATACGAAAACTGCTCACAAAATGCTTCGAATCCAAGTCATAACTAAATTACTGCGTCATAGCGTTTAGCGTCACATATGCACTTAGTCGTTACGGCTGGTCCCGCATGGGTAAGAAAGGAAAATGGACTTGTGTGTACCACTGCTTAGTTACTGTATCCGTATCCCACCTTCTATGTACCTCCATGCCTAATCCATTCTCTCCCTTCTCAATTTCTACCACCTACCGCTATCCAACGCTGAAATCCGCCCCGAGATATATCCTTCCTTCCACCCCTAGTCAACAACGCTCCACCTCAACCCATTCTTCCGTTTTCTTCCTCTCCCTTAATTATCTGCAAGCTGCTTCCTGTGGTTCATATAGGCCCCCTTTTAGATCTCATCATTCCACCTCCATCATGAATATGATCATTTTAATGCACCACCAATATCACCATTGTACCAAAGCAGCATCAACATCGTATCTGATTGCATAACTTTCGTGTAAGTTCATCTAAAATTTTTAAAAATCATGAAATTTTTTACCTAGGAAAATATTTTTAAAACATTACTTCGTCTGTTTTACATAACAGCAGATATAGTTAAACATGTAAAACGTTTGCATAAAAACCGATTTTATTCGTAGGCTAGCCCACACCCTCGTAGGGAACTGAAATAAGAACAAAGGGGAAAACAAGTATGTCGGAGCAAACTTCTATCCCACGTAAACTGATATTGTTTTACATAAGATACTGAAATGGAAGGGAGTAGGGGGCTAGGAGTGGCAAAACGCAGAGCCAAAAGAAAAACGACTGAACAACATTTACTTTCCTCAAGCGGCATTTTAACGCTAACAAAATAAACACTAAAAGCTACCATAAAGTATTCAATAGATGCCACAATCAAAATGATAGTTCAAGTTCTCAATACTAAATTTTTTAAGTTCAGCACATATAACTCTTTAAATACGATAAACAGTAAGATAATCACTTTTAATGAAATTTAAACAATGAAAAACCTAAAAATATTACTGACAATTCCAGGACCTGTAATAGATACATTTGGTTATTATTTAGACGATGATATAAGTTGATCAGATTGAGCTAAGCCCAGACATCGCTTAGTCCCTGCATTCAGTTCCTGAGATAATATAAAACACGCACGGGGTAAGATATAACCACGTGGCCACAAAGTGACAGAAATGAATGGTTCAAATGGCTCTGAGCACTATGGGACTTAACTTCTGAGGTCATCAGTTCCCTAGAACTTAGAACTACTTAAACCTAACTAACCTAAGGACATCACTCACATCCATGCCAGAGGTAGGATTCGAACCTGCGACCGTAGTGGTCGTGCGGTTCCAGACTGTAGCGCCTAGAACCGCTCGGCCACTCCGGCCGGCACAGAAATGAATATAACACATTTTCAGGTGTAACCTTACTCAATAATAACAGTAGTAATTTAACACATGAATGTTTAGAAGAAGCCAACGGCCTTGCCGTAGTGGTAACACCGGTTCCCGTCATTACCGAAGTTAAGCACTGTCGGACTTAGCTAGCACTTGATGGGTCGCTGTAAGTGTCTGCCGGGTGCTGTTGGCAAGCGGAGTGCACTCAGCCAGTGTGAGGCCAATTATGGAGCTACCGGTCACGAAAACTGACAACAGCTGGGAGAGTGGTGTGCTGACCACATGAGCAACCGCAAATAATGATGCTTAAGGGCTGAGGATGACACGGTGGCCAGTCGGCACCACTGGACCTTCAAGGCCTGTTTGGATGGTGTTTGTTTGTCTATATTTAGAAGAGAAAAATGATTTCGAACGTTAACCTCTTTCAAGTTTTTATGCATAGTCCTTTAAAAAGGAACGCACAATTTAACAAAAAAAAACGATTAATTTCTTGTAAATAAGCATATAAATGATACTTCAATAACGATGAGCATTAAAATCTACATCCGGGCTGTCATTTACAAATAGTCTTAAAATAACTCTTCAGACTTTCCCGGCGATCTAATGACATCTTGGGTTGTCAGGTGTTCTGCCGGATATCAGCGTCGTACTTGCACGATATTTCGGTCACGTAGCTCGAGACCTTCATCAGGTGCGACCTGAGACTGCTCCTCGAGTGAACACTGTCTAGAACTAGATCATGCCATGAAGTATGAGGATACCAAGATTCTAGCATAAACACCCAGATTTTGGGACAGTGTTATAAGAGAATCGATAGAAATTAAAATGGCTGACGATCTTATGAATCGTGACACAGGGTACCAGCTAAGCAGAGCCTGGGATCCGGCTCTGGAATTGTTAAAGGAGCAACGGGGCCAGCTGCAACACTACACAAACAGAAGAACCAGAGACATGGAGATGGTAAACGAGCCCCTGACGGACTGCCAGGCGCACCAGACCGAAGATGGAACACCAAGAAGTGGGACTGGTGGGCGCGGACCGCAGAGGGAACATCCAGAGCCGCAGCGGACGAAAAACGGAGCGGCAACGCTCCAACAGGTCGTGGTGAGCGGGCGCGGACCGCAGTGGGAACGCTTGGTACCCCAGACCATGGATGAAACCCCCAGGAGCGGGTTTGGTGGGCGCGGACCGCAGAGGGAACACCTAGAACCGCAGCGGACGGAAAACGGAGCAGCAACGCTCCAGCAGGTCGCAGGGAATGGGCGCGGACCACAGAGGAAGCGCCTGCAGCCGTTGATGGAGGGGGAAGGCCATAGGCATAAATACTGGACCAGGTCCACTCGAGGAGCAGTCTCAGGTCGCACCTGATGAAGGTCTCGAGCTACGTGACCGAAATATCGTGCAAGTACGACGCTGATATCCGGCAGAACACCTGACAACCCAAGATGTCAGTCTTAAAATAACTTGACCATGTACTGGTAACTCGGAATGCAGATCCACAATGGTAATGAGACTGAAATAACGGCCGCTACTCAAAGCTAGACAGCGTAATACGCTACAACTCAAATTCAATCTCTATAGCAAAGCCTCGCTCAAAGAACAAGAGTTGCAACCAGAACTTTAGTCGCACGTAACAAAACGTGCTCACTGTTTTTCTTTCTACTCTTGTCTTTGGCTATACAGTGAATACTGGGAGTTCAGCATCCACAAACTAAAGCAGTAAAAAGAAAAAACGTGCCGACTCTGAAGATGCAAATCTGCGACCACATAGGCAGAGGAAAGTTGCAGTCCTTCAAATACGTTAGGCACACTTGTCACAGCCAACCCCAGCTGTTACACTGAATAGCAGCCAACACTGAGGCCAGGAGCGCGCGCACGTGCGGTTGAATGAACTAGGTGTTCAGCCATGGGGCCTCTCGCGACGCGCCAACACATTCGTCACTACGACACGACTAGCAGATGGTTTCATGAGAGGCAGCTATCGATTCTAACACACCCGCGCCTCAATAGCCTGATGCATGCACATCTACATTTGAAAATAGCCGGTAGCTGAACTTTTTAGTAATACAAAACACACTGACGGGAAAAAATTCCAAAGCCAAAAAGTAATTAATGGAGAGCAACGAAATTTTGGGAATAAATTTTTCTAGCAAACACATTTAAGTGATTAACATTACAAGACCACACGTTAATCCAAGCGCGTGGTAATTCATTGCGAATGTGAAATGCTGGTGCATTAATAACTGGTGTAACCGCCAGAATGTTGAACGCAGGCACACAAATGTACATGCATTGTGTTGTACTGGTGCCGGATGTCACTTTGTGGGATGGAGTTCCAAGCCTGTTGCACTGTAGGTCAATACTGGGGTGGTTAATGCTGTTTGTAGATGACGCTGGGGTTGTCGTCCGATGACGTCCCAAATGTGCTACATTGGAGATATATCTGATTATCGAGCAGGTCAAGGCAGGGCAACATTTGTACAACATGTGAGGTTTCAACAGTAGTATGTGGCCTTTTTCAAAACATACCCTGGAATGCTGTTCATGAGTAACAGCACCACAGATCGAATCACCAGATTGACGTCGAAATCAGCGGTCAGAGTACGTGGAACAACCACGAAAGTGCTCCTGCTGTCATACGGAATCGCTACCCAGCCGTAACACCAGGTTTAGTTCCTACGTGTCTAGCAGACAGACAGGTTGATTGCAGGCTCTCAACTGGCCTCCTCCTAAGCAACACATTGGTATCACTGGCACCGAGGCAGAACCTGCTTTCTTCAGAAAAGACAAGAGACCCCCACCCTGCCCCCCAATGAGCTCTCGCTTGACACCACAGAAGTCGCAAGTGGCGGTAGTTTGGGGTTGGTGGAATGCATGCTACAGGGAGTCTGGCTCGGAGCTGCACTTGAAGTAACCGACTTGCAGCAGTTAGTTGTGTCACTGCTGGTCACATTGCTGCTGCCAATACAGTACGATGCGACAGGGCCACACACCAAGCACGACGGTCTTCCCTCTCGGTAGTGCTATGTATCAGTACGGAGTCCGGTCTGTTTGTGACCGTACATTCTAGTGACCACCGCTTTCAGCAATCATGAACGGTATCTACATTGCTGCCAAGACTTTCTGCAATATTGCAGAACGAATGTTCAGTTTCTCGTATCCCTTTTGTACGACCTCGTTCAAATTCACTGAGGTGTTGATAATGGCGTCTTTGTCACCTTAAAGGCAATCTTGACTAACAACAGCTCAGCACGTCCAGTCACGAAAGTAACTATCGCTCACGTCTGTTACCGCGTGCATTTAAAGTAAACCTGATTTTCATCCACATAGTAGCGCTACTAGCGCCACTCATATGAGACTGGTACGAGATTTGAATAGACATCATCTTTCATATATACAAACACACCTACCAACTTTATGTCGCACAACTCCTTCTTGTGTAGTGTTTTTTTTTTTTTTCCTCAGTGTGTGTGTTGAGGATTGAGGTAAACGTTTCACTTAATCCAATAAATATAAAACAGCCAGTGCTGCACGAAATGGTTTCGACGTTCAGAAAATTCCCTCTGACAGATTAATGTACTATTTTGTTCATCTGTGTACGGTCGCAAGCCTGTTGAGTAGTTACTCAATATTTTCCTGCAGTAAATGGGTTTCATAATAAATTGTGAACCCGGAAATGCCTCACAACTGCTAAATAATCTAAAGCATTCAAGCAACTGCTACAGACATGCGTATTCAAATACAGAAGTATGTAAACAGGCTAGTACGGCGCTGCGGTCCCCAACGCCTACATAAGATGAAAAGTGCCTGATGCAGTTGTTAGATCGGTTACTGTTGCTACGATGGCACGTTATCAACATTTAAGTGAGTTTCTACGTGGTGCTATAGTCGGCGCACGAGCGATGGGACATAACATCTCCGAGGTACTGATGAAGTGGGGATTTTCCCGGACGACCATTTCACGAGTGTACCGTGAATATCAGGAATACGGTAAAACATCAAATCTCCGACGTCGATGCGGCCGGAAAAAGATCCTGCAAGAACGGGACCAACGACGACTGAAGAGAATCGTTCAACGTGACAGAAGTGCAACCCTTCCGCAAATTGCTGCAGATTTCAATGCTGGGTCATTAACAAGTGTCGGCATTCAAACTGTTCAACGAAACATCATCGATATGGGCTTTCGGAGCCGAAGGCCCATTCGTGTACCCTTGATGACTGCACGACACAAAGGTTTACGCCTCGGCTGGTCCCGTCAACACCGACATTGGGGCTCGCCGGTGTGGCCGTGCGGTTCTAGGCGCGTGACCGCTACGGTCGCAGGTTCGAATCCTGCATCGGGCATGAATGTGTGTGATGTCCTTGGGTTAGTTAGGTTTCAGTAGTTCTAAGTTCTAGGGGACTGATGACCACAGATAAGTCCCATAGTGCTCAGAGCCATTTGAACCATTTTGAACCACCGACATTGGGCTGTTGATGACTGGAAACGTGTTGCCTGGTCGGACGAGTCTCGTTTCAAATTCTACCGAGCTGATGGACGTGTACGGGTATGGAGTCAACCTCATCAATCCATGGACCCTGCATGTCAGCAGGGGACTGTTCAAGCTGGTGGAGGTTCTGTAATGGTGTGGCGCGTGTGTACTTCCCCTAGATGCGACTCTGACAGGTGACACGTACGTAAGCATCCTGTCTGATCACTTACATCCATTCATGTCCATTGTGCATTCCGACGGACTTGGGCAATTCCAGCAGGATAATTCGATACCCCACACGTCCAGAATTGCTACAGAGTGGCTCCAGGAACACTCTTCTAACACTTTCGCTGGCCACCAAACTCCCCAGACAAGAACATTATTGGGAATATCTGGGATGCCTTGCTACGTGCTGTTCAAAAGAGACCTGCACCTCCCTCGTTCTCTTATGGATTTATGGACAGTCATGCAGGATTGACGGTGTCAGTTCCCTCCAGCACAACTACAAACATTAGTCGAGTTCATGCCACGTTGCGTTGCGGCACGTCTGCGTCCCCGCGTGGTCCTTACGCGGTATTAGGCAGATTTAGCAGTTTCTTTAGCTCTTCGGTGTATGTGTGGGAATTTGATATATGTCCCGATCTCCTTCTCCCTCTTCTCTCTGTCCATCTACTTCTCTCATCTCTCTTTGTTTATCTCATTCTCCAACCCCTTCTCTATCACCTGCCTACCCTTTTCTGTTGATCTCATCCTTCCCACTATCTCTCTCCACCTCCTCCTCCCTCCTCTGTTTGTCCACCACCTCCTTCCCACTCTCCATGTTCATTTCGCCCCTCTCGATGTCCTTGAGCCTGTTTTATTATTACAGCCAACGAAACCTTGATCGCGAATTGAGAAATAACTGGATAAATGAGTTGGGATCATTGGCACATGGGCTATGAGAGACCTCTCCTGCTTCTGGATCTATGGGGACAGTAGCTTCAGTGACAGTATTTCGCATAGTTTTCATTTATAAACAGGTAGGATTACAAAGTTTCGGACGATTCAGAATCCGTAGTAGTACTCCACTCATAAGCCGGTAAACCATAAATACAGCTCTCCTATTTTCTGTAAAAACCGAGTGCGAGGAAGAAAACAAAACAGTACATAGTTGAATATACAATTTTTGTTCATAATTATATATAAAGAGAAAATATATACATATGGGACAAACAACTAGTCTAGTTGCTTAAATTGAGACCTTTGACATAATGTCGATATATCAATATTATTTCCGAAATTATCGATATACATCGGTGACGTGCATTTTCCCGAATGTCGATATCTAAATGGCAATACCGAGTGCAGTGCCGATATTTTTATTTTATGTTATATTTTTTCGTAATTTTCGGTAAATATTTGAAATTGTTCTTTTGAAATTATAGTAGAACATGATTTTAATTTCACTCTATGAAACAGTCTTACTACTTTTTGTACTTCAGTCACTTACAGTATCTTTAATATCTTCCGATTTGAAAAAATATACACCCGTTGCGTTAAAAAACAATTTTTAACGCAACTAGTGTGCTATTTCTTCACATAGGCAGTTTTCTTTCTAAAAAAATCAACAGTCGTAGTTTCAATGTCCTGCTATAAACATAAGTTTAAATGACAAAATTGATCTTTGCGGTGGACTTAGATGTGAGAGGGAAAATGCTGACGTAATCGGCGCTTGGCGCTTCTAACAAAATCTCCAACGTGTTATTCACCACGCAATTTTATCACTACAACTGCTAGGTCGCTGGCGTTTCCAGATATGAAAAAGCAAGGCAGTCGACTTGAAGTGTTCCGGACAAATCCGATATGTGACGATAAACAAGGACGGACCCATCGGATACCTTTTATTGTGCCACTTACATCCAGTTATCATTGTTAACAAAGCGATTTTCGCCAAGCGTGAGTGTGCAATGTTTTCCTTTCGATTTTTGCTCTAAGGACTATAAGCAGGCTGCTAGCTTGTTGATGCACAGATATCTAATAATAAATCAGTACTTAAATATACGGTTCTAAAACCGGCAGTATATTTACAATGCGAAGCCGATATTTTTATAGGCCAGTATGTCGATATTTCTCTCTTAGATATTTCGAAATGTCAATGAACCTTTTCGACATATCGATGCTGGTGTCGACTAAATATCGATATATGAGGATCCTGATATTTTTAAAAATATCAACAGTACTAGTTTCAATGCTCTGCTATTTCACTTAAAAATGACTGCAAGAAAGAAAATTCTGTGCTGTGCTGAGAAAATGTGCGATTTCGCTTTCTCTCTTAAATGTATAGAGAATATTTGTCTGAATGGTTATTAGTGTATCTCATTAAAATTGGAAGTAAATCGGTCAAGCACTTTTCGAGATTCTTGCTGACAGTTCTTTCTCTATATGTATTTAAAAAATGTATCCTAAGCCCATCAGAATGTTTATTATAGTATCGTATAAAAATATGAAGTACGATTACATCGCTCAAGTACTTTCCGAAATTTTTGGTAGCAACGGTAAACAGCGACTTGTCCTTATATAGTAGTATAGAGTTTAAATATGTATTTATACAGCAAATATATTTAAAAACCATGTACCATAGGTCTGTCCAAATTGGAATATTGCAGCATTCATTGAAACTTAGTTGGCCTGGCATAATAAAGTGTAACCTACTTTTCGAAGTCCCCGTCGTACGGTGTTCTCGGTACGCCCATGTGTAAAGACGTTTAAAAACTAGAAAACACAGTGCTTCTTCTAGATGAATCCTCTTGTAGATTGGTATTCATGAAATGTTTTTGTCGAAACACAATATATTGTGATAACTCTAAGCAAAGATCCATAAACGATCAACACAGCTCGACAACGACGATTTTACGGTGTGGAAAACGTTATTATGGTGGTGAAATAGATAGAATGCTAAGCAGCTGCGGTGCCGCCGATGGGATAAGAGAATTGCAAGCGATACAACCAAATGGGATAATACTTTCATCTTAGCAAGGTCTACTGTCCTGTTATCGCTATTAATTTATACAAAAGGCAGATGAAGAAACTGAAGCAGTACGCCTACGATCTCGCTGTACCGCAACCCGTCGCATCACACTGCGTTGCAGTTTCACCTGCGGAAGGCGTCCACTTGTCACCAATTATTCACACCGCTCTGTTGATTCTGCAAATCGCTATGATCGCATTGAAAGTTATATTTTTGAGACCGCAGAGCGTTCCTTTGCCACGTGGAACGTTTTCTTGAAATTTATGTAAATACTTTTAAGTGAGATACATCGTGTCTATGTGACTGTATGAGAAAGTATATTTTTCTACACACATCAAAAACAGTTTTGCATCACCTCGGTTCCCAGAACTTCTGAAGATAGACGTTGACTGTGGATATTGTATCACAGACACATCCCTTTGACTGTTCAGAGATGTCACTAAACCCACCCAAAGATGTAAACAATCACGCATGAGCAGCGCCTATTAGACGGAGGGGGTCCGACAGCCGATCAGTTCGTCGTTCCACCAGGAAGGAGATACACGGCTCGTGTTGTCTGTAGTTCAACCATGCCTAAATGGTCAATACCGCGGTTCGATCGCGTCCGCATTGTTACTTCGTGCCAGGAAGGGCTCCCAATAAGGGAAGTGTCCAGGCGTCTCGGAGTGAACCAAAGCGGTGTTGTTCGGAGTTGGAGATACAGAGAGACAGAAACTGTCGATGACATGCCTCGCTCAGGCCGCCCAAGGGCTACTACTACAGTGGATGACGGCTACCTACGGATTATGGCTCGGAGGAATCCTAAAAGCAACGCCACCGTATTGAATAGTGTTTTCCGTGCAGCCACAGGACATCGTGTTACGACTCAAACTGTGCGCAATAGGCTGCATGATGCGCAGCTTCACTCTCGAAGTGTATGGCGAGGTCCAACTTTGCAACCACGATACCGTGCAGCGTGGCACAGATGGGCCCAACAAATGCCGAAAGGACCGCTCAGGACTGGCATCACGTTCTCTTCACTGATGAGTGTCGCATATGCCTTCAGCAATACCATCGTCGGAGACGTGTTTGGAGGCAACGCGGTCAGGCTGAACGCCTTAGACACACTGTCCAGCGAGTGCAGCAAGGTGGAGGTTCTCTGCTGTTGTAGGGTGGCATTATGTGGGGCCGCCGTACGCCGCTGGCGGTCATGGAAGGCGCCGTAACGGCTGTACGATACGTGAATGCCATCCTCCAACCGACAGAGCAACCTTATCGGCATCCCCCATCGTGCATCTTGTAAATGACTTCCTTCAGGATACGCCGAATCGCTGTTGAGGAGTGGACCTCTGAAGGTCTCGCTGTGTGGTGGTACAACATGCTATGTGTGGTTTTCATGAGCAATAAAAAGGGCAGAAATGATGTTTATGTTGATCTCTGTTCCAATTTTCTGTACAGGTTCCTGAACTCTCGGAACCGAGAAGATACAAAACTTTTTTTGATGTGTGTTTATACAGGTACACTGCACAAACGAATTAAAGGAACACTTTTGGAAACCACATAACTGCCTCCTATAGCAACGCATAAGTTTGCAGTTTGACTCATAGATGCATACAACCTTCTTCTATAATAGTACCAAAGCGTGGAGCCCTGCGATGTCACCCTCGGGCTCGGTGGCGCTTCAAACAGCAAGATGTCGACACATGCGAAAAAAGACCACAGCTCGGAATTTTATGTGAGCTATAATGTGAGTTAATGATGTCAAATGGCACCAAGTTCCATCAAAATTCTGCCGAACGCCACAGTGGATGTTAAGAAGATCGTCACAGACTCTCTTACCCACTTTTCACTCCTACTGACGTCTCCGTAATAGAGGTCAGAGCAACAACACCCAGCGTTGAAATCACGGGATTTTCTTATGGGTAGCCGACGAAAACGTTTCAGACAAACCGCCACAGACAAACTCGACACGGAAAGGCCTCAGGGGGTGGCATAAAGCCGCCCGCTGTGACCGAGCGGTTCTAGGCGCTTCAGTTCAGAACCGCGCTGCTGCTACGGTCGCAGGTTCGAATCCTGCCTCGGGCATGGATGTGTTGATGTCCTTAGTTAGGTCTAGGGGACTGATGACCTCAGATGTTAAGTCCCGTAGTGTTCAGAGTCATTTGAACCATCTGGTGGCATAAAAAGCGGCAATAAATCCACCCCTTTCCCTGGGACGCTGATTCCCACACATTTCGCTGTCGAAAATGGCAGTTCGCAGTGCGATGAGCAACAGGAAGATGTTGTTTAAAACTTTTGACACTGATGACACCCTCGGACGTATCAACCCTTCTCTATGGTTCAAATGGCTCTGAGCACTATGGGACTTAACATCTGAGGTCATCAGTCCCCTAGAACTAAGAACTATGTAAACCTAACTAACCCACATCCATGCCCGAGGCGGGATTCGAACCTGCGACCGTAGCAGTTGTGCGGTTCCGGACTGAAGCACGTAGAAACGCTCGTTCACAGCGGCCGGCTCTTCTCTAAGGACACTATGGGGCTGCATCACCACTGAAAGTGGCCGCACCCCTTTGCACTGCAGCGGGACGGCAATTTATGCTCTTGTGTACAGATTGGTACCAATAGCGACCGTTCCAGTCATTCCACGAACTTTTAACGTGCTCCGAAACAGCAAAGGATACTTACGCTTTTTTAACATAACTGGATACTTACGTTTTTGTAACATTAGTGTTTTCCGCTTTCCTGTGGCATAATCACGTGGAAGGGCAAAATTAACTTGGGCGTGAATAAAACGGCCGAGGTTGCCTTTGAGACTCCCAGTTCTGCAACACCCTCGGTGCCACCTACGCATTTTTGTTAACCACGATAGAAATGTACACTACTGGACATTAAAATTGCTACACCAAGAACAAATGCAGATGATAAACGGGTATTCATTGGACAAATATATTATACTAGAACTGACATGTGATCACATTTTCACGCAATTTGGGTGCATAGATCCTGAGAACTCAGTACCCAGAACAACCACCTCTGGCCGTAATAACGGCCTTGATACGCCTGGGCTTTGAGTCAAACAGAGCTTGGATGGCGTGTACAGGTACAGCTGCGCATGCAGCTTCAACACGATACCACAGTTCATCACGAGTAGTGACTGGCGTATTGTGACGAGCCAGTTGCTCGGCCACCATTGACCAGACGTTTTCAGTTGGTGAGAGATCTGGAGAATGTGCTGGCCAGGGCAGCAGTCGAACATTTTCTGTATCCAGAAAGGCCCGTACAGGACCTGCAACATGCAGTCGTGTATTATTGTGCTGAAATGTAGGGTTTCGCAGGGATCGAATGAAGGGTAGACCTACGGGTCATAACACATCTGAAATGTAACGTCCACTGTTCAAAGTGCCGTCAATGCGAACAAGAGGTGACCGAGACGTGTAACCATTGGCACCCCATGCCATCACACCGGGTGATACGCCGGTATGGCGATGACGAATACACGCTTCCGATGTGCGTTCACCCCGATGTCGCCAAACACGGATGCGACCATCATGATGCTGTAAACAGAATCTGCATTCATCCGAAAAAATGACGTTTTGCCATTCGTGCACCCAGGTTCGTCGTTGAGTACACCATCGCAGGCGCTCCTGTCTGTGATGCAGCGTCAAGGGTAACCGTAGCCATGATCTCCGAGCTGATAGTCCATGCTGCTGCAAACGTTGTCGAATTGTTCGTGCAGATGGTTGTTGTCTTGCAAACGTCCCCATCTGTTGACTCAGAGGTCGAGACGTGGCTGCACGATCCGTTACAGCCATGCGGATAAGATGCATGTCATCTCGACTGTTAGTGGTACGAGGCCGTTGGGATCCAGCACGGCGTTCAGTATTACCCTCATGAACCAACCGATTCCATATTCTGCTAACAGTCATTAGGTCTCGACCAACGCGAGCAGCACTGTCGCGATACGATAAACCGCTATCGCCATAGGTTACAATCCGACCTTTATCAAAGTCGGAAATTGTGATGGTACGCATTTCTCCTCCTTACACGTGGCATCACAACAACGTTTCACCAGGCAACTGCTGTTTGTGTAGGAGAAGTCGGTTAGAAACTTTCCTCATGTCAGCACGTTGTAGGTATCGCCACCGGCGCCAAACTTTTGTGAATGCTCTGAAAAGCTAATCATTTGCATATCACAGCATCTACTTCCTGTGGGTTAAATTTCGCGTCTGTAGCACGTCATCTTCGTGGTGTAGCAACTTTAATGGCCAATAGTGTATCTTCAGAAATTTCGACACCAAACCAGCTTGGCGGCTGCTCTAGAGCCTGAGCGTTAGGCAATCCGTTCGACAACCTTCGGGTGCGGTTTGCCTACATTCAGCCGTTAAGGCAACCGCCAGGCTGAATTGGTGTCGAAATTTCTGAAGGCACATTTCTAACGCGGTCGACGAAGGTGCGTGGGTCTGAAATGTTCTCCTCGAGCACCCGTAAGAGAAACGAGTGATTTCAACGCGGGGCGTCTCGGTTCTGACCTCCATCGCGGAGACGTCAAAAGAAGGCGTGAAATGTAGGTAAGAGACTCTGAAACAACCTTCTCATCGTGTGACACGTCGATGGTGGCATTGTGCATAATTGTTGTTAAATTTGGTGCCAATTTGACATCAATAAACCACCTTACGGCTCACATTAACTTCTGAACTGTGGCCTTTCTTCCGCTTGTGTCGATAACATTGTGGTTTAAGTGTCGCCGAGCCCAAGAATAATATTGCAGAGCGCCACGCTTTTGCACCACTACAGAGAAAGGTTGTATGCACCTTAGAGCGAAATTCAAGATTATGCTTCGAAATGGTAGATAATTGCGGGGTTTCGAAAAGTGATCCTTTAATTTTGTTACGCACTATATTTGATATTCTTGTGTGATTCGAAAGAATTTGTGGTTATCAGTGTGCGCTTGTGAGTAAACTGTTGATTCTCCCTGCACGTCCGACCTGTTATGGATCCCAATTACTCGAGCAGTATTGCCCTGTACGCAATAGTCCCTATATCAACAATTATTCTCCACAAGACACCGTGTTGTCTATGGCGAAAAACCAATAACAATGTTCAGCCTCTCCGCTCTGTACTTGAATAGCTAACCTGCACCACAGGCTGCGTCGTTCGTCATTAAGCGACATGACTACTGGCCGTCATTAACAACTTGTCTCTGACAGTGTACTCTCAGAATTTTTCTAACTACTCTCACTGCTCACTGGAGCTTGTTGAGCGTATATATGAGATTTTTGTTCCAACTACATAAATCGGTGATAAATGGTTCTGATTTTCATTGAGTCTTCTTCGTTACTTTTGTTCAACATTTCTTGGTACGAATTTCACATGCAGTGACAATATTGTAGAATATATTCAGGAGGCTCGTGAGACTGTAGCTAGTGGAATAAACGTTCATTCTTGCATAAGTGGTGTTCTATCTAGATTGCAGATGGGCGAAGACAAACATATTCCATAATTCTGTAAGAAATCGATATCAAAGATACACGCTCTATGCATATACCCTGCGAACATTACAAACTGGTGTGACCTATGTCCTCATTGAATTAGATGATAAGTCTATTTCCACGTTCAGTGCTTGATAAACTGCTTCTAGAAGAGGGTTGAGAGCTGTTAATTTATAATCGATAAAGAATGTGGTATACATATCACTAAATCTAGGAACTTTACCTACAAGAAATAACTTTCCTACCTGCGTCTTTCATTGTTAGTTAGTTAGATCAGTTGAGCAATTCTTTCGTGGAAATGATGTGGAACAAGTCGGTTTACAGGATATGTACACATTATTAGCGTTTGTATCAACGAGCACCTTATTTTGTAGTCCTACTCATGCCAATATATTTAAAAGATATTTTTTTAACAGGCACCCAGTTTTTAAATAGAAATTTGTTCACGGGATAGGAGGAGTTGTCCAGGAGAAATTATTTTGGGTTAGATTTAAAACTCGCTTTGTTACCCGTCACAAATTTTATGTTATTAGGAAAATGATCAAACATTTTTGTTGCTGCTTACTGAACTGGTTTCTGAGTCACTGACAGCTTTAATAAAGATCACTTTTCCCTCTAGTGTTGCGGATGTTACCACACTTCCCCAACTGTGATCGATTACTTATGACGAATTTCATTAATGAATACACCCCGTCGGCCGCGGGTTGGACACACTTGATCTAAATCTACATCGGTACTCCTCAAGCCACATGATGGCGTGTGATGGAGGTTACTTTCTGTGCCACTGTCACTTTACCCCTTTCCTATTCCAGATCCGAATCGTGCTTATGTAGAAAGATTGTTGATGAGCCGCGTGAAATGGTATCTGTCTAATTTTACCTTCATGGTCTTTTCACGAGATATACGTAGAAGGAGGCAATATATTGGTAGTCTCTTCAAGATAAAGTGCGCTCTCGAAAATCTAAGGCTAAATTACGTCGTGATTCACAACTCCCCTCTTGTAATGTCTGTGACGAAACGTGCTGCTTTTCTTTGGATCTTCTTTATTTTCTCTAGCATCCTATCTGGCACGAGACTCATACTAACGAGCAATATCGTTCGAAGTAGGATTCTGTAAGCCATTTAATAGAACGTTTCGTCAATTATTACCTAACAGGTCAATTTTCGACAACACTAGTGCCTCCCTAACACTTGTGTGAGACGTACTTACTGTTATTCCTGTGACTTAATTATTACCTCGGCCGCGAGAAGCAACTTCTGACCGACTACTTAATTTTACTATGTTCACGATAAATCTGCTTTCTACTTCCGCCTCAACTGACATGTGATAGAAGTGTCCACAACCTGATGCAGAAAATATGTAGGTCGGTTCTGAATATGGGATTTACCGCCAAATAAACGAGTTGCATTCAGACCTTTCAGTATCTGTAGCACACAGGTAGTGCCGTAGTATTTCATAATTTTTTGGCACTACTCTCAATCTTTGAAAAGGTGCTGCTGAAAACTGGCAGTATGTCCCAGTCATACGGGCTTTCATCAAATAATAAACCGTAAATGTAAGCTGATGAGCATAATACTTGCACTTTTATACTAATTATGGAAAAATATTATTGACTCGCGAATGTTATAATGGTTATCTGATAATGTGACGCTTTTGTAACATCACGTCACAGTTTCTATGCTCAAAATATCAGAAAATTATTTTTGATAGATGTGGTGTGTGAAATTTCAATGAATGTAGCCGATTTGATTCTAAACAACGCCTTTAGGCAAAAATCCGGCGGAAACCCTTTCATAGGCCATTGCCTAACAGCAGCTGTAGGGTAGTTACAATTGAACTTTCGCTAATTGAGCCTATGCAGACGAAAGACTATTTGCCATATGGGTAATCAAACTTTATAGGAATAGAGTTTATACTGTGCGTTGCAGTATTTGCGTTGTTAGTAGCGGAAGCGTCATGAGTTGCCTTTAGGCACCGGGAATGGTACGGCGACGTAGGGCTGATATCCATGCATCAATCTGCATGACAATTGTAAACAGCCAACATGGGACTGAACAAGGTAAGCAGGACTTCACTCATAAAGCTGTTTTATCAAAACAACAGCAATAGTGCTACTGCTCTTCGCGAGTATCGACCCATTAAAGGAATACGGTGAGGTCCTCTTTCCCCACCGGGGTTGAACAACATGATTCGTAAGTTCGAATTAACTGGCGATTTGGGAATTGCTCTTGGGAGAGGACGACAGCAAATTGCGTGATAAATTGTTCAAGAAGTTCCTGTTGCCATGTTTGAGAATGCTGGACGCAATATGCGGCCTTCAAGTGTACATGAGCAACAGATGCAGTTTCCGTGGTCTGCTGCAGATGGTCGTCATACTGAGTGACGTTTGTAACCCTGAACGTAAACATCGTACCCAATTAACAAATGTTGCTCTCTCGTGTGGAAATTTAAATGTGTTTCTTTCAATGGTTTATTCATTATTTCTCTTCCGCATGTCCTTACTAATGTTTCTACAGAATTTCACTGTACCACGACTGTTCGTTTTACATACAAAGGGGAGTGGGGGGGGGGGGGGGGGACGTGGTCCTCTCAAGTAGTGAAAGTTTAATTACAGCCACCCTGTAGTTGCACACTCCCATTTACGGATGAACACACATAATTACATACAAAATTGCGATAGAAAAACACTTTAGTACGATATATCACTGTTACAAAAAATTGATTTAGTAAAAATCACTCTGATGGTAAGTCATACATAATTACCTGTACATATTAATAAATTAAACTCCGGAGCTTTTTTCTGTAATTTTGTTATAGTTAAACTTAGGAAGTACAGTACGGATTTTCATACGGTTTTCACTAACAGATAGACTGGTTCACGACGAAGGTTTCTGTATATAATTTATCGCCGCTACGCCAGAGAAGTCGTAGATTATTATTAGTTGCTACCTGTGCGAAGCCGGGGCGGGACGCTAGTTAATTATATAGAAGGTAAATTTTCATGCGCCTTGTGAAAACTACTGTTAGAGTTTACTGTTACTGATTTTACCAAGTACTGTTCACTGTTATAACGTGAAGACAACTACCTTAACACTTCTCAACAGTAACTTTTTAGCAGATTGCTAAATGGTTTAATCACTTCGATACCGTCCCTGTTTCAAAAATGGGATGAGGCATTTTTAGCACTTTTATCTGGACGAAATCACTGCAGTAATAGTAAATTATTACCTTTTATTCCAGAGATATTCGTCACAGCCCCAACTAAGAATAAAAGGTTTATTTCATTTCGCTTTTAAACAACACTTACTGCAGTTGAGCACTGCATGGGATGGAAGTACAATTGTACCTGTTCTTTTACTGCCACTAATGAGGAAAACAAAACAAAACAAAACTGACTCAATACTTGTAAGTTTTGCCAAAACAGACGAATTAACTTCGTAAGGCAAAGAATGACTTTTCATATAAGTCATTTAATAACCGAAATATTTATTGGTTGGAAAGGTTCTGAATGTGAAATATGTTACTGCACTTTGATGCAAGTTCCGACAAAGTATCGTGATTTCAACTTTTTACATCGTCACACAAAAATACAAGGAAAGTAGACTTTATGGTTGGTTCAATGGCTCGGAGTACTATGGGACTTAACAGTTGAGGTCATCAGTCCCATAGAACTCAGAACCACTTAAACCTAACTAACCTAAAGACATCACGCAAATTCGCGCCCGAGGCAGGATTCGAACCTGCGACTGTAGCGGTCGCGCAGTTCCAGACTGAAGCACCTGGAACCGCTCGGCCACTTCGGCCGGCTAGACTTTATGAACAGAGCGCAGAAGTATTGTACTACACGTAGCTTTCCTATAGCTATCCCCACAGTTCAGACAATATCTCATACTCAGAGTAATTTTTCTGGAACCATTGGTGTTCATACAACATTCTGATACTTTTAAGCAATACTACTGGGTCATACTTCAAGTGCGTTCATCTTTTAGGTAAGGCAAAACCTTCGGAAAACATTCTCAGTGAAATAGACGAGTCCTTTCTACTACTCTGCTCTACAATAGACTTGCTAATCTTTTCGTACAACATTTACATAGTTTTATATCGTAATATCAGTTCACACTTCGAGTAAGTCCATCGTTCATTCGAGACATAACGCACCACTTCATTCACAGCACATGCTTGTTACCGCTACGTACAATGGCATCGACAATCGACAGCAATTTCAGAGAAATCTCTCATACAAAACTACAAAAGTTTGATGGAGAATTCTTACGTATTATATATCAAAATTATTAGAACGGTTTTTAAACATACATGCATGCAGAATTAAAATTTTGCGGAAGTTGTTATTCTTCCTACCAACAGATGGCGGGGAAGCCGTTGCAAGCAGCATAAGATATCCAAGTTGCTCCAGCCACTAACAGATGGCGCGTGAAGGCACACTTTGCTTGACAGGCACGATGATGCCTCACCCCAGCATTACAGATTAACAAAGTAAGAAAAACAAAATACAGCGATAAATTTTTGTAGGAATTCCAGTTTCAATGCAAAAATTGGTTTGCTGCTATATTGTGCAACAACGAGAAACGTGACCATTCTTATAGCACTGAACAACCCTAAATACATAAGTCCCTCTAGAAAAGAATGAGGATGGAACTAAAGCAATGGCGCTTTCCACCTGTGGTTGTGGTGTGTACAATGAGTTGGTGGATATCCTTGATAACTTCGATCAACTTCGATAGCGCTATGCAATCGGTTGTTTTCCTGCAAATGGAAGTATGGGAAATTTTAAGTCCTAATTGACTTGGCAGTTATACTGATGCTTTCACATTTTATAGAAACTGAATTCAGAATAACAAAGTCACCAAGATCAACTGAGTTTCTCACTGCAGCTTGCAATGCGCTTGATTAAGGATTTCTCATCTTGAACACACAATGGAAGACCATTAAGCTTTCAAACCAAAAAGCAGTAATGAAGAATGTACGACTTGTCAAAGTAGTTCTTTCTATTATTGTCCCTTATCTAACGTAAGTGGGGTTAAAGCTATGCACCAGCATGATACTCTATTTCTCTGCTGGAATGATATCGTGGTTAATTTACTATTAAAGTGGTTGTTTCATGTGAACGCAAAATACCGCAAAGGAAGTGTTCATCCCAAAAAAAAAATTATGCATAAACAATAGTTCTTCATAAGCGAGGGAAATGTGATTATGAAGTAAAATGTGTAACTGGTAAGTTTCCATTGCACGAGGGGAAGAGCAGATATTAAGTATCACTTAGCTAGCGTAAAACGTAAATCAAACGTGTATTCTGCAAGCACTTAAAATGGACTGTTACGTTGTTGCACATTTATTTAATTAGGACAAATTAGTAATAACAGCGGTATTAGCAGTGTGCTACCGTACCGTTAAACATCCTACCTTTCTGAAATTAGTGGACTGTACGTCTAGGTTTAAGCTCTAAACTTCTTAATTATTCCGAAGCAGCAAAAAATGTGTCGTTGAGCAGAACAAAATCAATAGCACTCGTAAAATCAGTGTTAAAATGCGACATTGCCAAACAAATATGCAATGCTCTTTCGAAGGTCCATTATTTTGGTGTATCTACAGACGGCGGGAATCATACAAGCCAAGAAAATATTCCCATTAGTTATTTCCTTTTTTTAAACTTTAGAGAAGTGTCCCGATTAGCCCTGGTTTCTGCTCCCCAAATTACTTCCATTTTTAGACAGCGTAAGAGAAATGCCCCGATTTGCCGGACACAAATTATTGCAACCATATGTTCAGCCAAAGTATAAAAAGAAGATTTGTGCGCAGCTGCTGAAATATACGTACCACTTGGTACTGAACGGTGTGTTGCCCCAAAATTTCATGGAAAATGTTCATTTGATCTGAAAAGGTGGAAACAAAGCTTTTTAGAACGAATTTTCTAATCTCGTGTTTATCAAGACATTAAATGCTTAATTTTATTGTTTTGATAAAAAATTCGAACACTGAAAGCATTACATTTTATGTTTGATGACGAGCGGACAACGCTACACTGAAGAGCCAAAGAAATTAGTACACCTGCAGAATAACGTGTAGGGCCCCCGCGAGCACGCAGAAGTGCCGAAACACGACCTGGCACGTACTCGAGTAATATCTGAGGTAGTGCTGGAGAGAAGTGACACCATGAATTCCGCAGGGCTGTACATAAATCCGTAAGATTAAGAGGAGGTGGAGATGTCTTCTAAACAGCACGTTGCAAGGCATCCCAGATATGCTCAGTAATGTTCATGTCTGGGGACTTTGGTGATTAGAGCAAGTATTTAAACTCAGAAGAATGTTTCTGCAGCCACTCTGGAGAAATTCTGGACGTATGGGGTGTTGTCCTGCTGAAATTGCCCAACTCCGTCGGAATGCACAATGTACATGAATGGATGCAGGTGATCAGACAGGATGCTTACGTACGTGTTACCTGTCAGAGTGGTATCTATTCTGTAAATGTTTTACCGGCTTCCTGACATTCACGCACACTCGTGAAATGGTCGTACGGGAAAGTCCCCATTTCATCGCTACCTCGGAGTGTCGAGTGTCCAATCGCTCGTGCGGCGACTATAACACCACGTTCAAATTCACTTAAATCTTGATAAGCCGCCATTTTAGCAGCAGTAACCGATCTAACAACTGCGCCAGACACTTGTTGTCTTACATAGGCGTTGCCGATCGCAGCGCCGTTTTCTGCCTGTTTACATACAGAATCTCTGTATTTGAATACGCATGCCTATACCAATTTCTTAGGCGCTTCTGTTGTATATACGCCATATTCACTGCGTAACTGTGAGGACTAGATATTTACACTCTTGAAATGAATTAAAGGTGTATGCTTTACATCGGAAAGAACTTTTTTCCCGTAAAAATCAACTAAAAAAATGCTCTGAGCTCTTTAGTAAGAATAAGTACAAGTTCACAGCAACTTGTTGAGTTGACTGAGTTTATAAGGCAGCAATTCACTTGAGTACAGACGTTATCACGTTCTTTGCCTTATCAGTGTAACAAGAAAAGTAATGAGTGACTGCTCAGTATTGCTCGGGGATGCCCCTCTTTAACTCTATACTGAGTCATAACAGCAACTTCAGTGTGATTCAGCGACATTATCACGTCGATTGGCTTATCAGTCGAAGACCAGGCATAATGATTAACTTCTCATTACTGCTCGGGGATATCCCTCTGTAGCTCTGCTAATGCCTGATACCGTAGAACACTGTACGTGTGTGCCTAGCTAGACAGTTGCTCTTTTACTTTCCATGCCTGAATTCATAAAAGCGACTGTGCGCAAAACACTAATGAAGACAAATACGTTCGAATATATCATAAACAGTTACACAGTGTGCGGTTGGAAATACAATTTTCGTAGTCAAGACAACGTGAAAACCGCAAAAATTGCATATCACAAATTGTTCCAAAATGTCAGCTGTTCCGCAGCTAAAGATCAGTATTTCCTATTAAGAAAATAAAATGAACCTACTGACGATGGTGAAACTTCGCCAAAACACGTACGGTTAGAAAGAAGAAGACTGTGTTTTTTTAAAGGCAGAATCGTGTTCCAAAACATATTTGCAAGTACATTTGCTTGCTGACGTGGGCGACGTTAGAGGGGGAAAAGGAGATCGAATGACCTACATCTGACAAACAATAAAAATATGAGTCGTGTAACAAAATTGTTCAATTTGATTGGGTAAACTGAGCTGCTTTACTGTTCAGAACTTCTACCTTCGCACAGAGTCAGGTGAAGCCGTGGTAAGCACAATGGACTCGCATTCGGGAGGACGACAGTTCAAAAAATCAACAAGACTAATGCACAAACTTCCTACACTATTCACAACTCACTAAAGAGTACCATTACAGACACTACGAATGTATCATACAGCCCTCTTCGGGTCTGTTAAGTGCTTCGCAGCAAGTGCGTTGGCACATCGACTGTCTCTCACGACCCACACAGGCATCGTGAGGCGAAGACAAAGAAATGTGTTGCTCAGGATGCTGGGGGCATTTGGCACCAGTTCCATAGAAGGCCTATGCGTTTCACTTGTGACATATCCCACTGCATTAACTTTCAGAGACAGAGCAACAGCATACTCTCTGAGAAGGGGAAGACTGGACGAGGTACATGAGGTAACAGGGGAGCTTATTACAGAAACACGCCAAATAAATCTTTGGTATGTTGAGACATGGGAAAAAGAATGGAAAACATCTCACTAGAGATGTCGGGTCTTTTCCTTCTTCCAGAACATCCAGGAACCGTTGACGCTGAGAGATGTTGACCCAGGCCGCAGTATGGCACTCTTCCTGACTGGCCATGGCCCTTATACACACACCTGCGCAGCTCTGGCCTTAGCCAACGTGAAAGATGTGCATGTGGGGTACTGAGCCCCCGAACACATAACACTACAGTATCACACACACACACACACATGCAAGACCGATGACAGAAACCGAAGACATAGGGTAAGCTTTAAGAGACCCAGATAAATGGAGCATAATTATCCTCTTCACTAATGAGGTATCAAGAGCGTTACACAAGACTTATAATAAGGAACGATCACAATGTGCGAGACCACGACGACATACACACGCCACGCAGCATCATACCGATACATGGGTCAACACAGATTCAAACTCTGGAAGCAGATGAACGTACAGGCACAGATGACATGAACACACCTGTACCACCAGATAGAAGTACACATACGGCACAGTAATATATCACACGACTGCAACAGCACTGTAAGTATGCATATGGAATTAGAAATAATTTAATAATAAGAAATAACAAACGAATTTTCTTGTTTGTACAAAGTACAACATTAAGAGCTAGAAGCAATAATAAGTTTCGTAACACTATCTCCGAGAAGACTTTCATTATTCCACGCTTCGTCAATTACTCGCTTCGTATACATCACAAAGCCCTCCAGTCTATTTCGCTGATATTGTCCAGGCCCTGAATAGTCAGGGTCTCAATTTAACTAACTGTAATTTTTTTTATTCTCGTGAGCAAAATACCCTTTCACTTGCGCCCAGCTAAGTTCAGTTGCGTTAAAGGGGCAGTGATAAAAGGTGGTAGTCTGCCGACTCCACGTACATATTTATAAGCCCCCTCGTCGATAACATACGTTGGGAATTGTGGCTTCTGAAGTAACACGAGTTCTAATAATTCTGCTTTTTTTTAGTGACTCGTCCACAGTAACTCTGTGACGTCTTCACCACTGAATAATGCCTTCCTTTCGAAAGGACCGGGCTGCAAATTTATCCTTTAAAACTGAATGGTATGGGATACTGTCGAAAATAATTACTGACGGAATTTCTTAGCTTGGCAATGTCTTTTCCAACCAATTTAAAAATGTTTCATGATTCATTTCCTCGTTGTCCTCTGACGTTTACTTGGATCTGAAATACAGTTGACAGCCGGGAATACAGCCATGTTAGGTACAAGCATGGCAAAAGAATAATTCTACAGCCTTTGCCAGTGGGGACTGACATACCTTCTTTGTCGTCACTCCAACCTTTCGTAATAGTGTGACCTGCATTCACCCATATTTCATCGATCCAAGCAATGTCCTCAAAATTAATCTTTTATTTCGCGCAAAATTCTGCATAGCCCTGCGGCTATGTCTTCTCATTCCATCAACATTTTACGGCCTCAAAATTTTTTATATTTAATACCCAGACTCTGCAGAACCGGTCGTCGCAACGACGATCTGCTGCCTTCAAAAAATTCCATCTCACTCAGTGTTAAACGTAGCTTATCTAATGAAGGCCAATCTCGTTTATTATACTGATTACATGACGCTGACTCGCATCATGTGCAAAAGCATCCAGGTTTGTTACGGGTTTCTGTACACTTCTCTTCTTGCCTGGCAAATGAAGACAAGAGTCCTGCTTCACTTCTTTAGTTCTCGTGTTTCTCTTTACTAATACGAAGTGTGGACGTTTCACTAACATTAACCGCGGCTGCTGTTCGCGCGACTACTTTGGTCACCGGTAAGGGAGGTCCCCCATTTTCCGACTCCTATTCAAAGTATTTCCGCACATTGCACTTGAGTTGTCGCTATTGTCTTTTAAACGACATTCCCTGTCCGGCTCTCTCTTGTGATTTGTTTGCATCCTGGATCCTGGGTCTGACCCTTTTCGTTCGGAGTTCATCAGACATGATAAACGACACGAAAACACACACACACACAAATCGCAGCGACCCGTTGCGTGGGCGACCGAACGCTTGGTAGATCGTACGTGTGTGGCCAAATCGTAGCGGTCGGTCGCTGATCACATAAATCCCAGGCAATCTGATGGACCGAGTGCGATTCGTGCACACAATATGGCTGTCTGACTGGCTAGAAGCGGCCTGTGGCAATTCTATATTTACTAAGCGATTGTGCAGTTTTGTTTCGTTTTGAATTGCCCACGTTGTGTAAGAAATATAGGCTAGAATTTATGGTAATCAAGGGACCACGAACTACTCTGAGAAGTGAAGTGAAAGCCGGAGTTGCCATTTGTATTAAGAATAAATTTTGCAGTAATTAGCATTTTGAAGCTTATGCTGTAGAAATAGAATTGATGGGAAGTTCATAGTAACAGTCGTGATACAGTGGACTCCCCCTTATGATTTTTAGTTATTTATGAAATAAATACACGTATTATTAAAGTTTTTTTATTTTCTAGACGGAATACATTCCGGTACGTACCTACTGTAATCTTAAGAGCACATTTTAATTTAAATGTTCAGGGCAAATCTATTTTACAGTTATATACGCTACTTCCTTGTCATTTCATATAATCTAACTCTCCTTCGCACAAATTTACAATAAGAGTCCCAGTAATCAGTAGTGATGTTACTGACGTCTCTATAAACACTTCGAGTACTCTGTGTAAATACTTGAAGTTAAATTATAAGGCTAACGAATAAAAAAATTGAGGACTAATAAACGTAAAACGAATTGTATTGACACACTAGTAAGGTGTACATAACAAATTTGGCGTCGGTGAAAAATGTAATATATTCTGCAAAGAAAACCACAGTCCCCAAGAAAAGCGTTTCAAAACAAGGTTCATAAATTATAGTTGTCGTTTACTTTAAATTTATGTTTGACAAGTATTCGTTGTGATACGGAAATCCGCTGCAACTGCTGCTAAGCATAACAGTTCATTTTCCGTAGCTGAACTTCTCGACACGGTGACGTTCATAATACTGGCTGAAATCGCTTGCCAAATCTTTCGTGTGTGGGGTGTCAGGAGAGCGACCTACTGCAGGCGATCCAGCGATATCGCATGCGCGAAGTGTCAATTATTAAGCAATTTTGACCAGACTGTAGTTTGTGTTGTGTAAGAAAATCGGCAAGTTTTCTTTTGTTAAAAGAGCCATCTTGGAATTTTCTTGAAGTGCTTTTGGGAAATTAAGGTTAACTATATCTTAATGGGCAGGCGGAGGATTTGAACCATGATCCTCCCGAATGAGGCTCCAGGGTATGCGACACATTACACTGTCACGTGACGGAAACAGTACTGCCAACTTTTTCTCATCGTTTTATTGAAAATAATGTGTTTCTTTTGGCGTATTGGACTCATACTATTGATCTGTTTCTTCCGTACCCAGTCTGTTTGCTCTTTCTACATCTAGATCTCGATTTTTTTACAATTATAATAATTTTGCTTGTAACTAGCTTGCGTTCCCCGAAAGCTCGGTGTTTTTCTATTATTCGGAATTTATAATAGTATATATCAGTTCTATTCCAATTTTGAACTGAATTTTGGATGGCGTTCCTGTTATCCTGTTCTTTGCCTTTTTACATGACCTTATATAAAGGAAGCCATGAAATAAGTAGAATATTATTATTTTTTTTATAAATGCAGAAACAGAAACAGCTGTTGTCTTATTTTTCGGTAATTCATCCCTTCTTAGAACATAAACGATAAGCACCCAGGAGTCACAAAAGAAAAAAAATTAATGACAAGTAGACATCTTCTACTGCCTTCTGACCATGTTGTCACCTACAAACTTCTGAACCTGTGAACGTTGTTTCAAAGGTCCAGAAAGGTGAAAACAACTCGGCGCCAAGTATGGACAATATGAGTCAGGTTTCAGTCCTACAGATTTCACATCACGTAGTGTATCTTCAGTGCAGGTAGCCGTATGAGGGAGTGCGATGGCACGAAGCGGCAGTAGTCCTTGTGAGGCATATCCCCGGCGGTTTGATCGTAGGGCAATTGGTAGACGATTCTCCTGCAAGTGCACCTACACCGCAGCTTTGAAATCTATGACAACGGAGGCATAAATTTCTCATTAAATTCATGTTTCTTGATTTATTTTCTTGACTGTACTCGACAGGTTCTTCCACTTCATCGATTGTCTTTCGCCGTCTGTTTCGTAATGCTATCTCCAGGATTCAACACCTATGACGTTTCGATCGAATTAAATTTCTCTTTGAAGCACATGGTGTCCAAGAAGTCTTGACATATTATCTTCCGCACACATCATCGGACATACACCTTTATACCTCTTTGCAACGCGCTTTCCTACAGACAGATCCGTTTCTGATTACTATTCCAGACAGTAGTTCGGGATATGCTCAATAAGTGAAACTTGGTTTCTTCGGTCAGACAACGAGCACCCTGCTATGTCATGGCAAAAAAGAAAGTTGGAGATCTGTACTCAGCAGTGACGTAAACGGAGCACAGCCTCTCTCTGTTCCATGAATTAGCATAATACGGAGGGGTGTCAAAAAGTTTTACTTAGATAATCAGCAGCTGCATGGAATATAATTCTAAATTACTGGCTGTAAAGGAATGGATCTAGATGTATTGGTGATTTGTGATACATGAAAATATGTGCTGGACAGGGACTCAAATCCCAGATTTCCCGCTTATCGCGAGTAGTCGCCTTGAAAACTTTGGCTATCCGCGAACGCTTCCCGGTCGGTGGCTTGGTCGGGCCAGGAAGCTTGCACACACAGCCTTGAAGTTGTGAAGGTGATCGCTCGCATTAAGCGAGAAATTCGGTTTCAAGTGCCGTCCTAGCACAAATCTTCATATTTCATTATTGGAAAAAATACATCTACATCCATTTCAGTTGAGGTCGTACAAATTCGCATTAAGTGAATTAGTTGCAATAATGAAGTTTTAGTTATCTCCTCGAAAAATGAAGCTGTGACCATGAACGTGGTGACGGTGCTATTTCTGCTCTACGTATTCAATCCTTCAGTGCGGCACATCTTTCCTAACGATGGCTGACTGAGTCCTGTTAAAATGAATTGGGGCTTTATCGTATAGCAAAACCCCTCGAACAGCTTCGTGCGACACTTCGTCTTGACAGCCACCCGTGAACTCGTCCGGAGATGTCTGCAGTGTGCTCCTGTGACGGTTTGCGTCTTACTAGTATAATCTATTAGCGCTAGACCATGCTGATCTCAAAAAACACTCAGCATCAGCTTGCCCGATGATGGCTGGGTCTTCAAGTTTCTCGGCGGTGGTGAACCACCCGCATCCACTGCTTGCTTTGGTATTTTCTCTCGGGTCATTAGCGATACACCCTGCTCTCGACCACGGTGACTAGGTACCTCAAGAAGTCTTTTGGATTGGCGTGATACAGGTGCAACATTTCTCCCCCTGATTCCTTTCGGCGTGTTTTCAGTGGAAGAAACCTAGTGCGTGGCTGCATTTGCCGTGTTCAAAATTTCGTGCAAAATGTAGAGAACTGACCCATGACTAATTTTCATTTTTTACAAATATCGCCTCGATTTTGATACGCAGGACTGGAGTTTCAACGCCTCCACTTCAGTTGGGACTTCCAGTTCTTCACAGAGTGAAGATGTTTTTCTCGTACGTAAAATAAGTAAGAGACTCGAAATCATCAATTCAGTCACTCAGTGACCGTACAGGCACCGATACGAAAAACAAGCAGAATACCGAAATACTGAAATCAGTCTTCCGAAACTGTTTCACCGCGGAAAATCGTAAACAGTCCCTTCTCTCAGTCATCGTACGAAGCCATCAGGACCACATGAGATAACTGTAAGATTCTACAAACGTTATGTGAAAGAACTTGGTTCCCTGTAGCAGCAGTTTATCGTAGTCCGCTGGAGCAACGAAGGGTACCCAGCGAAGGAAAAAAGCACAGGTCATTCAAATGGTTCAAATGGCTCTGAGCACTATGGAACTTAACTTCTGAGGTCATCAGTCCCCAAGAACTTAGAACTACTTAAACCTAACTTAAACTAAGGACATCACACACATCCATGCCTGAGGCAGGATTCGAAACTGCAACCGTAGCGGTCGCGCGGTTCCAGACTGTAGCGCACAGGTCATACCCAGTTTGAAGAAGAGTCGTAGGACACATGACACAGTTATAGGCCTGTATCGTTGACGTCAGTTTGTTGTCAGAATTATGGAATATGTTTTATGTTCAAAATAATGACATTTTTTGAGAACGCAAATCTCGTCTAGGTAAATCAACATGGAGTCCGCAAACATAGATCATGCGAAACTCACCTGGTTCTATGAGATCACTAGCGCTGTAGACAACGATGCTCGGTTTATGCCGTGCCCCTTGACTTTAGGAAGGCATTTTAAACCTTCCCACACTGCGGGTTTGTGGAAAAAATACGAGCTTACCGAGTAGCGGGCCAGATTTGCGACTGGATTCAGAATTTCCTCGCAGACAGAAGTCAACATGAAACTTCCTGTCAGATTAAAACTGTGTGCCGGACCGAGTTCGAGTCTCGGTCGGGCACACAGTTTTAATCTGCCAGGAAGTTTCATATCAGCGCACACTCCGCTGCAGAGTGAAAATCTCATTCTGGAAACATCGCCCAGGCTGTGGCTAAGCCATGTCTCCGCAATATACTTTCTTTCAGGAGTGCTAGTTCTGCAAGGTTCGCAGGAGAGGTTCTGTAAAGTTTGGAAGGTAGGAGACGAGGTACTGGCAGAAGTAAAGCTGTGAGGACGGGGCGTGAGTCGTGCGTGGGTAGCTCGGTGGTAGAGCACTTGCCCACGAAAGGCGAAGGTTCCGAGTTCGAGTCTCGGTCCGGCACACAGTTTTAATCTGCCACGAAGTTTCATATCAGCGCACACTCCGCTGCAGAGTGAAAATCTCATTCTAGAAGTCAACATGTCGTTCTTAACGGAACAAAATCTACAGATGTAAAGGTTGTTTGCGGAGTACTCCAAGAAAGAGTGATAGGACCGTTACTATTTAAAATGTAGAAAAATGATGTGTTAAACGCGTCGGAAACTCTTTAAGGCTGTTCGCAGATAATGCAGTTGTCTATAAGAAAATAGCATTGCCAGAAGACAGTACCGATTTGCAAAATAACCAACAGGATATTGATTATTGGCGCAGCCTCTGGCAACTGATCCTGAACGTAACTACACTCCTGGAAATGTGTCAGACCCACCATACTTGCTCCGGACACTGCGAGAGGGCTGTACAAGCAATGATCACACGCACGGCACAGCGAGCGGACACACCAGGAACCGCGGTGTTGGCCGTCGAATGGCGCTAGCTGCGCAGCATTTGTGCACCGCCGCCGTCAGTGTCAGCCAGTTTGCCGTGGCATACGGAGCTCCATCGCAGTCTTTAACACTGGTAGCATGCCGCGACAGCGTGGACGTGAACCGTATGTGCAGTTGACGGACTTTGAGCGAGGGCGTATAGTGGGCATGCGGGAGGCCGGGTGGACGTACCGCCGAATTGCTCAACACGTGGGGCGTGAGGTCTCCACAGTACATCGATGTGGTCGGCGGAAGGTGCACGTGCCCGTCGACCTAGGACCGGACCGCAGCGACGCACGGATGCACGCCAAGACCGTAGGATCCTACGCAGTGCCGTAGGGGACCGCACCGCCACTTCCCAGCAAATTAGGGACACTGTTGCTCCTGGGGTATCGGCGAGGACCATTCGCAACCGTCTCCTTGAAGCTGGGCTACGGTCCTGCACACCGTTAGGCCGTCTTCCGCTCACGCCCCAACATCGTGCAGCCCGCCTCCAGTGGTGTCGCGACAGGCGTGAATGGAGGGACGAATGGAGACGTGTCGTCTTCAGCGATGAGAGTCGCTTCTGCCTTGGTGCCAATGATGGTCTTATGCGTGTTTGGCGCAGTGCAGGTGAGCGCCACAATCAGGACTGCATACGACCGAGGCACACAGGGCCAACACCCGGCATCATGGTGTGGGGAGCGATCTCCTACACTGGCCGTACACCACTGGTGATCGTCGAGGGGACACTGAATAGTGCACGGTACATCCAAACCGTCATCGAACCCATCGTTCTACCATTCCTAGACCGGCAAGGGAACTTGCTGTTCCAACAGGACAATGCACGTCCGCATGTATCCTGTGCCACCCAACGTGCTCTAGAAGGTGTAAGTCAACTACCCTGGCCAGCAAGATCTCCGGATCTGTCCCCCATTGAGCATGTTTGGGACTGGATGAAGCGTCGTCTCACGCGGTCTGCACGTCCAGCACGAACGCTGGTCCAACTGAGGCGCCAGGTGGAAATGGCATGGCAAGCCGTTCCACAGGACTACATCCAGCATCTCTACGCTCGTCTCCATGGGAGAATAGCAGCCTGCATTGCTGCGAAAGGTGGATATACACTGTACTAGTGCCGACATTGTGCATGCTCTGTTGCCTGTGTCTATGTGCCTGTGGTTCTGTCAGTGTGATCATGTGATGTATATGACCCCAGGAATGTGTCAATAAAGTTTCCCCTTCCTGGGACAATGAATTCACGGTGTTCTTATTTCAATTTCCAGGAGTGTATATATAACATATTGCGCAAACATAGGAAAGGAAGCCCTCTATCTTACAACTACACAATTGATGATAAATTGCTGGAAACAGTATATACGGCAAAATATTCAGGAGTAACTATCCAGAGCAACTTCAAGTGGAATAACCTCATAAGTCAAATACTGTGGTAGGAAAAGCAGATACCAGACTGGGACCCGCAAAAAGAATTTCAAGGAAATAAAACTCATCCACACAGAAGTGGCCTGTTCGAGCGATTCTTCAGTATCGTTTACCAATCTGGAAAACTTACAGGGTAGGACTGATAGTAGAGTAGAGAAGATCCAACGAAAAGCGGTTCGTTTCGTCACGGGGTCATTTAGCCGGCGCGAAAGCGTTACAGAGATGCTCAATAAACTCCGTAGGCAGACGTTACAGGAGAGGTGATGCACATCATGGAGAGGTTTCCTATTAAAATTTTGAGAAAGTGAATACAGTAAACTCTCGATTATCCTCCGACGAATTATCCGCGGCCTATTTCTCCTTTTTTTCTCTTCTCTTTTATTTCTACTGAAAATTTTCCATTAACCCATCAGCGCTCGCGGGTGAACGATGATCTTATGTTACGAGTGTAGTAAACACTGTGCTGCTCGAACGCTGCATGACCTGGACGGGGTTTTGTTACAAAGTAGTATAAGGTAACGTGAAACTGGATTGCTCGGCACACGTTGTAAGTACCTAATTTTCACATATTTTTTGAAGATTAAAGTAGAATTTATTATAGACGTTAATTAGTTATGTTAACTACGATATTGTAATTAATTTTTATTTTCTAACAACCCTAATGCATCACTGTGTACCTGAATTGCGGATTATCCGGGGAATTCGATTATCCGCATTTTTCAGTTCTCCAATTGCCGCGGGTAGTCGAGAGTTAACTATATTTCCTTCCACATACATCTCGTGAAATGCTGACGATGAAAAATTTGAGAAATTAGAACTAATACAGCGGCTTATCGGTAGTATTTCTTCCCATGTACCATTCGCGGGTGAAACGAGGAAGGGGGGGGGGGGAGACCAGTTGGTGGTAGCAGAGTAGTACCCTTCGCCACACACCGTCAGGTGGGTTGCCGATTATTGATGTAGATATAGAGACTGTCTCTCACTTCGCTCTTCGTCATTCAGTTGTTTGCCAACACTAGAAGCGTCTGCAAAACTGTCATATGGCGGTGCATCGTTGTACATTACTACCAAATCATGACTGATTGTTGCATCCTTGCTCCTTTTCAACAGCAGAAAACGAATCGACGCTCGATATTCCACCTTTTCAATCAAAACTTCGTGAATACTCCTCCGACAGTGACATTAGGTGTCGCTAATCTCACCAAGCTTATTCGCCTAAAATCGAATTGGGCTGCACTTTTGGTTGTTACCAAGGTTAGAATTTTCAGGTGCGCACCTTTCTTCATAGGGTAAATTAAAGCTCCTCGGAAAGATATCGAACTATAAAATTTGCCTCTAGTTGCGAAAAGACACATTTTTCGTGGCCCTTTTTTGGGACCTTAACTCCTGTTTCCTCAACCATGTCCATAATCACCCTTTGACTGATCTTCTTGAGAGCGTTTTATTATTTGTAAGAGAAATAACCTGCATGTTTAATTCCATTTGTATCAACGTAAATATTTAACTTCATTTAAGGCCTCCCTAGCTTTTAGTGAAAATGCAAATAGAGAGCCTAGCTCCTTCAGTAAACGTGGGACTGAAAGCACACCTGCGACAATGGAAAATAATTGTCTGCACGACAGATCCTCCTCCTCTCATTTTACCGCTTTGAACAGCCTGCAACAATGCGAATAATAATGACTGTATTTTACTCAGCCCTTTTAATTTCCTCAGGATCAGTAGCCCGGTGTTCGTGAATGTAAGTTCTTTGCTAAACCAAGATATTACTAGATTTTAACATGTCGAACGTGTGTAGTGCCCGATTTTTTGTTCTGGCTCAGGAATTCAAACAAAATTCCAGAGAAACTCATGGAACTGTTACGCGATGTGCTATTTGCGATCCAGGAATTTTGTTCGAGGATAAAGACCAGCGAGATCGCACGAAACAACACATTTCCAATTCTAAGCATCAAAACTTTTTAACGAAGCACGTAAACCTCTATTACGAAATGCAGTTGAAGAATTTCAACATTGATTTATATGCATCTCTTACACAAGCAGTAATCCCAATCAGTAAAGTGAACTATAAAATCTTCTAGGGATTTCTATAACAATACACAAATGTCAATGTCCGACGATAGTTCTTTAAGAAAAAACTACGCGAAGCCTGTTTACCAAGAAACCATACAAATAATCAAGGAGAAAGTTCTAGGCTGCAGTGTGGGCATCATTCTGGATGAATCCATAGATCAATGGAACGCTTATGTTTTGAACATTTTAGTTATTCCCTTAGCAGGGGAGAAAGTTAAGCCCAAATTGTTAAAAATGTATGAGTTGCAGAAAACCGATGTCAGCACAGTGATGTAATCAATCATGGACTTCTGTCAATATTGTGATATTGAGTGGAAAAGGTTCTGCTGGTGGTTACATTCCAGGCTCCATACATGGTTCTAGCTATTAATCTATTGATACCTATGTCCCCTACACTGAAGCACGTGACATGCTTGCTCTTAGCCCTTCGCAGGATTAGTAAATCCATAAGGAACGAATACGATATCGCAAATCAATTCATCCCTGCCCTGAAGGACATTGAACTGAAAGCTCCGAGTCGTGGTGGAGCCTGCCGATAAATCACTGATGCGCCTCTTCCAAATTTTCCGGACATTACTCACTAGGTATCATGTATTGATTGTGGTACCACGTTGTGTGAGAATTTGGGCAAGATTAAAGATTATCTGCCTTCTTTGTTTCCAGTCGACGCAAATGCTATTTCCAAGACACGGTAATTTCTGCTACCAGAGAAAATACATAATTTGTAGAGAGAACTATTTTGTGTCCATAGTCATAAGTACCTGACTGCAGCTGCTAAATGGTTACACGAACATTGTCTTGGAAAGGAAAACCAGTAGGATATTTTTACTTCCGTCAGGGAGCGATTAGATGGCTTTGCGAAACACAAGCTCGAGTCTAGTCTTCAGAAGAATCCGGATAATAAGGAATTAGCCGCATTTGTTGAGCTGCCATTCTGAGTGAACACAAAGTTTGTCCCACTTGTTTCTGTGGACGCCGAAAGAAGCCTTAGCATCTGTTAAGACGTTCTGTCTCCTAACAGTAACAGGGTTGTTTTTAAAAATGCAGAAGTGCTTAACTGCCTTGATGTTCCGTGTTTTTTCCTTCTTCTGATGAGTGATGATTTGATGCAGTTGTTTGGAACTCAATATGTTCGAATAGGAGAGAATTTGTTGAATTAGTTCTGTAAATCAGCACCTTTTTGTCTCCTTTTTAGGGCTCCGTGCCTGAATCTGTTAAAAAGGAACCGTTGTAGGATGGTTTTGTTGTCCATCTTCTGTCTGTCTGTCTGACTGTTAAGGACGCTTTTACTACGAGTAGACGTATCAACTTCAAATTTTTCTCACATATTAAGGTCTGTGGCTCCTTGGCGGCGTAAAAATTTTAAGCTTCTAAGCCACTTCAACCGAAAGATACGGCCATTTGTGTCACATATTTTTATACTCAAAAACTCAATGAAAACCTGAAGGGTGCTTCCTGTTGACTAAAATCATGAAATTTGACAAGAAGCAAGGTTTCACACTACACGTGAAGGAAAAAAGTCAGAAAATTGTTAATCTGTAATTACATAAAATGAAAAAAATCTTTTTGTAATTTTTATAAGCCTGTTTATCTGTTCATTTTTTACGACGCCTTTTTCTATGGAACAGATTGGCGTATCAAGTTCAAATTTATGTCACATACTAGTGACTTGTAGTGCCTTGGCGCTGCAAAAGATTTCGGCGTCTAAGTCATTGCAATCTAAAGATTCGGTAATTTATATCGCGTATTTTGATATTCAAAAACGCACTCGTCAAAACCAATAGGGTAGTTACGTTGACCTAGAATCGTGAGATTCGGCAAGAAAGAAGGTTTCTAGTACTGTTCAAAATCTGAAATTTGTAAAATTTTAATTATATCGCATAAAAATATCTTTTGTCATAGGGACATTGCATTCATCATCCTTCAAAAGCATAATAGACAAACATTGCTGCACGCAAAGATAAAATATAAGTTATAGTCACGTTTCAGTAAGTAAATAAAAACGCGTTATCAAAACTTCTCTCTTACACGTATATAAATGAAGTCCCCTGCTCGCTTCTTTTTGTATCTTCGGGCTATATATGTACGGAACCATCGGTGTGCCAGTCGTACTCGCACTTCGTTAATTTTTTACCTTACTTGAGCACATTTTCTCTTCCTTTTTTCATTTGAAATTCACACCTAAAGTTCCTATCCCCTGTTATTAGTCTATGAAAAACTCGAACTGAAACTTCCTGCAGATTAAAACTGTGTGCCGGACCGAGACTCGAACTCGGGACCTTTGCCTTTCGTGGGCACGTTTGTAGAGCACTTGCACGTGAAAGGCAAAGGTCTCGAGTTCGAGTCTCGCTCCGGCACACAGTTTTAATCTGCCAGGAAACTTCATATCAGCGCACACTCCGCTGCAGAGTGAAAGTTTCATTCTGAAAACTCGAACTGTCAGTTGCTACATAGGTGGGATCAGTTTCAGCCGGGGCTGTAGGAGCTGTCAACAAAAGAACAACATCCGCTATACTGCTGTATTCCGACTGTGCTGGATCGCGCTGCGTGTAGTTGTGACAGCGGCAGCTACTGCTGAGGCAGACGGTGTTGCTGCAGGCTGGAGAAGATGCGGAGCGCGATGCGCGCCGGGCAGGAGGTGCTGGTGCAGACGTCGACGGGCAGCTTCCGGTTCCAGGGCATCTCGGAAGCGTTCACGCGGCGCCTCTTCGAGTGGGAGCAGGCGCGCGGCATCGGGCCAGAGGACTCCACGTTCGCGCTGCTCGACCCTCGCTACCGGCCGCGACCGCGACAGCCGGCGGCCATCGACGAGAACGGTCAGTCGCTGCAGCGCTGCATTCTGCCAGACGAGCACACAGTCATTTAGGAATCAACATAGTTTTGAAAAACCATGATTTTACTCAATGGCCGTGATGCCTCTTTATCAAAACTGCAAGTTTTGGTCAAATAACAGACCATTCTCAGGTATTTAATTAAAAAAAAGACAAACAACAGCACATCATACACTTCACCCTGTGAACACATTGCCTAATGTACAGGATGATGATATTACAACCTAAAAAAGTGTCCATGGCTCTTGAGCTATGCATTATAAAGTCAATATTTACAAGACATTTTTTTCTTGTTTTCGCCCACATTACCGCCTCCAAAAATATGGAAACCAAAGACCTTCCAATAGAAGAGACACGTTTCACAGTATCGAAGATGAACAAGTGCTCATACCTCTTTGGGTATCCATCCCTGTTTATTAGACATATCTTTTTTTGTTTTGGTCCATACTACAAGCTGTGCAAGTTGCCTTCCTGCAACTCAGCAGCAACAGTACAGGTGCATGTATATACGACGGCTATCCACAAAGTACATTACGTTTTGGAATTAAAAATAAATAAAGTATTGGAAATTTTTTTTATTATATACAGATGAAAGCCACACTTAAGTACTACTTTTCTACATAGTTGCCATTTAAATTAAGGCACTTATCGTAGCGATGGACGAGCTTGGAAATTCCTTCGTCGTAAAATTCGGCCGCCTGCGCCATCAACCACGTGGTTACCTCTTTTGGGACAGAAAAGTTGTGATTTCTGTGGATTTCCTGGAAAGAGGCACTACAATAAACTCTCAAAGGTATTGCCAAACTCTGCACAACCTCAGAAGAGCAATACAAAACAAGCGCAGGGGAAAGTTGGGCTCAAAGATCTTGCTGATTCACGACAACGCCCGGCCCCACACGGCAAATGCCACTCGTGAAGTTCTCGAATCTTTTAAGTGGGAGTTGTTTCCTCATCCGCCGTACAGTCCCGACCTGGCACCGAGCGACTTCCACTTATTCGTAGCAATGAAGAAGTGGTTGGCTATGCAGTGTTTTGATGACGACGCACAGCTTCAAGAAGAGGTAACTATGTGGTTGAAGGCGCAGTCGGTCGAATTTTACGACGAAGGAATTTCCAAGCTCGTCCATCGCTACGATAAGTGCCTTAATTTAAATGGCAACTATGTAGAAAAGTAGTATTTAAGTGTGGCTTTCATCTGTATATAATAAAAAAAATCCAATACTTTATTTATTTTTAATTCCAAAACGTAATGTACTTTGTGGACAGCCTTCGTATTTCGTTGTCAGAGGTGTCAGAATGATTTTTGCTTATAAATTTCGACCTGATCGTTTCCGGACCAGATTCCATTACCTTAAATTGATACATTTACCCGTCTCCATCATTCTTGGAAGTTCGTACCGTCGTCACAGTATCACTCTGTATAAATCGGGTATTTCTCCTCATTCTAGAGGTTTAATGCATTTGATCTGTAACGTTTGTCTAGATATAGATGTTCATGATTGAGGCATATGCTGTAATTAATGTCGTTTTATATAGCCGAGAACGGTTTGTTGTTGGACTAAAGCTGGTAGTTTTAATACAAAGTCGTACAGATGATTATTAGACGGTTTCACAATGTACCATTTTATATTTTCCGGTATCCCAAGACTACACATCAAATTTGATTTTCATCCTCCAGTTTTGTCTATCTGTCCATAAATTTTCTTCAATATTTATTCTTCCGACAGAGGTCTGAATTCCTTGAATCCTTGTGGTCGGCGTCCTCCCTCTTTTCTTTCTTCCTGGTGACCCCCATTCCATAATTCTCTGTGATAATCTCTCCTTTGAACATCCTTTTTGTATGTCCATATCATAACAGTTGTTTTTCTTCTATAAAATCTGTTTGTAACGTCCATTTTCTTCCTCATGACTTCATTTCTGATTCTTTCTCGCCTAGATATCCCTGAAGACCGCCTCCAAAAGTCCATCTCCGTTGCCATCAACCTTTTCATTATTTGCGATTTAACTGCCCATACTTCTGACCCATACGCCATAATGCTTCCGATAATTGTGTTGAAGATTTTTCTTTTTGTTTCCTTTCTAAATTATTGTTCCCATAAAATACCATTTACTGTTCCAACAGTAAACTTCCCAACATTTATTATTGAATTAATTTCCTTGTCTTGTTTTCCTTCTTGTGTGACATTGACTCCTAAATATTTGTACACTTCAGTGAGTTCAATCCCTTCTTCCACTATCAAATCTTGATTTGTGTCTCCTGTTATCATATATTTTGTTTTATTCCTGTTGACCTGAAGTCCCTATTTTTATACTGCATACACAAACATAGACAAGAGCAAACATAGACAAGAACAATAAAACCAATAAAATAGCGTGGCTACTTCCGTTGCAGCCGTGTCTTCTGAAGATGTATATCCACATCACCGTTGTAACGTATATGCAACTAACATGTGTGGAGCTACAACAAATATGCCTATGTTCATTAGTGAAAATGGACTCGATAAGCAGCCTGAGCTATCAGTAAACGGAATCTAACCTGCATAACACTGTGTGCATGTTGTATGAGCGTCAGTTTCACTGTCATTTAAGCCCTCAACAGATCGTTGCATGAAAAACTTAAAACTAACATCTAGATAAGCTATCTGACTGGATATTTGAATATGAAAAACTCCATGAACAAATGAACCTGTAACAAAGAGTACCTAAGCTATCTGTGTTTTTGAACAAGAATTTACAAGTGATACAGAATCTGGCTTGTTCAACGGAATTTACTGGATTAGGGTACAAGACATGTTGTGGTGTGTCAGTGTCTCTGTTTTGGCCCTAAGTTTTGCATTCACCTCTTTAGATAACTGCCTTTTTCCATGTGGTTTACAGCAATTCGCAGCAGCAGCAGCTAAAGCTTATTGTTACTAACAATGAATATAATAAAACTAGTAAATAACTTGTGAGAAGGGATTTCATAAATTACGTCTATTTAAAACTTCAGAATCATCATAACCCATAAACAATAATAGACAATGACTATTACAATGACATAGGTATCAATAATGGCTGAGTGCCAGATTAACACGTTATTTCATTTTCAATTTATATTTACATTTAATAACCACAGCATATTTATTAATTAGATGTGGAGAATAATTATTGTTATTATTTGGAGGATAAGGAGGCTTATTTAACTGACAAGCAAAACATGGGATTATTGCAAACTCGGACTAACAATCACGAGCCTAACCCTGCAATTGCTTTTGAGCTGTGCTTGCGAATTTTGCCTTGAATTCTATCTTCAAGCGTAGTTAAGCTATCTAAATCTCTCCTGGCTATTTAAATAAAATCAGGCCTGAGTGTGGTAAGATCTGACGTGAGGGCAATGTGACACGTCTTCTGTCTCTGAGCTCTCGACCGACACTACTACTTCCACTCTTGCAGACAAGAAAACATAAACGGCTCTAAGCACTATGGGACTTAACATCTGAGGTCATCAGTCCCCTAGACTTAGAACTACTTAAATCTAACTAACCTAAGGACATCACACACAACCATACCCGAGGCAGGATTCGAACCGGCGACCGCAGCAGCCGCGGGCTCCGGCTGAAGCGCCTAGAACCGCTCGGCCACCGCGGCCGGCTACTCTCGCAGACAGACCTCGTCTCAGAACAATGCTTAGAATCGCGCTCCCGTGCTTCGCCCTCAGAATGTTACTGTCGATATCTGAGAGCTTACACGACGCAAAGAATAGCGTTAAGTTGGCTATATTGTTTTCAATGTAATGGAGAGGTCTGACACATTCCTTATGCCGTCAAGTTGTAAAACATTAAAATGTTGTCAATAGGTATTGGCAGCGTCACAGTAACAACGCTACACGTGCACAGCCCGTGTATCTTTTTGAAACCCACATCCCGCAGAAAAACACAAAAGTAGCGCGTTGCTTCTGTGTTCGTCAGCGGGTCTTCCTGTAACGCTCTACTTCTATGTTTGTCCTCGAGATGTGGTTTCCTGGAATATAGACAGGCTGTGCACGTATAGACCTGTCATTATGACGCTACCAATACCTATGGACAACATATACCATTCCATTTTAATCTGTTTTGCCAGCTGACGCTGATGTGGTTGTACATTTGAAGGAGACACGACAGGAAGGTAAGCAGGGTTATTGACTTCCGAAAATGCTTAAATTCCAGTGTTTCTCGCACTATAATTGGATGGTAGAGCCGGCATTTTAACATCGACTTTTACCACGATGACCTCATATCTATTTAGAATAAAATAAAGTGGCCCGTCTACATTTGAATTATTATTTCTTTAGTTACATAATTCTAGCACATTTTTGACTGGTTATTGATCTGTTACTTTTTCATAGCAGCACCAAAACCATTCTTATCAAGGTTCCGAAATATCTAGGGCCACCACCGGTGGTACTGCACAGAAGAAAACTAATCGATCTTTTACGACAAACACCGAGATGGTTCCTTTGAAAGGGCACGGCCGATTTCCTTTCCCATCCTTCCGTATTCAAAGCTTGTGCTCCGTCTCTAATGACTTCGTTGTCGACGGGACGTTAATTCTAATCTTGTTTCCTTGCTTTAATCCACCTTTGTAGCATATCAGGAAGGCGAGTCAATAGGTAAACAATTCTCTATTATTCCAATTTCGTATAGCGCGCGGAAAGAATGAACACCTATATCTTTCCATGCGAGCTCTGATTTCCCTTATTTTATCGTGATGATCGTTCCTCCCTATGTAGGTCGGTGTCAAAATATTTTCACATTCGGAGTAGAAAGTTGTTGATTGGAATTTCGTGAGAAGATTCCGTCGCAACGAAAAATGCCTTTCTTTTAATGATTTCCAGTCCAAATCCTGTATCATTTCTGTGACACTCTCCCCCATATTTCGCGGTAATACAAAACGTGCGGCCTTTCTTTGACGTTTTCGATGTACCCCATCAGTCCTTTCTGGTAAGGATATTTTGATGGGGATGGAGAAGGCTTCCTCCTTCGCGTAGTAACCGTTTATGAGCGTGGCACTACGAAGCACAGAATAAGCGAGATAGCACGATGTGGAAACATGCAACTTCGACAACAGCAAAAAATTCAAACGCCACCTACCGTGCAATGCTGACCTAGCTCAAGGAGATTTTGCCTTTTTGGTTCGATGAAGGATCAACTTCTTGAATCCAACTTTTTGAATTTTGGTATGTGCGTGCTCGGCAGCTCAGTCGGCATCCATCCGAGACAGCGGGAACGTCTCTGCGCATCTGGTTTTTTCGAAATTCGAATCTGAAATGTGCGCTGCAATCGAAAATCTAGCCAGCTGTGAGGTGCGGGCCGTGATATGGTTTTTGTTGGCAAAAACCTAAAACCTATAGAAATTTATCGTGAACTATGCGAAGTGTATGGAAACAATGCAATGAGCTAATGTTCCGTCCGGAAATGATGCATTCGGTTTAAAAATTGCCGAGCATGATGAAGAGAAGAATGGACACCCGAGCATTGTGACTGGCGATCTTGTCGCTAAAGTTGATGAAACGATTCGTGATAACCGTCCCTTCACAATAACGGAGCTTTCGCTTTCTTCTCCACAAGTTTCACGGACTTCGTTGTTTGAAATTGTCACTCAAAAGCTAGGGTACCACAAATTTTGTGCACGGTGAGTGCCCAAAATGCTTACAGCGAATGGGGGCAACGTTGACATTTCTAGAAGCCTACCACAAACATGGTGATTCATTACTGGATCGAATCGTAACCGGTGACGAGACTTGGGTGAAACACGTTAATTGTGAGTCAAAACTACAGTCCATGGAGTGGGAGCACACAAGGTCCCCCTAAAAACGAAGAAAATGTTTGCAAACCCTGTCAGCAAGGAAGTTGATGGCGACAGTGTTTTGGGATAGGCAAGGTATGCTTCTTATTGATTTTCTCGAACGTGGAGCAACCTTAAATTCTGCCCGGTACCGTCAAACTTTGCACAGCCTTAGAAGAGCAGTTCAAAACAAACGCCGAGGAAGGCTGACTTCCAAAATTTTGTTTTTGCACGACAGTGCCCGACCTCACACGGCAAACCGCACTAAGGAAGTCCTTCATTCATTCGGAAGGGAAATTTTCCCTCATCCGCCCTACGGCCCCGATCTTGCACCAAGCGACTCCCAGTTGTTTCCCAAGATGAAGAACTGGCTTAAACACAGCGCTTTGATGACAACGCGGAACTCCAGGCGGGCATGACTCATTGGCTGAAGTCTCAGGCGGCAGAATTTTACGACGCAGGTCTTTGAAAGCTTGTCCACAGCTATGATTAGTGCCTCAATGTGTTTGGTGACTATGTGTAAAAGTAGTATGTCAGTCGCTCTTTCAGACGTATATAATAAAATGTATTTCTTCCACTTAGTTTTCTTTTTTTTAATGCCAAAAGGTTTGCTACTTTCTGAATAGCCCTCGTACATAGAGTTTGAAGGAGATCATGTAGAGTAACAGTGCCCCCTTGCAATATTGTTTTCTGAATTAAAAATTAGTTTTTAAACAATTGCTTTTGTTTTTTTGACTTGCTCCCGTAAATTCACTTGTTCACGGTGGCGTCTCCAGCTTCCGTGCGCACATGACATCGTAGCGCAAGCGACATCCAAGGTTTTCACGCTAGCATCCTTCCATAAAATGTTCTACGTGTTCAGACCGCATCATATCTGAGTTAAAATTCGAGCTTTCGAAGATTTACACCATATCTTTTGTCAGGAGATGACAGTCATCCGATAGCTCGAGTTTTAACTCTGATTAGATGCGGCCAGAACACTGAGAAGATTTTACGCATTGGGCACAAAGTTTCACCCACGTTCTAGCAACCCTAGAGTTTCTGGGGCAAATGCCACAGACAGTTAGAATAACGTAAGGAAAAGAAAGGAATGACTCAGCCCAACAAAGCAGCAACTCCCCGTACTAAAAGGTGTGCACATCAAGAAAAGATAATGTTATGCATCGGGTAGAACAGCAACTGTGTGGAGCACTACGAATTGCTTCCCCGAGGTGTAACCCCCACTGCTGACGTTTATTGTCAACAACTGAGATGTCTTGCAGACGTAATCTGATAACAACATCAGGAAGACTGCTTGAAATGATGCTTCTCCGCGATAACGCCCGCCCGCATTCTGTTAGACCAACAACAAACGCTGTACAGGAGTTGGGTTGGGAAACCATTCCGCATCCACCGTGTTTACCTGACTTTGCCCTCTTAGCTTTTCACCTTCTCCACTCTGTATCGAACGACTTTCTAGGAAGTTCCTTTCCAGATAAAGAAGCGCCCCCAACATGGCTCGACGAGTTCTTCGCCTCATAGCCACTTGATTTCTGCAGTCGCGGCATCGAAAAGTTACCTCAGCGTTGGTAGACTGTTGTAAATAGTGACTGAAAATATATTACTGATGACTAAAGTCTCTGTTATGTGTATCTGTTGTGTCTCCTATGGGGAATCGCTACGAACTTATGCATCGACCTAATATAAACGGTGATCGTCTTATAACACTCCAGAGATGACCTTCACATCCGTCGATTTCATCCCGTTAAGAATAACGTACCGAGTTATTAGAAAGTTCATCCCGGATGGTAACCAAGATTGCACAAAATAGCTTTCTTATCCAGGACAGCCCCTTTCGAAAGTCTTAGCTGTCGTCTTCAGGTCTTAAGCATTTTTTTGTATTCAAACATGTTCATTTTACGCTGAACCTCAAGCACAAGACGTCAAGAGGCTAAAATTCAGCAAATTATAAACGTTTGTCATCGCTAAAATATTTGAAAACAGACAGCACCTTGCCTCAAAGGCAATGTCCATATACATATTGCTCACAGATGCTTCTTACGTGCTACAAATACGGTACACAATGGCACATCTGTTTACATATGCCGGACACATACTAATCAGTACAAATGGTGTACAAGATGCAACTGACACCCGTCAGTATAGCGCAAATCCACTTTACACGGTGTACTGTTTAGTATGTGTCCAGCATATGTAAACATATGTGCTATTGTGTACCGTATTTGTTGCATGAACAAGTATCTGTGGGCAATATTTATGTGGACATGGCCTTTTGGACAAAGTGGTGTGTGTTTTTAAATATTTTAGCGATGACTAACGTTTGTAATGTGCCGAGTTTTAGTCTCTTGCCATCTTGTGCATCTTGTGCACGAGCTTCAGCCTAAAATAAACACAATTTTCAATGCAATAGGGTCCGCAGCTGCGATGAATTTTTTGAATGATTTCTTAAAGCCTTCAGTTACAATTTTCTTTATTTCCTGTACGATTGTACAATTTTGGCCTTAGGCCATTTTTATTTTATAGATGATTTTTTGGTAACATAAATTTTTTGGTAACAGATGTCATATAACAGCAACGACGTATGTGACAAAATCTGTTACCAAAAAATCGTTCATAAAATACTTGAAAATGGCCTAAGGACGAAATTGTACAATAGTACAGGAAATAAAGAAAATTGCAGCTGAAGACTTCGAGAAATCGTTCATAAAATAAACATATTTTACTACAAAAAAAAAGGTTTAAGATCTGAAGATGGCAGCTAAGACTGTTGAAATCGGTTGTTTTGACTGAAAAATATTTTATGAGATCTAGGCTTTTGAATGGTTATTAATTATTATATTCTTATGAACTTGCACACAGGGTCACTCATCTGACAAGCTCTGGCACGGGTTCCGTATCATGCGTAACAATGCAGCCATTTATAACCGTTATGTATGTTAAGGGTGATGTGTATTACATATAAAGGTGTAAGACTGGTTTTAGTGCCATTTCAAAGTCTGTTACGATTTCGACGCAGTGATTAGATGATTTTATGACACAATTTTTAAAGCAAATTCGAACCAGGAGTCGAGAATTAACTCCAGGGCTTGCTACACTTAAATTACAAATAGAGCAACAGTTCTAATCTTTAGATTGAATAGGCGCATTGGCCGTTTATTTAAGGCAGCCAGGCTCTTCTGAGAGCCACTTAAGCAAGCCTCAGTACATGACACTCTTAAATTACAAATAGAGCAACAGTTCTAATTTTCAAGTTACACGCGGTACGGTTTTAATCAAGTAACCATTAGAATTTACTCAAGGTGAGTTTGAGTTTTTAAAGTTAGCCCGGCTCTCCAGCCGAATATCTATCTACAAGAAAACAGTAAATACAGAGTATACTTTAAAAAAACACGTAACATTCAGAACCATGCAACTGCCCTACTGATGGGTCCCGCATCAGTGTCACGTTCAACACGCGTCCGGTCGACTGTAGGCTCCAATAAGACCAAAATAAGCAAGTTAGCCGACACATTCACGACACTAAAACACTCTTAAAGTGCGCGTAAGGTTGAGGCTACTATTTGCCGGTACCACACTCACGCACTCACTTAGCCCTCAGTAAGACACTTAATCAGACTAAAACTACAGTTACAAAGTGCAGTACAATCTGTACTAGTAAGCAAAGAAAACGCCAGAGAAAACACAGGCTCATTAAAATTCCATGAACACTGCTGAGCAAAGACCGAAAGCTGGGGAGCGGTTAACCGACGTCTTCATCCAGTATTGTCAAAGCACGAAGTTCGGAGTAGAAGAAGAGCGGGAATGCAATAATGCCACACTCTTACAGATCGAATAAGGCAGTTCCCGCTACTAGGAGAAATCAACCGACGCTTCCACGAAACCAGTGGTTCCGAATAAACAATGTGAGTCAGTCGGACACTGCTAAGGTTTCACATTCGCATGCTTAATGTTTGTTGCCGTCCGGAAACCACCAGGCAAAACCAATAACTCAATCGCCAAGAGAAAATCATGAGCTAAGGCGCACGCACCAACTCGCTCGCCCGGTACCGGTGGAAAATTCACTCCAAGACGCGCCGGATCACGTCTCCACTTCCCGCCCGGACCTCGGACGGCTTCCGGCGAAACGCCTGAGTTCCTCGCACTCTACTCCCGCTTCCGTCCTCTCCGCAGACCGCCACTCGGTCGCAACACCCCCCAATCCGACAGATCCCTATACGTAACTCAACATGAAGCCACCAACTCGAGAAGACGAGGCGGGCGATTTAAACACGAATGAGGCGGCACGGCTCACATAGTCTTTAAGCACAGTATTGAGCCACGCCCAAGGTTTCATATGTCGAGGTTTCATATGTAGGAACAGTCTGGGCGGACGATAAGTTCCATGTGTTGCATAGTAGCTACAGGGTGAGCGGTGTGCAATGCTGGCCGTATTACCTTGAAATGTACGTAAAATTCTTTTCGCTGATAAATGAAAACATTTAAGAAAAATTCAATGTCTTTGAAAAACATATGACCTGAACATTGAGGCGGTACTGATTTGTCTAAATTACTGACACTGACCTTATCGTCAATACTTTCCCATGACCCCACCTTATCATGTTTGTTTTCATCACGGCCACTGCTATTCTTATGCGGTTCAGGCTCCTCCTTGTTTTCCACTTTCTTGTGGAGTCGCCAGGCAGTACGTATGCTGGTGATTAGTCAGTAGGTGTGTAGCGTTCTACACAAAACCTTGTTTGTAGTACTTTGAATGAATGCCTCATCTGGGAATACATACAAAACTGGAGTTACCGTGTAGCGTGTTGTAACTGCCAGTGGTGTACTTACTCTGTATTATTGTTAGCAAAAACTTTACACGAGCTGATTGGGCAATGCAACTCCCACTACCAATAAAGAAATACAGTCACTGCAAAATACATTCAGCCCCTTAGGTACTGAATTCTCTGGCCCTGTTCAAAACCTGTAACTTTGTTCCCTGTGCACATAACAAATAAATAGAATTGTCTTACCTCTAAAGCAGCAACGGTGGATCGCGATTGGAAGAATAAAATATAGTAGCTACAGGTTGAGCGGTATGCAATGCTGGCCGTATTACCTTGAAATGTACGTAAAATTCTTTTCGCTGATAAATGAAAACATTTAAGAAAAATTCAATGTCTTTGAAAAACATATGACCTGAACAGTGAGGCGGTACTGATTTGTCTGAATTACTGACACTGACCTTTTCAATAGTGAAATTGTATTCGAAGTTCAGTTTGACTTTCCAAACATCTGGCAACTGAACTTACATTACTCAGAAATAACATCCTTTTTACTAACTGAGTCACAAACAATGAGATTTATTCAGCAAGTATTATCTAACCTCACTAAAAAAGCATAAAGACAAATAATCAAATTGCGTATATCTGTGTTAACAGATCTTAGAAACATTACATCTATCTAGCCTTTACATAAAATCTGTTTACGTACATTGTGGGGTTACTCAACAATTGCCAATTATCAGCCAACTCATCTACACTAATGCGCTGGCAAAAGTAGAGTCATAAATATTTAACACGTTTAGCTTGCTTGTGAGAAGACTTCTGCTTCCACATTTATATTTCCAATAATACATATACTCGTACTTCCTAAATTATAATCTAACACTCGGTGGCTTCACAGCGCACACCACAAAAACCGCCTACTCCATCCTCTTTCGCTCACAGGCAGCTACCCACTGCAGTGCGCCAAGCGCTCTCTTACTTCAACCCTACAACCTCAGATCAGAAGCAGTATCTTCGGCTGTGCGGTCGTGCACAGTCAGTGATCCGCTTTATAGAGTCCATTAGAGACATACATCGTTTATAACATAAAAGTTGCATTTTAGTTTACATTAGTTGTTGTTGAGGTCTTCAGTCCTGACACTGGTCTGATGCAGCTCTTCATGCTACTCTATCCCGTGCAAGCCTCTTCATCTCCAAGTACCTGTCGCAACCTACATCCTTCTGGTTCTGCTTAGTGTATTCATCTCTTGGTCTCCCTCTACGATTTTTACCCTCCACGCTGCCCTCCAAAACTAAATTGGTGATCTCTTGATGCCTCAGAACATGTCCTACCAACCGATCCCTTCTAGTCGTGCCACAAATTCCTCTTCTTCTTCCCAATTATATTCAGTACCTCCTTATTAGTTATGTGATCTACCCATCTAATCTTCAGCATTCTTCTGTAGCACCACATTTCGAAAGCCTCTATTCTATTCTTTTCTAAACTATTTATCGTCCACGTTTCACTTGCATACCTGACTACACTCCACACAAATACTTTCAGAAACGACTTCCTGACATTTAAATCTATACTCAATGTTAACAAATTTCTCTTCTTCAGAAACTGTCTCCTTGCCATTGCCAGTCTACATTTTATATCCTCTCTACTTCGACCATCATCAGTTATTTTGCTTCCCAAATGGCGAAATTCATCTCCTACTTTAAGTATCGCATTTCCTAATCTAATTCCCTCGGCATCACCTGATTCAGTTCGAATACATTCCATTATCCTCGTTTCGCTTTTGTTGATGTTCATCTTATATCCTCCTTTCAAGAAACTGTCCATTCCGTTCAATTGTTCTTTCAGATCCTTTGCTGTCTCTGACAGGATTGCATTGTCATCGGCAAACAAAGTTTTTATTTCTTCTCCGTGAATTATAATTCCTACTCCAAATTTTTCTTTTGTTTCCTTTACTGCTCGCTCAGTATACAGATTGAATAACACGGGGATAGGCTACAACCCTGTCTCACTCCCTTCCCAACCATTGCTTCCCTTTCATGCCCCTCTACTATTATAACCGCGATCTGGTTTCTGTACAAATTGTAAATAGCCTTTCGCCCCCTGTATTTTACCCCTGCCACCCGCAGAATTTGAAAAAAAGTATTTCAGTCAACATTGTCTGACGCTTTCTCTAAGTCTACAAATGCTAGAAACGTAGGCTTTCCTTTCCTTAATCTACTTTCTAAGATAAGTCGCATGGTCAGTACTGCCTCTCGTGTTCCAACCTTTTTACGGAATCCAAACTGATCTTCACCGAGGTCGGCTTCTACCAATTTTTCCATTCGTCTGTAAAAATTTCGTATTAGTATTTTTCAGCCGTGACTACTTAAACTGATAGTTCGGTAATTTTTACACCTGTGAACACCTGCTTTCTTTGGGATTTGAATTATTATATTCTTCTTGAAGTCTGAGGGTATTATTGTTCGGGCGCCACATGTAAGTGTACCCGCCGGCCGAAGTGGCCGTGCGGTTAAAGGCACTGCAGTCTGGAACCGCAAGACCGCTACGGTCGCAGGTTCGAATCCTGCCTCGGGCATGGATGTTTGTGATGTCCTTAGGTTAGTTAGGTTTAACTAGCTCTAAGTTCTAGGGGACTAATGACCTCAGCAGTTGAGTCCCATAGTGCTCAGAGCCATTTGTAAGTGTACCCTAGTAGACTCATTTCAAGTGTTTCTTCAATGGCCGTGTTTAAGAATCTTTCACGGGATCTCAGTCTTCCAGACTCGCTCTCAGTGCCAATGAGAGGATATCAGTCATTGATGATTTGTCTGAGCCTCTCTGCCGGCCGCTGTGGCCGAGCGGTTCTAGGCGCTTCAGTCTGGAACCGCGCGACCGCTACGGTCGCAGGTTCGAATCCTGCCTCGGGCATGGATGTGTGTGATGTCCTTAGGTTAGTTAGGTTTAAGTAGTTCTAAGTTCTAGAGGGACTGATGACCTCAGATGTTAAGTCCCATAGTGCTCAGAGTCATTTGAACCATTTGAGCCTCTCTGTGAATTCGTGATGTGTTCTTCGAGAGATGGGATTCGCAAGACCAGCAGCTCTGTAAAGCTTTGGTATGGGTGTGGGTTTCATACATCCCGTTATTCGACATGTTTCATGAAGGCTTATGTCGACTTTCTTCGCGTGGGTTCTTCTAATGCATATCGGGCAGGTGTAGTGCATGTGCGGTGGTTCTCAGGAGTAGGTTTGCTCCCCATTTGCTGTTTACGAGTTTACGGAAAATGTTATTTCTGGAGGCTACTTTCCGACTGATATTTCCATCATAGTTTCCATGTGTCAGAGGTCCAGTGCTTGATTTGGAATAAAAGAGGTTCCGGTACTGTGATCTTCTGGAGGGTGTTTTTTGAAATTTAGAAGTCTTAAGATGTTACTTTAACGCTTTCTTTTCGTCAGCGGTACCGGTACGACGTACTAGTGCGTACGATCACAGATCAGGCTATCCAAAGTCACACACAGATAGATTGGTTTATCTGTGTGCCCCCGCCTATCTTCAAGACAAATCCGTAACACAATATCTCATTGTGTGCATACTCCCACAAAGGTTACAAGAAAATTCGTTTTAGTTAATAGTTCCCCCTAGTACCATATTTACTGGCTGCACGTAATCTGTGCAGCTGCTCCGCTCCATACTTATAGGACCTGGACTGGGATCGTGACTGATGCCATCACGTGCTGCTTTCTGTGTCGTTACAGGTGGCACCGGCCGAGACGGCGAGGGCGCACCGCTGTCGCGCTGCAAGTCGGCGGGCAGCGTGGCAGCGACCGGCAACTTGTCGCTCACCAGGCAGGCGTCCAGCCTCTCCCTCAACGACGCCCAGCTGGAGGCCAGCGCCGCCGCCGCCGCCGCCGCTCCCCCGCTAGAGGGTGCGTACTCTACACAGCCTGCGAGCTTTTTGTCGGTGAGCGTTCAAGTCCAGTGCTATTCCGCTTTCTCCAGCGCAACAGAAGCGACGACGTAAGCTGCACGTAGCGATGTACACTGCTACCCATTAAAACTGTAACACCAGAAAAGAAGGTGAAGAAATTTCACCTATTATGCTTATACATACAGCAGGAACAACACACTATTAAATTTGTAGGAATGTACAGGGTGCACAGTTTCGTACACAGGGTTACAACCTCTTGTAGTAACAACGGCCCTTCCCTGACTGCACATTGAGTCGAAATTGTTGGGTACAACTTCGTACACAAAGGCAACGAGAGGTTGGCTACAGAGTGGTACGGCAACTGTCGTCGTAGCACTCACTCCGTCTTCAGGCCACGAGTGGCCTACCGGGACCATCCGACCGCCGTGTCATCCTCAGTGGAGTATGCGGATAGGAGGAGCGTGGGGTCAGCACACTGCTCTCCTTAGCGTTATGATGGTATTCTTGACCGAAGCTTCTACTGTTCGGTCGAGTAGCTCCTCAATTGGCATCACAAAGCTGAGTGCACCCCGAAAAATGGCAACAACGCATGGCGGCCCAGATGGTCACCCATCCAAGTGCCGACCACGCCCGACAGCGCTTAACTTCGGTGATCTCACGGGAACCGGTGTATCCACTGCGGCAAGGCCGTTGCCCAATTGTCGTCTTAGGGAAGCAGAAGTTATTAGGAAAAAAAAACAAAACACAACGAACAGAAGATTTTCTTAACTTGTATTTCTCCAAGTGCACAAAGACTCTTCACAAATAATGCAGCAAGCAGTAAAGTCGTGCTATCAATCTCGACAAGAATTAGGCTCCCTAAATTAAGGAAGAATGATGGTGTCGTAGGGAAGAGTCGACCAAGTGCGAGTGGGCCTTCTGGCTGCCACCGCCCATCCCATATTGCGGTAACAAAGGGCGCCCATTGTCCAGGACTGCTGGAGGCGTGGCTCAGTAGGAGTGCACCACTGGGTGCCCCGGATCCCGCAAGACTGCTGTTGGCATCTGATGTTGTTGTTGTTGTGGTCTTCAGTCCTGAGACTGGTTTGATGCAGCTCTCCATGCTACTCTATCCTGTGCAAGCTTCTTCATCTCCCAGTACCTACCGCAACCTACATCCTTCTGAATCTGCTTAGTATATTCATCTCTTGGTCTCCCTCTACGATTTTTACCCTCCCCGCTGCCCTCCAATACTAAATTGGTGAACCCTTGATGCCTCAGAACATGTCCTACCAACCGATCCCTTCTTCTGGTCAAGTTTTGCCACAAACTTCTCTTCTCCCCAATCCTATTCAATACTTCTTCATTAGTTATGTGATCTACCCATCTAATCTTCAGCATTCTTCTGTAGCACCACATTTCAAAAGCTTCTATTCTCTTCTTGTCCAAATTATTTATCGTCCATGTTTCACTTCCATACATGGCTACACTCCATACAAATACTTTCAGAAATGACTTCCTGACACTTAAATCTATACTCAATGTTAACAAATTTCTCTTCTTCAGAAACGCTTTCCTTGCCATTGCCAGTCTACATTTTATATCCCTTCGACCATCATCAGTTATTTTGCTCCCCAAATAGCAAAACTCCTTTACTACTTTAAGTGTCTCATTTCCTAATCTAATTCCCTCAGCATCACCCGACTTAATTCGACTACATTCCATTATCCTCGTTTTGCTTTTGTTGATGTTCATCTTATAACCTCCTTTCAAGACACTATCCATTCCGTTCAACTGCTCTTCCAAGTCCTTTGCTATCTCTGACAGAATTACAATGTCATCGGCGAACCTAAAAGTTTTTATTTCTTCTCCATGGATTTTAATACCTACTCCGAATTTTTCTTTTGTTTCCTTCACTGCTTGCTCAATATACAGATTGAATAGCATCGGGGAGAGACTACAATCCTGTCTCACTCCCTTCCCAACCACTGCTTCCCTTTCATGTCCCTCGACTCTTATAACTGCCATCTGGTTTCTGTACAAATTGTAAATAGCTTTTCGCTCCCTGTATTTTACCCCTGCCACCTTCAGAATTTGAAAGAGAGTATTCCAGTCTGATGGAAACTTGCAATTCCATTGTCATTGTATCAATATGTAATACCACAGAAATGGACTTGGATGACAAACATGGCTGTATCATTCTATCTGGCTCCAACTGTGTGCCAAAACTGAGAAGCTTTGTTGGTGTCTCATGACAACGTATGACAGGATGCTTTCAGTGGACGTGTGGACGTTGTGAGGGCCAGGGCTACAGTTGAACACCCTCTGTGTCGAGGTAGGTCAGGACATGAAGAGTCAAATGCGTTCTTGTGCCACCTTGTTGAAAGATAATATCACGTAGTCTTCCAAGATACGGCTCAGCCACCAGTCTCAACAAATTAGAAATTTAACAGCTGCTGTTCACATTTCCGGCTATGCTAATCAGAGGTGAGCGTGTAGTATACCCAATCATACCTCATACCATTCCACCACCCGCTGGGCGCCTATGGTGATGTTGAGTGTAATCTGACAACGTTTGCTCTCCTTGGAGCTGCCACACCGATACTCTCATCACGATCTGAACTGAGAATTGTGACTGGTCTGAGAAGATTACGTGGTACCATTCCTGTGTCCAGTTTTGGCGTTAGTCGCACCACTGTCGGCGCGCCTTTGTTTCTGTTGTCGCATTGTTGGAGCCGCAACAAAGGGTACGGTGCAGGCATTCCGTGATGATCCGGACGTGATCGCACCCTCCATGTGGATGTTCGTCTTGCTGCAAATGAGTCCATTTCCTGACTCAATGTGCGTGACATCCCTATGGATCCTGCACTGCCGAACGAGTAATGTGTCATCGATTCCACATTTGGATAGGATTCCAATCAACGCAAACACTAATGTCACGGAGTGATAAACCACAGTCCCGATAGATCATGATATGTCGCTGCCAGATTCCAAAAGGTGCTAGTAGACACATCTCCATCTCACATGAAGTGTAACAAACAACATTCAAAAGCGATTTATGAATAAAAATGCCGCTGAGTATTATTTCCTTATCCATAGAATGTATATGGCATTACACCTTCCACCTAGCTTGGTTACGCTGAGTTGCTAGTCATCTGCATATCCAAGAATACCATCTTGACGTTTGCTTCATGTCGCCTTGAATGCAGTGCAGTTTCAATGGCCAGTATTACATTATCAGACAATACAAAAGTGTGTAGGAAAGGTGACTCTGCTCCCGCTGTAATACAGATGTCAGTGACATCGAAGATACACTGGTGTGCAAAACTTAAGGCAGGAAATAGCTTTCGCATTATGTGTCACTGCGAAGTAATATAGGTCAATGAAACTTGGACCACACATACAAAGAACTGCTACAGCTCTTGTACCAGGGCATTCCATTTCACCATCCGTGCAACTGTCAACTGCTGGATGGTCGCTTGTGCGTGTGGACGTGCTGCAATCCATCCCACACATGCTCCACGCTGTTTCTAGTTGGGTAAATGGGCAGGTCAGTCCATTTGCTGAGTACCCGTTCGTTCCAAGATACCCTCCACCCGTGCTGTTCCATTCGGTCGCGTTTCGTCTTCCATAAAAACGAAGTCAGGGCCAAACACACCTAAAAGGAGGCACCTGGGGAATGATTACAGTGTCATAATAGCGTTGACCAGTAAGGGTACCGTGGTCAAAGCTTTGGAGGTCATTACGCCCATGCAAGATTATGGCTTCCCACAACACAAGAGCCGAGCTGCCAAAATGATCATGTCTGACAATACTGGACCTACCCTCCTGTGGCGAGAGGTGGGAACACGTAATGCATTCAGTAATACTGACGAACATGATCGTTTTGACGATCCAGAGGTCAAGGTTATGATGTGGGGGGCCATAATGTTGCATGCGGGGGGGGGGGGGGGGTACTGACCTCCAAAGCTCTGAACACAGTACACTCACCAGTCAACGTTATTATGATGAGTACTCCTTCACCATGTGCGTGTCTTGAGGGGCTGTTTTTGGGCCCGACTTCATTTTTATGGAAGACAATGCGCGACCGCACCGAACAGGACAGCTGGAGGAGCTATTGGAATGAGAGGATATTCAGCGAATGAACTGGCCTGTCCGTTCCCCCAACTTAAATCCCATGGGGAAAACGTAAGATGCGTTGGGGGCATGTGTGGCATGACATCCACATGCACCAACTAACATCCAACTGTCATCACATGCACTAGTGGAGGAATAGAACGCCCTACCACAAGAACCAACCTTATGACCAGCATGGGAGTTAGTTGCAGAGCATGCCTTGTCACCCATGGTGATCACACACCCTATAAAGAACCATGTCCCGCCTTTTATAATTTCCAGGAGACCGTCGTGAATCACGGTGACTTCGGCGTAATTATAATCTTTGAATAAAAATGTCATTCCTCTTCTACTCACTGCATATTTCTTTTAGTTATCTTCTGTACTACACTCTATTATTTCTTCCTATGTACGGTCCAAGTTTCATCGAGCTATGTTACTTGGCAGTAACACATGATGCGAAAGTTACCTTCGTCCTTACATTTTGCACTTTCAGCTTAGCTCTATAACATTGGTGCTACCTGCGCAATAACCTGTTTCAAGGGTCAACCTGATTTGGGGAATTGGTTTTTTTATATGACTTTTCATAAAGCACTACCATTGTATGTGTTAATTTGTAAGCAATAAATAAAATTATTTAACAAATGACTTTACTGTAAAATATTAGCATAAAATATCACAGTTGTTAAACTGGTTTCGATTTATCTGTAAGATACAAAAGCCTTGTATAAAAATTGAGAAAAAGCATTTTGATTCCTGGCCTCAGACTATGTCAAGGGTGTAACTGATATAATTGGAGCTGTTTCTATAGATGACTGAGGATGGTGCGCTTAAAAACAATACATGAGTATTTACTTCATTTCTAGCTGATAATTATAGCTATTAAAAGTCACATGTTTTTAGGCTAGTTAGTACCTCCAAGTACCTCTGGCAAGAGCGAGCCATTAGTGTTATTTTCTCCCTGGACAGCGGGTAGTTTGCCGGGGGTAGTCCACTTAGTGCTGCATGTATGGCCATGCAGAAAACATCAGGTAGTAAATCATGTGGTGTGCTTGTAGGAAGACCATTCGAAGCAGAGAAAAAATAAACACACTGATATGTGTACATATTAAGGCATCAATTATAAAAATATCGGCACTTCCACCTGTTACACGCTGTATATTGAAAGTCAGTGCCGGCCGGAGTGGCCGTGCGGTTGTAGGCGCTGCAGTCTGGAACCGAGCGCCCGCTACGGTCGCAGGTTCGAATCCTGCCTCGGGCATGGATGTGTGTGATGTCCTTAGGTTAGTTAGGTATAATTAGTTCTAAGTCGCATAGTGTTCAGAGCCATTTTTGAAAGTCAGTGTAAGTGCGAGTTTCCTACCAATGAGTCATGTTTTTTTTTTGTTTTTTTTTTTAAATCTCATTTTGTTCGCTTTTGTTCGTTGCATCTGCTCGTGGCGGATGTCGTAAGACGTCCAGTGAAGTTCGTTGTTGATCGATTAACTCAGTTTTTTTGTTACAGAGGGCACGTAACCCTCTGACCGAACACGCTGAGCTACCGTGCCGGCTGTTTTGAGATGGTTTATCGCTGAAGAAAAGTCTTCTTGATTTTCCAGTACTGATCGCTTCCTTCAAGCATAGACATTCTTCAGATAACATCGAGAAAATTCACAATATGGGACTGAACGAGTGACAGCGAGCTGCATAACACAGAAATAAAACATTGAAGGAACATATAAGAAGATGTTAGTTAAAATCCCCGTGAGGCCACGCAGATGTGTGTTTCCCTTGGTTCCCCAAATAAAAAAAAAATGGTTCAAATGGCTCTGAGCACTATGGGACTCAACTGCTGTGGTCATCAGTCCCCTAGAACTTAGAACTAATTAAACCTAACTAACCGAAGGACATCACACACATCCATGCCCCAGGCAGGATTCGAACCTGCGACCGTAGCAGCAGCGCGGCTCCGGACTGGAGCGCCTAGAACCGCACGACCACCGCGGCCGGCTGGTTCCCCAAATCGATTTAAGTAAATTCTCTGATTGTCCCGCTGTAAAGAACACGGATGACGTCCTGCTCCATCCTTCCCAGATCTGTGCTTGTTTCCGACACTGACATTGTCGTCCACGGGGCGTTAAACCTTAATTTTCAACGAATGACAATATACAGGGTGAGTCATTAACTATTTCCACCTATAATAACTCCAAAAGTATGATAGTAACTGAAAAGTTTGTGGGACAAAAGTTGTATCAGACAACGAGGGCCATAGTATCACATTGGTTTTTTGTTGCTAGGTGGTGTCGCGTCAGAAATACGAAGGTCAACTTTGTTTTTTTTAATGGGATACTATAGTTTGGTACTTATTTTCTGGTAACGGCTACTGAGACGAATCCAATGATGTGTAACAGTAAGGTCTTTGAAAGTCAACGAAGGTCAAAAAGGTGGTATGAACGTCCATTTACAGAACATGTTCGAAGTGATGACCATTGGTATCAATACGGTGCTGCAATTTTCCTGTCATGGATTGAGTGGTATTCCTTGTCACTTCGGCACTTATCGAAGCACATGCTCTGACAATTCTCTCTCGTATATCGTGCAAACAGTAAATATTCGTCGAATACGGCGTATCCATCTAACGTGCCATTGACATGTAAACACCATTCTGCCGGCCGTGTGGCCGAGCGGTTCTAGGCGGTTCAGTCTGGAACCGCGTGACCGCTACGGTGATGTGTGTGATGTCCTTAGGTTTAAGTAGTTCTAAGTTCTAGGGGAATGATGACCTCAGATGTTAAGTCCCGTAGTGCTCAGAGCCATTTGAACCAAACACCATTCTGCTGTAAGGTTCCAGGCAGACGTGCCGGTGCTTGATGTTACGCCGGAACAGAAGCGATGAATAAAATTGGAGAGAAAGGAAAATTGTTCCATAGCTTGACTAAAAGAGGGGATCGGTTGATAGGACACATTCTGAAACATCAAGGAATCGTCACTTTAGTACAGGAGGGGAACATGCGGTGTAAAAATTGTAGAGGGAGACCAAGAGACGACTACAATAAGCACGTTAAAAAGAAGTATGTTGCAGTAGTTATTCGGAGATGCAGAGGCTTGCACAGGATAAAATAGCTTGGAGAGTTGCATCAAACCAGTCTTCGGACTGAAGACCACAGCAACGATAAATAATTTTTTCGCCACTGCATCTGACACACTAGAAAACATTTGTTTTATTCTGCGCAAGTTATTTATCAGCGTTGTCGGCATTGACTAGATAAACGTCCTGTCCGTTTATGAGTTTGTAGGTGGTGACTTCCTGGTTTGTTTTGGGTGTCAGATGGACGGGCAGTGTCGGAGCCGCGCCTGCGCACGGACGCGCTGGAGGACGGTGAGGGCGAGGACGCGGAGGACGGCCCGTCTGCAGTGATCGTGGACGTGGAGGACGAAGTGGTCGAGACGGCCAGCCCTCTGGCCGCTGCGCCCGCCGTGCTGGGGCACACCCCCATCTACTGCTACGCGCCCCGCGAGGTCACCAGGCTCATAGACTCCAGCGGCAGGTCAGTCACCCGCTCAAGATATCCCAAATGTTTAAACACTCACTGCCTTTCACGACGTGTTGAGGTGGTGCTTCCTAGTTCTGTATAGGCGAAACTGGGTAGACTTCAGGCCGCGACGTTTTTGTTTCTGTCAGCTAGACCCATGGAACCCAAATGAAGGTGAGGCACTCGCTCGTTTGTCGAATTTCTCTTAATGTTTAACCATTTATTGCACTGCTGTTTGTGGAAATTGCAACACCCAGAACGAGTGGTATGAATCACTCCAAAATCGGAGGATGTGGAGAACAGTGGAACCTTAATAAATGATAAAGACTGAAAAGAGATGGCGTCCACCTACCCCGCCAGGGTAGCCGAGGGCGCAACGCGCTGCTTCCTGAACTCGGGTAGGCGCGCCGGCCCCGGGGCGGATTAACGACGAGGGCCGATGTGCCGGCCAGCCTGGATGTGGTTTTTAGGCGGTTTTCCACATCCCAATAGGTGAATACCAGGCTGGTCCCCATGTTCCGCCTCAGTTACACAGCTCGCAGACATCTGAACACTATTCCATGGATTACACTCGACGCAGACAGTTGGGGTACACTAATTCTGTCCCAGGGGATACGAAGTGGCGGCAGGAAGGGCATCCAGCCACCCCTTAACCATTAACATGCCAAATCCGATTAACGATGGCTGACCCTGCGTAACTGCGGGTCAAGGCTCAAGCGATAGAATAGAGTACAGATGGCGTCCACCTAGGCCCAGTAGCGTCCTCTATTTTATGTGCAGACAGGTCAGTGTTACGCCAAGGTGACGCAGAGCCTCCATACGAAGTGGGAACGTGCAAGCGAGTGCCACTATGCTTAGACGACGTCAAAAGGTGCAATATCAGCAACTGAGTGAGTAAAATAAATGTCGTGTGACTAGGGCCTCCCGTCGGGTAGACCGTTCACCAGGTGCAAGTCTTTCGATTTGACGGCACTTCGGCGACTTGCGCGTCGATGGGGATGAAATTATGATGATTAGGACAACACAACACCCAGTCCCTGAGCAGAGAAAATCTTCTACCCAGCCAGGAGTCGAACCCTGTCCCTTAGAATTGACATTATGTCGCGCTGACCATTCAGCTACTGGGTGTGGACAACTGAGTGAGTTAAAATAGGGCAAAATGATTGATGTCTGGGTTTTTCGTAACATAACTTTGCAGGTCGTATAGAACACGCTGCTAGGATAGTGATTCTTGTGGTCTTGTGGGGAACCAGAGGATAGAAGAGGGTCAAGCACAGTGATGAGTAGATACTGGACTACGTAATGTGAACACAGCACGAGATGATCGCCAACTTGTCTATGTAACTGTCACAGATAGAACAACATCTTCCGCTGTGTGGACTCGACATTGGAGCAACGCAACGGGTATGGGCCTGTCTGAGTCGACAATTCGACGATTTCTGCTGAGGACTGGACGGTGGTATCGATATGTTGCGTCGAGTTCCATTGTCCGAACGCCAACAGTACCTCAGACTGCCATCAGCACGTGAACGCCATCATGCATGCTTAATGTAATCTCCGGACGAGCGCCCCCTCAATTTGTCCTACAGTGGTGGCAGCATGCGCGTTAGACGTTACCATGGTGATAACTATCGGGCAGACTGCATTTTTGAGCGACACAGCTAACACACGCCAGGTGTGACGATTTGAGATGCCATTGACTGCAACATACGGTCTCGCCTCCACATACTGAGGGGCAGTCAGAACAGCAATCGCTACATCAGAGACGTCCTAGAGGCCGAGGCTATGCCTTCCCTGCAGGCAGCTCCACATGCCATATTTCAGCAGGAAAATGCGCAGCCATTTGTGGCGAGAAATGTGCAAGTCTTCTTCGAATAATAATGGGTACCGCTGATCGTATGACACGCAAGTTTGGCTGACATCACACGTGGAGTATGTCTTTGATGTGGTCTCATGGCAAAGTGTTCGTTCTGGTCCTTGTGCAACCACTGGCGGTGCTCTTCGGTCGCACCTCATGGAATTGGCGTACCCCAGCAGCATATCTAGGCCATTTTTATTTCATGTTACGACGTCTAGAGGCTCTGGTTGCAGCACGTTGCAGCTTCACACTGTACTGAATTCTCATGATCAGAGAGTATATAAAGTTCAGTAATACTAATCATTTGTGTACTGTTATGCCCTTAATCCGTGAAATAAATTTAATTATAACTTCGCCTCCTTTTTGGTTTTCCAGTTTTCGCAAACAGTATTATATTTGTCACGACGTCCTGAGCCGGGCTTCCTAGTTCTGGATCAGCAGAGACAGGTAGACTTAAGAGCGTGACTGTTTTGTGGCAGGTAGCAGCCAACATTAGAGAGCCAAGAACACAGTATTTCTGCACACAGTAGTCATTACGAAGTGATTCTCGTGTGCCGTGGAGTGCTATTTTGCCCTGTGCCGAAACAGTAAGCACCGCGTTTACTAGAATACACGGTAGGGACCACAGGGTGTATGCGCTTTAGCAACCTGTGACACATTTCACAACTTACCGTACCACCGCTAAGTAGCTGTCCACTGCCATAACCTACTGTATGGTCATTGCGTTTTTGAGTGATTACAGGGTCGTTTACGTGAATGTAACTTCGTGTGGGTGGTTGACGAGTAAATACAGGGTTAGGCTACTATTATCAGTGTAATGAGGGTTTCTGAGAGTACGTTTTCAATGTGTTTCACTGAAAAATAGTGGTGTTCTGTGTCGTCGTGAGGTGTATTAACCACTACAGGCAACGTAAAAATTAGGAAGGAAGTCTCATGTACTTCCTAAGAACAATCAGACGAAACAAAACTGGATAAATGCTTGTAAATGAGCCTATTCGTTTCCAGTTGCTAATACTTCTATGAAATCAATAGATTTCTGCCGGCCAGAGTGGCCGTGCGGTTCTAAGCGCTACAGTCTGGAACCGGGCGACCGCTACGGTCGCAGGTTCGAATCCTGCCTCGGGCATGGATGTGTGTGATGTCCTTAGGTTAGTTAGGTTTAATTAGTTCTAAGTTCTAGGCGACTGATGACCTCAGAAGTTAAGTCACATAGTGCTCAGAGCCATTTTGAATAGTTTTCGGGAATGAGATTTTCACTCTGCAGCGGAGTGTGGGCTGATACGAATCCTCCTGGCAGATTAAAACTGTGTGCCGGACCGAGACTCGAACTCGGGCCCCTGGCCCCTCGCGGGCAAGTGCTCTACCATCTGAGCTGCCCCAGCACGACTCACGCCCTGTCTTCACAGTTTCACTTCTGCCAGTACCTCGTCTCCTACCTTCCAGACTTTACAGAAGCTCTCCTGCGAACCTTGCAGAACTAGCACTCCTGAAAGAAAGGATATTGCGGAGACATGGCTTAGCCACAGCCTGCGGGATGTTTCCAGAATGAGATTTTCACTCTGCAGCGGAGTATGCGCTGATATGAAACTTCCTGGCAAATTAAAACTGTTTGCCGGACCGAGACTCGAACTCGGGACCTTTGCCTTTCGCGGGCAAGTGCTCTACCATCTTTTTTTTCCAAATCTCATTTTGTTCGTTTTTGATCGTTGCATCTGCTCGGGGCGGACATCGTAAGACATCCGTTTAAGTTCGTTGTTCATCGATTAACTCAGTTTTTTTATTACAGAGGGCAGCTAAACCTCTGACCCAACACGCTGAGCTACCGTGCCGGCTGACCATCTGAGCTGCCCAAGCACGACTCACGCCCCGTCCTCACAGCTTTACTTCTGTCAGTACCTCGTCTCCTACTTTCTAAAACTTTACAGAAGCTCTCCTGCGAACTCTGCCGAACTAGCTCTCCTGAAAGAAAGCACTTGCCCGCGACGGGCAAGGGTCCCGAGTTCGAGTCTCGGTCCGGCACACAGTTTTAATCGCCAGGAGGTTTCAATAGATTTCGGTTTATGAAAGGGATTTGAAAAGTAAACTGTCGAATCTTCATCTGAAATGCAAGTTTAACTCTGAATCTTTCATCCTCCAGAGTTGATTTATGGGGTAGAATGAGTGTAATGCCGGCCCCTCTGTAGCCGAGCTGTTCTAGGCGCTTCAGTCCGGAATCGCGCTGCTGCTACGGTAGCAGGTTCGAATCCTGCCTTGGGCATAGATGTGCGTGATGTCCTTAGGTTGGTTAGGTTTAAGTAGTTCTAAGCCTAGGGGACTGATGACCTCAGATGTTAAGTTCCATAGTGCTTAGAGCCATTTGAACCATTTGAATGAGTCTAATAATGAGAGAAAAATTGGAACAAAATATCAAATACTTTCTTTTCTTTCACTGTTTCGCGTTTAGTTTTTGCTTTAGTAATGTTCAGTTCGTTATAGACTTTCAGTGTAATTACGCGTTTTCAGTGAAAGCGATCGCGACCGCAAGGCCATAGGCGGCGTGTGCCGGAACGAGTCGGTCCGGACAGAGCGGAGCTACCGGCTGCTCGACGAGAACATGGACCTGCTGGACAAGCTCAAGAACAATGAAGACGTCTGCAGGTAAGAGTTCCGACACCACTCTTCTAGTACCATTATACTCGTACCTTATCTCACAACCAGCTGCTCTCCTCTGATCAGCTAGGCGACGTGCTATCTTTTATCACAAAGAGTCAATCGTCTTCCCCTCACAATGATCAACCAAGCATCAGAACCTAAGCCTCTTTGCACACCATACGAGATGCATTCAAGTTCTAAGGCCTCCGATTTTTTTTTCTAATTAACTACTCACCCGAAATCGATGAAACTGGCGTTACTTCTCGACGTAATCGCCCTGCAGACGTACACATTTTTCACAATGCTGACGCCATGATTCCATGGCAGCGGCGAAGGCTCCTTTAGGAGTCTGTTTTGACCACTGGAAAATCGCTGAGGCAATACCAGCACGGCTGGTGAATGTGCAGCCACGGAGAGTGTCTTTCATTGTTGGAAAAAGCCAAAAGTCACTAGGAGCTAGGTCAGGTAAGTAGGGAGCATGAGGAATCACTTCAAAGTTGTTATCACGAAGAAACTGTTGCGTAACGTTAGCTCGATGTGCGGGTGCGTTGTCTTGGTGAAACAGCACACGCGCAGCCCTTCCCGGACTTTTTTGTTGCAGTGCAGGAAGGAATTTGTTCTTCAAAACGTTTTCGTAGGATGCACCTGTTACCGTAGTGCCCTTTGGAACGTAATGTGTAATGATTACGCCCTCCCTGTCCCAGAACATGGACACCATCATTTTTTCAGCACTGGCGGTTACCCGAAATTTATTTGGTGGCGGCGAATCTGTGTGCTTCCATTGAGCTGACTGGCGCTTTGTTTCTGGATTGAAAAATGGCATCCACGTCTCATCCATTGTCACAACCGACGAAAAGAAAGTCCCATTCATGATGTCGTTGCGCGTCAACATTGCTTGGCAACATGCCACAAGGGCAGCCATGTGGTCGTCCGTCAGCATTTGTGGCACCCACCTGGATGACACTTTTCGCATTTTCAGGTCGTCATGCAGGATTGTGTGCACAGAACCCACAGAAATGCCAACTCTGGAGGCGATCTGTTCGACAGTCATTCGGCGATCCCCCAAAACAATTCTCTCCACTTTCTCGATCATGTAGTCAGACCGGCTTGTGCGAGCCCGAGGTTATTTCGGTTTGTTGTCACACGATGTTCTGCCTTCATTAAACTGTCGCACCCACGAACGCACTTTCGACACATCCATAACTCCATCACCACATGTCTCCTTCAACTGTCTATGAATTTCAATTGGTTTCACACCACGCAAATTCAGAAATCGAATGATTGCACGCTGTTCAAGTAAGGAAAACGTCGCCATTTTAAGTATTTAAAACAGTTCTCATTCTCGCCGCTAGCGGTAAAATTCCATCTGCCGTACAGTGCTGCCATCTCTGGGACGTATTGACAATGAACGCGGCCTCATTTTAAAACAATGCGCATGTTTCTATCTCTTTCCAGTCCGGAGAAAAAAAAATCGGAGGCCTTAGAACTTGAATGCACCTTGTACTTACTATCGTCTTTGGAATAGCTTTACTTCAACATCGCTTTTAGGTTTCTGACTGCATCTGAGGTTCGTCTTTAGCGACCAATCAACGGAAGTCGTTCAGTCAGCCTTTGTTCACCTCATTAAAAAAAAAAAAGTCAAGCTCTGTTGCTCTTCTCCCATTGTCATATTTTTTGGACGCTTACGCTGTGACATCCTTCCACGTATGGAATTCATTGAATACAGGGTCTCCCCAGAGGAATGGTCAGTATTCAGGGATAAGACAGAAGCGATCATTTCACACAAAAGAGTCCTGTAAACATGGGCTCTTAAACGCATACCTTAAGAGCTACGAGCACTTCTTCGTCTTCGATACTGTTAACCAAATGTCTACTACAGCAAGCTCTTTGCATTCCATATTTTGAAAGGTGGCAGTATGGATCAAAACAAGAAAAAGTGTCCAGTAAACATGAGCTCTGAAGTGCGTAGCATAAGCTGTATGAGCACTTGTTCATCTGCGTTGCTAAAACCCGTGTGCGTAAGTGAACTTAATTGAATCAGAATTAATTGTAAAACAGGCAAACCCTTGGGACTCAAGGATGAACTTAATACACGCAACGGATTTACTAACGCTATAAATTACACTACTGGTCATTAAAATTGCTACACCAAGAAGAAATGCAGATGATAAACGGGTATTCGTTGGACAAATATATTATACTAGAACTGACATGTGATTACATTTTCACGCAATTTGGGTACATAGATCCTGAGAAATCAGTACCCAGAACAACCACCTCTGGCCGTAATAACGGCCTAGATACACCTGGGCATTGAGTCAAACAGAGCTTGGATGGCGTGTACAGGTACAGCTGCCCATGCTGCTTCAACTCGATACCACAGTTCATCAAGAGTAATGACTGGCGTATTGTGACGAGCCAGTTGCTCGGCCAGCACTGACCAGACGTTTTCAGTTGGTGAGATATTTGGAGAATGTGAGGGCCAGGGTAGCAGTCAAACATTTTCTGTATCCAGAAACGCCCGTACAGGACCTGCAACATCCGGTCGTGCATTATCCTGCTGAAATGTAGGGTTTCGCAGGGATCGAATGAAGGGTCGAGCCACGGGTCGTAACACATATGAAATGTAACGTCCACTGTTCAAAGTGCCGTCAATGAGAACAAGAGGTGACCGAGACGTGTAACCATTGGCACCCCATACCATCACGCCGGGTGATACGCCGGTGTGGCGATGACGAATACACGCTTCCAATGTGCGTTCACCGCGATGTCGATGTCACCAAACACGGATGCGACCATCATGATGCTGTAAACCGAACCTGGATTCATCCGAAAAAATGACATTTTGCCATTCGTGCACCCAGGTTCGTCGTTGAGTACACCATCGCAGGCGCTCCTGTCTGTGACGCAGCGTCAAGGGTAACCGCAGCCATGGTCTCCGAGCTGATAGTCCATGCTGCTGCAAACGTCGTCGAACTGTTCGTGCAGATCGTTGTTGTCTTGCAAACGTCCCCATCTGTTGACTCAGGGATCGAGACGTGGTTGCACGATCCGTTACAGCAATGCGGATAAGATGCCTGTCATCTCGACTGCTAGTGATACGAGGCCTTTGGGATCCAGCACGGCGTTCCGTATTACCCTCCTGAACCCACCGATTGCATAGTCTACCATCAGTCATTGGATCTCGACCAAAGAGAGCAGCAATGTCGCGATACGATAAACCGCAATCGCGATAGGCTACAATCCGACCTTTATCAAAGTCGGAAACGTGATGGTACGCATTTCTCCTCCTTACACGAGGCATCACAACAACGGTTCACCAGGCAACGCCTGTCAACTGTTTGTGTATGAGAAATCGGTTGGAAACTTTCGTCATGTCAGCACGCTGTGGGTGTCGCCACCGGCGCCAACCTTGTGTGAATGCTCTGAAAAGCTAATCATTTGCGTATCACAGCATCTTCTTCCTGTCGGTTAAATTTCGCGTCTGTATCACGTCATCTTCGTGGTGTAGCAATTTTAATGGCCACTAGTGTATTTTAACCCAGCAGTGTATTTTAACCCCAGCAGTGAATCTCAAGGTCACTGAAGAGGTTTGAATGTGATAATAAACTCAAGATTTAAATGCCCTCTATGGTTTATTGGTAAAAATGTTTTGAATCATGTAGCATTCAAAACAATGATGAAATTTTCTACGTTATAATGACATACTTTCTGATTTGAATTCTAAAACTAACACTATCAGATGACAAAGTTACTCGACAGGGTGGAGTTGCTTAGCAGTCTCGCATCTGACTCTGAAATATATCGCAACTTGACTGTGTCCTGATTACAGTGACTGTTGGTCTGAACCAAGAACTGAAGAATCCCAAAATCTGAGGATATACCGATGAACATGAGACCTTGAAACCTGTCATGAATCTTAACTAATAACTCTTGTTCGCCCTAATATGTCGGAGCTACAAGCGATGTTCACTGTAATCTTTGGGCTAATATGTGCAGAGTGGAGACTTCGTGTCTAGCTGTCAACTAATCGACGCTACGCTCGTTCAGCTGAGGATTCCAGCACTGGACCCCAGACGGCTCCGCCGGCTGAAAGTGCAGCCTGCATGGCGCTGATCTGTTCACCTCCAAGTCCCACGACGAAGTCCTTACCTTTCAAGTCCACAAACAGCTGCTTGTTCCTTCCTTCCAGCCAAGAACCCGCGACCACCAATTCTGTCAAAATATACTATAACGACCAGTGACTTAACTGCTTCTTTAACAAAACATCCAACCCAAAAAAATGTGAAACATCAACAAGCCGATGACTGAATTTCCTCCCGTCTTCTCTAGAAATCTTCCCGTAACTGTTGTATCTTCTGACGTCTCTATATCGCATTAACCGGTACTCTCGTGACCACCAACTAACCTCCTGAGAAATGTTAAAAAACTGTCCTCAAGGCAATTCACCGACTCTGCTGCAACGTCTGAATCTTTAGTAGGTCGGAGCTGTCAGAAAGAAATTGTCACTCTGCAGCAGATTGTCCACTGATCTGAAACTTCCTGGCAGAATAAAACTGAGACTAAACTCGAGAACTTTGCCCGTTGTGGGCAAGTGGTATACCAACTGAGCTACCCAAGGATGACTCACAACCCGTCCTCTTTGCTTTACTTTGCCAGTTCATCGTCTCCTATGTCTCGAACTTCACACAGGCTCTCCAGTGAAACTTCATGGAAGCTTCGCTGTAGAAATTCTGTAACGTTTGGTAGGTAGGAAACGAGGTACTGTCGGAGGTAAAGTCGTCAGAACGGGGCATGAGTCGTGCTTGAGTAATTCAGTTGGCAGAGCACTTGCTTCCGAAAGGCAGAAGTCTCGATTTCGACACTCGGTCCGGCACACAGTTTTAATCTGCCAGGAAATTTCATGTCAGAGCTCTTTTGCCATGTTTCTTCGGAATACTGTTCATCTGCTGCAGTATTTCTGTTAACAAGATGCTAGCCCCTACCACGCGCTCCCAGAATTCCGTCCCCCCAGACGAACGCTATTATGTCGGGCGCCCACACTGGACCTGTGCTATAAACTGCACAATAGCCCGTGCACCAGCACACCGCTGGCCGAAGTGACTTTCTCCCCAACTAGGTGAGGTAGCTTCACCCGGTGCTCTCCTTCCCTATAATTCTGCAAAGCCTGCTTGCCCTCAGGTTCGAGGAGATGGTTTCGCTAAGTCTCGACACAAGTCACTTGTCTCACATTCACAGCACTCCTCACTTTCAAAGCTCACACATAAAACCAAACTGATATTGATAGCAGAATATTTAAAAGAGGAAATGAAATCAGACCATGTACTCACTGTAATCTAATAAACTCAATTCTCCTTACAGTCGCAATTTAAATATAACTAGATGAAAAGAGACGAGCTGAAGGGCTTCCCACTTTTCACTGTGAAACACATCTTTTCTACTGAACAAGTGCTCGTAGCTCTTAAGGTATGCGTTTTAGAGCTCATGTTTACTTGAATTTTTGCTTCGAGGGATAGTTTCTCTCATATCCTTGAACATTGACTATTGCTCCTGGGATATCCGGTATAATGTCACGTCGGTGTGCTTAAGACAGTACCACTGTTTGGATAAGAAACGCCAGACTGCTTTATAGTATTTCACGTCCTTGTGCCAGTTAGTCACATTTCTCTGATGCCTATTTCTGAATCTGCATCTGTACTCCTTGAGCTACTGTACAGTGAATGGTAGGGGATACATACTGTGCCGGATTCTTTTTGTCCCATCTCTGTGGTACATGGGAAGAATGATAGTCTGTACCCATCCGTATAGGCTAAAACGTTCTCTAAATTTTCTGTAGCAGTCGTTAGTCGCGATGTTTGTTGTATGAAATGAAATTATTTTTGACTCGTTTGGAACGAGTTCTCTCGGTGTTTTGTGAGTAGTGCTTACGCGATGTACAACGTCTTTCTTCTAGAGTCTCTCACAGAAGTTTGATTAGCATTTCTGTAACCTTCTCGCACTGATTAAACAAAACTTCCAGTTTTCCATTTCTTCTCCCTGAACTTTAAATCTTTTTTTCAAATGTTTCCTTAATTTCCTTTATTGCTCTATACATACTTTGAGTAGTGCTGGTAGCAGGCTACAACTATGTCCCACTTCCCTCTCAGTTACTGCCTTTCTTTCAGGTCCTTCGATCTTAGAACTGCAGTCAGGCTTCTGCACATTGTTAAATAACATACACTTCCCGTATTTTATCCTTAACGATTTTATGATTCCAAAAGTGTATTCCCCAAATCGTCAAAAGTTTTTCTAAGTTTATAAATGCTCTAACCGCGGGTTTGTCTTTCTTTCATCCGTCTTCCAAGACACGTCGCAGGATCAGTACTGCCTTCTGTCTTCTTACACTGTTCAGGAACTCACTCTGGTTGTTCCCCTCACATCTTTTGTCAGAGTTCTGTTCTTCTGTAGATAATTCGTTAGGTATGTTGCAATTATGACTTATTAAAATTATTAAAAGAATTTAAAACAGCTGGTAGGTCGGGCAATAAATGCCATTTGATGTTCCTAGAACCTTTGTATATTTCCATTATGCGTTTAGGATGCTGCCCATTTACAGATGAGCTGCTGGAAAAAGTAACAGAAGCGTATTAAATATGAAATATATGTATAAAAGAGATTAAGTTACATTGCAGACACTTCTTAAAGAGTACATAACATTGAGAACAAAGTGAAAACAATGCTTTAAAACCATTGTCAATCGTTAATAAGCACAACATGAAGATACATGATATTCATAGGGGGTTCTTATAACCTCACTTGCACACTACTTGTAGACGACTGAATGTGGCGGCTACAACTCCGCTCAGATAAGCTCGTTAACGCTAGATAGCTGAAGCGTATAAGTTCTTGCATACGTCCTTGTGGAGACGTGACCAACTGTATTATCTTATTCAACGTCTCTTTTTCCAAACCCGTAATACAAAATGAAATGTGAAAAAACTATTTAAAGTTGCGTTGTCTACAGCAAACTCTCCTCATACTGCACGACATTTTTTTTATACTCATTGAACTAAGTCTGTTCCTACATATGGAATTGCTGTTATAGATTTTTAAATACTGTTGCAATTAGAAAGGATATTTGACCTCAAGATAGAAAAATATATGTAAAATGTAGAATAAGTCATACCTTTCATGCCAACAAATAGACAAACACAAACACAAGGAGTAGTAATAACAACCAAAATTAATAATTATTAAACTCCAGCTAAAACTAATAAAAACACAAGATGTTCAAGTGTCATAAGATACTACTTTTCTTATGAAATAAAATTCTTTGGACACTGTAGGATTGTGATACACGGAAAAAAGTAAGAAGAGTATTTTTTTCACCTTTCTGTTGTGACATATCATCGAAAATATTGAAAAACTACTGTCTAATACTAGCAACCTGTTCGTTAATAATGCTGTTCAGGGCTTAACGACGATGGGCACATATTTTTAATTCCTCAAGAATGTCTAAAATTTTTTTTCTTTCTAGTCAAAATACATTATGCTTAAGCTGCTGTCCATCGAAAGTAGATGGTGATGATTTTCTCTCAAATGACAACCCAGAGCACTAGAGTAATTATGCTCTCTAAATCTCACTTTAAACTCCCTTTGCACCTGATCAACATAAAAATTATCGCAAGATCCATATTTGATTTTATAAAAACCTGATAGATTGCAATTTCATCCATGGTGTGACGTAAACATGGTCCAAATCTATTTTTCGTATGAAATCCTACTTGAATGTTAGCCTTCCTAAAGTCATCAGAATTTTTTTCAGAACAGCAGCCTGCGTATGAAAAGGAGATATCCCCAGTATCACATCCCCCATCTTATCTTCAACCACTTCCTATTCTCTTCCCAATATACTGTTATATATAGCTTCCACATGACCGTCTTCCCTTCCTCGCTTTGGACTTGCGTGCCACGTGAGCTCTTGATGTTCATATAGCTTCTTTTCTTTTCTCTAAAGGTTTCTTTAATTTTCTTGCATGTGGCATCTACCTTTCCTGTAGATGTTCATGCCTCCACAGCTTTGCGTTTCCTCTCCAGTCATTCTAGGTTTTATATTTTACACCCCCACTCAGTCTCATCTTTAGATGTCTACATTCCTCTTCTGCTGCTTATTTCCTGGGTTTTTGAATTTTCTTCTTTCGTCAATCAAATCTCAGAACTCAAATCAGTATACCTTTATTTGTTATCCGATTTATCCATCTAACCTTCAGCTTTACCAAGTTGTTCGTATGATGCTATCACTAATTCGTCTTTGATAGCACCCATTCATCTTCCACTGTATATCTTTGCTCAGTTTCAGTCAATCGTTCCTAACGTTCACTTTAAAACTCTCAACTACATCTGATTTTTTTCATTTGATACATTTCCCATCCAATACTTTCCATCCTTCATTTCTTATCCCATCATCTGCTTATCTGGATGAGATGCAGACATTCATAGTCTTTAAAAAACATTTCTATCGCCATTCGTCTACGCTCGAAAGATATTAATATCGGCTGCACCTTAACATGTGAGAACGTCAAACTCATTCCCTACCTCCTAGTTATCTGCGTCTGCCATTTATCAAAGTCTCTTAAAGTAAAATTGTAACCCATCATTATACACACTGGTAACAATGCTCTTTGTCCTAGCTGCTGTCGTGTAACCCCGATACATTACTTACATTCCAGATACCTCAAAGTAGAAAGCGCTGAGTTCAATATTTAAATCTGTCTGCTGTCGATGGTTGTGTTTAAACAGAACTATTTTATCGTTGTAATGCTTCACGCGTGGTCGCACTGGTGCTACTTCCAAATGGTATCACTTATCAATTGAAATATCGTATCTTCCTGTCTGTACCCTTAGTAAGTAGGTTTAATTTGTCCCTATAGCTTTTCTCTCTCCAGGCTCCATTAATTTTTATAACATAACTGGGTAACTGAATCTTCTTTTATGGTGTTATTGCTAATAGCTTCTAAATTTCAAAACACATAATGAACAGGAAAAAAATTGTTTCAGGAAACTGGAAGCGGAGATTGAAGAACTTGAGGCAAAGATGGAAGAAGCCGCGCGAAATAGGGAACAGCAGCTGCGTAAGTTGTGCGGGACAGCGCTTTTTTATTGGCTACATATTTTTACCAAGATCAAAGGAAATACAACATTTCTGTCCTAGACTGACTTTCACTATTATTAGCCGCTTGCAGAGCAAAAGTATTGTTCACATTTTTTACCTGAGTTTCTGTCATCAGACATCTATTGATGCTTAACACACTATTTTGTCCTTTACGATTACATGAATTCGACATCTTCTGCATTGGTGGGACCAAAGTTGTTGACAGTTCGAGTATTTGTAGCAAGTTAAAACTCTGTATCGCACTATAGTTCTCCTGCTGACGCTTCGAATCGAATGCCGTGGCGCAATGTTTAAAACAATGGACTCTCAATTTGTCAGACAGCTTCATGTTTCCCGTGGTTGCCCTAAATCACATTAGAACTGTTCCTTTGAAAAGTAAACGGTGAATTTCTTCCCCTTTCTTGTTGAGAGGGAAGCTTGTCAACGGGGGCGTTAAATAGCATGTCTCTTCTCTTCTTCCAGTCGACTATTGCTGTCCTCATCGTAAACTAGCATAATTTTCCACTGCACCTCACGCTATGTCAAGGGAAGCCATACATTGTCTGTAGCTTGTGGACGTCTTCTTGGAACGAGCAGTTACCAAGGCAAACACAGATGCTGATGACCGCAAAACTCGCTCCGGGCATCTTACATGTGCCAATACTCCTCGCTTCCCTACTGCACTTGTAGGTAGTGGTCATAAAACGTGGCTCTTAAACTGGAATTTGAACAGTGGCTGCTCCCTCACAAGAATCTGTTGGATGCTAACTAAAAGCAATATTTATTCCAATTTTTTTGTTTATGTACACTGCCTGAAAAAATTGAATAATACACAAGGTATGCTAGGGTGACAACGTAGCTTCGTTCACGTACACACCATTGGCCGGTATGTAAGTGATTAGAGTTGCATTACTGCTGTTCGGTTTTAGTGCTGTTAACAGGCCTGCTAAGGTAAATAAGAGGCGTGGACAGCGTCAGGAGTCATCACTGTGAAGAACACGGAGATGCTGCGTATTCGTCTGAGACAGAGTTGTGAGCACCTGCCAGAGTTTGAAAGGGCCCCCATTGTGAGTCTCCATTTGGCTAACTGGCACTCGGATGTGACAGTGGCCCGATATTGGGCTACATGGGGACGTGAGGGAAAGCATACTAATCAACAAGGTTACTCTCGTCCAGTCTCCCACATGGGAGAATCGCTGTATCGTGCACCAAGCACGTTGTAGATCCTTCATATCTGCGCCTGCTGTCCGACAAGTAAAGGACTCTACGCAGTGCTCTGTTTCAGTCCACAGCATTGTTCGAGGGCTATAGCAGTCAGATTAGGGAACTACCGTCTTATGCGTAGGCTGACGTAAACATCACAACACAAATGGCTACATTTGGAATGGTGCTCAAAATGGTTCAAATGGCTCTGAGCACTATGGGACTCAACTGCTGTGGTCATAAGTCCCCTAGAACTTAGAACTACTTAAACCTAACTAACCTAAGGACAGCACACAACACCCAGCCATCACGAGGCAGAGAAAATCCCTGACCCCGCCGGGAATCGAACCCGGGAACCCGGGCGTGGGAAGCGAGAACGCTACCGCACGGCCACGAGATGCAGGCTGGAATGGTGCCTCGACAAGGAAGCGCGGACTGCTGATGAATGGACTCTCACTCAGTTCAGCGATGTATTGCGGTATGTAACTGACATCCTACGATCCTCATGTGTCACCTTTCATACAACAGTATCGTGGCGCCATTTTTCAGCAAGACAACGCTCGTCCACGCATGGCACTTGTCAATGTTAACTGCCTGCGGTATGTAGAGGTACTAGCGGCAAGTTTCCTATATCCGTCGCCTATAGAACATGTCTGGGGCCAGCTTGGACGTCAATTCCATCCAGAAAAAAGAGCTAGTACCTAGGATAACAAGGATCAGTTGCAAGTGTTGTGCTCCAGCTTACCTCAGGAGAGTATACAACGGCTTTATGACATCCTTCCCAAACGAGTCAGCGCATGCACTCGGAGGAAATACGACCTCGTACTGATAAATTGGTTCATTCTGCGAAGTTACGGCAACAAGCGACAAGGGTGTACCGGGTCAGAGGACATAAACAGTCAGGAAGGGCTGGGGAAAACCAGTGAACATCATTTGTTGTTCAGTACCGCCTCCAAAACTTCATTAACCTACAAAAACATTTGTTAAAACTTGTGCTTAGAAACCGATAAATCGTCATTATTTTCAGAGAACATAATTATTTTCTATTTGAAAGAAAAAAAATTCAAGATCAGCTTTAAGAAAAATCATTAAACTCCAAATACCAGATGTTAAAAAATTTAGGCATGCTTCTTAATTTTAAAAGCGTTACAAAAGGTCAAATACATTAAATATTAAAGAATTACAATTGACCAACCCAACGTCAGATCGGCGCATAAGCGCACTGGCGGCACAACAGGCCCCAGGCGTAGACATCTGGCCCTAGTCCCCGGTGCCAATCAAGTTAAGCTACAACACGTACAGCAAACCTCTTAAACAGCGAAAGGGTAAAACAAAACTAAAGCTTTGAAAGACATCACACTTAGAGTGGCTATAAACACGGGAGTAACCAATAACCAAAGGTTATTTATATTTTAGATGTAAAAGAAGTATTTGAGTATCATAAAATAATCCATTTATTTTGCCGAAGGCTAAGGGGGTTGATATACTGCTGGCTGTAAGAACCAAGTCACTGCTACTGATTAAACTTGATCCCCTTTCTTAAGTTCACCACAGTGTCAAACTGAAATCTAAACTTAAAATTGAGCACACGTCGCAAGACCTTAAAATCAAAATCAGAAGAAAACGATTTCAACTTTTATTTAAAATCAGGCACCTCCAATTAAAAAACAAAATGCTCTGAACAACTAAGCCAATTTCCGTGTGGGTGGAAGTTGAGCACATGACAGAGGCCCCTTCAATCACCAATTGAGTGCAAAATACGAGGAAGCAGCACAACTGAAGTTGAAAATCAAGCGAAAGGTAACTGCCCAGACTCTTCAAACAAACTGCAGACAACCGAGACGAGTTCCTGGCGAGCATTACAAATGACGTTCACCCATAAACAGAAGGAGGCAGACTTGAAAAAGGCGTTGACCCAGTGTCCGGCAAAATGACTCGATGTAGGCGTTCCGAGCGACTAGAGCAGCCAGGGGCACGATCTGTAGGCTCCTCCGAGTCATGCTGGCTTCCCCAAGAGGAACCCCGAAGCCACGAGACCTAGCGTAGCCAAGACAGGTCTAGCCTCGTCAAGCACGTCACGTCAACAACCTCACCGTCCTGTACGGCAAACGCCGGCTCACGACTCTCGCACCTGAAAACCCGTGCCATCAGCAGTAGTGGCCAACCGCTCCGCAGGAAGCAGTTACTCTCCGCCAGACACCATTACCAACAACCGTCCACCTCGACCGCCTCCATCTCGCTCGCTCCACTCCTTCCTTCGTACTGCAGATAGAGACCAAAGATACTCGAACCTGGAAAGAAAGTGCTCAATTCGTCGGGCACCAGCTGTCGACCTCGCAGCACGCCTCAGCCTCTTCAACCCCACCCATCCCCCACCTTCCACCCCCCCTCCCACTCCCCCCAGCCGCTTCCCCGTAAACTGAACTCCCAGAGAGGTTTAACCTGACTCACATGTATTCTTTGCACATGGTCAGATGCCTCGTCCTTCACTCGAAGTGTAACCAGAGTAGGGAACCTCAACGAAGCGCCACGAACCCACAAAACGTGGCAAAACTTACTGGATACCTTGCCACCTTTGTCATGAGCTCCTCGGTTGTGAACGTAGACCATGTCGCCTGCCTTGAAATTGGCAGGTCGGTGTCCACGGTTGTAGCGAGTCGCTTCCCTTTGATGTTTGCTTTCGCCCTACGCCAGTTATCCCTAAGAACCTCGGGAGAGGCTTCATCAGGAAGCAAATCCGCTATTTCCCAAAAATTGGCCAAGATGGGCGAACGTCAAGGACGCTGGTACAGTTTGATGAGCTTTGTGCCTCATTGTGTTAAACGCAAAATTCAGCCGTGGAAGGTCCCACTTTGACTGCACCTCCGAGTGGTAAGTGATAAGAACCGCTTTCAAGTTCCTATTAATCCTCTCTGAGAAAGACTGTTGAGAGTAATAAAGGGTGGTTGTTACGAGGCGGATCCCATGCCAAAAACAAAATTTACGAAATTCCCGAGACATGAAGGCTGGGGCGTTATCGCTGATGAGAGTGACAGGAGGAATAAAGAGCGAGATAATTTTACAGTGCTCAGCGCTGCAGTTACACCCCCGCTGGGCATCAACCATACAAAATGCGAGAAGGCGTTCACTGGACGAAAATATAACGGTAACCTCCCTGAGTCCGCGGAAGGGGACCGACGTAATCAATAAAAGGCGTTCCACATGACGTTCGGCATGGATGGAATGCAGGAATCCGCTCTTACTGCCCGAACTTGGTTTTGCAACTTACATTCTCGGCTATGCCCAAACATTCTCCTTACATCCCTGTAGAGCGAGAGCTGGGTCACATGCTGCTTGGTCTTGTGTAGTGTTTTGTAAATGCCTAAGCGTCCACCTATCAGCGAATGATGACAATAGCCGGCCGGAGTGGCCGAGCGGTTCTAGGCGCTTCAGTCTGGAACCGCGACATGCCTCGGGCATGGATGTGTGTGATGTCCTTACGTTAGTTAGGTTTAAGTAGTTCTACGTTCTAGGGGACTGATTACCTCAGATGTTAAGTCCCATAGTGCTCAGAGCCATTTGAACCATTTGATGATAATATTTGAAGATGGCGAGAATGAGATCTCGAAGCAAACAAATATTCCAGTGACCATCGGCCCTTTTTAAGCTAGTATCCGGACACTCCCTCCCCAGACTGAAGACGCTGTTTCAAAAAATGTTCAAATGTGTGTGAAATCTTATGGGACTTACCTGCTAAGGTCATCAGTCCCTAAGGTTACACACTACTTAACGTAAATTATCCTAGGACAAACACACACACCCATACCCGAGGGAGGACTCGAACCTCCGCCGGGATCAGCCTCACAGTCCATGACTGCAGGAAGACGCTGTTTAATATGTGACAACCCCAGAAGGAAAAATTGTTGCTGATCAGAATCACCTAACAACACAGGCACCTTCGTCAAGATTGCACTAATAGTGGCTCCCTGGTCGTACACTCGCGGAAATGAAAGTTCCTCATCGACAGACTCAAATACACGGCTTAGAGCGTCAGCGACGTTGTTTTCGTTGCTCCTTATATGCTTTACTAAGTACTTGAATGCAGAAATGCGTACCACCCACCTCGTAATGCGCCCCATCTTACGGGAGCGGGCTAGCACCCGAGAGAGAACCTGATTGTCACTTCAGACGGTGCACTAAGTAAATTTAAATTTTTAGGTTCTGAATGGGACAGCGAGGGCCTCAAGCTCGTAATTCTAATACATGGCCTCTGCGATCTTTAAAACGCGTGGCATTAAGCAGTAGGGCGACGTTCTTCGTCGTGTTCCTGCAGCAACACGGCTGCTGTTCCCGGATTTGTAGCATCAGTTTGTAAAATAAAGTGTAAGTCAAAATTCGAGACGGCCAATATCAGGGCTTTACTGAGAGAAAGGCAGCTTACTGACTTTGGGTCCATTTAAATTCTTCACCTTTCCTATGCAATAAATTCAATGGAGCCGCCAACTCGGCGAACTTAGGTAATGAACTTCCCAAAAAAATTATCATAAATACAAGCTGAACATTTTTGGTTCTAGGAGGGCGAAAACTGTGAATAGCCTGAATCCGTGAATGGTCCACATGAATCCTATCAGCTGAAGCTAAATGACCCAAAAAGGAGATCTAGGACCACACTAGCCGGCCGCGGTGACCATGCGGTTCTAGGCGCTCTAGTCCGGAACCGCGCGACTGCTACGGTCACAGGTTCGAATCCTGCCTCGGGCATGGATGTGTGTGATGTCCTTAGATTAGTTAGGTTTAAGTATTTCTAAGTTCTAGGGGACTGATGACCTCCGATGTTAAGTCCCATAGTGCTCAGAACCATTTGAACCATTTTTTAGGACCACACTAATTTAACTTTTGAGGTTTCGCAGTTAACTCCGCCTCCCCTTACCTCCCAGTACATTTGACTCGATTTTGTAATCACTGAAATAACATCACAAACTAACCGGACGCGTGAAGTTGCATTTCGTTTCCTGCTTCCTTTCTGTGTGCCGCACCTCCTCTGATGGCCAGTATATTTAACCTGTTCAAATTTAATCAGACTAGTTGATGTAGGTAATAAACTAGTTGAAGTAAGTAATAAACCTACCTAACTCAAGCAAGTGACAACACTAACGACAGACAGCCGACCGACTGCACCTTCATACGTCTTTAATACCTGTTCTGTCGTAGAAGCACGGCTAAACCTTACCCGACGGACTTGTAGCCTGGAACCCGGCTCCACAGTTGACGTCGCTATCGCTCGTCTGTGCAGTGGCGCTCGACTCTGAGATAGCGCGTTTGGATCCAGGTGACGGAAGAAATTTTAACCGTTTAACCGCCGGTTCTTGACAGACAAGGAGAGGGGCGGTGGTGGTGGAACGAACATGATCACGAGACTTTGCGCCAGATCACTCCACACTATGTCATGGACGGAGGGCAAGTGTCGATGGTGGTCCGTCTGGCGGATGGCGAACTCGGCGCCTCTACTCGGCGTTACTCGAGAGCAGTATGTTACGCGCCGGCACCAGGTATCACCCTCGCCCTTCATAATACAACACAAACATGACGGCATATTCATTATACTCACATGTACTCAACATATAATACAAAATACTCACATACCGCAAATAAAGGGGTCATTGTACGCGGGGGAAAAAAATCATTTCAGACTCGACAGCTGAACCTACCACTCGGGTTCTCCTGGCCAAAGATACTGTGCGATAAGTTCTTTCTTTCTCTATGCCGTGGCTTGGTGTTTTTTCAAGGTTTAATATCTGTATGGGCAACAGTACATAAGTATCTGGTGGCCGTACAAAAGGGCTCTGAGCACTATGGGACTTAATATCTATGGTCATAAGTCCCCTAGAACTTAGAGCTACTTAAACCTAACTAACCTAAGGACATCACACAACACCCAGTCATCACGAGGCAGAGAAAATCCCTGACCCCGCCGGGAATCGAACCCGGGAACCCGGACGCGGGAAGCGAGAACGCTACCGCACGACCACGAGCTGCGGACTGTGGCCGTACATATGTGTCATTCATCATTAACCTCTTGGTATTGTACGCCTTGAAAATGAATGAGTTTTTGAGGTGAAATATGAACCTTCTAATAGAGGTTTTTATGCCTTTTTTATAATCTCAAAGAGTAATGCCTTACCTGAATGGTTCCTATTGTTTGCTTTCCGCCCTACCGTTCGCAGCCTGCTATTTTGCGCAAGTGTTTATTTTGCTGTATATTCTGGAGCTTTCTGATGGTGTGTGTGTGTGTGTGTGTGTGTGTGTGTGTGTGTGTGTGTGTGTGTTGACTGGCTGGCTTGGTGGGTTGTGGTGATCGAGTATATCTCAGTTCCAACAGTCCAACCAGCATAGTGTGTGTAAGGATAATTTTCTTCTACAGCCTTAGACTAATTTCTACTGGGAACCCTCACTCTAAATAAGCGGTTTGGATCATCCCATCCATTGTCCTGATCATTGCACAACTTTTGAAGTGAACAGTTTTATGCCGCTGTTTCTGGCAATAATTTTGAACCTATATTATACGGCGGCTAGAAATTCCATAATTTTTCAAAATTAAATTAACGTTACAAATACAACTTTACCTATCACCTCCTAAGGTGATCGATGCGCTCGTGAACTTAGAAACATATCTATGAAGAGTGTGTACTGTCAGGGATTTTGCACCTAACACTGTATGATCCCGACATTGCTGATACTACCCTTTTAACCCTATCTCAAAGAATTGCTGCGTCTTTTGCGTCGAGTCAGTCTTGCAAATAAAGAGCCCTAGAGTTTCTAACTTTGACAGTTCGTTTACCAAGACGCTTTGACATTCCTTATCAAATACTTTCTCGATTAGAAAATTAAATAATATGAAAACGTAAAATCGATAGACGAATGCAACAAATGGTATGTTTATTGCGAAAGCTACCAAAATTTAACACAAACATTTCCAAATAGCAGTGACTATTTGCTAGCATATGTACGCTGTAGGGGTCTTGTCAGCACACAAAAATAAACTTGTGTTCCGCAAGCAGTCTTTGCATTCACATCACAATCTTTTCAAAATGTTCACAAATCGCTGTAGAGCGATGGCGCAAACAATATATTCGCCACCTCATCTTTTAATGCCTCAACGGAAATGGTTTCAGTTGCCACACAGATTGATGTTTCTAGCTCATCCAGAGCAGTGGGATAGTTGCGGTAGTCAGGGTCTTTCAACGTGTCCCACAAAAAGTAGTCACAACGACTCAGATCGGGTGAATATGGAGACCAACCCATCCATCCGCAAGTAAATTTGGGTTATTCCAAAGCAGTAATTCTATTCCCGAAATAGTCATTAAGAAAGCAAAATACCTTTTCAGTGCGATGTGGTAGAGCCCCGTCTTGCACAAACCACCCTGCGCGTGGTCGAGCGTCCAACGCTCGTTGCGTGGCGATGAAGTGGTCAAAAACTGCAGCGTAACGTTTACTGGTTATCGATTCTTGCATGAACATTATCTGCTACATACATTAACCCAAATAATAACTGAGGGTGACTGCATGGTTACGCTTCACACAAATGGGAATCTTGTCGTAATGCCGGCCGAAGTGGCCGTTCGGTTAAAGGCGCTGCAGTCTGGAACCGCAAGGCCGCTACGGTCGCAGGTTCGAATCCTGCCTCGGGCATGGATGTTTGTGATGTCCTTAGGTTAGTTAGGTTTAACTAGTTCTAAGTTCTAGGGGACTAATGACCTCAGCAGTTGAGTCCCATAGTGCTCAGAGCCATTTGAAATCTTGTCGTAATCCCAAGGTCACCAGTTTTATTTATTGATGTGTCCATTCAGATGGCAGTGCGCTTCGTCTGGGAACAAGCTGTAGCCATCAACAAATCCTTAGTTATGCGTCTTTGTCGGAAACTGGTTCGCCAAGTCAGTTAGTATGGTTATGACCGGGCGATTTTGTATTTTGAATGGAAACGTGTGTGGACTGCTTCTTAGTATTTTATGCGTGCCAGAACGCTTCAAACCAGTCTCTGGTAAAATTCTTCACACGGATTTCCTTGGATATCACTGAATAAGTCCACAAACTGTCGCCATATTTTCAGGAACAGCTACAGGTGATCTGGGACCAACATCAACCACTCAGCCTGTCCATTCGAATTTGCTGAATTGCTTGTGGATGTTTTTCTTTCTTGTGCTGTTCTGACGTGTTATGTGACAGCACCAAAAACATGTTGTTCAATAGAATACCTGATTTCACCGTCTTTCTTCAGTGCGCTGTCCTCCTTTGACGTTTCAACGGTGGAACCAATCGCTCTGGTTTCGGAGAATTGTTTATAGGTGCTAAGTACTGCAACTACAGCAGCAGCTGTTTAGCAGGTATTGTAACAACTCTAAACTTATGTATGAAATTCTGACAGCTTTCACAATAAATGTAGCTTTCGTTATATTCTTCTATCGATCGTTTTCTTCCGTTGTTTAATTTTAAAATCAGTGAGACCTTTCTTGGCCACCGTGTACTCAGGAGTGTTCTCAGTTATTCCTGTCTGTTCTATATAAGTTAGATATCTTACAGATAAATAATACTGTAGGTTTTTGATCGGCCTTATGTAATATTGTTATGTTTAGCGTCACAATCTCTCTGCATTTCCAGGTAGCCCGATTTGTAGGCGAAGAACACAGCCGTGACTCGACCATTTTGTCTAACGAATCTTTGTTTCTCAACTGTTTGTGAAGCGAATCCTCGAGTATGCATCTACGACCAAAAATTCACAGTTAAACAAAATAAGATTACTGACTCATCATATTTAACAGAAACGTACCTGTGCCTCACTTCTCCCTGAATTGAAATATATCTCGAAGCACATATAACATGTAGCTGTTATTTATTCATCAAGATAATTATTTAGGGAATATTACTCCTGGAAGAAGTCCTTCATAATTCTTCAAAGGTCTCCTATAATTAATTTTACATAATTGTGGTGTGCATACTGTAAGACCTTCGGTACACACACCATCAGATTATTTGACTTGTCTGCCGTTAGGTCAGACAATAGAAATGCCACTTGCACGCTTAGAGTAGCAGATTGATGGTGACAAACTTTAAACAGAACTTGATTAATTTTCACACACATTTATTAAAATAATAAAAATCATAAACCTTACTTAACGTGATTCTCGATGCTATTTACAATTGACAATCTGAAGTTCCTTTGGTTTTGGTACGTTAATCTTATTCTCACATATCTCTGATACTTGACAAAGTGTATATTCATTTATCTTCATGGCTATGTACAGGAATATGGTAATCTTATTAGGCGCAGACTGAAACTTGACTATAGACTAATGCAGACTGACTAACTGGAGGTCTGTACACTCGTTATAATACCTCGTGCGTTCAGGTATCACTGCGCGAGTGTGATCCGCGAGGAGAAAAGGTTCTATGTTAGCAGCAATCTCATTGGCTGCGTGACATGTAAACGCGGATCGGCGGAAGCAGAATTTGGTCCGTCTCTAAGACAGTGCCATCTCGTAGTGCGGAGACGGACGAGTGCTGTGCCTGCGCTGTTGTGCTTGGCGGGTCACACTCTGGTGGGAAAATTGTGTACGTGCTGACTACGCGGAACTATGTACACAACAATAATAATATATATTATTGCTTTTTAGTCTGTTGAGCATATTCGAATGTAAAGTCATCCTTCTTTAGCGCAGTCTACTTCATTCGAACCTAACCTTAGTACGCTAACGTCCTTGCCATAGGGGTAACCCACGGTTACTGGCAGATAACCACAGTTAAGAGCTGATGGGCTTGACTGGCACTTGGATGGGTTATTGTCAGGGTCTGCCGAGTGCTGTTGGCAAGTGAGGTGCACACAGCCCTTTTGAGGTCAACTGAGGAGCTACTTGATCAAGAAGTAGCGGCTCTGGTCACGAAACCTGACAAATACCGGGAGACCGGTGTGCTGACCATGTGTCCCTTCGTATCCGCATCCAATGATGCCTATCGGAAGAGGACGACACGGCGATCGGTCGGTACCGTTAGGGTTTATGAGGCCTGTGCGGACGGAGTTTTAGAGTTTTACTTTAGTAGCTTTAGTACATCATGATGGGTTTGCAAACACGGACAGTGTGGAAATCTTCACGAACATCATATTTGTTACCACTCGTCGCTGTTGCCAACTTACCTGTGGCACTATAAAGCCTTCCACGAACGCCATTGCAACACGGGACTGGTGACTCCCTGCCATCCTCTGAACGCTCATTTCTATTTATTAGAATTATGCTCAGGGCATATGTATTTCAAATGTATAGTTGAATTTATTATTATTTGGAAAAATCTCTGGTTCAGCTTACGTGACCCTTCTCTCTCCGCTTACAGAGAACCTGGAGAAAGCAAGCGAAGCCCGCCAGGTAGCAATGCTGAGGGCACGGGTCCGTGAGTTGGAGCGACGGCACGAGCGCCTCAAGCGGCAAGGAGCCACACTACAGGTACTCCCCTCTATCTCACTAAATGGCTAACTCGGCCCATGGGTATGGTACACCGCCCCAGTTGCAGTTGCCCCTATCTAACAGCATCCATGGGCACAGAAATTGGGTTTCAGTATTCCGTGCAGATATTGGCCAAATTTAAAAAGCCGCCGTAATCTACTAATTATGTTAAGGGTTTAACGCAGTAAAACAAGCGTTACAGTTGGACACTGTATGTCTTGTAACAAAACAACTTGGACAAGAAGGCTTTGCTTGAGCCAAGGTAGCTCGCAACGCTCAATTTTTCCCAGACTATATTGATCCAGTATTTGAGAATGAGAGTTCTTAGCGACTTCTAACGAACATTACATATAATTTTAAATCCAAATAAAATTTGTTTTAGTTGACACCCACCACAAAATAGTGAAAGGAAAAATCATCTATCGCTTATTACATTTTCTCTGACCATGCAGCCAACTTAAACATTAAGCGTGACGTTTCAATTTACGAGGGCAGTTCAATAAGTAATGCAACACATTTTTTTTCTCGGCCAATTTTGGTTGAAAAAACCGGAAATTTCTTGTGGAATATTTTCAAACATTCCCGCTTCGTCTCGTATAGTTTCATTGACTTCCGACAGGTGGCAGCGCTGTACGGAGCTGTTAAAATGGCGTCTGTAACGGATGTGCGTTGCAAACAACGGGCAGTGATCGAGTTTCTTTTGGCGGAAAACCAGGGCATCTCAGATATTCATAGGCGCTTGCAGAATGTCTACGGTGATCTGGCAGTGGACAAAAGCACGGTGAGTCGTTGGGCAAAGCGTGCGTCATCATCGCCGCAAGGTCAAGCAAGACTGTCTGATCTCCCGCGTGCGGGCCGGCCGTGCACAGCTGTGACTCCTGCAATGGCGGAGCGTGCGAACACACTCGTTCGAGATGATCGACGGATCACCATGAAACAACTCAGTGCTCAACTTGACATCTCTGTTGGTAGTGCTCTCACAATTGTTCACCAGTTGGGATATTGAAAGGACAACGCAAGACGCAAGACCTCACACAAGTTTTCGCACCCAAGAGGAGCTCACAAAACTTCAGAGGACTGTTCTTCCTCATGCACCCTACAGCCCCGATCTCGCACCGTCGGATTTCCATATGTTTGGCCCAATGAAGGACGCAATCCGTGGGAGGCACTACGCGGATGATGAAGAAGTTATTGATGCAGTACGACGTTGGCTCCGACATCGACCAGTGGAATGGTACCGTGCAGGCATACAGGCTCTCATTTCAAGGTGGCGTAAGGCCGTAGCATTGAATGGAGATTACGTTGAAAAATAGTGTTGTGTAACTAAAAGATTGGGGAATAACCTGGTGTATTTCAATGCTGAATAAAACAACCCCTGTTTCAGAAAAAAAATGTGTTGCATTACTTATTGAACTGCCCTCGTATTACTTCTTTATTACTGAATCTATTCGCAGCGCAATTTGCTGACAGTATCCACATATACCAGTGAACATACTTGCAATATTATGACATTGTACAACACAGTTCAGCAGATATGACTAAACATTTAGATGTGTGAGAAACTAGATTTTACTTAAAAAGGAATGCACATTATTCAGACTATAAGGGACAGTCAAATGAAAACGAGACAGGTGGAAAAGAAGTAAGTAAATTGATTCCAAGGCTGTTTCGAGTACTCTGCGGAAGTTTCGCTAAGAAGTCCTTACAGTTTCTCCATACAGTTCCGATCTCTCCCCAAGCGAATTCCGTATTTGTGGCCGTAGATTTGCTTCGAAGAGATGCACGCCTGGATACAATCATGGTTCCGTAAGTAGCTGCAAACATTTATCTATGAAGGTATTGCCCATCTTGTTTCAAGTGGGATGAATTTATTAACAGTTATGGAGATTACTTTTGAAATAATAAACACTTCACTTTTTCCATCTATCTCGTTTTCATTGACTGCCTCTGATATATTCGTCCTGCGTTTGATGATTAGACCTTATAAGACCACTTGGTGACTCTCAATAAATTTTAAACTAGTTCGAAACTTTTTATAAGCCTTTTCTCACTTTTTTATTTACTTTTTTATTTCCATAACAATAATAATTATACAAAATAACCCACCACCTTAATGGTTACTGGGTCTTAATTTTCTTAGTGTTATAATAGCAGCTTCTACATTTTTACTTTACTACAGACATTACCATATTTTTATTACTGGGCAGACTACTTCTAGTTTTACTAGTGTTAGCATAATTTCTAATATCTACGAGCGGTTAGTATTGACTGCCTGCAGCGTTACAGTTGTGCCAGTGTTAATATAAACCTACTTGGGTGCCTGGCTCATAGAGCTAATCCTTATGAGCGTGCCCCTGGCACAGGGCAGGCAAGAAGTTAATTATCGCTGCAGGTTCCTAACTTACTACCCTATTCTATTTAACTAAATCTACTACCTATTCTACGTCATAGTTAGTGCGTTGTCTTAATTCGTGAGGAAAATCACCCCAGCCCCCCTAGTCCTGCACGTGGCGGATTCCAACTGTAGAGTCGACCTATCCACGAACAGGCGGTACGGGATTGGGGTGGTGGTCGCGATCGGTGATTTCTAGCCAACTAGTCACGAAGGTCTCTCAGAAAAGTTGTTAATACTTTTTGTGATACCTCGTTGGCTAGCGTGTTCAGTCTCTGAAAGGTCTCCTCTTGTCTTAGTAGGTCATAGGTGTTTGTACTTGGTAGTTGTTGTCTTAGTGCGGCTGCTACATCATCGAAAAGGGGGCACTCGTAAACCACATGGTCAGGAGTACCCTCCGATGCGCCACAGTCACACGCGGGCGTCGCCCTTTTCCCAAACCGACATAGATAAGTCGGATAGGGGCCATGACCAGTGAGAAAGTGGAACAATCCACGAGTTGGCTCGAAGTATCTCATTTTCATTCTTTCCTTTACATCTGGTAGGAACTGAAAGGTTCCTCTGCCAGCTTCATCTGACTCCCATAACTCCTGCCACAGATCTTCACCCCTTCCCCTTATCTCCCCCTTATCCCTAACTGCTGCTCCCAAAATTTCCTCTACTTTTGTAATATTATCTTTCTTGGCCCAGTACCATGCGGCCTGTTCTCTTATCTTTATATCCAGGGGACAGAGCCCCATTATGATTAACAGGGCTCCTCCCGGAGATGTTCTGTATGCCCCTACAGATCTTAGTAACATGTTCCTTTGTACTCTTCTCACCGTCATGGCGGGCACCACCCACGTGAGTCTGTGAGCCCAGACTCCCGAGCCGTAACCCACTATTGACGTCAGTATACTATTATGATATAGCTTAATTAGATGAGGCGGAAGGTGACATCTTTTACGTCCGATGGAAATCAGGTTATTTAGTAGTTGTAGTGCTTTCTGGGTTACGGTTTCAATGTGCTTTGCGAAGCTCCACCTTTCATCGATGATGATTCCCAAGCAGCGTGTTTCTCGTCTCCGAAGAGCTGGCGTACCCTCAATTCTCACGGTCGGATTTCTCATTAGCTGTCCTTTGAGTAATAGATAAGTCGACTTGGTTGGTGAGATCGTCATCTTGGTGTTGCGGCACCATAGTTGTAGTTTGTCTATTGCTCTCTCTAGCTTAGGTTGTATGTCCTCGCGACTTCGGCCGCCGACCAGCAGGAGGAGGTCATCAGCGTAGGCTATCACCTCTAGCACCTCTTCGCTCTGTTGCAGGCTGTCCAGAAGAGGCTCCATGTGGATGTCCCAGAAAAGGGGACCCAACACGGAGCCCTGGGGGCATCCCTTGGTGATAGTTTTCCCGACTTTCGCGCTAGGGGATGATAGCCATACCTCCCGATCCTCACAATAGCTCCTCAGACAGCCATATAGCAGCCCTGGGCACTCGTTCTCCCGAAGGCAGGAGGAAAGCGAAGGCCACCACAGGTTGTCAAAGGCGCCACTGATGTCCACCATGATGCCAACAACATACTTATACTGAGCCGCAGACATCGGCCGCCAAAGCGATTGCATCAGATGCCGATCGTCCAGGCCTGAAACCGAATTGCCTGTTGCTCATCCCATGCAGCATGCGGTGAGCAGTCAGTCTGTCAGCTAATAATTTTTCGAGAAGTTTGCCAAAGCCATCCAGCAGACAGATGGGCCTGTAGGATTTGGCCTCAGCAGGGTCCTTCTCAGGGCTTTTCTTAATGATCACTACATTTGCGGCTTTCCATATCTTCGGAAATCTGCCCTGCCTGAGCCATTCGTTAAAGAGATGCGTGAGCGGCGCAACTAGCTGTGGGGCTAAGAACTGCACCACCTCCGCCACAATGCCGTCTGGCCCGGGGGCTTCTCCTTTCTTTAGGGACTTGATGAGAGCGGCAACCTCATCCTCAGAAAAGAGGAGGACCGCTTCGTCATTTTCATACCTAACAAGGTCTTCATCCCGTAATTGTCGCTGTCCTTCAATGTCATCATTCCTATCATCGTCAGGCAGCAGGGACCGGAGGAAGACCTCGGCAGTTTCCTGCCAGGATTCCGTCATCCCATCCCCGCGCCTGATCGTTGATAACATCGTTGGGGAACGGATCTTCTCCCTCACCAATCTACATGGCACTCCCCAAGGGTCGAGGGCCAGCTGATTAGTTACAAAAGTTTCCCAATTTTTTGTTCTGGTCTTTTGTAGTTCTTTTTGAAGTTATCTTTTGCCTCCCGGTATAACAGCAGCCATCTTTGCTTTTCCCACCAGACGACACTGCGTTGGTAGTGCTTCCTCAGTCTTCTGACAGACTGACGCAGTTCTTGTAGCTCGGCTGACCATGGTGACGGTGTGGCCGCCATGGCCCTCCTCCTGGTTGGTACGGCCGCCTTAATCTCCCTTGTTACTGCGCGCACCAGCCCCTCGGCCCTGTCGTCCACGTTGAAGTCCTGTCGTGCGTCCCCTTCTGGTAATGGAGGAATGTCGCACTCTCTGGCTAGGCGTTCCCAATCTGTTTTCCTAAAGTTCATTTGCACCTCCCACCCCATGGCCCAGTGGCACTCTCTGTCTCCTATAGTAAAGGTAATTAAATTGTGATCACTAGTGGTGGCGTTGTCTACCACTCTCCACTCTTGGAGCATATTTACCGCGTTTGGCGTGACCAACGTCACATCAATGTTTGTACCCTGTTCCCCTCCGGCCACGAAGGTGGGGGGATTGCCTGGTCTGTTTGCCACCACTAGTTGAAGAGCCATAATCATTTCTTCCGCTTTTGCACCATTTTCATCCCTTGTGCCACTGTACCATAGGGGGGATTTTGCGTTTATGTTAGCAGTTACGATAATTTTGCGTCCCCGCAACGCCGTGGCCACACTCACTAGATGGTCTATGTGCTGTTCGATTCTGTCTTCGTACTGGAAGTACATGTTAATGATAATTACAATTCTAGCAGGAGATTGTATCTCCACGACGTTGCAGTGACTATTGGAGTACTGTGACAGAGGTGTTACGCGTAGTGAAGTGTTTGTTACCAGGATGGCCGCTCTGGGGGTATCCCCACTGCTAACGGTTTGCCATGTTGCGGCAGTGAACGCAACTTTTCCAGCCAGAGAGTACGGCTCCTGTAAACAGAGTATGTCCAGTCTCTTTTCCGCCACTTCCTTACGGAGCTCCTGCATTACTAGTCGACTGTTATGAGTATTGAGTTGTCCTATTGTTATTTTGGTCGTCATGGAAAGCAGTTGTGTATATGGTCATTTGGCCAGGTTTTGTTCCAGTCATATGCTAGTCGTCCATTTGCCATCACTGATTGATGGTAGATTTCATCCAGGTCAAATTTTTCTCCTCGTCTTTCAAAAACCTTTTTGAGTGGGTCACGCAGTGCTCCGAAGTCATTGGGGAGGTTCACTGACTTTAATTGTATTCTGTCCACAGCCTCCATCACCGAGAAGGTTACCCTCCGTCCGTTCTCATGTCCTACGCGGACCACATGTCGTAAGGCAGTGGTCAGGGTAGTCGGCTGCTCCAGCCTAGCCAGTTGCATGGTGTACTCGAAATTCGGGTACACCCTCACCGGATCTACAGGTGGCAACCTAACCACCGGGCTGTCTTGTGTGACGGAATTAGCGGTGGAGCTTGTTATCTTATTTTCTTGTAGTGGTTGATTTGCAGCTTTATCTGCAAACGATGCTCTTGCCGTTTTGGATCTTTAGTCGGCATCGTGTCCCGGCTTTGGGAGGAGGGTGCTCTGACCACCAAGGGGAGCCCAGTTTGAATGCCAATGTCCCTTGTGGGGAACTCTGTTTGTACTGACTTGTCGACTGTTGTTATGTCAGCGCTCGAAAGCGACTTCAGGAATTCCCTGAATCTGCTTCCTCTCATAGCATCCCTCCTCCTTTTGCTCGGGGATTTATGCTTTGGCATCCTGCTTGGTATGCCGTTTTCAACCATAATCGATTCTTGATATTAGTCTTTGTTCAAGCATCCTGAAGGTAGGGCAGTTCCGTCCTGTGGCTCCACAAGACTTTTTGCCACGACTCTTACAGGGAATGCAGATGCCTGTGGCCTTACAATCTTTTCGGGTGTGACCACTATCACCACACTTGGAGCAGGCCGACCCCCTGGTGCAGTGCCTCAGTATGTGGTCCAAGTTGCCGCAATTGTGGCAACGAGGTACCACAATGTAGTCTTTTGTATTTATTGCGTGCAATCCCACGTATAGTCTGCCCATAGCTGTAATTTGCTTCCACATTCTTGCAGAAACCTCGGCAACGTGATGTACGACATCACGGTCCCGAGGACCCGTCTTGAATCTCAATCGTTTTTGAAGTCATTTTCATTCATACTCTCAAAATTTTGTTTCCTAATTGCTTCGCTTAGTTCATCGTTTGTCATTACTGTGGGAACATCGTACAGTATGACTAAGGGGTTCCTCTTCTTTGGTGGTTCACACTTAACTACTGCATTTAGTTTCGGGTTCTCAAGCAACTTGTTTTTCTCCTCTTCAGATGCAACTTCTACAATTACCGAGTTTCGGCTTGGCTTGACTCGCTTAATCTTTATTTTGTCTTTCACAGGGTCAATCGTGGTGGTTAGGAGTTCCTGGATTCTTTTAACGCTTGTATCCTGTCCAGGCAAGGTCCTGAGAAAGACCGCCGTTTCTTGTCTCTTGGTCACTCTGTCTATGGTATCTTTCGTGTTGCTCTGTTTAGTGGGAGCTTGTGCAGCCACAGCCGCTCAGGTCTTGCTCGGTTGTTGTTGTCTCAATCGGGCGTTCTCTTTCTCTAGCTCCTCTATGCAGCCTTCCAGTTTTGCGTGGCCAATTGCCCATGCAGCCAATTCATTCTTTATTTGAGAGATTGCTGTTTGGCTTATTTTACCGTTTTTTATTCTTTGCTTCAGGAGCAACGTAATTTTAGCGTGCCTCTTCATCACTGAATAGTCCTCCTCTGCCTGTCCCACCTCGTCCCAAGAGAAGCTCTCGAAATCGCACTCGTATCACTCGTTTCTGGTGTCGCCATTTTGTACGAGTGATAAAAAAGGGGTGGGAGCCCGTCTCTTGCCCCGGACCGGCTCCTCTGGCATGGGGGGGGGGGGGGGGACTTCTGCAGCTCGCCCACCGACCTCGCCCCTAGGTCAAGGGCACTTCTGAGCTGCCGGGTTCAGCGCACCGTCGCCAGTGCACTGCTCCCCCTCAGTGACTCCGTCATCGACGATTTCACGCGACGCTCCTCGGCAACTGCACCCCGCACTCCGGAGAGGCGGATGCACCTCTCGCCCTTCGCCGCCTACTTGCCCGAGTTTCCACCTCTCGGCCAAGGACGCACTCTTACTCAGGTGGCGGGCCGGTCCCCCAGACGTTCGGCGGTCTGGATCTATCTAACCTGGCCCAGGCGATGTCACCATCTGCTGGGTTTGGCAGAACACGGCCCGGTTACCCAGGGGCGCAGCGAAGCACACTTGCCGACGCGCGCCGCGATCCCACGCCGACAAACGAGACCGCCGGCATGCAGAGCACCTGCTGGTCTGTGCCCTGTGAACAGAACGGGACTGGTGTTCGGTCCCACGGCACAGCTGTGCCACGCACCCTTCGCTTTCGCATCGGGTTGGGTCGCAGCTCTCCCTTTTGTCGCAAGGCAGAATGCCGAGCTTAACATCTGGCACCACGGGAAGGCGGAAAGAGCCACTTGGGAAGGAGAGGCTGTGAGAGACGCATCACTTCCCCTGTGAGGACTGCCGCGGCACGCCCGACTAGAACGATACGCCCCAGTGCGAGCCTCCGTGCCTTACGGCGCGCCGGCAAGGGACAGGGCCGCGCCGAACGCGCCGTCATGCGACCGGCCTCACGCCAGACAAGCCTTTTCTCACTTATACGCTAGAGTCAAATATTTAACACATTAACTCCTTTTTAAAGTAACTGTTTTATACGCCGGAATTTGATTCTTTAAGATATCGCGGGATTACTGGTCTACAAGAATACCCTAAATTTTGTTGATTTCATTCGACCAATCTCAGCTTTCCACAGGCAGAGACTGGGAACATGCAAACATAAAGTAGGGTACCCTGTCGTAGTTAAAAAGTAAGTCCTTTTCGTTTATATTTTTGCTGACAATAGACCAGTAACGTTGGGAGAACAGTCATCGTTGGAAAACCAATGGAAATACACAGTCCCACTCTTATATGAACTACAGTCAGCTGTGCCATATGCCAAAATTTTATCCGTGAAGTCGTTAATTTCTACTAATAGTGCAAGAATTGATGTCTACTCTATCTATCGTCAAATATTTCACAGGTCTTATCCTAATATTTTATTTACAACATTTTCTTGTGTTGTTTTACTTATAGTGTTTTTTGGGAGGGGGGCTCCACGGAACGCTGAGGTAAGTACATAAAGTTCTACAAGTCTGAAGTTGATTAATGTGTGATACAATGTAAGGCGTCTTTCCCTGGGAGACTTCAAAGAGAAGGTTCACCAACTCTGCTCGGAAAGGTTTCCTTTTTGTGTCGCTCATCTGCAGTTCTCCTCGCGAAACATGAGTGTTGTATCTTTACTAAGAGTGTTTACTGCAGATAGCTATATCCAGTGCGTGTAGAACGTGCTGCTGTCTTCGTGAAACCTGTTGCCTTCAGAGAACCCTTTCCAGTGGTACCAAACGACACCAACCGATGGAAGATCGCCGTTAACAGTGTCATTATGCCCACACTTTATGACACACTGCAGACAGGTTTGGGATTTAACGTAAATACTCACTCCAAGTTTAATGATCACCATAGACACGGGTTCACAGGTAGATGCCGTGTTTCTTGACTTCCGCAAGGCGTTCGATACAGTTCCCCACAGTCGTTTAATGAACAAAGTAAGAGCATATGGGCTATCAGACCAATTGTGTGATTGGATTGAAGAGTTCCTAGATAACAGATCGCAGCATGTCATTCTCAATGGAGAGAAGTCTTCCAAAGTAACAGTGATTTCAGGTGTGCCGCAGGGGAGTGTCATAGAACAGTTGCTATTCACTATATACATAAATGACCTTGTGGATGACATCGGAAGTTCACTGACGGTTTTTGCAGATGATGCTGTGGTGTATCGAGAGGTTGTACAATGGAAAATTGTACTGAAATGCAGGAGGATCTGCAGCGAATTGACGCATGTTGCAGGGAATGGCAATTGAATCTCAATGTAGGCAAGTGTAATGTGCTGCGAATACATAGAAAGATAGATCGCTTATAATATAGCTACAAAATAGCAGGTCAGCAACTGGAAGCAGTTAATTCCATAAATTATCTGGGAGTACGCATTAGGAGTGATTTAAAATGGAATGATCATATTAAGTTGATCGTCGGTAAAGCAGATGCCAGACTGAGATTCATTGGAAGAATCCTAAGGAAATGCAATCCGAAAACAAAGGAAGTAGGTTACAGTACGCTTGTTCGCCCACTACTTGAATACTGCTCAGCAGTGTGGGATCCGTACCAGGTAGGGTTGACAGTAGAGATAGAGAAGATGTAACGGAGAGCAGCGCGCTTCATTACAGGATCATTTAGTAATCGCGAAAGCGTTACGGAGATGATAGATAAACTCCAGTGGAAGACTCTGCAGGAGAGACGCTCAGTAGCTCGGTACGGGCTATTGTTAAAGTTTCGAGAACACACCTTCACCGAAGAGTCAAGCAGTATATTGCTCCCTCCTACGTATATCTCGCGAAGAGACAATGAGGATAAAATCAGAGAGATTAGAGCCAACACAGAAGCATACCGACAATCCTTCTTTCCACGAACAATACGAGACTGGAATAGAAGGGAGAACCGATAGAGGTACTGAAGGTACCCTCCGCCACACACCGTCAGGTGGCTTGCGGAGTATGGATGTAGATGTAAATGTAGATCTTAACACGACTACCAGTCTACCCCCCGCCGACCAAATACTGGCGATGACACGAGCGGGATTCTAACCAGCTGCTTCCTGTTCCTGCCCTAGTGGGTTCAAAATGGTTCAAATGGCTCTGAGCACTATGGGACTTAACTTCTGAGGTCATCAGTCCCCTAGAACTTAGACCTACTTAAACCTATCTAACCTAAGGACATCACACACATCCATGACCGAGGAAGGATTCGAACCTGCGACCGTTGCGGTCGCGCGGTTCCAGACTGTAGCGCCTAGAACCGCTCGGCCACTCCGGCCGGCGCCCTAGTGTGTGCTGACGACTTAGGTTACTGAGGCAGGCAGAGAGAGGTTAGGCAACATAAATAAATAAACTGCCTTCCGTGTACGTTGGAGTAAAGATAACGTAAGCAGCTGAAGTTCTCTTCTTGAAGTGGTACTCACGTCGCCGAATGACTACCTCAAGTGTAAATATATTTATTTTGATAACGTGATATGTACCGAAGGTTCGTTATCAATTCGTAAAGTCTGTCGATTTTATCATTACTTGCAGCCATAGATGGAATCAGACAGCCGATAAAATGTTCAAACCGGAGGATGGATACACATGCTTTCCCAGCACACAGGATTGTTGGCAATATGTAATGTCTGTCTGTCAAGCGAGAGCATATGTCATGCATCTTAGTAATGACAACAATAGCAGCAAGACAAACAATTGGTGACTCAGGCTTTAACTGGGTTTTCAATCGTCGAATCTTCGTTAGGTATCGAGAGAACTAAGCTGAGAGAAGGTAAACGGCAATGCCAGAGGTTCTAACAACAGCCGTGTTGATGTTTTAAGAATTTTTCGAAAAATTAGAATTTAGTGCACATCAATGCTGCCCAGATTCAGCCTTAGCGATAGAAACAATCTACGACTTCAGTAAGGAGCCTCTAACGCCAAAAATGTCTTATCCCGAAGTACCAACAAATTTTAATTTTTGACAAAATGCTTAAAGCCTCGATGGAACCTTGGCGACAGTGGATCCTGAGCTAAGGAAATTAGTTGGCACAAGGAATTATTTGAAATGAAAAATTAAGATTTAGGGCCCGTGAACGTCAAGGAACGATAGCTCAGCTAGAAAAGACAGGAAATGACCTATGTGAAGACTCTACCTCCATATTCACCCGATATGTAGTAAAGAAGCCAAGGAAATCTTAATTTCTACGTAACCACGATAAATATTAAGAGTTGGACAAGTCAGACTTCCTATCGAGCACAGTAACACTAAACTTGTATTTGGTTCACCGAAATGAAAGCTAACTAGTTTTCATAAATAAAAGAAAAATCATGAAAAATAGAGGTTTGTCACAAATTTACCTGTCGAAAATAATGAAACTTTACCTGAGTGTAGAGCACATAACACGATTTTTAAATCAATAAAACAGTTCCATACAAAGAATTTTTGTTGAAACCTAGAATATGTTTGAACGTGTAGGAAACAGTTGTCACGGTTTGGTGTAGCGCAAGAAAATGGAGCTGAGCGTGATTTCTTAAAGCAGGAATAACAAAACATAAAGTGATGTGTGGTGCTGTCGATGACAGTGCCCTCAGCTGCATATGTTGTTTCAACCAAAAACTAAACTGAACTCTGTTCGAAGTGGCCTCGAAATGCCCAATGGTACCGACCGACCGCCGTGTCATCACGAGCCGATAGGCCTCAGTGGAAGCAGATTTGGAGGGGATTGTGGTTAGCACGCTACTCTCCTGGCTGTTGTCAGTTTTCGTGACTGGAGCTGCTACTCCTCAATCTAGTAGCTCCCAAATTGGCCTCACCAGGACTGATTGTACCCCACGTGCCAGCAGCGCTCGGCAAACCTGGAGAGTCACGCCCACCCAAGTGCTAGCCAAGCCCAACAGTGATTAACTTTGGTGGTCTGAGGGGAACCGGTGTTACCACTATGGCAAGACCTTTGGCATAAAACCACATCTGGGCTCGCCGGCACAGCGATCCTCATCATTAATCCACCTGGTGGATTCAGTCCAGGGCCAGCACTTCTTCCCACCCCAGAAGCGACGCTTTAACATGCTATCTGGGAGGGTGTTTCAAGCAAATCCTTAGCTTTTTTTCATTTATTACTTGTGAGTCTGCTGGTCATAATTATTTGTTACTAGATATTGTTTCTTCAGCGACTTGTGCTTCTGCAGTCTTTAGCTTTGTAAAGCTTCAAACTCAGATGTAGAGTTTTACACATAAATGACTTGACTGGCGATAGAAAATACACATCTTTGTATTTCCAAATCATTTTTATTCGGTTTAAGCCAACAGACCTTAATTACTTTGCTTGTCAGTGCGAACTGCCATCATGTCCCAAAACATGCAGTTGTTCAGCTGATCTGCTTACTGTAGCTTCGTACATCACTACCGTGTTAACAACAGACTTAACTTCCATGTCAGTTACTTCTTATTTCCTCATATTATTGTTATTTTCAAGCTCTTATCCTTCAGCTTGAATAACTTCGGCTGAATGAGGCGAGGTAATGATTAAGACATCTAACATTCATGAGGAACATGTTTCAAATCTCCAGTCAGCCACCATGGTTTAAGTTTTCCTTGTGTTCCCTGTGTCATTTCTGGTGAAAACCTAAATAACAAGGCCACAGTCACCGATTCTGGTCCCCCACTATCTCCCTCCTCCCATCCTTGTCCAAGCAGACCCAATGATGGTTCTCAATCGCTGTGCTCTTGGCTTAATATAACACCCACAACAAAGTTCAAGGCACCACATTAGAGTATGAACGGCATTTCAAAGCCAGGGTACGCCGATAGAAGTGAACTTACCAATGCTTCTTAAATTTATTGCATAGATATTTCACATTCTATGGTTCATTCAAAAGGTAGTCATTTCTTTAATGACCTACTTAATAGTTTAGTCACAATAGCATAATCCTTTATGAATCACTGGTAATAATTAGCTATTCCAAAGAAACATTCTACTTCTCTTACTTTTGTTGAAGCTGGGAAATTAGACACAGCTTCCATCAATCACAGGTCTGACTTTACCCAAAGTAATGGACTTATGACTATGCAACTTCACAGTTAAATGAGCATTCTGTAACCTCACTAACACATTTCTCAATCG